>NW_024609881.1:24589590-25189590 GCF_016920785.2 Ixodes scapularis
TACATTAGTGATGGGTGTTACCTTGTAGAATCGAAAGGTGCAGCTTTGTTTTTGCAAAGCATTAGCAACCTGTGTCAGGACGCAGATGGCCGAAAGCAATGTTTGGTGCTCCTGTTGGGAGATGGAGCAACGTGCTGCAATTAGAAAAACCCGTGATGGCGAGTCCGACGAGGCTGAAGATAATCTTGCTGTAACACAGCTTTCTTCTAATATTTTCACGGACGTCGCTGAGCGAGCGCGTACATGGCCAAATGGTTGCTGCACTTGATTGTAGCGCAGAAGATTTGGGTTTGATTCCAGGCAGCGGAATGTTCTTTTATTTATTCTTTCTACTTGGCGTTCTCGCAAATTCGAGAAATTGCTTGTCTGGCCGAGCTACGAATAATCTACGCACCGAAATGTCTAGGCCGAATGTTCCAGAAACCCACGCAGTTACAAAAGGGACTCCGCATGGCGAGCGAAGTCAGACTCTTCCCAGCGCTCAATCCTGCTGTTTTGACGCCTGCGACGCTAGCCTTTCTCGATTTTGTTTTGGGCACAAGTTCGCCCCATTAAACGTTTAGTTTCTTCAGTTATTCGCCGCCTCACCATTTGTTATTCGTGACAATATAGCCATGCACGCAGACATGAAAGCCACAACAGAAAAACGCAATTGGGGTCGAGACACCCTGCCGTAGACCCGTTGCTCAACAGTGCGGTCTACTTTCCGTGATGTGCTCTGCCATCTCTCAACACGAGAACGAAACACAACCCTCGGCTGTCAACATCAGCATTCATAACTGAAAATCTTGCATATATTCTTCCGATTTTTCGCACAAACAAATTAGTGCCTTTAACTTTCACATGGTAACATCCACCACTGCAATACACCTGTGACAAAATATGAAGCTTGCTACATCCAGACTATAATTTTTTGCTTCATTTTATAGCAAACCCCGCTACTGTGGCAACCTACATTTTGGGATCTGTTTTGTTTCATCGACAGACATCTCATCGACAACTTTTAATCAAACGACATATTGACATACATTTCGTCGACACCAGGGGCGGATGCAGGAATTTCCTGAGGGGGGGGGGTCAGGTGTCGGTCAGCGTACCATATGTTTAGGGACCCCCTCCCCCTCTCCTTCGTTTTACGCCCTAAAATTTACACAAGCAGAAATCAAGAGGGGGGTCAGGACATCCGGAACCCCCCTCTAAATCCGCCCCTGGTCGACACTGACATGCCATCGACAATCGTTACGCTAACTGTACGATGTTGTGATGTTTCGTTGTGTGTGTCACTGGGGCATGCATTAAAGGGGCACTGACACCCCAAAGGTCGTATTTATTTTTATTGTCTAAAACGATGCAAGTTGCAGTCATAGACACGCAAAAAAAACCGCATCGCGAAAAAAAATTTTCCCGCGCGCAGCGCGCGCGCCTTTTTATTTTTGGCGTTTGATTTTCCCGCCTCTCGCCTCCTCGCTTCTTTTGATCGGTGACGTCAAAAATCAGGAAATTTAGAATCTTTGTAGGCGACATCTCTATAGCATTTAATAACGGCAATCGTAAAACATGTTTTTTAACGCAATTGCGAACGCACTACGGCCCTTCTTTTTGAAATACCAAAAATCGGGAGTTTGTTTTGGTGCCGTCTCCTGGATTTGTATCCTCCAACGGAAAATAGGCGACACCGCTCAAAACCGGTCCGCCGCAACGCCGCCGCCCACTCCTTTCCTCCTCGCTTTGGGTCGCCATGGCAACAGCAGGGAGTGGTGAAAGAAAGTCGACTCTCAGGTCTCCGCAGTTTTTGACGTCAAGGCACCGCGCCGATCGCGCGGGAACTTCGAAATCGGCATTTGGAAATTGTTTTTTTACTTCACAAATACTGAATTTCCAAGTTTTGAATTTTGAGGGTAATGTCCCGGCATCGTTTTCAATTGTTTCGGATAATAAAAAAATATATGATTTTGATGTGTCAGTGCCCCTCTAACTTACCCGGCCCGCCCGTCTACGTCATTTGCAGCGACCAACTGTGGTGGCTCACTACAGAAATATTAACACACCAGGCCTGTCGTAGCCGTTGTTCGGGTATAACAAGAACAGTTTATTGCGGGTTAAAGGCAATACGTGTAGTCGCGACATACAGCCATGTCCTCGCATGGTTGCGCCGTTCTCCCCCCGTCCGCTGGCCTCCCGGAGCGAAAGTACTCCGCGCATAGGCGCGTTGCGGCGCTGCAGTCGGTGGTCGCTCGCAATGCCACTCACGACACCCCCCCTTTCTTAGGATTAGGGAGCCGAGAAGTCCAACCTGTCTGGTGGTCTGCTTGGTCATTGACCGCCGTTGGCTGCACGTGACTCCCGGTGCCAGAGGCTCCGGAAGTCTTTCTTTAGAGGGGGGGCTCGACATCTCCGAAATCCTCAAGGTTAGGTTGGTTTCAGGTTGACATTAATTGCCACATTTGAATGAAAACATATTAATGCACCGCGTTCGCATATTCACGGACATATCCATGGAAAACAAATTAAAACAATGGTTCAGTAAAATAACAGTAAGAAGCTTGCACTGACAACTCATACAATGATTGGATAACCACTGAAATCAGCCGCACCATGTGTTCTTTATTTTTTCTTTCCTATACCAACTGTTACATGTCAACCGCAGCTGTGCCTATGCCAAATTGGCTATGTCTAAGAATGAAAACCTTCCTTCATTTAGGGATTCTCGGGGAAGCATGATGTATTAACGCAGACGTAGACAAACAAGTGTTAAAAGTTTTAGACAAAACCCCGAGACTCGGGGGGAAAAAAGGACAACACAACACGGAGTCTCAAACACAGCAAGTTGGGCCATCGGATGTCTTAACTGGAAGCAGAGGTTGCATACATCGGTATGTACCTCAGGATCAAGTACATCGACCGTGATCGCTTCGGACTCCTGGCGTCAATACAAGTTGGGGGGGCATCACAAAAGGAGGGTACTGAAGGATAAGAGCTGTGTTTCAGACTTCGTGTTGTGTTGTCCTGAGTTTGTAAACATGTGTCGCCTCATGCCTCACCACCCTGCGGGCACGACGCCGCATGCGCGCAAAGCTTTCGCCATCGAAGGCGCCTTGTCAAATTTGGGAGCTCGTAGACTTTCGCCTTTTCTAAGCACTCCCGAATCCCCACTCAAGCTCACCAGCCCCCCCCCCCCCCCCCCCCCCCCCCCCCCCCCCCCTCTCCTAATGATGGCCTTTAAGCGCCGCGGTAGTACCGCCTGCCTGTTTTGTCCGCGGGCCAGAAGCACCATGCATCTTCTGGGCCTCTTGCTTCCACACGGGGGAAGCAGACAAACGCTCGCCGACGTCGTCTTGTCGGAATCTATTCCTTTTGCTGTCTCCTCTTTGCTCGCTTTAAACTGGTTGTCAATCAGGCTCATGAGTCCTGCCTGTCATTTTCTTCTGGTTTTGACTTTTCAAGCAAGCCTCTCCGTCGCCCCGGTGCTTTTTGTGCTTGGCGGAGGTGAGGAGAGCGGTAGGTCAGCATGCATAAAGAGTCATTTCATTTATTTCGGCTCAGGAGAGACGGAGGTACAGCAGATAGGCCGAAGGCCCATACCAGATAACCTGCAAACACACAAACTAAAAAAAAAAAAAAAAAACGAGGGAGGGGGAGGGGGGGCTCGGCAGCTCGGTCCTGAGGACAGGAGGGGCTCAAGCCCACCCTGCCCCCCCCGCTTCCGGAGCCCCTGCCCGGTGCGTCGTGTTAGTCCTGTCGATGTGCTTACAATATAGGACCTTGGTTGGGCTGCTGGCCGTGTCACTGTACCGCAGGATGCCGGACCACTCCGTTGCTTTTTCCACCTTCTTGATGACTCCCATTTCTTTCATCCTTTCCAATTCATTCTCCACTTGTGAGAGCAGTGGAAGAGGAACTCGCCTTGGGTATGTAACGGCATAGGGCTTGGCGTCATCCTCACGACAAGGCCCACCCACTGATCTCCACTAGAGAGGGCTGGATGTATGCGCATTGAGCAAACAAGTATGAAGCCACCGGAGGTGAGCGGCTTGTCCCGGAAGTGAGTGCTTGGCAGGCTTTGTAACCCTTCCGAGTGCTGGTTCGAAAAGCGTTGAGGGCGCTGGATTTTCGCTTGTTCCCTCAAGAGAGCCTGCTTGTTGCGCATTAAGAGTGCATGTGGACCCGAGAAGTATCATGGAAGCCATTCAATGTAAACATTTTGAGATTCTAGTTGATCAAGTTGTGAATATGTCTCAAGTTCAAATGCCTCATTCTCGGGATTTAATCCAGAACGGGAGTATTAAAACCCAATCAAAGAAACAAAAAAGCATGGTCCAAAATATTGACTGAATGCACTAGGAAGCTTCCGGGACAAGAATCAAACTTCCGGTGGCTTCACTTGCGCCAGGCTCGGAGAGCAGCTAAGCGCCATCCAGCCCCCTTTAGTAGAGATCAGTGGGCCCACCCACTCAAGCTGCTTCGCAGCAACATTCTGCGGGGAGTCACTACAGAAAAAAAGCTTATCCGAGCTGTCGATGTAACAAACTGTCGATGAAACGAACTGTCAATGAAACGTCGTTCAATGAACTGACTGCCCCCCATATTTCAGTATCAGGATTTCTCCTTCAAACAAAACATATTTAAAGATACTTTGTCACCCATTTTTTAGTCATACATATTTGAGTTGTTTTGCAATGCTCCTTTTATAAATGTATTTTAGTATCAGTACTTTAGCTGTCACTGCTGTGTATTCCAGTATTTGTCATTTCAAATGCTTTTTAGGTTATATCCGCCCAACCTTGTCACTCTCAATGAACAGCATTTCAGAGGTATTATGAATACCTGCTACCAATAACACGGAAGATGACATCTCGTCACAAGGGGCATGTCACATGTAACTCAAAAGGACAGTGCACCAGGGGTGAAATTTCCATGTACTTACGTCGGTCAACATTCACGATGGTAACGCCGAGGGCAACACCTTTTTGTACTAGTAGGCGGTTCAGGGACAGCCTCTCATCCTCCCTGGCATGCCCGAAAGGCCCACCTCGTGGCACCAACTTGAATACGAGCACGTAGCTCGTCAAGCCTTTGAGGGTGGTCACAAGCTCCTGAAAAGTGGAAAGGACATTGACTTATGCAGGAGACAAAGCAAAACTACCGTAAAATCCCGTAAGGATGTCCAACCAAAATGAAGAGATAAATTGGGAAAAACATGGGGTGGGCTATCTTTGGGAATGCGACAGCAAAAATTTATTTTAAAAAACGCGATAAGCAACTGGGCTATCCGCTACAAACCACATAAAACGGGAACTGATACCGCGAATTGCGGACACGGCATATTTGCGTTTTATGATGCGATAAACACGCAAGACTCTGCTACGACATCCTGTGTCATGGTAAAAGGGGTTGAGGACGCAGCAGATTCGCTTAGCCGTGTTTTCACGATTCTAACGCGCAGGCTGATTTAGCTTTCAGATGTTGGCCGGTTCTACCGCGCAGGTAAAATAATGAAGATTGAACACATACCTTAAAGACGGGTTTTATGAAACGAACGCCAACAAAAAATAAATGCCGTGTACTAGTCGCCGTTGTCACAGTGCGACGATGTTTCTTCGCTGTCCACAGAGGTGAGTGCGCGTCGTCGGCTTTGGGAGGGTCGTCTTCCGAGCACCGCTTTGCGAGCTCGTCGGGTCGCTGGGATTGCGAGGCCACGCAGTGCTACTCCGTCCGTTTTGCCATTACTCCCGTTGAAACGGTTCAAACCTGTGGTGCCTGTGGTTCAAACCTGTGGTTCAAACACGCCGCTCCGGCAACCTGAGCACCTGAGAACCGTTGAAAACAGCGAGGCCAGGGTGGCGCCAGTGGGCAAGTCAATCATGATATAGGATAATCGAGAAATAAACCGGTTAGCTGAGTTTGAGACGTCCCTTTTTGTGTCTGATCCTTCTACTAAAAAGTTTCCAATTTCTTCGACCACAGTCTCAGGCGTTATATGACATGATTATCATCATCATCACTACCATCCGAACGGATTCCCTACGAGCGGTTTTCCCTACACTGGCGTTGTCCCCAGATCTAGGCACGGGCAGATCTCTGGATAGGCGCTCGCCAAGTGCAGTGGCTTTGGGTCACCCTTCGCTTCGGTCACTTCTCTTTTCAGCCCTTTCAGCGCTTTCAGTACTCGCCACTGATGGATACGCGGTGTCGCCACTGATAGATACGCAAAGGACCTGTTTCAGTGGCGCGCCTAGTGGCAACTAGTCGCGCCTGCAACGACAGTGGCGGTTTGTTGTTTTTCGACTCTTTTGCCAGGCACTGAAATTGGTTCAGCGGGTTCAGCGAGCTTTTCGAGGTGAGCTCGATTTCATTCATGTTCTGAGACTTTTAGACTTCTCCTTATTCAACAAACGGGTTACCTTACTTAGCAAGTTAAAAGGGCGCTATGTCTGTGCCTCCCTTGTTTCTTCTGTCTCGATTTTGTGCGCTGTTTAGATGATCCAGTGTCAGCGGCACCCGGTGTGGTGTTCCGCGTCGTTCCTGCAGCATCGCTACAGATTCGGGCAATGGCTCGCTTTCAATTCAAGATGTGAATAGCCCAACTTAAACAATGTCTGAAGCTCAGCCCGTGCGCTATGCTTTGCCAGCTTCAGCGCATGATTATGATGAACACTGACAGCGTATAACTAGCGTCAGATCAAGTGACCGGTTGTTCTATTGGGCGCGTTCAGTAGCGGCTCCTTCGTCTCCGGACAGAGTAACTCGAGTCAGAGCCCTCAGAGCGCCTACTAGACGGGAAATAAGGGCGCCGCTTGCGCCGCCGCGCGGCCGAGTGTTTGCGCATTTCCGTTTCCGTCAAATTCGCGCGCGAACATCCTGCCCAAGAAAAAAAAAAGAAAAAAAAAGCGCGCGCTATGGCAGCAGACGACAACGCCGCCAACGCGCTTCTCCAAGTTGTTTTGGAGGATGATTTTGAAGAATTCATGGAGGCGCAGAGGCGAACCAAGCGACGAAGAGTCACCGAGGTGCTTGGAGCCCTCAAAGAAGTCATTTGTGAAGGTAAGCATGCATGATGATGGCCGACATAATCGTGACAGTGTCTCTCTACACACTCCGCAGATCCCGCTAGACCGTCGGACTCCGACCGTATCCGGGGGATTGAGGGATTTGTCTCCGATGTTGTCCCTCGCTACACAGATACCCAATTCAAGGAGCATTTCAGGATGCACCGTTCGACGTTCGAGGTAACCCCACAAGCATATGTTCGGAATATAGTACAAAAATACAGCGCGGGAGGTCTGGATTTCTGTCTGGCCACTCAGGGGAAAATTTTAATAATGTTTAAGGCGTGATGGGCTTGTGTTGAAATATTAAAATATCATAGCGATGAAGAGTCACGATATATCACGTAGAAAAAATAACCAAACGAGACAAGGAGTGACACAAGCCCATCTTTGAAGGGTGCTTCGCCGTAGCGCAGCTGCGTACTTGAGGGAAAAACACTCCCTCAGGGCGAGATAGCACACGCGCTCGTCCCTAGTGAGCTAAAAGAAAAATATTTTCTTTGTGGCTATTAAGCGTAAAGCCAAGCAAGCGTTAGCAGTGTTTGAGTGCAAGCTGGGGAATTCATCTTTATAAGTTGAGCCCTGTAACCCTTGTTTCCTTTTACAATAAATATTTATCTTCTCACATGGCGATTTTGCGTTTTGTGTAAATCTACTGGTAATAAAAACAGTGGCTGGAATTTCTAAACAAAAGATAGTTCGTGACAACATTTTTGTCGCGTGACTGTGCTACTAACCCAAACTAAAGAGCCAATTGCGTGTTCTGGGCAATTAGATTATCTGCCCTGCAATTCACACTATTGAGTGCTAGCTTCAATAATGCTAGCACTCTCTCTCCTCATCAGAGTAGAATCAATGAAAATAGGGTATAGGTATATGCCTGCTTTAAAAGTTCTTTCTGCTGCTCCAAAATGGCTCGAGCCAATCACATCATTGTATTTCTTGTTTTCATTGATTAAATGTTCGGTTCCACACATTCCAGGTCTTGCTCCAATTAACTGAACCTAACCTAGCCAAGACCATTGGAGTCCGGGTGCCAACAGCCACCAAGGTCCTCATGACGTTGTGGCTCTTAGGAAATCAGGAATCGTACCGTGGCGTCGCTGACAGGTTTGGTGTACACAAGAGCACCCTCCACTTCGTGGTCTACGAGATTGTGTTGGTATGGGCACGGTGTGCACCCTCTGTAATACAGTGGCCCACGCAGCTTGCCCAGGTGGCCAGCCAGTTCGAACGGAAGTGGAGGCTCCCAGGCGTTGTGGGTGCCGTGGACGGGTGCCATGTTTCTATCAAGGCTCCCAAAGAAGAGCAGTCTGCCTTCTACAACAGGAAGGAGTTCCACTCCGTTGTGCTCCAAGGCTGCTGCGACAGCAGGATGGTGTTTACACACGTGCATGTGGGATCCCCGGGCCGGATGAACGATGCACGCATCCTCACCAATTCTGGGTTAGACGACATTCTTAGCGCCCTTCCCGAGGACCTCCACATCCTCGGCGACTCCGCTTATCCCCTCGGGGTGAACCTGATGCGTCCTTACAAGGACAATGGGCATCTAACGAGGAGACAAAGTAAATTCAACACAACATTAGGTGCCTCGCGGTCAGTGATAGAGCGGGCCTTTGCCCAATTGAAAGGAAAGTTTCGACGTCTGAAACACCTAGACATGGACAACCTTAACATGGTTCCCATGTTTGTGATGGCGGCGTGCGTTCTTCATAATGTCATTCTCACGTCTGCAAAGCCCTTTGTTCTTTGCACGGAGGAACTAGAGGATCCATGCCTGGTGCGCAAACAACCAGACATGACAAGAGCGCCTTCTGCTGCAAAAGCTAAACGCGACGCAATCGCTAGCTTGCTGCACCCTGCATGCACCTGAAGAATGAGGTTGCCATGTTACAGACCACTGTATCTCTTCAGCTCCTCGGTTCTCAACCTTTAGCAAAACTAAATTGATAAAATCGGTCAATAATAAGGCAATTGACTAGAACACATTTTTTGTTGCTCGAGTATACTTTTTGGAGAGTTTTACCAATGTTTCCCCCTCCTGCTTTTTCCTGTCTTTTATGCCCTTATTACAATTTATTAGAGCTACATATTCACATTGTTACTCCACAAGTTCTTTTGCAAAAGTTTTGCGAATTAAAATACCACCAAATGCAGACAAAATAAAAAAATTGGCACAAATGAACTGGTGGCTTGCAACCTGTGCCCATCAATATTATAGTGCCTGAATGTAGGTTGTCCCCAGTTAAAACATATTTTAGCAATATTTGTACATGCAGGCAATATACTTCTCCCCATCCTTAGTAACTATTTCAGAATAATGTATCTTGAGCGTACGCTTGGACTTTCCTTTTGGAACTGAGTCACTCAGAACGTCCAATATAACAATAATACTGTAATGCCTGGAACAAGACAGACACAAGTGATACAGCTTTGCACAAAACAATTCAAGCAATGGTATTTATTAAGTTCAAAAACCTTAAAAGTTGACTAGAACTTGTCACAATATAAAAAAATCACAGGCCCGTGGTCGGATCTCAAGAACAGAGAAACATGAACGCAGTGGCATCTGGGATCAGAAAATCATTCATGTAGGGGGAATGTATAGCCAGGACTCTGGTATAGCTTAGAAATTTCACTTGTCCAGAAGCCAAACTGTACTTAATAACATAAGAATGCACTGATATCCCAAACTAAGGTGCCCGCAATCTGACGGAGGCTGCAACAAGAAAAAAACAACTATAGTTTTGAGCAAAAAACTGCAGTTTTATTCATAAACTTAAACCACAGGGTCATTTTTAGCACTACAAATGAAACACTTGGAGTGACTTTCCTGATAGGCGATATTTGCCTAAAGTAATGCTCATTTATTTTCCAAAAAAACAACTCGCAAAATGACCAGTAAGAACTAAATGAAGTGTACAGACAGCAACCAAAATGTAGCAAAAACTATGAATCTACTTTTTGTTTACTACTGTATTTGTACTTTCCAGCAACTCGAAACACAGACAAGTCTGGCATGCTTCTGCAAAAGAAAACTGTAAAAAGAAACATTAACTGTTACAAACAATATATGCAGCTCTTAAGGTTCAGTACGAAAATGCTTGTTCCAGTTGGCCTGACTAGTAAGGTTAGCATTTTGCTATACTTTCTTTTCATGCCGCAGAACGACACACTAAATGACCATCACTGTGGACAAGTGAAATTTAAAGGTGGACTAAAGAGGTTTTTAACTTTTTCTTTTTGTGGCTCTGGTTTCGTGCATCTGCTCCAAGGATCCTAGAAATCGAGAAATTTATAGCGTCCTTCTGCATTACACGCATTCAAAGCCAAACTGTCAACAAGAATGGCTCGAGGGAAAAAAGGAGGAACTAAGAAGAACTAGTGGAGCATTGTGAAGAGCATTTAGTCTAAGCAAAATGACTTTCGAGGTCACATGAATAAATGGGCACGGCGACTATGAAAAGATCTTGTCTACAGCTGACTCGCAGGCCCAAGGCATGAACCAAGCGTGTTTCACTTGGTTTCACTAATTCATTTTTGCCCCTTCACCCCTCTGCAGCATTTTTGTCAGATTTCTAACGAACATCTCATTTTTTATATTGAAGTGGGGCACGTGTAACAACAGTTTCTAGATTTCTTGAATCCTTGGAGCACAGAGAATAAATTAGAGCTATAAAATGACGTAAGCACCAACCCCTTCGGTGTACCTTTTAAAGGGTGGTGAACCGAAATTTGGATTTCAGAAAACAATGCAGCAGCGGTAGACGGGATGCTACAATCCCTACAACGCCACTCATAAGGCGATATCTCGAATGGACGACCGACAAGGCGCGTTACGTGAAGATATCTCGTTTCCTTCTCTCTTCGCGTCACCCCCTCAAGGCGGCGAGGCAGAGAAGACGCGAGGTTGTTCCCTCTTCTCGGAGAAACAAGACGTCAACATACACGTCAAATGCGCCTCCTTTTTTTTTAATAAAAATATGGTCATCTGTTTGAGATATCGCTGTATGAGTGATGGTTTGGTGTTTGCAGCATCCTGTTGCACGCTTTTGCCGCCGTGTTTTGTAGAATCCAATTTCGGTTCAGCATCGGATGCTGAACCGAAATCTGGATTCCACAAAATACAGCGGCGAGAAGCGTGCAACAGGATGCCACAAACACCAAACCATCACTCATACAGCGATATCTCGAACAGATGACCATATTTTTATAAAAACAAGGAGGCGCATTTGACACGTATGTTGACGTCTTGTTTCTCCGAGAAGAATCGAGAAAAGGAAACGACCTCGAGTCTTCTCTGCCTCGCCGCCTTGAGGCAGCGAAACGAAGAGAGGAGGAAACGAGATATCTTGACGTCACGTGCCTCATCGGCCTTGTTCAATCTCGACTTTTTTTCCAAAAATATGGCTGTCGATTCGAGATATCGCCTTCCGAGTAGTGTTGTAGGGATTGTAGCGTCCCGTCTGCAGCTTCTGCATTGTTTTCCGAACTCTAAATTTCGGTTCAGCATCCCTTTAAGGCTGCTGAGACTGTTTAGATTGACATACAAGGCGATTCAGCAGTCGGAGCTTAGTACGTTGCAGCTTCAGCTGCTGCCTGTACCGCTGCCTGTCTTCTTGTTCCCATGCGTCCATCCTTTCAAGGATTTCTCCCAGGATCGCAGCCGGCCTCTTCCTCCTTGCTTGCGGGAGCTCAGGCTGCCTCGTTGACCTTGGAGTCTGTGCGCTCTGCGGATACACAGTGCCGGCTTGGGAGGGCATGGCAATGGCTAGAGCTGTGGTGGTGGCTGACGGCCCTGTGCTGGCTGGGATGATGACTTGGGACTCGGTGACTGAGGCTGCAGGAACGACCGGCATGCTCGTGCACACCGGGGCAGTGTACTCGGCCGTATCTTGGAAAAGGTTGTCCATATGTTTATAAAATTCCCAATCCTTGCGCCCTCGTCCTGTCTTCCTTTTATCTTGCCGCCTTCTAGTGTAAGTCCGCTTCAAACCTTTGAATTTGTTTTCGCAGTCGTCTGGCGATCTGTGGGCACCAGCTTCATTCATTTCTACACTGATCTTCCTCCACACTGTTCTTTTCTTCAACTTTCGGTTGTTGAAGTCAGCATAGTACTTTTCATAAAGTGAAATCAGCAACAACACCTCGCTGCGGGACCATGCCCCTCCTTCACCAGCCTCATCAGGGCTTCCTTCATGATCTAAAATGTCCAAAACATCAAATGTAATTATTAAGGTTATCAGTTCATGACCTTTTAAACACCAAACCTTATATATACAGCTGTAGGCGATGCCGGGGAGGCCAAGCAATCATCAAAGCCCCATTACATGCAACTATAGACAAAACACGAGGTTAGTTAACACTGGCAGGAAGGACTTCAAGCCTCCTGGAAGCCAGAGAGTGACAGCCGGCATGCTGCTAACAGCCTTTTTAGGCCAGAAAGAAGCTGTCTTTTCACACGAGAGAATATTTTTGGCTTTTAGAAATTCCCTTCAGAACCCAAGCTATATGTGAGATTCATACCGTCGCACTCCCTGCTGCTACATGGCTGCGGGTCCAACTCCTGATGACCACTGACTATAAACAAAAAAAAATTGCGAAGTTGTCAACAAGGGAAAGCAGTTGCATTACAGCACTTTTACGTAACACACTGCAATGCATATTCACACGACAGAATGTGCACGCTAGCGAAGTTTATGAAGATGTGATCAAAACAAGAAGCATGATCAAATGATTGTTTGTTAGTGCAAGGGGAAGTGGCTCGCACTTCGATACAAGGAAGGCCCACAGCAACAATAGCGCTTGAGCGGTGGAAGTATCTAGCTGAGCTCTACCAAAATATCGATAGAAATGCAGCGGCCGTGCGCAAGCGGAATTGGGCTGCAGTATAAAGTGAGTGAAAAATGCCGATCGGCGATGGCTCGCGTTTGTCGCGCAACGCTCACACTCACCGACAACTAATTTTCGCCGACAATTTAAATGAGCGATGTCAATTTCAAATGCAAGAATGCGATCAGCGAAATATGGAGGTACTCACCGATACTAATATAGAGAGGAGTAGTGCAGCGTCCTGTAAGAAAAAAACGACATATACGGAGAGGTTCTTATTTTCAACACGAAATGAAACACAAGGAGGTGAGACGGAACGTTAGCGCATGAGTTGTCCCTTACCGTCGTCGCTTTCAACCAGATAAACGGGGCTTTCGGAAGCAGTGGATGTCATCGATGCAGCCATGGCAGCAGACGCACGGGAGAATTCGAAACCTTTTCTGGATATTCCCGCCGAATTCCCCGGAAATCGTCACCAGTCAGGAAATGACGCCATCTTTAGCTCCTTTGACTCTACGTGCACCGTCTCCGGACTCGGTGCTTCGGAGCTTGACTCCGAAGCCCCGGAGTTACGTGCACCGGAAGTGACTTTTGGCCGTCTAGTGGAAGGAGTCAGTGACTCCTTGACTCCGGGGCCTCTACTGAACGCGCCCATTGAGCTGAGGAGGGAAAGCATTTATTTTTCCTTGATTTTTTTCCGCATCTGCCATTTAGCAGAGAAGAAAACGAATCGGTGTTTTTGCAAGTTATCCACATCAAGGATTAGTTCTCAATTTTCAATCTGGACAAGCGTTGACCGGTGTCCGGTCGAGTTTCGCCACTGCTTGGTGCTCGTTAAGGACTCCGGGCTAGCGGTCGTACTGCACTGGCAGAATTCCTTATTTACGGTGGAGATGACAGACACCCATTGGGGCTCTCTAACCTCTCACTGTCTAAACGTGCATCATGATTACAGTTATGGATGCCTTGTGGAAAACGGCTTGCCTTCAGTGAGACGGTGTTTGGCGGGTGTCTTTGGAGCCTGACCCCATCCTACAGTTCATATGGAGCCAAATCAGTCTTCAGACCCCGGTAAGTTCGATTCCACCTCTTTAATAAACATAGAAAAAGTTTCAGTGGCCTGACTACGGCCGGTCGTAGTCTAGAGCAGCTCTTGTACAGCTGTCCTGGGACTCCTAGGGGTTCATGATAATTCTGAGATCTTCCGCCAGGGAGGCATCCTCAGTTGAGTCCAAATAGAGTTCCTGTATAGGCTCCCTACAAGAGTCACAGATGTGCGTCTGTTTTCCACGCGCTGCCGTGCCGCTATTCGCCGCGATCAATCATGTGAGGAGCAAGAAATCCGGTGCCGTGCAGATAAGTCACTTTGCCGACATCGCACGCACACGCCCTTACGTATGTTCCCCTGCTTTTGCCTCTTTCTCCTCCTTTCCCGTTTTCCATTCGTGGCGGCGTGCGCGGCGCCGCTATTCGCCGTATTCAATCACATGACCGGGCGCAATCGACTAAGTACGGCTCCTACACGTGTGAGAAATGGTTTTTCATCATAATTCAATATTTCAAGATGGCTGTACGCGCAACTCTGGCTCTCGTAGGGAGCCTAAACAAGAAGTCCAGATCCCAGAAAAAGGTGTGCCCGGTGATAAGGGTTGGGTGGGCACTTAACGAAGACGAAAGCAGCAAACTAGGAATTTTAAGAGAGGTTCATGGCAGTGGTGGGTGGATGTTGGGCAAATAAAGCGTTAAGTTCCCATATGGGGAGGGTGGTATTCCGGCGCCTTGACGGGGGCCGAAAATCCATTCTGGTTTGGGTATTCATTGCATGGTTTTAAGAGGCAACATATTGTCAAAGTTTTGTTTTGTAATTCACTCGCGGTTTTGTGGTGTTCTGTGTGCCCGGTTGCTATGAAGATGCCATAATGTTGTTCGGTTGACTGCACGGCTTTGATTCGAGAGATCCCCGTGACATAAAAGACGCCGCAGCCCATGGCCGTTGAGCATAGCCGGGTCTCTATGCAGAGGGGAAAGGTGCCATAGTGTTGTGCGCTTGACTGCAAGGCTTTGATACGAGAGATCTCCGTGACATAAAAGACGCTGCAGCCCATGGCTGTTGAGCATAGCCCGGGTCTCTATGCGGAGCGAAAGTTTGTCTGCTTCTTCCACAGCGGTTGTGATGATGTCAGAACACCAAGCTCTTATTGGCTATTAAAAAAAAAAAATAGTCGCTAGACCTCAAGGCATCTAAATTAGAACTACCATTAGAACTCGCCCTTGTTCAGACTTCTCCGCAGTTCCTGCGCATGAAGCAGACGATTTGCTCTCCGCTCGATTTCACACAAGTGCTTGGAATCCTTGCTTTATTTTTATATCAAGGTTGCACAGACCTGACTTTCCAGTGAGTGAAGACACTTGCATATAGATATTGACTGAAAGAATAATTTATCTTTGCCACTTTCAAATGTTCAGTCAATGGAAAATATAAATAAATTCACATTTTAGTTTTGGGCATATGCTGCCATAGGTTCCATTACATGAAGAGATGCTGACTCTGTTTTTGGACGTTTAATAATACAAGAATAACAATATTTTATTTTTGTTAAAGTAGAA
The DNA here is from genome assembly GCF_016920785.2 of Ixodes scapularis. Lineage (NCBI taxonomy): Eukaryota > Metazoa > Arthropoda > Arachnida > Ixodida > Ixodidae > Ixodes > Ixodes scapularis. The sequence continues at coordinate 24,605,079 of NW_024609881.1, forward strand.
TGTTTTCACTTACATTAAATTTTTGGCGCTTGCACATACATTAAATCTTGGGCACTTGCACGTTTGTGACCGGGCAGTTTATGTGATGGTCTTGAAGAAACACCAACCAAGAAATCCACACCCAGAAAGCAAAGAGTTAATCTTGGGAATGTGCCAGGAGAGAACTGAGGATTGGGGTCTTTTAGTGTAAAACTGAACCTGGGAATTGGCAAGCCTGCACTTTGCCCGAGATAATCCGTGAGTTTCAAAAGCTTGCGGAAGCCTTGTTTCATTATGCGAAAACGCATCGGCGTTGTGCCCAAAAGATGTTCATAAAACTATGTCATCAAGCACGCACCGCCCAAGGTCAAAGCTGGCGTGCCTCAGGGATAAAATACAATGAAAAGCACAGCAATGCCGATGCTTCGTCACGGAAGCCGTCGTGATGTCGGAGGGGTTCGCCTTGCGTGCACAGTGGGGGAGCATGACGTCACCACCGAAGTGCCGTGTGAAAAAGGGAGACATGGCTCGCTGCTTGTAGGAATGGGCTGCATGTAGGAATGCTTTCGCATTCCTACACATTACCAAACCTAAGTGTTTCATCCTCATTTTTCTTCTTTTAGGGTGTGCAAATACAGTAAAACTTCACTTGAACAAACTTAAATTGACTTCGAGAAAAAGTTTGCTCAAGTGAATCTGCAAAGTTATCTACAAATGTAAAAATCAGGTGCCTGGATAATATTTTAACAGATTTGTTTGCAATTCCAGAATGTTTTAGTGCTTAGAACTTTGTACAGCATGTAGTTATCGCATGCTGCACTTGAGCATTCTCAGTTGCACTTAGTACTATGTTAAGCACTTTGCACAAAACATAGGTATCTCCTGCTGAACTTGAGTACTCAGTATGGCAGTGGTTGTAAACTGAGCGATTCTGTCGAGGCTTGCATGCACCTTGTCTTGCACAGTGATCTGCTGGATCACAAAGGCCTTCAGTTTTTTCATTTTCTTTTGCAGGGATTTTTGGTGTGTCCTCTTCTGTGATTGGATCTTCTTCATCGTCCTGCTGAGGTTGTACGTACGCTAGCCACAATTTTGTTCCATTCGTCAACACGGCACATGTCTCAACTCGAGAGTCAGATGCAGCATAGTCCTTTGGAGATACATCCATTTTTTGAACGAACCCTATTGACTATGTGCTGCGGTTATCCTTGCTGCTGCTCTAGGGAGCCTTGAGCGGAGGCGGCTTCCATATCATGAATTTACGCTTAGTGGTGAACATACACCTGGTTAGGGAAGATTAGAACTATAATAAAACTGGAACTATAAACAATTCACGAAACTAGGGGCAGAGCTGACCTCGAGACGATTTGATCCAGGGGGACACACATTGTTTAAAACTTGGCCAACGAGATGCTCCCACCGAAATGATGATACAATTTACGCGTCCATTTGCCTGTTTGTGAGAATGGCGAGCTCGAGCCCGTACGTTGGGCAAATGCGTGAATATACGCCTTGACAAACTGCGAGAACACCAAACCGTGCTTTTGTTCCCGAAAAATATAAAAAAATAAATAAAATAAACAGTGTGGAAAGCTCTAGCCCCGCCGGAATGTAGCCGCACCGGCAGAAGCAAAATTTGTTTTCCAACATGCCATCTTCAAATCAAAAAGTTATAAGCAATTTTCGGAGGTTTTTTATTGGAAAATGGGGCCCGTTTGCGGTAGCGTCACTTATTTATTTGTAAGCTCCTTTACCACCACTTTCTCGTTGAAAATATTTGGTAATTGTTTATCAATATTGAATTCAAAGACGCTAGGTTCTGAAACCTTGGTGTCATACTCTATCAGCTAGGGCTACGTTTTGGTAGCGTTAGGGCTCCCCACAATGCCTGGTTTGTTTTTGCCTTGCAACAAACGGGGTTCGGATTTCTCGCAGGAACACCTGTACTCCAGGGAATGAGTTTTGAATTTTCTAAGAAACGGAAGATACATGCTTGAGCCCGTCAATCTTTGGTCAGCGTGTTCTCACCGCTCGAGCCTTTGTACCAAGGAATCATTTTATTATTTTACAGCTCAAAAGTAGCAGATGTCTTTCTCTTACTCTCCCACACATGAGTGAGGCGAACGCTGGAAAGGACGTAGTGGAGATGAGGAAACCACCAATTTTGCACGAGCAGAGGTGTTTTCTCCCTCTCCACTATACTGCTATTTTTGAGTTGCTAAGTGGTATAGTTAGCGATAGCCTTCAAATAATATAATTTGCATTTACCTTGTGTTGACTTTTGTACGAAGCTAACATGGTTTCATACACTTCATGCCCTAGGGCTAAACCATGGTGCAACGGTGCTGCGTTCCTTTTTGCAAGAGGAAATCCAAAAGGGGCAGCATAGCATTTCATGAGTTTCCTGCCGACTTGAAACTCTGTCAAAAGTGGATTAAGGCAATCCATCATGAAGGCTTTACACTTCACATCGATTCGCAGAGAGTCTGTTCTGATCACTTCAAGCAGACAGACTACATTGAAGGCAAGAAAAGAAGATTTCTAATCAAAGGATCAGTCCCTAGTATTTTCCCAAAATGTTCCGGGAACTTGCCACCAAACCAGGCTTCGACCTCTGTTCATCAAACGATTCAAGAGCAAAATGGTAAGAGGAATGCTTGAGCCATCTAGGTTTTTTTTATTCCTTTACACGGCAACTTGTCTCCAATCTCTAGACTCTTCAAGTTCACTTCAACGTTGTCCACTACCGACCATCAACACAGGAGAGAACCAATGTGAAAACCTGCATAGCGCATCTCATCAGCCTTTATGTAAGCTCCCCAGCATGCTTCACGACACTATTGAGTGTAGCAGACATGTCTGTTAGTGCTCTAGCTTTCATTTTTAGTACTGCTCAAGCTTTCATGCATCACATTGTTTATAGGGTCATCTCTCCTGGGCGATTGTGGCCTGCCCGCCAAAGCTTGGGGTTGTCAAGCCTCCACCAAACAGACATTGCCGTCTTTGCCTGCTCAGCTTTTAGGTAGGATGCCGACCATGCTTCGCTGCCCTGTTCAGTGCTACTGACATAACTGTGTCTGCAAGTACAGGGTTCACATTTTTGGTAACGCTCAAGCTTTCATGTTTTGGATTTCTTGATAGGGCCATCAACCTTGAACGAGCATGGCCTGCCTACCGAAGCTGATTCTCAAGATCAGACACTGCTATCTTCGGTTGATCAGTCCTTAGGTAGGCTGGCCACAATGCTTCACTGCACTGTTTGATGCTACTCAGATGGCTGCATCTAAGATACCAAGTTTCACTTTTTTGGTATTGGTCAAGCTTTCATGTTTCACATTGCTCTTAGGGTTGTCCCCCTTGGGAGAGCATGGCCTGCCTGCCAAGGCATGGGACTCTCAAGCTTCCACCAAACAGACAGTGCCATCTTCGACTGCTCAGCCTTTGGGTAGGCCGCCCAGCTTGCTTTGATGCTCTGTTCAGTGCTACTGACATGGCAGTGTCTGCGATTACAAAGTTCTCAATTTTGGTAATGCTCAAGCTTTCATGTTTCGCATTGCCTGATAGGGTCGTCTCTCTTGGGTGAACATGACCTGCCTGCCAAAGCATGGGGTTCTCAAGCCTCCACCAAACAGACAGTGCCGTCTTCGACTGCCGAGCCTTTGGGTAAGCCGCCCACTATTCTTCACTGCTCTGTTCAGTGCTACTGACATGGCTGTGTCTGTGATTACTGGGTTCACATTTTTGGTATTGCTCAAGGTTTCATGTTTCACGTTGCTCTTTAGGATTGTCCCCCTTGGACGAGAGTGGCCTGCCTGCCAAAGCCTGCTCTTCTCAAGCTGCCACCAAGCAGACACTGCCTTCTTTAGCTGCAGAGCCTTTAGGTAAGATGCTCGCTATGGCTTGTATGGTTTACACAGAGGTGTGCAGTTTACGAATCACGTATAGTAATGTTACAAACAACACTAATAATCGAACCCACATATTGTAAACATACAATAATTAAAAATGCCTCATCACATTTTTGCTAGAAATTTCTTAAAATGCTAATGCAATCTTACCCAACCTACCAAGTTCATCATTCATAAAAGGTCGAGTTGACTTTACATCACAAGAACAGAAATGAGATGTTTACAATTTTCTGTGACGTCGAATGAGAGTGCAGCTCTTGGGGAGGGTACGGAGGATTGGAGACGCCTCTCTTCCTTTCCCACTAAATTTAGTGGGGAAATTTTTCGCTAAATTTAGCGGGAAGGTTTTACCCAAGTAAAATCATGTGCGACGTCAGACATGTTGTCACATTTAACTTCACGAGGGTAAATTTAGTGGAAGTAATTTTTCGCCAAATTTAGCGGAAAAATTTTCCAGCGGGAATATTGCCAGTGTTAGGTACTTGGGACATCACATGGGGGGGGGGGGGGGCCACGTGACGTCATACGTCACGTGTTTCCTATAATGACGTCACGAGGGTAACGTCGTGACATATCACCACCATAACCGTCACATGTGACGTCATGTGTGACGTCATTATGGGAAAGGTCCCATAATGCAATACGCGTTTACCGCCGCCGACGCTCAAGTTGGAAACAGGCGCCTAAGAGCTGCGCTCTAAAATATGTCGTGCTGCTCTGAAAAAAGAAAAGGACAGGTGCGCTAAGAAAGTGAAGACCCTGACAAAAAATCGGAAAAATCTGAGTGTAAAAGTGACAGCTCAAATCCCAGGTCCAAGAATTGAAGCAGGCGGGCCTCCAAGATTTCCTAGTCATCAAGGAAGCTGCAGCTGAGAATGATAGATTGGCAGTCATTATTCTGGACCAGCTTGCAAACTTTGCTAAACAGAGGCCATCCTGGAAGGAAGCAACTATACGGTAATGTATTGTGGCCCAAAACATGTCGCCATGCGCCTATAAATACTTGTGCACTTCCAGGACCCTGAAACTACCATGTAGAAAGACCTTCAAAACTACATTGGGATATCTGGGGCACAAGTTGGGTTTCCAGATCTAGTGGCAAAACGACTCAAGATCGAAAAGGAAAACCTACCCGCACTGCGATTGAGAATGTGTTCTCTTGTCATTTATGAGATGAAAATTCAATAGCAGTCCTACTACAACCGACGTGACAATTTCATTGGTCAAGTTGACTATGGCGAAGCATATCCTGAAGAACAGACTGGTGGAAGTAAATCAAACAAAGAACCGCTGGCAAGCTCTTTGCTTTGCTTCGTGCTTAACGAGCCTTCTGTAGCTTACAAGATTCCTGTCGCATATATCTTTCTCAAGAATTTGTCTGCAGAAGATCAGCTGAAGACCGTACTTTACACCATTAGAAAAGTGGAAAGCCTGGGTTTCAAACTGACCCGACTAGCTACAGATAACCACAAGGTAAATGTGCTGACAATGGAGTACCTCTGTGGAGGTCAGCACCTGTGCTATAGCACCCAGTGGAGCCAACTAGGCTACTGTCCCTAAGCTTCGATTGTTATTACATTCTCAAAAATGTTCGCTCACAGTTTTTGGACAGATCTGGGGCCATCTGAGGAGATGTTTTCTTCCTATATAAAAAAGATGTGCGAAATACAAAAAGGATCATCTTTCAAGCCTGCCTGAAACCTTACTGAAAGCACCTATATCCAAATAACTTAAAGAAAATGAATGTGGGCATGGCTGTGCAAATCTTTGCACCTGTTGCAGCTGCCCTGGAGTTCCTTGACAAAGAGGCTGGGTTCTCGTGTGACCTGAGTTTTGGGCTTGTACACCGAACAGCAACTTTCATGAAGCATATTTATGCATGCTTCCTAATGACAGTGATGTGATTGCTGCGCCAATTGCGCCAAACTGCGCCAAGGGGCTAACCCTGCTACATCCTGCTACATTTTGCCAAAATATGGGTGATCTGCGCCAAGCCTGCGCCAAAGGACCAATTTTGGTCGTCTTTCGAAACGAACTAAACTGAGTACCGTAATTGAGCATGTGTGAGCTAGGTAGCGCAAGCGGCTGCCCAACAAAAAGTACCCTCTATCAATCGTCCATCCGGGCTGCATAGTTTTTCCTGCCACCTCTCGTTTCACGCTCTCGTCGTTAATGTGTCTCGTCAATCGCGCCTTAAAAAAAAAAATTAACGATTGACGCAGGCGTGTGTTGACGCTTCAGTGCCTCAGTCATTGTACAAAGCGCTCCAAGTACATTTTTGATCTTGACTCGCGATGTCTTGTTTTGACCTGACTCACTCAAGTTCTTTGTTTCTGTGTGTTTAGCTTGTACCTCGCCTGCTGGCCTGGCAAGCACTTGCCGCTGGACTGTTTTTTGTAGTATGCTGGACAATTACACTTTGCATACAATTTCGGAAACCAGTTGGCGACGGAGCGGAGTGGCATAGTGTCTGTTTCGATCGAACAGCCATCTCCGCTCGCGCGACGAGGCACGTGCAAATGCAAGCCTGCCGAAGTTGCCCTCATCTGCATGCGAACATGACTGCACGACAGAAGCACTAGCCGAGACGCTTGCAACCCATTGTTTTACGTTTGCTTACTTTTGACGAAAATCTGGCACGTCGGGAACCAGTAAAATGGTGGCAAGCGGTTTTTCGGAATTGCTCGGCAACGCCCACAGCACTGTTCACTTGTGGGATGTCTCAATGTCTCTTTGGAGACATTGAAAGTGGGAATTCATTACTAGCAACAGGCAAATTGAGGCTTGCAGCAGCGTTGTAGAAACTTTCGGAAGGCAAAAAGAAAAGCACCCACTAGTCTTAATGCACCTTTGTCTTGTGTACAATTTCGCATTGCACTGCAGTAGTTACGTGTATCATCAGTTGGAGACAGCTTCCATTTATTATATCATATAACTATGGTAGTCAACCTAATGCTGTGATATTTACTAATAAGCTGGTCATTTTCAAATAAATTTTAATGTGCTGTTTGTTTCTTTTTTATCTATAACGGTACATATATATGTATAATTTAACGAAAGCATTGCAAAATGTGTCATGTCATTGGCATTTCAGTTACATGTTGAAAGACTCCGAGGTGGTCTAACTTGACCATAATTTGTTTATTGCGGCGAGCGAAGTGTCCTTCGTTCGTCCAGCACTTAAAACGAAAATATGTTTATTTTTCTGAGAATATCTGCTCCAAAAGCCACTTTTGCTGCTCCGAAACACTGTTTTGGCTGCCCCAAAAGCCACTTTTGCTGCTCCAAAACACTGTTCTGGCTGCTCCAAAGGCCAGTTTTGCTGCTCCAAAACACCCTTTTGGCTGCTCCAAAAGGTGCTCCAAAACGGCTTAGGCCAATCACATCACTGTAATGAGCAACACAAGCAACTGCAAGCAACACATCCATCAGCTGTCTGAAATGGTTAACAGACGTGTTTCTTCCTTACATGGCGTCACTCTAGAATACATCAACAAAAAAAACAGACTCGCAGCAAAAACCTTTGAAGCCCTGAACCTCACAACACTCTCCATGGTAGAATGTGTGAAGTGCTTCCTTCACAGTAGTGGATACACGTTTGTTCTAACCAGAAAATTCTCGAGCGACGCAGTTGAATCCTTGTTTGAATTCATTCGAAAACTTGCGGGAGCGATGACCTACTTAATTGACGTAAAACCAACAATCTGTGGACTGGAGAAGATCCTTAAAACAGGGATAATAGGGAGTTTCAAAGGCAGGAGTTGAATAAGTTGTGCAAGGTACCTAGCCAGGTAACTCTTTTTCTCGCTTCTAAAAATCGGCAACCAGTGGTTCCTTCAGACCCCGCTGCTACAGCCGTTGTTGTGGGTTACCTTGGGCGTACCAAATGGGAAGGAATGGAGTGCTCTGCCTGCCTTGCACGAATCAGAAAGCAGTGGCCGACTGACACGTCGGACTGGCTGATTGTACACCAGGACATAGGTGGCCTCATTTACCCCTCCCCCTTTTCTTGAAAGCTGTACAAAATGTATCTTTTTTTATTCGGCTCCTGTTCAAGAATTGAAGCATTCTCTCGAAGCTCTGGTAGATGCAGCAGCACCAACACTGGCATTGACAGAGCCATTTAGATGCGCCTGTGAGGAATCACATGGTCTGCTAATGGAGACAGTTGTCACAAAGAAGTTTTTTAAACCACTGCTGACAAATGTGGCAGTGGGAGTCACTGATGTTGTGAACCTGTTTAAGTACAGGGCTTGCAAGCCCCTAAAACATAAGCTGTTAAAGGTATAATATATGCAGAGCTCTGGAATGTAGAGCTTGTCTTGTACAGACTGTAAATTAAAAAGAAAACTATTACAGTGAGTAAGTAATAGCACTAAGAAGCTTGTGTACATTTTCGTTTTTAACAGCAGGGGCATGAAACTAGAAAAAACAATGTGCACCACTAGAAGCCCATTGCCAATGGGACACCATGGCCTGTGGCAGAAGTGAAACAATGTCACAGTGCATTAGGAATAGGGTTCTGTGTTTTCGGCGTTTAATTTTTGTGAAATTCGGCAAATGATTTTTGTATGTTATTAACCAAAAATATATAACACTAATTATGAGCAAACCGAGATATTTGCTAACCTTCACATTATTTTAACTGTATGAGTCACAAAAATACACTTTCTTAGCCCCGCTTCAGACGGGGCAACTTTCTCAGGCCCGCTTCAGACGGGGCAACTTTTCGAGCAATTTTGAGGTTGCTGCCAGGTTGTTCCCTAGCTTTCCCTAGATTAACATGAATTGCTGAGATCGGGTCCGGCTCGAAACGGACGAGCAACTCGAACAACTCAGAGACGCTTGAAGCGGCAGCAGCCAATCAGGGACGCAATATTTTCACGTGACACCCCCGTGGTGGTGATGGTGACAACTAAAGACTGTGTTCTGGTTCGAAATTAAGCGTTTTTTTGGGGAGATGAACCATTTCAGAAAGATGAGTTAGTATTCTCAATGCCATTTAAATGTATAAGAACATGTTTATAGCGCATAACTCTGTGTCTAAATAGTGCAAGAAAAATAAAACAATGATGATGTTAGCAAATTGCAGCAGTCGGTTGCTGCGTGTGAACACGGGCGGCCCGTGTTGCTGGTGTTGCGACGTCTGGTTGCTGGGAGAAATTACCCCGTCTCAAGCGGGTCTTATAGGGTTTGACTTATGCTTACAGCACATTGATTTTTTTTTTTATTTTATAATACCTTCAAGACCCCATTACAGGGCATTACACAGTAATACAAACTCGTGAGCAGCGACACAAGGAATGGGAAACTAAACATTTCAATATATAAACATAGTAGTACAAACCCATGAGCAGCGATAACAAAAATACAAATAAATACTAAAAAAGAGAAAAAAGAAAATGGACACAATATTAACATGCTAAGACTCAGCATTGTTTGCACAGGGATCTAATAGTTCACCTAGTAGCTTTTTAAATACGTCATATTGTTAGTTGTAACTATGTTATCAGGTAAAGCATTCCATTCTATTATTGTCAAAGGGAGAAAAGAATTGGCATAGGAAGTGGTGGAGGGAACTATGGGCTCTATTTTACGGCTGTTGTCTAGTCTTGGGAAAAACAAAATGGGACGTGGGAGTAAAATTTTTCTAAGCGTAGGGCTAAGGTGGTAAATCTGGTAAAACTGAGTCAATCGAGATATCTCTCACCTTAAAGCGAGCTCAAAAAGATTCACTCGCTCTTGCAAACCAGAAACATTAGTGTAAAAAGGATAATCAGAAAAAAATAAATCTCAGACCTCTGTTTTGTACACTTCCTAGTTCTCGTTTAAGGTAGTTTTGCCACAGGGACCATACGGATGCGGCATACTCTAGCTTTGGGCGGACTAAATTTAGGGACGCCATCTGTGTCACTTTAGGGGGGGGGGTGGGGCGAGTCTTAAGTTCCTTCGTAGAAAACCCAGTCTGGTAATTGCCTCAGCGATTAGCGATGAAGTCACTGCCATAAAAAGACATAAGAAACCCTTTTAGTTTGCCCCTGAAACCGCACATGCAAGATGCAAATGAGACTTGAAGGCACGTCTTATGACAAACTGCACAGCTCATTGATTCTTTCCTATTCAGCGTGACACAGAAAGTAAAAGACATAGCCACTTTAAATGAACAGTACAGAGTTATAAGATATGAAAAGATAGCTTCATATGTACAACCATCAGCAAAATGAATGCAAATGGCCTCAACGTTTTTGAAGGGACCTACAATTTTTTTTGACAAGTTCTCCAGGCAAGGGCTAGAACCCAAAGCTTTGATCCCAAGTTGAGTAATATTTGAAAAGCTTAGAGTTGATATATCTTTGGGGAGCTGTAAAACGAGCAAGAAACCAAGCAGGTGCTCACCTTCATAAGCATAGAAACGGGCTTAGTTGGTAGTTACTGATATTGATTTAAAAAGCGCACGAAAGAGGAGATCAAAATAGAGAACACGTTTGATCGACAAGTGTTCGTCAGTCGTACATGTTTTCTATTTTGTCCTTGTCGTTTGCACGCTTTTTAAATCAAGATGTTAACCTCCACATTGCTCAAAGGTGTACCTGACAATACCCAATGCCTTTTTGGCATTCCAGCACCGAAGTGATATCACATATCCCCCTTTCTAGAAATCAGGGAACACATTTGGACTGTATTCAGGTGTATCAGCCCCCAAGTGTTCTGCAAGCTCACAGTACAGGATCTAACAATCACTCCAAAGCTTTGCACAACTGATGAGACAGTTCCAAAAGAATGCTGCCTTTCCTAGCCCCTTTGCGATGGTGGCATGATCTGTACTTGTAGTTATGTTTTACTATCATCCAGAGTAGATGAAAGCTGCTTCCGAAGCAATACAAGATATCTCTGGCCTCAGCAGTAGACTGCCAGTCAATCTTTACACAGTAGGGTGACCTGGGCTTATTTGCTTGACCACACACGTCTTGGCATTGAGGCTCTACCAACCAGATGTCTGTACCCTTGCCTAGTAGGGATGGGTCCCAGATATCGTCCCAATCACCTTGCTTCTGTTTTCACCAACTTTCTCTCAAATAACTTCGGCTACTTCTAGTCAGAAGTAAGGGAACCGAGACTGTCGGCGGCCATAGGGAGCCACAGTACGAAGCCCTCTTTGTACTGTTGCTCTCGCGACAGTCTTTTCCAAACTAAGTGGCTATTTTGGTTTGGCTTTTCTTGTGTGTCAATATATATGGTGTTCTCTTGTAGGTGATGGAGCCACATTGTTGGGGGAGACCAGCTGCCCACTGAAAGTTACCGAGAACATCTGGTTCGGGTGCTGTTCCTGCACCTATGTCACCAGTGATCAGCGTGTAATTGTGAGCCACCTGGCTGCCCATGGTGATGAACAAGCCAAGTGCCAGCATCCTTCCATGTCTGGCTCAGATTCCCAAGTGCTCAGCAACACTCAAAAGCACAAGAGTGAAAAGCCATTTAAGTGCAAGCATTGCCCCCTTGCATTTGCTTATAATTCCCTTCTGACCTGTCATAATCGAACACACACCGGTGAAAAGCCATTTAAGTGCAAGCAGTGCCCCCAAGCCTTTGCTCAAAATTCCTATCTGACAAATCATAATCGAATGCACACTGGTGAAAAGCCATTTAAGTGCAAGCAGTGCCCCCAAGCCTTTGCTCAGAATTCCTATCTAAGAAATCATATTCGAATGCACACTGGTGAAAAGCCATTTAGGTGCAAGCTGTGTTCCAAAGCCTTTTCTTATAATAGAAGTCTGATTCATCATTATCAGACACATTGTTTAAAAACCTTAGAAGTGCAAACAATGCCCCAAGAGCTTTTCTCATAATAGGAGTTTATCTGCCAGAACTAGATGCTAACGTGTGGAATGCCTTGCAGTTGCCCGCAAGTTGAGCCTGTCCCATGTGTAATTATTTAACTCGTGCGGAGCTTTATGCCATTTCAATTGAAGTATACATGAAAGCGAGTGGCAATGTAGGTCCCAAAGGCCCTAAGGGCATTTGTGTAATGCCTGCAGCCAATAGGCTTCTTGAATGCCATTATTACCTGAGAAACTTAAATCAGAATTCTAGCGTGGTTGGTCATATAGACTATGCACACAGTGCCAGACTATTTGGCCTTGCTGTTGAGCTTCTCGTCCAAACGCCACCGTTTGTCATGCCGCTAATTTATTGGGGAGTACTAAATGATTGTTTTCCAGCTGTGATCTTGAGCCTGGGTCAATGAATAGGAGGCATTGTTTAACGGGACCATGGAATTACCTTTTTACTTGTGCCAAATAACTTTACATTAAATCTACAATGTTCTCTAAACGCCGAACAGGCATTTTCTTTCATTTCGGTTCATTAACTTCTACTAAAAAAATATTGAAATTTCGAGTTTTTCTTCCTCTCCAACTCGCCACCAAAACAAGCCGCGCCATAATTTTGCAGTCGTGACATGCTATGGCACTGGGCAGCAGGAAAATGGGAGCGTTAACGGTGAGCTGGCAGTGTGCCGGTAGGTTTTACCACACAATTTTACTGCGCTAATGGCGCCGTCACCGACATATTTTCTTAATAGGCGCCTCTCATCACCGCGATAGCCATGGATACATTGCAGCTGAGCAAAATTCAGTTAGTTATGTTGCACTACAGCGACAGCATGGGACTGGTCCCATACCAGGGCTGTGCAGAGGTACCTCAAAAAGTATTTGGGAATACAAATACTGACATGCATGCATTTTAAGGCTCAAAATACAGATACTGAGATACATTTTTCTTTTATGCAATGGGATATCCCTGAGATACTTCTGCAGAAACGGCGAACGGGATACAAATATAGACACAGAAATCCATTTGTTCCCGAACGGTGCTACATTGTGAGGGTGTAGTTCGTGGCAAATGCAAATGGTAATGTATGCTTGTGCCCCTCTTTTTGCATCATTTTACAGACTTCCCCTTGCCTCTAACTCTTTATTTATCAATATTGCCGCTAAAAGAAAAAAAAAAGTTGTCTTTGGTGAACCACATAATTACTGAATAGTAAAGACTGCGTGCCTTGCTTGACAAAAGACGTCTGCACAAAATGAACCCTGTTTTGCTATGAGGGCGCATCTCAAACTGTCGTCTTGTACTGTTGATTCCGGTTTTAACGAAGTCAACTGAAATCGAAAATCACTTCGCTATATCTGTTATTTCGTTATACAGTCGCCGACCGATTATTCGGACTTCGCTGGGACCGAAAAAACGTCCGAATAATAGAGCAGTCCGAAAAATCAGCAGATTGAAAAACTTGCCTTTATTACTTCCAAGTGGGCTTAAAAAAGCCGTAAATAGTGCCTTGGTTCAGGTTACGCCTGCGTGCCTTGTTTTAGGTTACGCCTCCGTTTCCGTTCAGCAACTTTCTGTTAGCTTGAGAATCGCTGCCTTCTTTTCTAGCGTTATGGTCGAGTACTTTCTGCGCTTCTTAACTACAGATCGCAGTGGCAGAACAACATATGGGGCCATGACGTCCAAGCCAGCGTTTTCCGAACAAGATCAGAGGCGCAAATCCACGAGCGCAAACTGGCGACTGGTGACGCGAAGGAACGAAAAACAAAGCAAAATGATAATAATGATGATGGTGATGACGTGCAGCTAAATGGGGGAAAAAAAAAAGGGCTAGCATAGCGTCACCTAGCGGTAGGACTCGGGAGTGCTCAAGTAGCGCTGCCAAATCAAGCCAATTCATTTGCAGCCAACATAGAATTCAAAATGGCCGCTTCTCGGTGGTGTTTTGCGCTGATCGCTCGGGACGATTTTGTCCGAATAATAGAACTTTCGGACTTCAAGCTGTCCGCAACATTGGTCATGAACATACACTATTTCTATGGGGTAAGTCACGGTTCCGCCTTTAGGTCCGAAATATCGAACAAGTCCGAATTATCGGAGTCCGAAAAAACGGTCGGCGACTGTAACCAACTTCGGCTATTGAAGTGCAAAAAGAAATGGGAAATCATGATCGCTTTGATATAGCCGTTATGTCTTTATAACCGACTTCATTATAACCGGTCTCGAAAGTATGCTTTGGAGTCACCCATAATGTGTGGAGATTAGACACCAGAGCCATACCTTTTCTTCACTCAACTCCTTTGCAGCGTTTGCTCTACGAAACTGGAGAAAGCGGAAGGCTTTATGAGAGGAGCTTATTCTGTAATTCTTGCAAGTAACCTTTTTTAAACCAACTTTTTTTTAATGTTGGTGACTGTGATGGATCATGTTACAGGGCGGGTTCTTATTATAACTTCTGAAGCACCTTAAATTTATCGTCAAAAACGGCAACAAATGTAACGAGATGCCTAAATCTGGCAAAGTATCGCGATATATTGTAAACGTATCTCGATACAAAGATGCATATACTCGATAGTACAGCCGAAGCTCGTTATTTCGACTCCCGTTATTTCAATCATCGCGTTAATTCGATCCTTCCGTTTAGCACCGTCAGAAATGTACAGGCTTCAATAGGCAGAAAACCCCGGTATTTCGATCTGATAAATATCCCCAACCCGATAATTCGTCCCGGGAGCCAGCATCTTCGTAACCGGGAAATATTTTTTTAAGCTAACACTGTAAGTTTAAAGGTTAAAACGGCGCCTCAGAACACAACACGCGTCCCTACCCATATTGGCAAACAGCCGTTGCAGCGAGCCCGCGCCTGATTGCGACACCTCCACAGACGCGCGATGCCCGTCGGCGCCCCCAACGCCTCGAGCCGGGGCGCGCTCCGCGAAAGAGCGCCCGCGCAGACAGGCGCCCTTTCGCTGGCGCCTCGCGCCGAAGAAAGGGCCGATTTGATTAGTCGAGATAAGACCCAGTCGGAGCGCACCGGCCCGATCACGTGGGGAGGCGCGCGGAAGGAGACGGGAGCAACGAGAGGGAAATGAGTGAGCGATGAAGTGAGAAAGAACGTCGGGAGGATGGAGAAGGAGACTGGAGAAAAATGAGCGAGCGATGAAGAGGGTCCGTGCTGTCACGCGGTTTCTGGTTTCTGTTCTTTGGAGTGCACGGTGTTTAACGCTCATACCGGAAAATTTCGGTATGAGCGTTCGTCAGGATAGGCTCGCAGGGCAGAGTGGAGGAACAAATAAAAGCAAAAAATGCAGTACACCATCTTAGGCGATTACGACTTTAAAAAATGAGTTTACTGATAGTACAAAAATCACCGCACTGATGTAATCTCAGCAGAAATATAGCAACATAGAAATATGATTTTGTGATTACATAGACGTTGCGATCGTTCAAGGAATGAAAATGTGTCGAAATTCGAATCCTTCATGCACGCCTTTAAATTCAGTACGGACCAGTAATATCTTGAACTTGAGCACAAGCATGGAATGCGCAAAATAAGAAATCCGGGCGACGTTCGAGGAGACAAATGCTAAGAAAGCACTACTGTAGTCGAAGTAAAAGACGACGACACAAGCATTTCTGCTGTCTTGAGGGTGCCGCCACAACATCGCCGCTTGAGTGGATGGATCTTCCCTCCTCGGACGCGCTAAGTTATCATTGCGACATGCGACGAAAATTTAGTCAAAAATAGCGCTGTACACGGAACGATGAGCTTCCACCACGTCAACGATCGCCACCGACGACATGTTTTTCAGCAGAGAGCAGGGATTGCGAAAGAGCGCAGGCGCAGTCTTATCTTTCTCTTGCTTAGTTTACCACACGATAGATGGCGCATAGCTCCGAGCATTATAAAATTCAGCAAATTCGATCGCATCGCTAATTATTCATCAAAATGTGGATAAGGGATCTTTCAAGATTGGCTTCACAAATTGAACCGCCAGTTGGTGTCCAAGGGGCGCAAGGTCGTGTTAGTAGTGGACAACTGCAGTGCGCACACAAAAATGCCGGAGCTGTCTATGATCCGCCTGATTTTCCTTCCACCCGCAACCACCTCACTCTTGCAACCAATGGATCAAGGAATAATCAAACGCCTGAAAGGCTTGTACCGCAAGCATCTCATGGCAAGAATATTGCTTTGTCTGGACCAGGGTAAGCGCTATGAAGTCACTCTGTTGGCAGCGATTCATATGCTTGTTAAAGCTTGGACGGACATGCCAAGCCAGGTCATCGCAAACTGCTTTCGTCACTGTGGTTTCTCGTGTTATGGAAATACCGCGAGTTCGACGACTGCATCGGCTACTACGTCTGCATCGGCTACTACATCGGCAACTGCATCGGCTACAACATTGGCAACCACAATTGAAGATGAAAACTTTGACGAAGAGTGCAGTGCTCTAATGTCCGCTCTACCCGAAAACGTTAGTTTTGATGATTACCGTATTTACTCGCACAATGAACGCACTCGCGTAATGAACGCACCCCCCAAGTCGGCTCTCAAAATTTCGACTTTTTTTTTTATTCGCGTAATAAACGCACCCCCAACCCGGACGTCAAAATTTTGACCCCCCCCCTCCCCCCCACGCGCGCGAAATGAACGCACTTTTCCATCCTGGTGCAGCGAGGTCGCGAATGCATGGGCAGCGTGGACAAACAAAAGGCCTTGCAAAAGGCGTTAAAGAAATTCGCAAAGATCCAACGGAAGCAAGAAAAAAAAATGGAGAGGAGCTTTTTTTTTTTGCACAGCGCTGTCTGGACTTGGTGTTCGCGCGCCGCCCCGCGCAAGGAGAAGAGCTCTAAGCGAACGAAACAGCTTGCGAAAGGCGGCAAAAAGAAAAAAAAAAGAAACCACGGAATTAAGAGAAAACAAAAAGGAGCTTTTTTTTCTTCATTTTTTTTTTTTTTTTTTTTGCACAGCGCAGTTTGGTTAACGGGGGGGGGGGGGGGGGGGGGAATCGCGCGCCGCGCGCAAGGAGGTTAGAAAGAGGAGCGGAGAAGCCCTCTAAGCAAACGAAACAGCTTGCGAAAGGCGGCAAAAAGAAAACCCAGGAACTGAGCAAAAAAAAAAAAGAGCTTTTTTTCTCTTTTTTTTTTTTTTTTGCACAGCGAAGTTTGGTTACGGGGTCGTGCGTCGCGCGCCGTGCGCAAGGGGATAAAGATAAGCGGAGAGCCCTCGTCTAAGCAAACAAAACAGCTTGCGAAAGGCGGCAAAAAAAAAAAAAAAAACGCCTAAGGAATTAAAAAGAAAGTTTTTTTTTTTTTTATTTGCACAGCTTAGTTTGGCTACGGGGTCGGGCGCCGCGCGCAAAAAAGATAAGAAGTTACTTAAATTTTTCGGGATAAAAAGGTCCGTTCATTATGCGAGTAAATACGGACAAATACGGACGCAAAATTTTACTTCGCGTAATGAACGCCCCCCCCTAACTTTGCATCGATTTTTCGGAAAAAAAAGTGCGTTCATTCTGCGAGTAAATACGGTACGTTGCGATAGATGATGGAGTGCTTGTGTGCGGTCAATTGACTGACGATGAAATCATCGCATCGGTTCAGTGTCCCGAGGGTCAGGAGGACGACAGCTGCGAGAGTGACGCCGAAGAGCTGCCGCCACGCCCATCTCCTGCCGAAGCATCCGCTGTGCTCGATGTACTTGCGAACTTCTCAACGTTTGAAGACACCGACGAGACAATGTGGCCGCACATTGAGGATATGCGGAAATTTGTTTTTGCGAAGCGTCTGACTGGAATGCGGCAGCAGAAAATATTGGCGTTTTTTTTCGAAATACAACTCCGTCGTCACGGTTGGCTTTTCGCCGCTTCTCGTGACGTACGTCGTTACTCGTTTTTGATCGATATTCGATAATTCGACTCTTCGATAATTCGATCTATTTTCGAGGAACCGTCAGAGTCGAATTAACGAGCTTCGACTGTATCCTTATAATACTGTCGCGATACATTTGTATCGCAATACTTCCCAGGCCTGTCCCATACGCGGGTACAAAGCGCAGCAGGTCGTCTGCACGACAGCCGCTTCTGCTCCGCCGTCAGCCGTTTTCGCGGTATTTCTAAAAAGAAGGAAATGCGCCGTCACTCACTGGCATAGCAGAAAATGCACAGAATTTTCAATGGGCTCGAGCTTTATTAACTTTTATTTCGTCAGGATAGGCTCGCAGGGCAGAGTGGACGAACAAATAAAAGGAAAAAATGCAGTACACCATCTTAGGCGATTACGACTTTAAAAAATGAGTTTACTGATAGTACAAAAATCACCGCACTGATGTAATCTCAGCAGAAATATAGCAACATAGAAATATGATTTTGTGATTACATAGACGTTGCGATCGTTCAAGGAATGAAAATGTGTTGAAATTCGAATCCTTCATGCACGCCTTTAAATTCAGTACGGACCAGTAATATCTTGAACTTGAGCACAAGCATGGAATGCGCAAAATAAGAAATCCGGGCGACGTCCGAGGAGACAAATGCTAAGAAAGCACTACTGTAGTCGAAGTAAAAGACGACAACACAAGCATTTCTGCTGTCTTGAGGGTGCCGCCACAACATCACCGCTTAAGTGGATGGATCTTCCCTCCTCGGACGGGCTAAGTTATCATTGCGACATGCGACGAAAATTCAGTCAAAAATAGCGCTGTGCACGGAACGATGAGCTTCCACCACGTCAACGATCGCCACCGACGACATGTTTTTCAGCAGAGAGCAGGGATTGCGAAAGAGCGCAGGCGCAGTCTTATCTTTCTCTTGCTTAGTTTACCACACGATAGATGGCGCATAGCTCCGCGCATTATAAAATTCAGCAAATTCGATCGCATCGCTAATTATTCATCAAAATGTGGATAAGTGGATAAGAATATTCTTTAACAAAACTTTAAGAAACATTCGTCGGCTATTGTTTATGATTGCTACACTGGTGATGTAGCCTCTTATTCAATAGGCGACGTGGCTTTGGCTGACGTGCCGTGGCACCGCAGATTCATCGCAGTCAAAAGGCAGAGAGCTTTCAAAGGGAAGAAGGTGTAAAAGAGTCCGCTTCTCTTTTAAAAGCTCTATAGTGGGAAAATCTTTTGGGCTCTCTATTTCTGTGCTTTGGTTCTTTGACACCTTTTACGACGTGCGGTGGATGAAATTCGATTTCAAAATCGCTTCATGGTCCCTTTAATGCACTTCAGAGTAGCTACTCTGTATTCTGCACCTAAACGTACATTGGGTCATGGTCTAGTTCTGGTTCCAAGCTCCCTTGAACCAAGCTCCTTAGAACTTGCTCGAGACGTGCTCCTTGAGGCAGGGTCTGATATGTTTGTAAAAACTTCTGTCGTTTTCTCTTGATACTACCATCACAAGGAAGATACAAACATGGCAAAAGTTTGTGTGTATCAGACTTCAATCTTGCTTATTAAAAGAAAAAAACGTTGGCAGTTTTAAATTTTATAATGTTGTTTCTTTCAGTTGCTGTGGACTTTGGCATCGAAGCAACAGCTGGTTGACACACTTGGGACTGTTTACAACCGGAGAGGCTAAAAACCTGTTTTTAAACCTCTTGTGAGGGCTTACAACTTGGCATTGCTGTGCAGCCGGTTGTGGGCAGTCGCAGGAGGCTTGAAAAACAGGTCTTGTCTCGGTCAGTCGTAGTCAAACGCAAGTGTGTGAACGGGCCTTAAGTAGCGTGAAGAAACGTTTTTCGAAATTTTTTTTTGACGTCGTGTACCATTCCAAGATTTTATTCTAGCGGTTTCCTCAGTGATCGCCGAGTGAGTGTGTGCACCGCGACATTTCCTGCTACCGGTTGGGACGTTGCTAGTTAAATCCCTTGCACTGCCCTGCCGGTTTTGCTATAAATGTGCATTGTACCGATTTTGATTAACTGTTTAATGCCCCTTCGGGACTCCATTGACGAAAGTTGTGGAAAATTCGGAACTGACTAAGACATATGAAAAAGAGACTTGGGAGTCTAGAGGAACCTTGAACCGATTTTATTGGACTCGT
This sequence comes from Ixodes scapularis, assembly GCF_016920785.2. Lineage (NCBI taxonomy): Eukaryota > Metazoa > Arthropoda > Arachnida > Ixodida > Ixodidae > Ixodes > Ixodes scapularis. The sequence goes on from NW_024609881.1 coordinate 24,624,847, forward strand.
TCTCCTCAGCCCGGGCATCTTTGTAATTGCAAATTAATAAACGACAGTTGCTTCTTTTCAACCATTCCTATCTAGCACTTACTTGACCGCAATATTTTGTTGTGCTGGGCACTTATTCCTGGGTGCTTTAATTGTGGCTCCTGGCTCTCTTTACCAGAATTGATAGATTGGATATCATCGTACAAATTGCAGTTTCTTGTTCATTTTCTTAGCTTAGGGCCCCCCTCAAAAAAGAAAAAAAATATATTTTTTTTAAACAGTCTGGTTGGGACACTTATGTCAAAAAAGTGTATTCGAACCGGAAAGAAAATAGTTTTTTTAGCAATATTCATGGCGCGAGACGCGATTATGTCGGTAGTCACCTTCTTTCCACTTGTTTTTTCTCTCAGCATTCCGGCCGCGAGGAGAATCGGCTTCGCCTTCACGTTGCGGTGGAAAGCGCGAATGACCATCTCGTTGAGTGAATGACCATTCCGTGATGTCATGGACTTTGCGCGCAGAATTTCAAATAAATCTCGCCATCAACATTGCTCTAAAAAATTCTTTTTTTCGCAAAAAGATTTATTTCTTGACGCATGTCCCAACCAGACAGTTTAAAAACAATAAGGCCCCTTTTCAGGGGCCTTTTAAGAAACGCTGCAGCTAGTACATGGTTACAAAGCGGGTGTAGCATGATTTCCCCACATCCAGAATTCTTGTTGCAAAAGCCCCGCGTCATTAGCCCCACTTTTCAAAAAACCCCGCGTTCAATTTTCCCGTCTCGTATTCCCCGCGCACCAGAAGCCTTGTTCTCACTGTCCTCATCCCACCCTCTTCGCGATTCAACCGTCAGTGTTCCATGTCTTAATCTAATGTGTCCACGGCCTACAAAGGCTCTTTCAAGTGAAAGGAACAAAATACATAGCAAGCATGTGACGTCATTTGCGGCCATGTCGGTATTTTATACGCCGCGAGCGTTCGGTTCGTCGTGTTAGTTGCGCACCGCAGAAGTTGTAGTTGGAAGTAGAAATAACCGTCGGTACCCAACAATGGCGACACGTGCAAGCTGTGCATCCGTATCTCCAAGCAAGTGCTTTCATGCCGTCACTGAACAACTTTGTTTTTTCACCACCACGCGACCAACAATCTCGTTGCACGAGAACAAATTAGCGCGAGACCCTCACTGTTCAGGTTTGAATATAGAACGCTATGCTTCGCTTGTTTAGTTGGAGTCGCGAATAAGGTTAACTTGAACCGCCGAAAAGCTTAAAGGACATACATACAAATAGCCAATAGCATAAGTCTGCATCACCAGCAATGCACTCGGGTGCCATGGAGAAAGCTCACACGCAGAATTAAACTTTACCTGGATGGATTTGAATATTTTTTTCAGAACAACGTAAGAATAGAATTGGTGTTTGGTGCTGATAGAGCCCACTGAATTAGTCAACGACGCATAGGGCTCAGTGAGCAGGAACGAACTGCCTCTTCTTTATCCAAACGAAGTATGCATGTGTGCGTGCTGCATCACAACTGTTACATCTCTCTTTCTTTGTAGTTCAGAAGAGAAAGCAATTTACAAACGATACTAAAAATAAGAAATGAAAAAAAAAAAAAAACGAAACAAAAAGAAAAAAATGAAAGAATTACATCAAGCCCGGGGTACGCTGCTTAAGCGTACTGCTGGAATTTTCCATCGTAGTGTATTCATCGACGTTGCCACACAGTTCGAGTTGACGTCCGAGTAGCATGCACACTAGCCCAATCACTCAACCTGGAACCGTCTTGCTGCACTGCTGGGGTCACTTGGGACGAGTCTGACCAATCCGAAAGCCCGGGCTCGTCCCGACCCGCGGGCCGGGCCTGGCCCGGGTAGCACGGATTGTTTTTGGGCCTCAGCTGGGTGTAGCAATGGCGTAGCAAACTTTCTAAAGCATTGAGAGAAAATGCTAACGCATTGATCGTTGACATTTGAAAGAAACGAAAAAACAGAACTGCCATCTCGCAAGATACCACTAAAATAATCATAGAAATAAGGAAAGCTGTTTGGGGGACAAAGCCGGCTGCAAGAAGGTACGGAGAATCCCGGGGAATCCATCAGCATCGTGGGACAGCTGCCAGCAAACGAGAAAACAAGGGCAATCCGATCACAGGGGACAGGGCGATTCCCTTCTCCTTTCCTTTTCAAACTTTTGAAGAAAAAGAAACGCCCTCTCGCTACCAAGGGTAAGCTTTTATATTTGTGTAAGCTTTTGTATGTTCACCCTGTGAGTGCGATATGACAGAATCTTTCATGAAAATTAGTAGACAAATTAAATGCACCACCACCTCCCCAGGGAACCTTGGAATTGAAGAGATGAGGCATGCTTTGGCTTCTCACCAGGCCGGGCCTGGGCTGGGTCTGATTAAGAAGGCATACCACAGGCCAGGCCTGGTCTCGAAAAGTAGTCCCGTGCAGTGCTCTAATATGGACCCCATTCCAGGCATTCTATTTGGATAGGTGGCACCAACCATTGTCCAGATTCCGAAGTTTCTACTTCAGCTGTTTTACTTTATTCTGCTTTCTTCATATCAGCATCATACTGGCTTCGAGCAAATGGGCCCTGGTGGCGTAAGTTGAGCAAAGGATCAATGTTCATTTATACTTCAGCCTCTGTCGCACTCACTATCAAGTTCACAACTGCTTTCTCCCTAAGAAACCGAAACTGCCGTCAACGTTTCCGAGCTATTTTTAAAATTTAAGGCAGGTGGTGCCATGTGCCCAGACCCCCACACTGCCTGCACAATGTACTTTCCTGTTCCGACATCCTTCCTTCGTTGACCGGAATGTCATTCATCGCTCGTCGTGCCCTTCTTAGTTCACTGGAGGCTTTGACCGATTAAACTTGGAGAGGCTCAGATGTCGACAAAGGATTCACCTCGCCTTCTGTTATGCCCTACAAGTAACTTTTTCTGACCGCAGAGTAAACATTTCTGACCCTCTTTGATGCACGTCCGTTATCCGTGTGAGGCCTAGGTATATTCTCGGGGTTGCGGTATATACAGGGTGTCACAAAAAAAAATTTACAGGGTTTTTTTTACCACAAAAATAAGCTAGGCATCGCCGAACGCTCATTCTCCGCACAAAGGTAGAGCTAGAGCTCACAACCAGATGCCAAAGTTTCAGCCCGATCCGATACTTTATTTGAAAGTTATAGCTAGGTGATTTTCTGAAAATTTCAATGGGAAGATTGAGTCCATTTTTGCCCGTTTTCGGTTTGTGGTGTCCATAGAGCCGCGTGTATTCGAAAACTCCGTCGGCCGCCATTTTCCAACTGAAATTTTTAGAAAATCACTTATAACTTTTGGATAAAGTATCGGATCGGGCTGAGACTTTGCCATCTGGTTGTGACCTCTAGCGCTACCTTGCGTTGGAGAATGAGCGTTCGGCGATGCCTAGTTTGTTTTTGCAGTAAAAAAACACCCTGTAAATTTTTTCTGCGACACCCTGTACAGTGACCTTGTATATACCAAGAGTTTTAGGAAGACTCGGTTATGGACGAGTGTCAATATGGATTTCTCGGAGTTTACCAGTAACTATGCGCTTGGCTCTCGCCTCGGCAAGCATTTTCAGACCGGTGCCTGCTGTCAACTCGCTACATTCGGAAGACCGGCAGGCTGGGTACTGTTACTTGGAGGAGTCCAAGTAAGAGTTCCAAGCCCCCTCCAACCCTGTTAGTTTCTGGGTTCACACAAGCACGGGACTTGTGCCCAGTCGAAGGTATAGGGGTGTACCTCAAGAAGAATGCCGAGCTACCCTCGCACAGCTCTGGCTAACGATCATGAAGGTTTTTCACGCAGCCACTTGCGATACAATAATATTATAAATAGCAAACAGGATTAAACTCTCCCTAAGACAGGCGGGTATTGGCATATCAATTTTTAATGCGCACTCCGCTCGCTGCCATTTCCAGGGCTGTGGAAGTCTGAGTCCCACTGGCGGAAATCCTTGTAGCGACAGGTCAGTCCTCTCGCAGGATGTTTATCGACACCTGTAGACACCCAGGGACATCTTGGGACCCACCAGTTGTTTAGCGCACATATTGGGGCTTTGAACAAGCAGTTGTGAACCTTATAGTAAGTGCAACAGAGGCTGAAGATACGACGCCTATGGAAGCACTTGCTATCAAGTTAACACACCCACCACAGCCCACCCAAACCATGTACCTCACTCTCCTTAGCACAGGTCCAGGGAGCTCCTGGCACAGGAATTCAACAGCCAGCTGGAAGCACATGGCAGATTAAAGAAAAAACAAAGTGAACATAGTGAACACTGGTGTTATGTGTTTTCTGTGCGCGGGGAACTCTCTTGGCGGCAAATCATCTTGCAGCAACTCGGAAGTATGACAGAACAGGAAAGTGCGTCACTGTACAGCATATAGGTCATCTGTACCACATCTGTACAGGGGTCGGGGTGGTCGGGGTGGTCGGGGCGCGTGGCACCACCTGCCTTCAATTTTCAAAATAGTTCTGAAAGGGTGACGTCAGTTTCGGTTTCTGAAGAACAACTGTGAACTTGATAGTAATGGGGTAAGGGCTTCCATAGGCTTCGTATAATTTCCTGCTCTAACTTTAGGTAAGTACCATACGTCAGGACTGGTAATTTCATATGTCGCTTCATTCGGCACGAGGTAGTACCACCATAGAGTTATTATAATGTACGCTAGAGGTTCAAATAACGCTAGTGTGCTGACGCAAATTGAAGCAGACAGCAACCAGATGGCGCGACCAGCCGCCCAATTCATAGGTTTCAGCTTCAGCCGTGTTCATCGATCCATTATTCGTTTAGCACACTATTTGTCAACAACTGCATAGCGCGTGAAAGTGTCGTTGATGGTTTGACCCCAGTGGTTTGACCAGTGGTTTCACCGAAGATTTCTCACTAAACAAACAGGTACTGTTCCCATCACTGAATCGTTAGGTGCGAGGCGATGCTTTCAAATGAAATTCACTCACGGCCGTGCCTTCCGACCTTTCGGGCTTTTGTGCGCAAGTAGCGTCATCTCAAGCCGTGAAAACTGCGGGCATTGCCTGACTGATTTAACCAATAAACGGACCAATTAAAATTTAAGAAAAAAAAAAAAAGAAAAGAAAAGACTCGCAGGTAAAGGAATACTTGGCGAGGGTAGAACGGCGGAGGGAAAATTGAACGAACTAATGGCTGAGCATCGCGGGACTTCCTCCCGCGATGCTCAGGCCCAATGCCTGAACCCTTTCTTCCAGTGGGTTCGATGTCGGGGTAACGCCGGCGAGGTTGGCCAGTGGAAAATTGACTCTTGCTGGGGCAAAAAAAAAAGGGGGGGGGGGGGGGGGGGGGAGGAGGCGGGGAGTGATGTTTGTAGTTTCTTTGATCGATGTTGTAATTTCAAACAGGCAAAGGGGACATAACAGTGGCAATTAGAAGAGGCGATGGATGGCCGAATCAAAACGTTTATTGTTGCAACAAGCGATCGCGTGACGCGGGGCTTGGTCTTTGCGCGCTGGAGTCCCTTCTAGAAGGACGATCCCCAGGCCCGACTCCTCTGGATAGAGGAGCGGGGATACAAGGCAATACTAACTTTCGCAGGGTCTCCCAGTGGCCTGATCCACCTTTCACGGGTGGCTGGCCTTAGTTGGGGTGGGAGGGAAGCAATGGCCTTTTTCCTGATTCATAGAAGGTGTTGGCGGTTTCATAGGGGATGGGTGAGGTCTGCTACGAGGGTCTTGATTCAGTGAGGGCAGGCTTTGGGCTGTTGTAGAGCATAACTGAACTCATTAATCCTGTTTTTTTTTTTTTGTTTTTTTTTTTTTCTCCTTCTGGTTTTGCATGCACTGTCTGCCCACAGTCCTCTGGTGTGGGGAGTAATACATGCCTTGCAAGTGACGTCACGCTAGGGAAGGATGGTTTCCCGCACCATACTGGTGGTTGACCTCACATCGCGTGGATGTGCTTACCAAGATATACAATGCCGCTAACTGCCCGGAGATGCGCTAACATGCACCATGTTTTCAACAAAGGTACCCAGGTTTTTACATGTGAACTTGGAAAAATGTGCAGAGCTTACGATGATGACGTTCAGCCAGCATACGCGGAATTTTTCGGCATTGGTACAATTGTGTTATGAGCAGAAAGTTTCGATATGTTGCCGACGAAGTTATGACGCTTAAGGCTGTCGTGTTTGCAAAAAAAGCTTCATTGCACGCCCCAAAATTTGATAAGGGGCTCTAAAAGCCACTTGTAGTAAAATTGTTATGATTTTGCGAAGTACCGGTAAAGAATGCAACGCTATTGTGAAAATCCTGAGACAAGACGCAATCAGATGACGGAAAAGACGGCTCTCCTTGTCTCAGGGTTTAGATTACGATGTTTCCTAACCAGCTCGCCCGCATACTTTCGCTCCTTGCAAAGGTTACCGTGTCGTAAACGGTACAAGCCGATGCCCCAACAGCGGCATCTCGGCGAGCGTGCGGTGGCGGCGAGCGTGCACACAGGAGCCGCCGTCTGGCTGGGCTCGCGGTGTGGCACTCTCGCCCGTACTCGGTAGAGAGCCCAGAAAGTGCCCTCAAAGCGTGGAGACAGCATGATGAAACGAAAGGCAAAGTGCATCCACATCACGAACAGGCAAAGCCGATGCATAGATGTGCACAAACATAAATAATGTTAGAAAAGTGCCGTCGCTCACTACTATGAAATGCGTCCCGCTAACTCCGTAATGCACGGCCGCGTCCCTTCCCTGCAACTCGTGCTTTCTCTAACTTGATGGCTGCTCTGCAGTGGGGCATGTCGACGAAAATATAGTCGGGATACGTAGTAATTGCTATAGCCTGAGCGTGCCTCGGTTTGCCACGGCTCGCTGGAAATGGCCGTCGAATCAACCACCATCATGATAGTTACCAGTGTCCAACGTCATCATGTGACGTAGGTGCAAGGCATGCATAGCACTCTACGTTGGAATTCTTCTGAGAAGCACAGTGTGTCTCCTAGAGAAGCCCTTGGGGATGGGGTGCGGGTCTCGTGAAAGAGAGTCAAGCAATCTTTTCTTCAGGTCCTGCCTGGTTTTTCTCAAGCTGTCTTCGGGGTCGTACCTCTTGCCGCCATCGGTTGAACTTCCCGGCGAGGAGAAGTCCCTTGTTTGCATGGGAAAGGAGGTACTTTCCCATCTCTTTGCAGCCAGGTGTGTCACCCCGTTACCAGAAATCCCAGGGAGTGATGACCTGGGCGTCGTACAGTTCTCTAACCTTGTTTGCCATGAAGAGAATGCTCTTGATTGTTGGGCTGGGGGGGTCATATGTCCTGCATGGTTTTGTGACATCCTGAGAATTGGTACAGATGAGAATTGATCTTGTAGAGGACTGCAGAACTTGCTCAAGTGCATAGAGTAGAGCCTGGGCTTAGGCTTCCTCCAAAGTCTTGGCTGTTTCGGTTTCGTTGCCCCAAATATGTTTGTATGGAATATGCCATGCAATAGTAGCAATGCTGTCACTGTGGGACGCATCCGTGTGGATAACGGTTGTGTCGAGGTCTCGCTTGAGTTGCTCCAGCATGCTGATGTGCTTCTGCACAAAGTTCTGCCTTTGTGCAGTTTTGCCTTTGTGCAAATGAACTGCGATGCTCATGCTTTTCGAAGTGTTGACCAGTGCGGGTTAGCCCCTTAGAGTGCGCTTCTCCTCAAGCACCGGTGCGCAGCGGAGAAGTAATACCCGGCGAAGCGGACACAGCGATCTCGCGACTAGCTTCACCGCAGCGCAGCCGCACGCTTAAGTGGAAAGCACACCTCCAAACTAGTATGGTGCACGCGTGCGCCTTTATTACACAAAAATACAGGAAACTTTGTGATTGCTGATATTACATTGCAGTAAAATGGTCAAAAGTTAACTGTGGCTATTATGCAAAAGTACATGTTAGGCAGGGATGTTCTAAAAACCTGTGTTCATTATTTGTTTTGTTTTTCTTTTTATTCAGAATCAAAGAAAAAATATTTTCATATAGCAAGAAGATATATAAATCCCCTCAATTAGGTATGGCTGGGCTCCTTTATAGGTTTAATTTTATGTCAATGCTGTCATTTACTTGCCATCCCAATGTAGGTACTAGACTTCCTGAGGCTACAGTCTCTAAATATGGCTAGATTAAATTGAACAGAGCTCATAAGTGGGCAAGTGGGAGCTTAGGAACAACTTTCGTGAGTTCAGCTGAAGTTTATTTTAAGCATGGTGTAACAGTAGTAAAAGACGTGGAGAAAGGCACAGCAGCTCTTGAATATTCTATTAAAAAATATTTGGCCAAAAGCTCTATTCACTTTGAATTTGCCTCGAACCCACAATTTATTATTTTCACATGCCTGACAAAGAGTTATCGTTTTTTTTTGCGATTGGTGCTCACATCAATCTTCCTAATGTATGTGGATCGGCCTATAAAGGCAAAACTGGAGTTGACAGCACCCGGGCGCCAGGTATTCAGGTACGTAGATGACCATCTTGTGGTGCACCAGGAACAGACCCAACCTGAAACCATTCTCAAGGCTTTCACATCAATCCGCACCAGCCTTGCGTTCAAAAGAGAGGACCCGACAGGGGGTAACCTCCCATTCCTGATCCCTACATTTTAGTCTCCGAACTGGGCAGATGTGCTGGGAGTTCAAACAGAGGTCAGAGAAAGCAGCTCTCCCTTTCACCAGTGCCCACTCTAAAGCAGTCAAGATAGGCCTGGTTGAGTCCCTTCTGAAGACTGTGCAGGCTAGGTCCTTCCCTCATCTTGCCACACACAGCGTTAGCCTCCAGATAGATAGACTGAGGAAAGAGGGCTATCCAGAAGGCCTTCTGGCAAACGCTCTTATCACCTCCAACGCACCCCCCTCTACACGTTGACCCCTCCGGAAACATTTCACTGTCATTACGTACACGCACACTATTGCACATTGCCTCAAGGCGCTCGCCTCACGTTTCGACGTAGGAGTCGTCTTCAAGTGTAAATCCAGACTCAAGCAGATGTGCCGGCAGGTAATACTCCTTCCCCTCCAAACACCTGCCCCAGGAAACATGAAAAGCAGTTCGTTCCTTGCTGGAGAGGGGGAATCTGTTACATCTCTTTCTCTTGTGGAAGAATCAGGGCAAACGGGCTGGTGCCTAAGTGACCGCCTGAGAGAGCGTTTCCGAGAGGTTGTCGATCCCAGCAAGGATTCGGTGCACCCGAAAGCAGCGCATCGCAGCACATGCGGAGGGTGTGCGCCTAGGTTCAGGAAAACGCGCATTCTCGGGCGCCATCTTCAGAGAATCTGGACGGAAGTAATCGAATCATTTGCAGTAAGAAACACTTGCGTCAGTCTTTCTTCCCCCTCGCTAGCCCTTTCTGATAGAGAGATGGATTTTCTGTGCCTGGAGCTTTGCTGGGTGACTGGACGACCTTGCTGATCGACCTGCCCCCAACGAGTCGACGCACCCCTCTTCCTACCCGTCCTTCCTTCTGACTTCTCGCCTCATGCCTCTGCCTTTTCCCCCTTTCTCTAAGAATGTGCAGAGGAACGGGCGATCACACTCCATGGAATGAACCTTGTTGTTAATTGAAAGGATATACTCGTCTGTGTTTCGTCCTCTCTACTTTTTATTCTTTCCTCTATACAGTATACTTTGCCAGCACTCTTGTTAGGAATAAAATCTGAAAGAGACGGGCATTGCGGTTCTCACCCATTCACTGACTAAAATAATATTCAAATTTTATTGGCACCAACTTTCAGCACCTTTTGCGATTTCATCTTTTGCAACTTGATGCCTTGCCTTTGGCCTGGAATGAAGGCTGCAAACTTTGGCTCAGTTGTCTGGAACTCATGGCTGTATCCCTGTGCCTACATTTCTGAAAACCAGCAGTGACGAGGTGTCAAAAAAATACTCAGAATCTGCATGCTACACATTGCATTTTCTTTTTCTTTTCATTTTGTGCAAATATATATGTGGGAGCCATTGCTCTTGCGTCGGCTGCGATTGTGATGGCCTTGCTGCTGAGCATATACCTTTGCAAATTTAATTTCGCACTACCAAATTCGTTGTTCTCTGCAAAAACAAGTGTGGAGTGACCACCGGCATAATGCAACGACGTCACGTGGAAGCCCTTAAAAAAATTTACGGGTTTCTTTTTCACTGCAAAATAAAGCGATACGTCGGCGAGCACTTAATCTCCTCCCAAATGTAGTGCCAGTGGTCAAAACTAGGTGCCAAAGTTTCAGAACTAACCGTTCTGATTAAAAAGTTGCAGCTGATCTTCTCAAATTTTCAATGGGAAAGTGGCGGAATATGTGGAGCTGAATGGCGCCGGTAACCTGGAGTGGGTCCTGTTTTCCTGTCTATATTTTCTAGCGATGGGCCAAACTTTTGCCGAATCGAAAGTTCGGTGCTGAATCTTGGGATTCGGCAAAGCCGAACTTTTGCCAAACTTTTCTAAAGATTCGGCAAAAATACATTGTTACCAGACTCGTTGATATTTCGTTTTTCTTCTGGTGAAAAGAAGGTTTTATGTTTCTTTTTTTCTTAACTTAAATGCAACATGTTTACTAAATAACATGATATTCTGCAAGGTAATTGTATCAGTGTCGTTTTTGTGTGTATACTGGCAATTTTAGTGATTCCTTGCAGAAGTGGCACGAAAACTAGGTTGGGTAAAAGCGAGCGTGGCGCAGTCACGAATTACGCTATGAGAGTTTCAGTTTTGAGGTATCACCAGTGCAAGCCTGCATGTGTGTGTACATTGCTAAAATGAAGGCAATAACGCTGCGTTCTTGCTTTCTCTGGGAGTCACCGTTTTGTGCGCGAAAACGAATGCAACGGTTGCTGAGCCTTCACCAGAAGAGAGAATTATAATAATGTAAATATGCATGCTCTCCGATTTGAGTAACTTGACGTCAGCTTTGCATGAAAGTGTGCGTCCCATATTTGCAACGTCTCGTTTTTAACCTTTAAAATGCCTGTTTCTGGTGTTAGGACACACACAAACGTTTTGGAAGAGAGGGAGAGTGAATGTCGGATGTGCAACGTCGAGCATTATAGTTCTGTGTTTAATTTTATGCAGATACATGAAAATCGCGAAATAACACTAATTGAAAAAGCAATATGATTGTGTTTTCGCACAAACAATATTGTGAGCCCAAAACAAAATTGTTATAATTGCGAGGAGTGCTTTAAAGTAATTGTCGGCCAATGTCTCCAAGCTTCAGAATGCACCGCATCATTTGTCGCTTGCACAGTGGACTGCATAAATTACTGGTCGATCTTCTATTCTTGAGGCAGAAAATATTGAAGAGGACCACACTGCTTACAAACGCACAGTTACCGTGTTCCCTACCCCACACCGCGCCGTAACCGCTGGTTGTACTACACTGCACGATGGTAACCACACGACTGCGCGGCATCCATTTGCAATCCAAAGCTCCGTTGGCTCCGTCACGTTCTCGCGCGTGCGCAGACATTTGCCGAATCTTTGCCGAACTTTCCTGCAAAAGTTCGGCATTTTCCAAACTTTGCCGAATCTGAAGTTCGGCAGATTTGGTCCATCACTAATATTTTCAGAGAATCACCTATAACTTTTTATAAGATAGGAGTTCTGAAACTGGCACCTGGCTTGAACCATTGCCGCTACTTGAGCAGATACTGAGCACTCGGCAATGCATAATTTATTTCTGCGGTGAAATAGTTTTGGGGGGTACACTGTAAATTATTGCGATTACTAGCTGCAATGATCAGGTTTTGCATAATTTGCAGTTCGGGTTCGTAAGTGCTGAACACTCGGCAGTGAAGCTTAGACCATACGTTTATATCTAGGAATGCACTGTAACGTCTTCCCTGTTGCCTGCATGAGACCTGGTGCAATGATGCAGGTACAGCTTCTTCGAAAGTATATATTGCTTCATTGCAAACTATATATAATTGCTCGTTATGGTTTAAGGGATATTACAACGAAATTTCGGCGCTTATTTTATGGTTTGTATGTGTTCAAAGGAGCAGTATCACATCGAACACACCAATATCTTGTTAAAAAGGTCACGAAAAGGAATTTTAAAACAAATTAAATGATTAGCAAAGAGCACTTGGTGGATGTCGCTAATGCCGCATTTGTCATGCCCGTCTAGGAACCTTGACAGCTAATGGCGGTGAGTGTTCGCCTCCGGCCACGACGAGAGAAGAGGGGAAGGAGGAACTCCCGTCTTCCCTAGAATCCCTTTTGTGTGTTCCAGAAGTAGCTATTGTCCCCCTCCAAGATTATAAAAGATTTACCCGTCACTCAAAATTTGTACAAAAGCAGCGGCTTCGGCGGCTGGAATGACTAGGCCATCCTCTCGACGTCAGCCTCGCCGTAGCTTTTTTCGTCCCGAGACGACCTACGTCACGATTGCGTCGGATGTCACGTGCTCTAAGCTGGGCCTTCTCCGAGCGCTTGCTAGAGTGGGCCGTTTATAGCGATAAATACAGCCACCAGGCTCGAAATACAAACGTGCGATTGTCATTTACGGATAATGTGGATCATATTCAACCTACTTTTGAACACGACGGATATATTTCAAATTTTGTTGAAGAATCCCTTTAAGGGGAGATGCAGGTCGAAGAATGGCAATTTTTTGCAGAAAAATAGAATTCATGGTTTTGTGATGTTTAATTTACTTTGATTCATATTTTATTTTTAAAATAGTGAGGTTTGTTTATAAAGTGAAATTAGTCAAAGAAGCATTTTAAAAACGGGCAGCCCAGAACTGCATTAATTTGAGCCATTGTTGCGTGTGCGGTTCTTCAAATGGTTGTCGTTGCCACCACATTGTCTCCGCTCCATTGCAGTCTTCTCTAGCTTCAGTTTCTCTCAGAAAATTTAAACAAAAAATTATTTTTCCCACAATGGAAGAGTGTTGCTACGCGTCTCTGATAACATCCAAACACATTTTTTTCTTTATGTAATTTTGGGGCATCTTCACAAACAAGAATTTTTGTTTTTAATATTGTCCTATACAACCAAATTTGGCATGCATATGCTTTAGAATATATGGATTGTAACTGTCTAGGTTTGATTAGAATGTATATTTTTTATATTTATGGAAATGTTAAGAATAAGAAACCTTTGTGTTGGCCCTTTGAAAGTGGTGTTTTCACTGTTATCAAGTATTTTAAAATGGAATAGGTCTAGCACTCATTACTTTCGTTGTCCATTACACACAGTGGTTTTATAGGAGCATATTGGTGTTTTTAGTAGGCTGTTTTTGAGTCAGTTGCCATGCCCCACCTATGTGTAAGCACATGGTTTTTTTGGCATGTTCAGTGCATCGAGGACATAAAGAACAAGCTATATTAGAACTAATACTAGATTTATATTGAGAAGATCTAGTGTTATAAACTGTGCAAATTTAATTCAATTGTATTAAATAATAAAGGAATAGTTTTCCCTGGTGCGTTTCCCACATTTAGGAACACTCAAAACGTTTTGTGGAAAGAGGAACATGGCGGTTTTCCTGAACTTTCCTGAATAGGTGGGTCCGAGCGTCCCACGGTTCAATGAACTTGCAGAACAATTTAAGCATTATTATAGGGTCACCTAATGGGTTCCAGCCTTATAGTTATCTCAAATTTTGTATCACGCAAGGCCTTACTCCTTTAACTGTTAGTATTTTTTACAGTAGTGGTAATGCAAAAAGGAATAGGTTGTTGTGAGGTACCTTCAAACTCTAAGTTAGATAGCACAGGCTACCGCCCATTACTAGGCACACAGGCATTTTATTTCCTCATTCATTCTTTATCTTGAAAGTTGTTTTGAAATGGACGAAATCCTTGGTGTCTTTTGCGGGTTACTCTCATAGGCGTCTGACTAGCTTGATGCGCTTGGAGGGTGTGCTTACTTTGTTCTTAATTTCTGTCATTGCTCATTGAATTTGGTTCCTAGCATCTCAAGTGGTGCTGTGCGTCCCTCTTCATCTTGCGAAACTCCCTACGAACCTGACCTTGGGCAGCAATTCAAATGGAACCGATTCAGTCCTCAAGCAATGGTGAGTTTTTTTTGTTAGTTTCCACCTTTTTTTTATAAACAGAGGACAGTGATGGTGTCTAGACTACAGGCGGTCAGGGTCTAGAGCAGCACTTTTTGTACAGCTGTCCACAGACTCCTTGGGGTCCGAACCGTTTCGCCGATCCTCCACCGGGGGAGCTAAGAGCCCAGATGAAAATGTGCAGGGTGATTGGGTTTTTCTTCGAGAAGAGCGAGGCAAGCAGCGAAATTAAGTTTGAGGAGAGGTTCGTGGCAGCCGCAAATTAACGTTGGGCAAGCAAAATGTCTGGCTTCTATACATGAAGGGTGTGTAGATAGAACACGGGAAGTGGGCTGTTTACTACGTACGGGGGGGGGGGGATCGGTGGCCGAGTGGGCTGAAGCGCACACCCAGCTCGACGCGCGTGGAGCGACAGCTCGCGCTGCAAAACCCAGGGATCCTAGGTTCAAGCCCCACCCCTGCCCGTTTCGATCTGGATAAGCATCGTACCGGCGTGCGGTCGTGTATCACTACTGCGTGGTGCACGTTAAAGACCCCAGGCTAGCGGTTGTACTGCACTGGCTAAATTGCTCATCTACAGCTGGGAGACTCGTCGCCCCTGTGAGGCAGACCAAGTTCTAGGCTGTATAAACATACACACAACCCAATTTTACTACGTACTGGGCTAATGCTGGAAAAGAATGAAGAGGTCAAAATCTGTTAAAGGCCGACCTGTAAAATACTTTCAACCAAGGTGAAAATCCTTCTCGCCACCCTTCCCATTTCCCCCTCTCCCACAGCTGTCTTGATGGCGGGGGGGGGAGGGGGGGGGCTTTTTTTGTTGCTGTGTCTTGGGGTTGGATAAGAGGGGAAAATGGAAAGTGTGACAAGGAGGATTTTCACCCTGGTTGAAAAATGTTTTGCAGGGCGGCCCTTAAGAGGGCTGTGAAGGAAGCTGAAAGAGATACGAGAGTTGAGATTGGAAAAGAAGCCTAATATGCAGAAGTGTTTGGATTAAGAAAAGATAAGTTTTTGACAAATCAAAAATAAGTTGACTCTTTGTGTGGCAGACGGGTATTGAGGGCCGGGACTTTCAGGTCAAGATCTGACGAGGCAGATACAAATTGTTCACTATGGAGACAGGCAAAGGTAACAGCAGAGCGTTGTAGGTATGGTACGTCTGGTACATACTTAGACTGAAGCAGACTTCTTCATCTTTTTGGGATTGGAGGGGTTGATAAAGGAATAAGTGGTTAAGTGAACTAAGATTGCTGAAGAAATGGTGAAAACGGCTCAGGAAGATGACAAAAAAAAAATAAAACAAAGACAAAATTTAGTTATAATTTAGGCACAGTGGATCAAGGATTTTTTCGAATTGAACTCTTCTGCCCTAATTCATCCATCCACCGAGGATAAAAAAAATTGTTAAGCCGAGAATCTTTACATCTAAATTTCACACAGTGCTGTCTTCCTGGTTTCCAGTAGCCCGTCTCCCATGTCCAGCTGGTCTCCTCTGAAACCACAGAAAATTGGGTAGCACTCGTCAAATGGTAATGGTGACCGTTACCCAGGGGGCAACTGCACTCATGGGCTGATGACCATTATGTTGAAAAGAGCACAGCTTGCCACCTCTGTCGGGCGTTATTGGCATTCATGGTGCTCGAAGTGGGGCAGGTGTGCCATGTTATCGTGAGTGGCACTTGAGTGCATTGCCCTGTGGACCCAACAATGAGGTGACGGGCTTAGAGCATCTTAAAGTTTGTTTTTGCCCACTGGCACCAAATATGTGACATAACGAGGGTTCTGCTTTTTTAAGTTTATTTCTGAGTGAAACCGGAGAAGTGTTCTTCTGGGTTTATTTTTTACCTGAAATTCCCTAGTTTTCTGGACATATCATTTCTAGTTTACAAAATTGTTTTAGCGTGAAAAATTCTTTGGGTAGTTGCTCTGGATTTCGTAAAGTTGTGGCGTACGATAGCAACATCATATTACGTACCTGCGTATTTCTTTTTGCAGTGAGGCATCGCGTATTGAATTCTTTTGAAGGTTATATTTTATCTTTCTGTTACTGCACATGTTGTGTATTTGTCTTCAGATCTATCATGTGAGCACAAAGTTCTTTTTGGCATACCCCGCTACAAGTGTTTTGCACTGCCAAACAGTGAATGAAGCATCATGTTTTCACATACTCAAGAGTTGGCGTATTTTCAAGTATTGTTCTCCCATGTCGGTCTCAAGCGGTTCTGTGAACTTCAAAGTAAACATATTGATGATATTTAATTACTGACTGAAGATTTGACAACATAAATAAAGGACCGATAAACCTTAAAGAAATACATAAGTAAATGAACCATCAAATTATTTCCAAGATGTTCTGCAAATCTTTGCCGGCGTTTTTATCCTTGATACGCACTTGTATAAGTGATTTGGGAGAGCCTTAAACAAATTTTTGATTTCGAAGCTGATTTAAATAACTATTCTATGTGTTCCTGACTTTTATTGCCTTTCGACGAATTGCGTATTGCGTTTTGACAGGCAATTCGTCATAGAAAAACTCGGCAGGGCAATTCGTCAGCGTCACATAGGACAATTTGTCATAGGGCGATTCGTCACTGGGACAACTTGTCAAAAAACCGGAGATAATGTTTGAAGATGTTGTTGCCCATGTACCAGCCTTTTAGCGTTTGGTCGCCTTTGTTATTCAGCTCCTTTCCCTCACCCTACCTTCTCTAAAAGGTAGGGGGAGGGAAAGGAAGGCTGCGGAGGAGGAAGCAGACGGATCACTGGAGAGGAGGGGGGGGAACCTCCCCTCTTCAGTGTTCCATCTGCTTCTTCCTCCCCGGCCTTCCTTCGCCTCTCCCTACCTTTTTGAGTTGCAAAAGACTATAGGAATCCTCGTTTTATTTTTATATTAAGGTTGCACACACCTGACTTTTCCAGACAGAAAATTTTAAAAGAAAAAGAGAGGACGGAGGATTGGGATTTTTCGACTTAGAAATGAACCTGGGAATCTGCAAGTTGGCACTTTGCCCGAGATCACCTGCTGAGAGCCACGAAATCTTTTTCTTCTTTTACGGCATGCATTAAGGTGTCTCTTCATGTAACAAGATATGAGACACAGCATAAAACTATTGGTACCACACTCTAAATTTAATTATTTGTGCACGTCGTCATGCATGAGGACATGTGTTTGCGTGGTACGTCCCAGGAGCTTCGCGTGATTGGCAGCAAGTGGGACATAAATCTTGTTTCCTTATCTTATCACCAGAGTTCTAGAATCTTGAACAGCCTTTTCAAGTCCGCATCTGAGACGTTTCTATGTGAATGTCATTCATGAAATTGACGTGGTAGGCCGACGTTGCAATCATGATGTCTCCACTGGTTGGCTTAAATGCGCCGCTTGCTTTTTGGTGCGCGCAAGCAAGAGCAGCCCAATCCTTTGGACTCCTAGAAGGTAACTCCGTCACATTTTCTCGATTTTACGGTGACGACGGTCTTTAATGAAGGAGGTGTTCCTGAATTACGAGGCAGTATCTGTTTTGCTTTTTAATATGTTCTGAACGTTTGTAGATATACTATCTCAAAGGTCTGTCTCGCGGGTCTACGGCGAAGCCGTGCAGGCCCAGCTATCCGTGCTGGCTGCGTGGAGCCGTGGGGCAAGATTGTTTGTTTGTTTAGATGGAAATGTATAAAAGAGCATGGGGTTGGGTGTTACATGGAGGATATTTAAGTGAGGATGAATATTAGTTGTATACTGCTCGCAAAGCACTATACTCCGTTCACCTTTTAAGACTAGAAGCTCCGCCTTTAGCGCGAGCTGGCTGGCTTCCGCAGTGCTTTGCTGGCGCGTTCCTGCGTGTTTGCACTTGTGTTAGCAAGGGCAAAGGGCTTGCTTTGAAGGTAGAGCTGTTAGTCTTAGCTGGTTGTCAAATGGACTATTTTATTCTTGCAGCTATTCTAATGAAAATCACTGTGTGTATGTGTTTCTTATTCCTCAATTAAACATGAAATCAGTTTTAAAATATCTCAATTAGTTTTCAAGTTATAAAAATAGCGTTGCCTGATTTGGTTATTTCTTACAGGTCGTTAAGGCCATTTCCAACAAAAAATATTTTTTTAAATAATGTAGGTGCATAGCTAAAGGCCTGCCATGCATTATAAATAGTGTTTGGAGTTTTCGGTTTAAATTGATAAAAAGCGATAAAAGCACGCCAAATCCCTTTTCGGAAACTCTGTTATAACCGAAAAAGGTCAGTTTTTAGGTTCGGCATTTTCGATTTAAACCAATAAAAATATGTCAAATCCATTTTCTAAAATTCAGTTTTAACCGGAAAAGGTCACTTTGACCTTCATGTCGTACCGCAGAGCCGTGGTGAAAAAGTAGAACGACAGTGTCTATCGAAACTTGTTCGAATGTATGGGATACATGGGTGCCATCACGACGTTTTGGTTTAATGTGCGCATCATCGATTGGAACGTGCAGTCCGAAATGCCCCATGACTTCACCATGTACGAGCGTGTTTTCAAACTCGTAAGGAGGACTGACTTGATGCAAGCTCTTCATGTTGTGTTGAGCTTCAAAACGTCGCACCGTGTCTCTTTTGGCGGTCACAATTGGTTGATTGGCCGATTTTGGCTCAGGCAATGCTTCATCTCCTCAGCCTGCCAGTGTCCAGTGTTAGCTTGGAAAGGGCATTCTCGAAGCTCAGGGTCACATTAACAGCAAAGAAAGAGTGCGGATCAACGAGGAGAACCTGGGAAAGTACATGTCAGGCACGTAGCCAGGTAGCCAGGGGGGGAGGGTCCGGGGGCCCATGGCGCCCAGGCCCCCCCCCCCCCCCCCCCCCCGAAATCTTCCACTTTGCTGGGGCCTCCTCCTCATACAGCATTCTGTCATGGGCGCCCCCCCCCCCCCCCCCCTGAATCAAAATCCTGGCTACGTGCCTGGTATATGTGTGTGTACTATAATAAGATAATGTAATCCTGATGTACAGAAGGTGACTTTCCATGTTTCCTTTTTCTTTCTTTACTTTTCCCTCATGTAAATTCGCTCTTTGCAAATTTTACAAAAAAAAAAAAAAAAAAAATCCCCCATCTGTGGGCAACGCTGCACAAAGTCGTAGCCCGATAGGTTAAGAAACCGAATTTTGTAGTTGATTTAAAGAGCCTGACCTCTCCTTGAATCACGCGGTAAAAACCGAAAATGCGGAACCCTGATTATAAAGCTATTTATATTTTCACAAAATTACATTATGAAATAAAAATTGGCTAATTATGACAATTAGGACACTAATGAGGTCACAATAATTATCATAATTTTTTTGTCACTCTAAACTGTAAAACGATAGCTTTACTCCTTAGTTCAGTTCTTTCTGAATAAAACGGTATTAAAATTTTTAGGATGCTATGATAAAAACCTCATGAAAACCCCCGTAAGGCTAAGCATGTCAGCGAAAAACACAAAGATGAGAAAATCGAAGTTAAAGTTTTGACATTGAACATGGAAAATTGCGTGAAGAATGATAAATAATAATTGCGATCAAGGTGTAGTGTAAGTCTTCCTGAACAACTTTATATAAAAAATTATGTATTCCATTAATGGGGACATTAGAAAAAAAAATATGAAAATGTAAAGAATTAGTGAAATGTTGATAAAATCACACTGGGAGGAAGTGGGTTATCCAAAAATATTTTTTGTTTATTGGTATGTCTGATTTTTTGCATAGGCATGCAGTTTACTGTGTTGATTCCATAACTGCAATCAGATTTCAGATATTTCTTCTTTGTCAAAAGTTATCAACAATATAAAATATTAATTAGCTGATTTGAGCATGGATTTTAAAAAAAATGAAAGATGTAAAAAATGAGTGAAATGTTGGTAAAATCACATTGGGAGGAAGTGGGTTCTCAAAAAATATTTTTTGTTTGTGTATCTGCGATTTTATGACACGCATGCAGTCTACTATGCTGATTTCATAACTGCAATCAGATTTCAAATATCTTTGTCAAAAGCTATCAACAAAATAAAATATTATGACCAATTTCAGAATTGGTTTAAAAAAATTATTAAAGTTTTAATGCAAAAAAGGTATCAATTGCTTCCTAAAGAAATGCCATACAAGCTAAAGCTATTTTTATTTCTTTAGCACCATATAATCATGTAAAAAATTAAAGTGAACAGAAGACATATAATAGAGGCTATAAGAATATCTAATAATGAAATGCCGGTTCTATTAATACCAAAAAATATCATAATAAAAATAGCTTTAGCTTGCAGTCTAGTTCATTCCAAAGAAAATAGTAACAAATTTATGAAAATCGGTTGAGTGCAAGTGAATCAAAAAGCCTACCAGGCCGGAGAATATGCAGAAAATACAAAGCTGGGAAAATAGACTTCGAAATTTGGGTATGCATAACTAACAATGTTGAAGATTTAGATGGGATGCCTTTGGTTTGAATTTCATACTAAGAAAGAGACACGGGTGGGGAAAACAGCCCCATATGCAACAATTGTTTAGCCCTAAGGTCTTTTTAGTTGTCGAACATGAACTTCATCCAGTCGCGTCCGCCAGCGACTTGCGGCATCGGTGAAGTCGAAGGTTTTTGTCGATGCGGAGGCCTTCTTGTTCCAAGCACATCTCCTCTTTCTGTTTAGTCTGTGTGTTGACTTTCAAACCAGCGTCCCCAGCCATCGAAATTTGAAGCGCACGGAACGAAACAAAGAACAATGACGCACGAAGGCAAATAAACGCAAAAAAGTAAAGCTAAACAAAGAGGAGGTATCAAAAATATTTACACAAAAGGTGCAAAGAAGACAGGGAACATACGAAACACTAGGAAGCACGAAGAAAACACTGACACGTCGATATAGAAAGTGGAGAAATGTGAATGTAATGTGCATCTCGAACAGCGAAGCGAAGGAAAGCAGACAACGTGGGAGCCCACAGAGCGCCGCGCCGAGGAAGCCAGGAAAGGAGGCGTGCGTCTTGGCCAATGAGAGAGCTTTGCCTCAGAGGAGAACGCGCTTTGCCCAAATCGGCGCTTTTCTAGCGCTGGTGATGACCTTTCGTCCAGCATCGATGACGCTACGGCCTTGAGGGTACGCCGCTTTGGAGCGCGAAAACAATAAGCGCGGAAAACCAGCTTTCGAACAAAACCATGATGGCTGCAATTGGCTGAGCCGTTGTGCAGATCAGACGGCTTGAATTTTGTTGACATTTCAGAGTTTAGGCTTCAAGTAGGGTCTGCCATGGGTTACAAATTGTCATTATTTTCCTATTTAGAGATCGAATTGAGCATTTATATTTTGTGAGGACATACTCTGGACTATATAGACCTCAGAATCGTTAATTCTAAAAAATGACATTTTCGCGATTTTTTTTATATTTTAAGACTCGCGTCTCCCCAAAGGGGCCCTGCAATCATATTTAAGCGTCTACCTTTTTTGCGGTTTCCACATCTCTTGGGGTTCGGGCAAGCCAGCGGGCATAGAGAGAGTAACTTAATATCAGTGCATCATATTTTAACCGGACGACGCGGAAACCTCCTCCTCCGACGGGGGCGACCCGCGGTACCGAAGGCGCGCGATATGTGACGTCTTTGGTCCTGGGGTTACTACTGGTCAGAGCCGCTAAAAGCTTCTTTTTAGTTGAAATACAAAATATAAGTGGCGCGAACCATTTCAGTTATTTATAAAAGTAGTTTTTGTTCAGTATTTTAAATCAGAAAAGAAACAAATGGAGTTTATAAAGTACGGAAACAAGAAATGACCCGTCGACATACCCGCCACCAAGTGGTGGAAAAGGCGGCGCATACTAGAAAGGAGTAGTGGGATGAGGCGCCGACACGGAAAGGTCCCAGATGTAGGCGGCGACGCTGCGGTCGTTTACGGACTGGAGGATCCGACTGGCTCCGAGCGTTCCGAAGGCCTTCGGCGAGCAGCTTTGTCTTGCGGTTTGGCTGTTTCGTGGTATGGCAGCGTGAAGTGGCTCCCATTCTGAACTGATCTTTACCCCATGTTTGCTGTCGTTTGTGGCCAATGAAGTGTCATGCCGAATTAGTGTTTAATCGCGCAGCAAATGCAATGAGAGCCGCACTGGCTGCCCGCTGCATACAGCCTATCCAGACCATGCATTAGTGGCGCCCTCTTGCGCCGTCGACATGGAGTGCGGCAGCCGTGAGCGCTCGCAGAGCTCTCTATACCTCTCCCCTAGTTCACGGCCACTCAAGCAATTAAGGACGTCATGAAGGAGGTTATTTTTTGTTTGTGTTTGTAATTTTAATTTGCCTATAACTTCTAAAATAATGCGAAGTTTGCGAAAGAAAAGTTTCATTAAGTTCCTACGTTCAGTGCGCTGAGGTTTGGTGCAAATTAAAAACCAGTAAAGAAGTGCTTGCAGGGCCCCTTTAAGGGTGAACGGAGTATGGGGGCTTACAATCGGGTGTGTTGGCCAGCTGGTTGAACAGGGGCGGCGAAAGCGTATGCCGCAGAACCCACGGATCCTGGGCTCAGTCCCCGCCACTTTCAGCTCTGACCTGAGTCGCACAGGAGTGCGGTCAAGTGATCACTGTTGCGTGATTCACGTTAACTATACCTGCTTCTTTTAGTCATAAGTATGAGCGTAGAAGCTACGAAAGCATGAAATGCCTGCTATGCACCCGCACTCGTGGCGTGAAGTGCTGTTAAGACATTATGCTATATACTATTTCACCACAAGTGTGGGCGAAACCGCAGCTAGAATTGCAAGCATGATGCCCTGGCAATGTTCGCATCTTGCGAACGGATGATCTCATCACTATTTTACAGCTCGGAAGAGGTGTATATAGTACTACAGCACAGATAGAATGTTGTGAAACCACTGCAAACCAGTGTGGAATGCGCTGTAAATGTAATGATGGAACTCCTCATTCTGACATGCAAACAAGGCGACAGGCAGCACACTTCACGAAGTTCGCAAACTCGGGAACCTTGCAGTTACGCAGCTGGCATCACGGAAGAGAATCCGGCCGTGGCAAAACTGTATTATGAAAAACCCATGTCTAGTTTCATGAAGCTCAACTAATTTCATTGGAATAGCCACTTCTTGGAACTATGTTTGCACTATTAAAGGGGCACTCAAGTGCTTTTTGGAGAAGCTTGTTTTTGGAAGCATATTGTTTGTTGGGCTTCAGTCAATAAAAATGACCAGTTCTAAATGGCAAGGCGCCCTAGTAAACTCACAGCAATAGAAATACACAGGCACTATATCCTCTTGCGGGGTCCATCCCGTGTCTCCACCACCTCCATAGAATTCGGCCAATAGAAATAGCGAACTGCGAAAAGATTGCTAAAGTTATTATTATTGCTCTTTTTAGGCACATGCACATTATATTTTGACAACAACGTCAAATCTTTGGCTGTAGGTGACGTAATACAGCTATTATTGTTTGAAAAAGAGCGAACTACGTTTTCTCCTCGCCTTGTTACGCGGGAGTGATGTGCCCCCGCACATCACTCCCGGGTGTGCTACAGGCCAGCTGTAGCACACCCGGATCGAGGCACAGCCCGTCGAAATCCGGGTGGCTTGTCACGCAGCTCTGCCGGCCCTGCTGCTTGCGAACGGCGGCCGGGTAGTCACGGCAGCAGACACACTCTGCGACGGTTTCCATCGGCACGCAGCAACTGCATTGGCACCTTAAAACAGAAAACCAGCATCAGCTATACATATGAGAGGTATAATAAACAGCTCATCACCTACCAGTTGGTGTTCCCAAGCCGCTGGGTTGCGTCGTCGGTTTCGTCGTCTTCCTCCAGTGTCGACATTGAGCATCGCGAGCTGTCGTCCGAGTCCGTCGCGTTCGGGGCATCGGCGTCGCGCGTAGGAGTGGCGTCGTAGGAGATTGAGCTGATATCTGCCGTCCGCCGAAGAATTTCCACCTCCAACGGTGTTAGATTTGGCAGGTCCATCTCCGCACGACGCAAGACCCGAAGTAAACAAAATGAGTCCCAACGAGAATCCATCAAATACGCGCACATTCGGAAGATCACTCCGCCGGTTCGAAGGATCAATCCGCCGGGAAGCCGTCACTCGTGATTGGATGGCGCACGCCCTTCCCTGCTGCCTTCCCGTCCGACAGCGCCCCTGACGGCGTGCACCTAGGCGCAGAACAGCGATCTTTGATTGGATTTTTAATAGAAAAATCGGCCGCCCTTGAATGTAATTTTGGGATTTCTAGGATGCTTAGAGCCCGCAGATTGAGTTATGACAATAAATAGACAATCTCAGAATCCACTTGAGTGCCCCTTTAATATACTTTTATTTAACTAACTAGAGCAATAAAATAAAGCCACTGCTCAAGTGTTTTTTTTATGGTATTACTAACAAAATTTTGATCCCAGTTCTTAGAAATTGCTTTCTAACTTATCATTTTCGCTTCCCTTATGTACATTGTCAAGTTTATTCCCGAATCGCTTTCTGTGTCTGAGGTTTTATTTTGAAGACACCCCACGGAAGAGCGTGAAAAGCTGTGCGAGCGGCTTTACGTGCTCCACTGGCTTGGATCGTTGGGATAGGATGCATGCACTGCCGGTATCTGACAGGCATTATCCTAGAGGAGGCGCTGATAAAAAGCCAGGAGGTAACATCACTCTGGACTCCGACTTTCAACATTTCAGAAAGAAGGGCCATAGTGCATTCACAGTTTTGTTAAATAAACATGTTTTATGAATGCCGTAATTAAATATTATAGAAATTTTTGTTACAATGCTTCTAAATTTTATAATTTTTGACATCACAAATAAAAAAAAGCGAGGAGGTGAGAAGAGGGAAAGAACGGCAAAAATAAAAAGGCACACTTGCGCGGGAAATTTTTTTTTTATTTATTCTTCTGTGTGGTTTTGATTACAACTTGCATTGTTTTAGACTACAACAAAAATTCCACCTTTGGGTTGTCAGTGCCCCTTTAAAAAACACATGCATAGGAAAACAAAATTAAGGAAGACATGCCTGGATGGGAAAAGGTTGCCATAAAATGAATTTACAACGAAAAACAATTAGAGTTATATTTACGGCGCAAAACAAATTTGTAGTTTGCACCCGCAAGAGCCACCGCCGGTCACGTGGTAGACTTGTGCGCTGCCGCCAAAGCCGCCGAGGCCGTTCAGCACTGCCGCCGAAGTTCCCTGAACATCATGCCGCCGCTGTACGCTGAGTCTGGCGCGCTGCCGGTTGAACTGGTTGAATGCGTTTCTCCACGCCACCGCCGTGATTTTCTGAGTGGCGTGCAGGCCTATCACGTGGTGCTTGCGCTCTCTTGGGAGCTTCCTTAGGGCTTTAAAAGTTACTTATTCATTTTCATTCGTTTGTTGCACTTCCAACGAAGATTAATAAGTAAATTTTTGGAGACCATAGGAAGCTCATGGAAGAGCGCAAGCACCACATTACCATAGCGGCCAGTGATGTGACTTTTGCAAAAACTTTTCCGCAGGCTCCTGTAAGCGCCAACTACAAATTTTTTTTTTTTTTCTTGTTATAAAATGTTTTGACATCTTTTTCCCGTTCAGACTGCGTTGCATGTGTCCTCTAAGACTCCCTTCCTGGCCTGAACTAGCAAAGTGCTCCCTCTGGAATTATTGCCTTGCCGAGGTGTGCCCACGGTTACTGCACTGATTTTTGAGCAAAACGTGGCTGCCTGTAAATCTGCATAGACAGAAGAGGCACAACAAGTTAGAAAAGTGGACACACGTGGCAAACCTGGAGTATATCATAACATAAGGAAAGGAGTACAGGTTAGGCGTTTGACTGGAAAGCCCCGATAATTTGAGCCATTGTTCAGTGCCAAGGCCATGCGTTTCGAAGGAGGCGCAGCCGACAGCCGAAAGTAGTGAAAGACTCAGTGGACCCTGTAACCCAAGGTCTTACTAAGCTCTTCTTTTTTTTTTTATTAGTGGACCCTCTTGTGTGCATAATAATGAGAAAAACTTGCATGTATTGACCCAGTTCCCAAAACTAGCTGTCCATAGTTTGGGCTGCGGGCTTTAATATTCACAAGGCACAGTTACCTGGGGAGGGATTGGACTGCCAAAATTGTGTCTATTTAGCGGGGCATCCATATTCGCTGGACATGACTACATCACATGGTGGAATTCTTTTACTGATAACTTCAACGAAGACTTTCGATCTGACTTGCCGTAATCAAATTCATTGGCCACTTGGAAAACGTCATATCTAACAATTTCCATAAATATTATTTTTGTTGTGCTCTGAATAATGAATGAGGTATCCAGATTTTCACTTTTCAAATCTAAAACTTGTGAGAAACAAAAATGGAGAGGAATACTTTTCAATGTGAGACTATATGTAAAGTGTGATTTTGAAATCGAAATAAAAAAATGTACAAATATATTTTTTTCTGATTTCACTTTTTAAGATTGGGGACTCCCCTTAATGGTGCCAGTTGCATTTGAGTGCTTCTGTGAACCGAATTCCAAAGCACAGCAAAATATTAAACTACAGCTGCGGCAAAACTGCATGAATGACTACATTAAGAAAAAAGGGAGTGTGACTTGCTCCCTCAAGGAAGTAAATGTGCTGCCCCATTACAGTTGCTCCCCTAGGGAGCAACTGTTACGGGAGAAACCTTTGCTTCCCTACCATTAGTCCCTCAAAGTTAAGCCCCCAGGACTAACTTTTGCGCCCTTGCATTTAGGCCACTGGGACTAAGTGTTGTGCCCTTACCTTGTTTATCACTAAAGTGTGCCCTTACACACCCAGGTGGCACTAGATCAAATTAAAAATTGGTAAAAGAAATGTTATTGCTGATGTAGATCTTTGCCATGCTCATTACATTCACATATTAACAGCGCTTAATTAACATTTGCTCACATATAATACATTTTAACATAGACAGAGTTAGAACACAGACACAACAAGGCTAATTTAATCGCCACTCCCAAAGGCTACCCATGCACCTTTTATATTGATCATATGAAAGGAGTCGTTCGGTCAGTGACCATCTCAACCGTGAATGATGTTACAAATATGGTGCTTCTTTCGCACATATATTCTCCAATATTGTTGCTAAACTTCCAAGGGGTGTATCTCTTACTAAGTGATGGTACATGCAGTAATTATTTGTCAGACTATAAAACAGCGTCCCCATAGGCTCCCAGCAGCCATGTTCTCACTTCCCCGCATAGACTGCCCCACTTTGTGCATGCACGTCTCCGTGGCAACTGCATCGTCTCTTACGAAAAAACTCACAGGTTTTCAAAAAAGAAAAGAAGACAAAGTACCCTTTTTGTCTTTGGAAAAGTTTTTACTATGTGCTACGGGGATATTTTCATTCCAGTTAAGCTAAAAAGAAAATATAAATGCTTTCAAAGCACATTCTAAAGAATGCAAAGGGGAAGGATGCGAAGACAACAGTCAAAAGTGGCATGGCCAGTGCATCAACAATGGCAGCGCTTGAGTCAGTGCTGGCTTCCACGACTTGCTAGAACAGAACATCTGTTCTAGCAAGTAGAACACACGAAGAACACAATTAAGGTATACTATCAAAACGTCCGCGGACTACGAACGAAGGCAGATGAATTTTCGTCCAACCTAGCGCTTTCCTCTTTTGACATAATCTGTCTTACTGAAACTTGGTTATGTGCCGAAATACATGATTCACAATATTTTGCGAATGACTACACTGTGTTTCGCCGCGATCGTGATTATAGCGCCACTGGTCAACGTTTCGGCGGTGGGGTGTTAATTGCAGTCTCAAGCAAGTTAAAATCGTGCCGTAGACAAGACCTTGAGACTTGTGACGAGTGCGTATGGCTCGAAATTTTATTGCGTGACCGTAGTAAATACCTCATCGGAAACTATTACTTCCCACCTAAATTTGAATGCTCAACTTTTATTTCACACTTCGACACTTTAACAAGTCTAATCAATTTTAGCGAATACAAAGTGCAAATTTTTGGAGATTTTAACCTTCTAGGCGTAGACTGGGCCCTTGGCAGACTTGATTGTTGTGATTACCTGACAGAGAGCAAAGCTTCTTGGTTTTTGCCACTTATCAACTTTTATGGTCTTTCACAGCACAATAATCTAACGAATGCTTCTGGCAAAACACTTGACTTGCTTTTATCAAACTTCCCTGTTGGCGCGATAGCGTCTTCGTCACACCCCTTGGTGAGGGTCGATGCTTATCATCCGCCCTTTGAAGCCGAATTTTACTTGCCATGTTTATCGCGAGAACTATCGAAATTCATTTACTGTTACGAAAAGGGAGATTACTTCAGCATTTACAGGCATGTAGAATCACACGCGTGGTCTGAGCTATATGATTCCAATGACTCAGATTTTGCAGCACAAAAATTGACTTCGGTAATGAAGGAAGCTATCGAAGAGTATGTGCCTAAAAGGCTCGTTAAACCGAGGAAATTTCCGAGCTGGTTTTCGAGGGAATTGAAGACTGCTCTGCGTAAAAAGACTCGTTTTCATGGTCTATACAAGAGAACGTGTAAACAAGTATGGTACCAAAAGTTTTCCAACTTTCGTTCCTTAGCTAAAATATTGCTTGCACGTGACAAATACGTCCACGAAAGACATGTTGAAAATAGTCTATATTCTGATCCCAAATCTTTCTGGAAACACGTAATCACCAAACCGCATTCGTTTTCACAACATTCATCTCTGCGCTCTTCTAGTAACGGTGATACTCATTATGTTACATCGCCAAAAGACATCGCTGATGAGTTTGCCTCGTTTTTTAGCAGCTGCTACTTACCGCCCATACATTCGGTGAAGTCAGATCTAATCAATGATCCCAGTGATGGGGACTCGCTCTCCCTGTTCAGTGTTGCTACACGGGACGTTGAAAAGGCGATTAAAAAGCTCAAGCCGAAATCGTCAGTGGGCACTGATGACATTCCACCATTTATTATTAAAGGATGCTGTGGGCTTCTAGCGCCAATTTTAGCCCATATTTTTAATGTATCTTTGCGTACCAGTATGTTTCCAGCAATATGGAAGGAAGCCATAGTTGTGCCCATTCATAAAGCTGGTGATGCTGGTATTGTATCAAATTACCGTCCTGTGTCACTACTGTGTGGTTTTGCTAAAGTATTTGAAACCATTATGCAAGAATGTCTTTTCTCTCATTTATCTAAGTATCTGACGCTGCAACAACATGGTTTTATTAAAGGGCGCTCTGTCGAAACTAACCCTTGTACTTTTCTACACAACGCAGCCCCGGTCGTTTCAAACCGAGGGCAGGTTGACTCGGTATATTTTGATCTTACAAAGGCTTTCGACAAGGTTGACCATGCTTTGCTTGTACATAAATTGAAACAATATGGTTTCGCCCCTAAACTTTGTGAATGGGTTTATAGTTACTTGTCATCGAGGAAAAATTTTGTTCGAGTTGATACTGTTTTATCTAATCCGTTTTTCCCAACTTCAGGCGTACCCCAGGGGTCAGTGTTGGGGCCACTGTTGTTCCTGGTATTTATAAATGATATTTTAAAGTGTGTAAAGTTTGCTAAAGTGCTTTTATTTGCCGATGACATTAAGTTATTCTCAAGTATTTGTTCTGAAAAAGATTGTGATGCGTTACAGTCTGATGTTTCGAGTATTTTGCAATGGTGCTCATCCAACCGTTTGCCTTTGAATATAAACAAAACTAAAGTCATCTCGCTAACTAGACGTAAAAATCCCTTACATTTTAAGTACACGTTGGGAAACTGTATTATTACTCGAACTGATATGATCAGGGACCTCGGGGTGTTAGTCGATTGCAAACTGACGTTCAGTTCTCATGTAACTACTATTTGTGGTACCGGGTTCAAAATGCTTGGTATGATCTCCCGTTTGACTCGGCACTTCCAAGCACCTGAGGCCATATTACGTTTATTTTGTGCTCTGGTCAGGCCCAGGCTCGAATTCGCTTCTGTCGTGTGGAACCATTTAACGGAGACTGAATCTAGACGTATTGAAGCGGTGCAAAGGCGTTTGGTTCGCATAGTCTATGATCGATACTTCCACAGGAGACTTTACTTCGACCACCATTCTCTGCTTAAGATTTTGAATCTCAGCACTTTGGATGACCGAAGGCATTGCCGAGATGCGGCTTTTCTACAAAAGCTTATCCAGGGTGTAATTGACGTACCTGACCTTTTGGACAGCATAAAGTTACGTGTGCCAACGAAATTCACGCGACAGTGCGACATGTTCTACCCCGACATGCGATTAAAGGAGTCACCAATCTATCGTATTCAGACATCATGCAACCTCCTTGTCCAGCACGATTTTTTTTTCATGCCTTATTTTACCTTTAACACCTGATGTGTATTTTATGTACTTTGTTACGACTGTTTTATTATGCTGACTGTTCTAATATGACTATTGTGGTTTCCATGTTTGCATGTTTCATAGGAATCTGACTTCTGTGCACCAATGTCAAAACCATTATGGTGTTTTTGGGCACGCAATAAATAAATATCAATCAATCAAAAATCTTATAAACTCAGCTTCACCCCTTTAATACGCCCCCTCCTGTAATTTTTGATGGTACAATTGTCTGTAGATACCTCCCCCTGTGTTCCGAAACAGCAAGTGTCGCTAACGCTGGCCATCAGCGATGCAGCAGACGCCGCTATCTTGTCTGCACGTCTTATGCTCCCACGCTTTTGCTCCTGCACATCTTGCTGCTTTTTGTTCTCTTGCTCTCCTCTCGATTAATTCTGATTGAGTGCAGTTAGTCTTCAGCATTTGTGCACGGTACCTAGCTCGAACCAGATGGTCTCTTTGAGTAGGAAATAGGAGTTCAGAGGGCCAAATGCTGCCTTTAGTCTTTTGAGACCATCTTTTTTCTTAAGGTGTACTCTTTTCCAAACTAACTGGCTATCTTGGTTGGGCTTTCCTTGTGTGTCAATACATCTGGTATTCTTTTGTAGGTGATGGAGCCACATCGTTAGGGGAAACCAGCTGCCCACTGAAAGTCACAGAGGGCATCTGGTTCAGATGCTGTTCCTGTACCTATATCACCAGAGATCAGCGTGTAATTGTGAGCCACCTGGCTGCCCATGGCGATGAAAAATCCAAGTTTCAGCACCTTTCCATGTCTGGCTCTACGTCCCAAGTGCTTAGCAACACCCAAGGGCAGAAGAGTGAAAAGCCATTTAAGTGCAAGCTTTGCCTCAAAGAGTTTGCTTATAATTCTCTTTTGACCTGTCATAATCGAAAACACACTGGTGAAAAGCCATTTAAGTGCATGCAATGTCACAAAGCCTTTGCTTTGAGTAAAAATCTAATCTATCACAATCGAACACACACAGGTGAAAAGCCATTTAAGTGCAAGCTTTGCCCCGAAGAGTTTGCTTGTAATTCCCTTCTGACCTACCATCATCATTTGCACACTGGTAAAAAGCCATTTAAGTGCTTGCAATGCCCCAAAGCCTTTGCTCAAAATTCCCATCTGCGAGTCCATAATCGAATCCACACAGGTGAAAAGCCATTTAGGTGCAGTCACTGCCCCAAAGCTTTTGCTCGAAATTCTGATCTACGAAGCCATAATCATTTGCACACTGGTGAAAAACCATTTAAGTGCAAGCAGTGCCCCCAAGCCTTTGCTCAAAATCATAATCTACGAAGCCATAATTACTTGCACACTGGTGAAAAGCCATTTAAGTGCGAGCACTGCCCCAAAACCTTTGCTAATAATTCGTCTCTGAGAAGTCATAATCGAATGCACACTGGTGAAAAGCCATTCAAGTGCAAGTGGTGCCCCAAAGCCTTTGCTCAGAGTAGCGGCCTGATCTACCACAATCGAACACACACAGGTGAAAAGCCATTTAAGTGCAAGGAGTGCTCCAAAGCCTTTACTCAAAACTCTTATCTGAGATGCCATTATCAAACACACACTGGTGAAAAACCATTTAAATGCAAGCAGTGCCCCCAAGCCTTTGCTCGAAGTTCCCATCTACGAAGCCATAATTATTTTCACACTGGTGAAAAGCCGTTTAAGTGCAAGCAGTGCCCCCTAGCCTTTGCTCGAAAGTCCAGTCTGCAAAGCCATAGTCGAACGCATACAGGTGAAAAGCCATTTAAGTGCAAGCAGTGCTTCCAAGCCTTTTCTCATCGTGGCAGTCTGATCCACCATTATCGAAAACAGTGTTGAAAGAAAGACTAGGGTCTTTAACTTTTTATTTTTCATTTATCATGCTCAAATTTAGTGTACTGGTGTATTTCTCAGTGATGATTTCAAATATGCAATTAGTTTTCAGATAGTTTTACTAGATCCTGTGTTGGGTCGGTAGAGTAAAATTCTTCAGATTATATCAGAAATGATTATAGAATTGCATTCACCAGGGCATGCTTTGTGCAGTGAGGCTACTTTTGTTGCTTTATATGCCCTACAATAACTTCAATTAATCTGTCTTAATTCGTCGCCAACGACCCATAGGAGGACCTAATTAAAATTTCATATTTATTGATAACTAAGGATCTAGTAAAATCATCTGAAAACTAATTGCGTATTTGAAATCACCACCGAGAAGCACATCAGTATACTAAATTGCTGCCTGATAAACTAAATATAAAAAAGTTAGGCTCTCGTCCCGCCTTAAAAACATTGCAAGTGCAAACAATGCCCCAAAAGCTTTGCCCTGTATAGGATTTTATCAGTGAGAACCAAATGCACAGATGCGAAAGGCCTTGTGGTTGACCCCTAAGTTCAGCGTGCCCCATGCATAATCATTTAGCTTGGGCAAAACTTTATGCCTTTTCAATAAAAGTATGCATATACCTGAGTGCAAAAAGGTTTTAAGGCCCTTGCTCGCATTAATAGCGAAGGTCACCACACTGAAGCGCTTATGCGTGATAAGCTTCAGAAATTCCAGCAGTGTTCCAGGCAATTTTCTAAACGGTCTTGCCTCATCGGGCACACGCTAACATATGAGGTTAACAAACCCGAAGAGCATTTGCATAAAGCTTGCAGCAGGTATGCCTTTCAAATGCCAGCAAGATCCAAGAGGCTTCAGTCATTAATCCAGGTTGGTTGGCTGCACAGCAAGACATTTTGGCATTGCTCTCCACCCTTTCGTCCGAATGCCATTATTTTTCATCACATAAATGTACTGGTGCATAGGAAATGATTCTTCTCTAACTGTGATCTAGAGGATGGGACAATGAACAGGAGGCATTGTGTAATGTTTTTCAGGCAAGCTACTCTGGGTTCTGCACCTGAATGTACATTGGGTCATGCTCTAGTTTAGGGGTGGCCAAGCTGCGGCTCGCGAGCCGCATGCGGCTCTTTGCGTGTTGAAGTGCGGCTCGCAGCTCCCTCCCCTACCCCCCCCCCCCTTCCCGGCCACCCTCCCGGTAACACGAGCACTTCCCCCCAAAAAGAAATGGAACGCGTTTTAAATTGAAAGACAGGTTGCGGATTGGTAGTCTTGTGCTACTACTATCTACGCGCAGATGGACTGCTTTTGACTGGGGTAGATTGAAAGTAGTTCGAACTTCGTTTATCGCTCTGAACACAAATGTGCCCCCCCCCCCCCCCCCCCCCCCCCCGCGGCTCTTGGAAATTTCGTGGTTTTGTCTGCGGCTCTTAGGACGGGTAAGCCTGGCCGCACCTGCTCTAGCTCTTGTTCCAAACTCCCTTGAACTTGCTCGAGGTGTGCTCCTCTCAGGTGTGTTCTAACATGTTTTTAAATATGTCTGTATTGTTTTCTTTTGATACTACTCTTGTCTATGTGGAAGATACAAATGTGCAAAAGTTAATGTGTGACCAGAATTCAATCTCTCTTATTAAAAAAAAAGGAAAGGTTGGCAGTTTCAACTTTCACACTGTTGTTTCTTTCAGCCACTGTGGATTATGGTACTGAAGTAACCGCTGGTCCGCACGCTTGTGACTACTTATGGCCAGAGAAAGCTGTTTTTAGTCTCCTGTGAGGGCTGACGACTTTCTGCAGTCGTAAGCAGGCGCAAGAGGCTTGAAAACCTGTCTTGTCTCAGTCGGTCTTAGTGAAACGCAAGTGTGTGAATGGGCCTTGAGAGTGTGAAGTAACTTTTCCCAAGATTTTCATTTTGACATCCTGTACAGTGCTCAGACCTCATTCTAGCAGTTTCTACGGTGGGGGACTGATCGCCGAGTGTGTGTGTGTGCACCGCAACACTTCCTGCTACCGGTTGGGACGTTGCTAGTTGAATCCCTCGCACTGCCCAGCCGGTTTCGCTATAAATTGGCACTGTACCCATTTTGAATACAGTGTAATGCCCTTTCGAGACTGCATTGACGAAAGTTGTGGACAATTTGACTTTGAACCTTCTAAGTCACGTATTTATGACACCTGCTTTCATATATCGCTTTCCTTTGTGTTAGATGTTCCCAATATTTTCTTTCTCTGTCTCCATTTTCCTGGAAATTGTTTCCGTCTTGCCCGGCTGTCTGCATCAGAATTTTCACACACGTAGGTGTCGTTGTTTGCTAAAAAATTCCTTTTGCTTTTTTTTTTTTTTTTGTAATGCAGGATAGTTTGTTTTCTGCTTTTCTGGTGGCTAACATTCTTACATTTTGTTAAACAAATGAAAAGGATCAGTGAAGCTAAAGCATGGAACGCATGAGCGGGAAAATTGGGCGCCGCTCGCAGCGCACGGCTTTGTCTGAAAGGTTGCCCACTTTCTCCTCTCCCTGCGTTTTCCTCCATTCCATCGAGGACAATTTTCCTTGCCCTCCTTCGGCGCCATGCCCTCCGCCGTCACTTCTGTGCGAGGCACAAGAGGCGTGCGTAGGCCCGCGCCTGCGTGCCGGTCCGTTCTCGTCTGCTATTGCATACAACGGACTCGAGAAATTTTTTTTTCAGATATAAAGACAGTTTTGTTTTCTAACGTGAAGAAACTAGCGTCTGTGCACCTTTATTGGAGTTGTAAAGCACGAGAGGACATCTCGATCGGCGAATGTAATAATGCGAGCACAGTTGGAATCGCTCGGTTGCAAAGACAAGCTCTTTCTGATTCCCCTGAAATCTGGCGATTAAAGAAAAAAAAGAAATGATATGTTGTCTCGAGTATTTTGGGACATCGGCACGCACTGCAACAATGTATTGCGTTTACTCGTTTATTACAGCAAAAGTTGAGAGCAGGCACGCGATATAATGCACCTCTCCCTGCGTGTAAATAGAGTTTCGTAGGCAAGGACTGTGTTGCTATAGCAGGAGCTCGTGCCATCGCTTTGAGCATGGATTGGGCACTCGCCCGCAAGGCTCACAATCCTTAGCGTACGCTCTACTAAACGTTTTTAGTATCTTGAACGAAGTGCATTTGCAGACTCGGCATCGCTCGAGTTGGGCAAATAAAGGACACCACAATCCGTGCGCAACGAGGACTTTTCGCTAATTTTTAGCATTACCGATCATCTTGCCGAACCAGCTGCTTGGTTTATTTTGTACACATTTCATAAACGTCGGATACTACCTGCAACTGTGCCCATGTGCACGGAGGAGTATGCGACGTCTGCTGTTCACGCGCCTCATGTATATAACTAGCCATCAAATACACTCACTTGTTTCCCCTCGATTAAAATAAAGCAGTGCATTTTCGGGTGCCATCGAGCGCGTTTCTCAATTATCCCATTTATTAGGGAGGTCCTCTTTCATCCTTACTGTGTTTCGATATATTGTTTTGACGTGTGCAAGGTATGCCTTACTGCATGAGTTACAAATGAGGACAGGGAGATCCTTCAGCAAAGTCTTCAAAAGACAGGAGCAATTTTCTTTATTGTCTATAAATGATGTTTTAATAATTACAGAGGACAATTCACATACAAAGATAAACACAACGCAATATTTATGGCTATGCAAGGACAAATATTGCTACATTTGTCATCATCTGGGCGAGTCAGTTTCCATCATGAAATACGCAGGAAAAGACGTGTCAAAGTTATTCGTGCCGGTAATTTAGTTCCGTGTTTGTCTCGTCTCATGCTCGTATTGGCGATCTTCATTGGCGATACCGAAAGAGACAGGTAATGCGATCCAGAGTGTTACAATGACTTGCCTCGCAAAGTCTCCCTCGGAGGGAGTCGAAACTTTTTCAACCGATCCGGTGGGGCCATTAGGGAGTTTTCGTAGACCGCGCTGCCCCCTCCGCTAAGCGTTCCGCAACGAAGAAGTCGCTACTGCGCCTGCGCGCCGATAGCCTTGACTGTGGAGTTTCCGCTATCGCAGCGGGTTGCGGAGGGCCTTGCGGGACTGCGAAAACGATCTACGAAAACTCCCTATTGTCTTCGTCGCTGAAGATTTTCTT
This sequence comes from Ixodes scapularis, assembly GCF_016920785.2. NCBI lineage: Eukaryota > Metazoa > Arthropoda > Arachnida > Ixodida > Ixodidae > Ixodes > Ixodes scapularis. The sequence goes on from NW_024609881.1 coordinate 24,661,115, forward strand.
CTCCCGTCGGAACGGCAAAAAGCTTCTTTGCTTTTGCAATGCTGTTTGTACAATCCACAGCGCAGCATGATGGCATCGCGTTTCCAACAAAATTGTAGTTAAAAAAAAAAAAAATTTGGCCAAGGAATGGGCAACGGAGCCACCGCCGCGCCACGCAGAAAGAGGGAGCCGGTTTCTAGCAAACCACCGAATCGCGTGGGATTATGGAAAAGTAGTGGTCACATGTCGCGCCTGACCCAACTGAAGCGAAGGGAAATAGAACTTTTGAGAAGGAGAGGGCATGGACAAGGAGAAATTTCTCTTCCCCATTTCAGACAACGGTTTGCGTTGCCTTTCAGTGCTTCGTCTGTATCAAACACCCGAGCGCCGCCGCGGCGCACAGAAGCGACGTAGGGACGCCAGCACCGGTTGCTATGATACTGCCGTGCGGCGCCCATTTTCATCGCTCATGAATTGTCTTTGTTTACAGGATCCCTTGAATCGTTCATATGATGAATGTGTGTTTATTTTTACATTGTGTAATGAATTTACAAGCATCTCTTTATCCTGGTGACATTTTTCTTTTTACTTTTATGTTTATCTTTAACGAAGTCTGCAGATGTGAATTATGTAATCAGACTTTTTTTTCACTGTTCCTCAGAAATAAAGGCTGACAGTCATGCTCCTGCAGTGTTGTTGTCTTGTTTCTTTTTCTTCCATTGCATATCTTAGCTGAAGCAATTGTACTGCGGGCAGAGCAGCCCTTCAGAAAGTTCCCACTTTGCCATCCTACTTGACGCTGGGATCGCACTGTAGCAGTTTTTTTTTTTTTGCTAAGAAATTGACTACCAAGTGGAAGTCCGTACTGCGGCACAATGGAGAGTGACGGCTTCTGGTGTCGGTTCTGACCGTGGCCCAATTCCTACCCTTCAGCAGGGTTGCGTAGGTGACATGTTTTTTTTGTGCTGTGCATGTGATGGCATCGTGCTACATTCTCAAATGGTATATGAAAAGGAGGCATGAGAGACTAGAGGAACTTCGAACCAATTTTATTGGGCTGATAGTCCTCGGCACGGGCGTCTTCTTAATCGCATATTGTTAAAGGACAGTCGCTTGTTTTCGACCATCCCTATCTAGCACTTACTTTAGCACTTACGTGACCGCAATATTTTGTTGCACCAGGCACTTGTTCCTTGGCGATGCCTCGGAATGCGGTGCGATTGACGTAGTTGCAGATGCGAAGACGGTACCATTAGAGCCACTAAATGAGCTGCGCTTAGAGCAGGGTGTAAGATAGACAGGTGGTGAAACGAGAGCCTAATGAGCGACCGGATTGTGTCCCCCTCGGTTTTCTCTTTTGCTGTGGCGCCATCTATGTGGAGCACCGCGAACTCTCACTGCAGGTGGGCGAACGCTGTCGTCCGTTTAAACTGACGGAGGAGGTTTCTCGTGGATTTTCAATGGAGGACTGCCGTGCTCTCAGTTTATTTTGCGCACTCTCCCATAAAGTTTCATGCAAATTCGATTCCAATTTTTTTCTTCTCGCCGCAGCGCCATCTGTCGCAAATCGGGGGTACCCGCAAGACACCCGCAAGCAGACGAGTACACAATCCGGTCACGGCGCTGCGGTAGGTTTCTATGGGCCGTTTCCCCACCTGTCTATCTTACACCCTGGCTTAGAGTATCGGCACTCCGTTCCCCGACATTGTTGTTGGTGCCGCCATTTTGGTTTGTATGCAAAGTAGACGCAACTGCCGATCGTCACGATTCAAAACCGACTTCCTCAGCTAGATTCGGTGTTAGCAAGGTCACGCAATATTGCTTTGCTCTGTCGCAAACTGTTTAAACATGTCTGGAGGGTGGAAAAGTTTTTCCTGTGATTTCAGAGAACTTATTTAGTGGTACCAGGTACCGCTGCCGCCGTCGCACGTGTTTCCGTAGATCTTGGGTCTGTTCTGGGGGGTGTCCTGTATTTTCCCAGTAAAGTATGAGCCAAATATATTCAAAGTCATGGATTATCTAAGACACTAAAATAGGTAAGAATATGAACCCCATTTTTTGTGGCTTCAAAGAAGCTGCAAATACGTTGATGGAAAAAAAGTATCGTTGCACAGATCACAGGAAGTAGATGCACGGGTACTCAAGTTGTATTCTTTCAGTGAAAAAATGTAAATTGTATCATTCACTCCTCATTTGGCCCCAATAGGCTAGCAGTATTGATGAATAAATAAATAATTAATTATTCACTGAGCCTGCAGGTTTGATTTTGCCAGGGAGCGCCACCGTCGATCCGCCATCTTCGAGGTCGCGATTTGACGTTTGATTGGCTTGTGTATGCGGTCGTCAGTTGGTAGTGTGTGCTAATTTCATATCGTTGCAGCAGCTTCGTTGAACAAAATAGAGAAAGTTTATCTCTCGGGGGCGGGCCGTTTTACTTCCTTTGTTGCCTCCGAGTACCGTGTGTAAAGGCTGAACCGCATGTAAACAATTTAGCGAGCGACGAGACGAGACGAGCGACGGCGACTAGCGGCGACGACCCGCTTCGCTGTCGCTCAGTCACTCGCGCGACGAAGCAAACCGCATGAAAGTGACAGGAGCAGGCTATTTCAGAAATCTAAAAACCGAGCGACGCTACGAGCGACCGTGAGAAATTTTCGTCGCTCGTCGCCGACTCCCGTCACTGTCGCCGTCGCTCGCTAAATCGCTTACATGCGGTTCGCCCTTCACTGTCGCTCGTCGCGTAGCTCGGCTCTTGGAGTTTTAGAAAACTTACCGCTCATCGCTTTGGTCGTTTGCTTCCGTCGCTTTTATGCGGTTTGCCTCGTTGCGCGAGTGACCGAGCGACAGCGAAGCGGGTCGCCGTCGCTTGTATCGTCGCTCGCCAAATCGCTTGCATGCGGTTTTTAAATCGTTTGGGCTAATGAAAAATGCGACGCATTTTTCATTAGCTGTGCACTCGGTGAGCCGCACGGTATGTTTGTGCACAGGAACGAACACCGAAGGCACGACGAACGACGCGGAGGCGATGGAGCAACACGGTTACACGGCCGGAGTGCAGAAAATCCGCTAGAGGAAAAAACAATAGGGAAACTAGCAAAACAAAACAAAGAGTAATCACACCGTGCTACAAAAGCCCCAAAGGAGGAAATCACAGTTCTTTTAAAAGAGCTACCGCCGTGGGCACGGCGCGCGACACGGAGCGCTGCATGGAGCCGATGGAGCAACGCGGCCGCGGTAAACGAGTCCGATTGCGACAAAAACGAACTAAAACACAGCCAAAAAATATTCCTACGGCGCTTCAAAAGCACAAAAGTCTAAAAATAACCCATAGTTTCGGCCAAAAAGACCCTTTAAAGTTGTAAAATGCTGCTAACCCACGCTGAAAGGTCCGGCCAGACGGCCCCTGACACCTACGTGGAATAAAAGGAGACCTCGAAGACAGCGCACCTAACGAGTGACGTCAAGTGAATGTCACCTATATGGCGACGTGGGAATGCAACTTCAAAACTTGTTCGTGGTACCGGCCAGTCAATCTACAAGCAAGGGGTATAAGTGTGAAAAACTCGCACGACAAACGATCTAAAGGGACACTAACAACCCCAATTTTTTTTTTTTTTTAATGCAATTTGCACGTTAAAAAAAAAAAGAAGCATAAGCCATGTGACTTTTGGCAACTCTCTCCTAAGAGCCTCCTTGCATATGTTTCGGTTTCGAGCAGTGGCGTTTTTTAACTTCATTAAAAATATATCTGACTGTAGCAAGATACGACGTGCAAAACCCAGAGCCGTGTATGGAGAGAAAAACAAATTGGTGTGTGTGTATGTTCATACAGCCTAGAACTTAGTTTGCCTCAACGGGCGACTTTTCTCCCAGCTGTAGATGAGCAATATAGCCAGTGCGGTACAACCGCTAGCTTGGGGTCTTTAACATGCACCACGCAGCAGTGATACACGATCGCACGCCGGTATGATGTTTGTCCAGATCGAAACGGGCGAGGGGGGGATCGAGAAATGACAAGAGATGCATGTGCAAAGTCTGATGGCAGAGTCTCGGTCGTTAGTAATTTGTGCTGAGCTGGGAGGCGTTGGACCCACCCTGGATGTTCTGAAGGCGAGAAAGACATGTAGGATCACTGACAAAGTAAGAACGTCGGCGCGTGTCTTTCGAACGCCCAGCCTCCAGCACACGCTCCTTGTCTTCCGGCGTGCTTTGGCAACGTGTGGGCGCTCGAGGAGCACGAGACGCCCAAGCCTTCTCGGGTGCGTATACTTTTTTTATAGGGATACTGGCAGGGTATTTATGCTCGCCGAGGTTTTTATTTAGTGCAGCCGTGTTGTGCATTGGTTGTCTGCTATCGTCTCGCGTCGTCGTGGATAGTTCCACATTACGCCCGACGCAGTAAGCACCCCCTTTTCTTCTCGTCACTGCATACAGCGAATAACGGAACAAAATGATGAGCCATTCCACTCTGAAGGTGTACGACCTGCAAAGCTGTTTAGCACATGACACAGACGTGACACTGAATTTTGAACAAAAGCACTAAAACACATTTATTGTCTTGATCGGTGGCCATTACTTCGCGTGGACGACTATCGCCACCCCGAGGAGCCAGAGGAAACTTGGCATGCGTGACAGGACCGCCACCCAACGGAAAGTAGATGGATGGATGGATGGATGATGGATGAATACGGCTGAGCCCTTTGGATCGGGCGGTAGCTTACGCCACCTAGCCATTTTGTTTTACCATTTAAGCTTAGAATATTTAAATGTGAAATCTATATTCACTTCGCAGTGCAAAGAAAGTGAGGCTATGAAACCCCCTTGCCATCAGTGAATAAGAAAATACCTAGTTTTCTCTCGATTTCTGCCACCATTCACTTAATCTTTGCTTGGTAATCTCTACAGTCTTGAAATCCACTCTCCCTTCGCTGTCTCTAAAACCCAATGACTTTATTAAATCTATGTTGTCTTCGGTAGGCATAGGGTGAAGCCCTTTACAGTAGAGTATCAAGTGCTCAGCCGTCTCGTTCTCCTCTCCACAAGCAGTGCACACTGTATCAATTTCCTGGTACTTCACTCTGTATGTTCTGGTTCGCAGAACACCCACACGTGCGACGGGACCGCCACCCTGGGAGAGCGGAAGGAAAGAGAACTAGGCACACAAACGCTTTGAACGACGACAAAGAGAGGGCGGTGCGAGCGTAGACATGGCTGACGCGGGTCGCACAGCAGCAAATCTTTGAGACAGAGCTTTGAGAAACCTTTATCTACTTGAGGGTACCGATCTTGAAAAGGGTGCCTATTCAAAACTAATCGACTGAATAGACCTATTGCTTAGTTACTTAAAGGGACAATGAAGGCGATTTTAATTTTTTTTTAATGGTGTTTTTAGGCTTCTTGGGAACCTGGCATACTGCCCAATAAGACCTTTTCATTCTAGTAGTTGCCCCACCGGCGAATAGAGGGCGCTGATGCAGTCGGCGCCATTAAGTTGCTTCAATTTGGTTGGTTTCGGTTTCAACGTGAACGCGGCTATTGGAAGCGAGCACGCCGGCCGTGTCGCGGCGGTCGCCTATTGTTCGCCGCGACCTAGCGGCAGCCGCCGCAGGAGCATCGGGGAGCAATGGCGACGAACAGCACGGCAGACAGTGTCCCCGTCGTGATTACGAAGGAATTTAAGGCAGTTACGAATTCGGAAAGTTCCTTCTGTAGCCGGTGCCGTCGGCGCAGAATCATCGGGAAGTAATAGCAACGAACACCACAGAGGACAGAGGGCGATTAGGAATCCGGAAAACTTCTTCGGTAACCGGTGCAGAATCATCGGGGGGAAGCAATGGCGATGAGCCGCACAGCGGACAGTGTTCCCGGGGTGATTACGACGGGGTTTAAGGCGGTTACGAATCTAGAAAGCTTCTTCCGTGGTACCAATATAAAGAAGAGATACTCCTTCGTGAACCTGACCGCGTGTACGACGTGAAGGAGGTCCGTTTCGACGGACAAGTGGATGTCACGGAGCGCCGTACTCTGCTAACAAAATTAAGCGTGCCCGCAAAAAAATGTAGTTGGCGTTGAGTGGACCATGGTAATTATGTACGTTTATTTCTGAATCAGCTTGACAATAACTGGGCGATTTTTTTCGCGCCGTTCCGCGATTCCCACTACTACCTTCCTGTAGACTGATGGAAACATCCAAGTGTAGGCTTAGGTGGGCGACCGCACTCCGCTTCTCGATTCCGGTGAAGTATTTGCCGCACACTTTAGAGTTTGCCGTCGGTGTCGATGCTGTTCCATCGTCGCTAGAATAGAAAAAAGTTAATTGTATTATTCGTCAGCAGCTTAAACAAAGCGCGAACAGAAAGGTAAGAAACGCCACTAACCTGTATGGACGCACAAGTCGCACCTGCAGCCTGGTCGCGCAGTACTCTGCCTCGTACGGCCTCGAAGGGACGATGTAGTACTTCGTGCCGTGTGCGATCTTCGACGTACTGTTGCAGCCGACCACGCAGCAATTGTTGCGGCTTTCTTGGTGCGGAATAGCCATCTCAGAAATTACAACGCTAACCCACTACAAGGCACAACCAACGCAGCGACTGGCAGAAGCTCCCCGATGCGATGGACCCGTTTGCCGCTAGGGGCGCCCTGGTCGGGGCTTGAATTAGATGCGCACGGTTCCTATGTTGCTGTTTTACTTTCCTTTTGCGTAATTTCCTGATACGATTATTTTCCTTGTAGCACACAACCAATGAAACACTGGTATTGAGCCATTTTGAGGATGACGAGGGGTATTTGAGCCTAAATTGTGGGCTGTTTTTAACCAACTTCTTTGATGTATCTGATTATGGTCGCTTGCGAAACGTCTGACTGATGTACAGGGAAGATTACCATCGTCTACGCCCGTGCCCGATGACCACCAGTTTCCAGAAAAACCAACTAATGAAGAAACTAACACGTGAATATAAAAAAGCTTATCGACAGCTTGATTAGCAATGAGCTGAATTAGCCCGAACAGATGAACTCGCGAGTTTATTTCTCACTGTTTGGTTTTTGTGGGCACCCAACCTTTAGTGAACTTTGCAAACTAAAAACGTATCGTGTAATGACGCAGATATTTGATATAAACAAATTGTATCGTCTCGGCCTTTTTTTTTTTAAGTTCAGTAATTCAGCATGTTTTGACAGGCCGAGTAGGAAATTTCTTATATTATCAACCTTGCTAAAGTACTCATAAGCAGCATTTCGCGATATTAATACTTGGAAATAAATTATTTTTATAGGAACAATCGCTTACTCAAGATATGATATAAGTGACAAGCCTGTCAAATTAAATCTGAGATTTGTCTTCCGTAAAATTGGCCAAATAAAATAAAGGCTGCAGGAGGAGAAATACCTCGGATAGTTTGACTGAATTCTAGCGCTAGGCACCACTTTACGGACGTGTGTGAACAAATATTAATTTTTTTGAACAGATTCGCTCTCTAAATTTAGGCCAAATAGAATAGAGCTAATAAAGCGAATAGAGCTTTACCAAAAGTAAAGCTCTATTCGCCATCGACAATCCTGGACTCAGGTAATTGTTATGCGAACGGCTTCTTTTTTTTCGGAGTTAAATATTGCGGATTTTAGATACTGGCAAAAATTAAAACAGCGTACGCAAAAAAAAAAAAAAGCGTCGTCATTATTGCTCTGAAGCCAAACCGCGTTTTGGATTAGCAAATAGAAACGAAGTTATTTCTTTGTGCACGCTATTCCAAAACTCTCTACTGTTGTCGTGGCAGTTTCTTACGCGGGAAGTCCCAACTGGTTATCTACATATAATCAATAAATAAATTAAATGACTGTATACATTTTCTTCAACTTCGTAAGTAAACCGACCAACCGAACGACTACGTCGCAAAAGAAACGATTGAGATCCTCATACACATATGTAGGTGTGCTATTATTTATTATGAACAAACAAATCGCCTGATGTTGACGTAGCAGTACTTCTAGCCTCAGATAATATACATGTTAAACGTTCGTTGCCTATCTCCTCCGCGAGTTATCCCAGATAATCAAAAGAAACAGATTTCGATATATTATAAATACAAAGAACGATAATTTCATGAAATACAGATAGTCTCCTTGCGCTGACTACTCTTGACGCCTTCCGATCCTAAATGCACGATATAAATATACGCGCTTCTTACTGAGAATGTTCCACCACTATTAGTAAACAAACCTCAGTTGTCATAAGGACCTTTGAACCCTCGTGATGTCTTAATCGTCGAGTAGACGTATCGGGCTCCAGTTTCCGAACTAAGGCAAGAAAGCGCGGAGAAAACGCGACGAAAAACACGATTACAACCAATACAACGCATCCGCCAAGGCGCGGAGGGGAGAGCGGAGCAGCAACTTGAAGCAACCTAATGGCTGCCGCGTCACGTGATTCCAAGATGGCGGCGCCCATGCAGAGGAGGATGAAAAGGTCTTACGCGTATTTCTGTACCTACGAAAGAACTGAAGAAACCGAAACTGAACTATCTGCGTTTCTCTTTTTTGGGCCTCCGAAAACGGAGGTGACGTAGCGAGTGACGTCACATGTGAATTGTCGGTACCGGCAGCATTTAGGGCGTCGAGACTCTGGTTACCGCGGTGGGTTATAGCAGCGCGGTGGCGCGGTCCTTTCGTCGGACCAACATGGACGGCAATGCCGCTCTTGCGAGCGAATTCGGGCTCCCGTTCAGTTACCTGACACCAACAGAACGGGAGATGCTCCTAAGGACACGGAACTCTGGATGCCTCTTTACGAGGACGCCCTAGAATTGCCGCCGACCCAGAGTGATTCCCCTCACACCTACGCCCAGACTCCGGCTAACCTGAAGGTTCTGTTCAAAGTCTCCTGATCGAAAACGTAGCGAACAAATTCTGATGCCATCGCCGAGACCTCTGCGCAAGACAACGCAGTGTTCAACCAGAGACTTCGCAATGCTTCATCGCTTGGGAGTAGGTAAAAACTAGCGTCGCCCGAACGATCACGGGTCTTCAGTCGACCGTTTGAACATCCTTCAACTGCGCACAAATTTGGCATGACTACCGCTTTGCAGAATCCCTCGAGTGCCGTGTTCCTAAAGTAAACACGGCACCGACATCTGAAACCAGAACCAAAAAACTCCCGCGTGCTCCGCGCTGTGTTCTTCATTTTATATATTTTGTTTGCCCATAGTTGCTCGTTGCCCGTTTCGCGTGCAGTGTAGCAAAGAGAAAAATAAATATGGTGTTTTGTTTACGGTTTAGTTATCATTTTCGGTTCGATTTATAGTTTTCATGGTTATTCAAGTGGAATTAGAACAGTGTTCATAAAAACCACAAACCAAAGCGTGACCGAGGGCACGTTTCTCGTTTCGACCAATCGCTGACACGTCTCTTGTGACGTCACGCTTCCAGGCCCCGCAGGGTCACGTGACCTCCGCTTCTGCTGGTTTCTCCCGCAACGCTCGGGGCGTCGCCTCGATCGATCCCGGTACGATTATTACCGCGACTGTTTAATTGATTTGCGCGGCACATAAGCGCCGGTTGCGACTGAAATTTGGGCATCGTGGCCTGAGGCGTGCCAGGAACCCAGTTCGATCGCCAAAAAAATATCCGAAATTGCCTTCATTGTCCCTTTAAGCATCAAGGAGAATGAAGGGAAGGGTGTTCCACGTGCCGGCGTCTGCAGCAGTAACTGTTCTAAATCAAAAGCCTAAAAGAAATGGCATCTTGCTCGCACACTCGTCAACGCTTTATTTTGGTTATTTACTTCGAATCTCTTGTACGGAGAACGCGTGCGGCAGTGGCCAGCGTAGAGATTTTGTTGACGCACTTGAAAATCCACGGAACCCTAGCCATAATGTAAATCGCTTAATACCCCCTTCCCCTGGCAGATGCTGAGCAGAGAGGGTAAAAGAGAAAAAAAAATGCACTCCCCCTCTCACCCCGATGTCGTCCGCTCTGCCGAGTGGGCTGTAGCTAGCGTCCAGCTGGCGTGCAAACTCTGTTTAAAATCGCGTCATTTTGGAACTTTCAAGTGCAGATGAGCACATTTTGGTATGCCAGTTATCGTGTAATACTATGCTAGATAAAAAGACTCCAAATAAAATACAAAAAATAGGGAAAACTGTCAGATTGGCCGGTCTCTTTGGCGAAAAGTGAATCCGGTTGCTGTACCTTTTTTACTATACAAAAGTTCGTACTGGTGTAGACCTTTAGCGACCATGAGTGGAAGTCTGAAATAATTAATAAAACGTGCTCCCCTGCCGCAATACCAGCCGTAGTTGAGGGTAGTACTGCCGGCTGACTCAACTGCTATTTGAAGGGGCACGGAAACAAAAATTGAAATATTCAAATTTCGTTCGGAAATGAGTCAAGCATGACGGATAATAACCGTAAATGATAATCGCACGTTTATATTTTGAACGATTGGCTATATTTTTCGTTGCAAATGGTGCATTCGAGCAAGCGCTCGAAGAGAAGCGAACGGAGAGCGCGATGCGTCATGGGATATCCGGCGCAAACAAAAACAAAGAAAAGATTTCCCGCGTTCGTGGAGTAGCAAGACAGGCGTGGTTATGAGCTTTGCCCTTGGTAGCGTTGTGAGCGCTGCGGTGGTGTCAATAGGGAGTTTTCGTAGATCGTTTTCGCCGTCCCGCAAGGCCCTCCGTAATCCGCTACGATAGCGGGAACTCCACAGTCAAGGCTATCGGCGCGCAGGCGCAGTAGCAACTTCTTCGTTGCGGAACGCTTAGCGGAGGGGGCAACGCGGTCTACGAAAACTCCCTAATAGCGCCAGCGCGTTACAACTGAGCCGTTCGAAGTACCCGTGGGGTGAGGAGCGTGTGGCTGGCCCAAAGAGCACGTAGCTTCCACAACACTGTCAGCTTAGGGCTGAATGGGGTGGGGAAAGCAACTTTTGTTCGAGTTTTGAGGGACGGGAGATTGGCTGTTTCCGGTTGCACGAACGAGGGTCCGAGAAGAGGAGAGTCCTTCCTTTCCGTCTTCTTGGACCGTTTGGTACAATGCGCGATTTGTGAGTTGAGCTAGGAGGAAAGCTAAAAAGGAAAATGTTGAAATTCCAAAAGGCGGCGCTGCTCTGAAGGAATCTGCTACGTCACGACTACGTAGCAGATCCCACAACGTTGCTAGACTAGCCCCCAAATAGGCTCCGCATCCATCCACCACGTGCACATTGAAAGATCGTTTATTTAGCTTTAAAATTAGTTTTCTCGTGCTTTTCAACGGAAGACCGGTGTTTTTGAGTTTACGGTGCAACATGCAACACATTGAAGCTAGAAAATGAGCGCTGAAATTTTGTTTCCCTACCCCTTTAAGTAACGGAAAAAAGATATGCTAGTTGATCATTTAGCAAAATAGAACAACAGAGAGCTATAGGCTGATTTTGGAGTAGCCACAACTATTCTAAGAACGCGAACCACTTCAAACGGCAGCCACGAGCGAGAGTTCGATGTTCGGTAGAGCCCGCTGATACAGCCCAAAGATGGAGAACGGCAACCTCCCGGTTTGTCGTCTGCTAGCGAAGTCGGGCGCGTGCCCTCTCTCTCGTTTTACCCCGCCGAACCCGCTGAACTTCCCGGATGTGTGGAGAGGGCGCTGTGGTTGAACAAAATGGTGCCGCCCAGGGAGCGCTAAATGGAATGGTCTATAGCCTATTTCACCCATAGAGATCATACATAATAACTCTAGAGGAAAAGGTCCGCCATTTTCCTACGCATTCTGGCTGCCGCAAGCGGCGGAGCTTGCAGGCAGACCCTCGGGGTCCCACACATGGTTACCAACCTGCCTACGATTTCACGAATATAATTATATCATCAGAGCAGTTTCATGAACTTCAACAATCCACGAACTTACCGGTGAAAAGATATTCGCGTTCCTTTCGAAGCTTTCTTTTTGCATAGCGCGCAGATGTACGGCCTTCCGTCAACACTAAACTAAACCAGATATCCAAGGTCACCGGCTTCGCGGATGGCCGCGCCCCAGGAATACGAAACCGCGCAACTACCAGATTTCAGAGATTTCGACAGAAGGGAAGTTAATGCAGCGTAATGAATATACCGCTTTTTATAGGTGTTAGAATAGCTCAAAATTTAGTTTACAACGCTAGATTATCACTATGTATATTGCTGAGAGTTTTCAGTCTTCGCGATTACCATTGCGACTGTCGTCCTTCAGCTGGCAACATTGGTTACTTCCTCTCGTGTTCTGTCGTGGTTCTGTCGCTCTCTTTCGCGATCTTTAGGCGCGTTCACACTAGGGTGACCAGCCGTCTCGCGATTCGCGGGACTGTCCCGCATTGAGGGCTCGTGTCCCGCGTCCCGCAAGAAATTCCCCAAATCTTCAAAATATCCCGCATGTCATACTGTCGTAAAATTCATTCTGCAGCTCATGGTGCTGCCGAACAACGGTGCACGGGGAAGCGCGGAGGTCGCTGGTAATCGTGTGAATCGCATGGGTACGCCATTTTCTATCCAAGCATTGCGGGAAGCGACCGTCGTCCTTGCAGTAGAACCGACGCGCTTGCTCCGTTGCGCCTCTCCCCTTGGTGGCAAAATATTGTAAGAAAAATTGCTCGCCAAAATTTTAAATATAAAATACTGTAATTATTTTCATATCGCTGTGTCACAGCAAAAGGTTTGCTGTGGATTTTTCTTTTTTTAGTTTTTTCGTGAAGACAACTACACAAGAGAAAAAGCCTGCAACTCACAAGGGTCGAAAAAGGACATACCCTTAAAAATTTGTGTACACTCTAAAAAAAGCCCGTGCGTCTACTTTCACGCACAACACTCGGCGGGCCAATCACCGCGAGTTATGGAGGCAGCTCAGCGAATGACGATGCCGAAACTTATGTTTAGACCAAAAAAAAAAAAAAAACACAGTCTGAGTTGTGACATTACGCAATGCAAAACGTCACGCTTGCATTGCTTAATTTAAAAACTCCTACTGCGTTTTTTCGGATGCCGAAACATATGTTTCGGCGTCGTCATTCGCTGAGCTGCCTCCGTAACTCGCGGTGATTGGCTCTCCGAGTGCTGTGCGGGAAAGCAGACGCACGGGCTTTTTTTAGAGTGTAGCACCGTGTTGATAAAAGTAAGCGTTGACAGGAAACAACCAGAAAAATATTTACGGTTTCTTATTTCCATTTGATGCATTGAGTTCTGCTTCCGTTGATTTTTATGTTTTAGGTCTCGACACATTTAATAATACATTTGGCATAAAAAAAAGTATATCACTGGAAGTAAAAAATATTTGAGCTGAATTGCTGAGCCTGCAATACAATTAGAAGGTGTATAAACAGCACAGGATAATAAATGTGTTAACAGAGCCTCGGTTCGGAATGTGCGCGTTAATAAATTCCCCCCCCCCCCCTTCCCCCCCCCCCCCCCTCCCCCCCCCCCCCGCCGGCCCGCCTCCCGCCCTCACTGCCCCGCTGTCCCGCATTTCGCTTGCAGGAAGGTGCTCACCCTAGTTCACACAGCGGAAAGACGCGCGTCGTGGGGTGAATGTTTGCTTATTTTAGTATTGAAAAAAGTCGCGCACCGAGGAGAACGACGCAGGGAGACGACGCCTCGGAACCTAATTTTTTTCTCGACGCGCGCGCTTGAGCCAATCAGCGAGCATACGGACGTGACGTCACTAACGTGTCGCCCTTTTCCGGTTAGGAGACGTTTTTGCTGTTTTTATTTTCGACCCACAATGAAGGCGAAAGGCCAGAGGGATCGAGGGAGACGGGGAGACATGCAGTCGCCAAACGTGGCTGGAAGCATTCCAGCTTGGAAAGAAGCAAGCCGATTGGAACATGTGACTGCGAGCAGTGTTTTATGTGCGTGTACGACGCCGTGAAACTACTCTTCATCGTTTGCGCGAAAGCTGCCACCGAAGTTCGCGGTGTGTTTCCTCCGACTGTGCGGGAGCGATCACTCCCAATGTGTTGTGTAGCCTTTGTGTGCACCCACCACTATAGCACTATATAGCTCCCACGGAGCAGAGTAGCGCAATCCTTTGATCCGCGTGTTTCGCCGACAAGATGGCCGACTGAGCAGCTCGGCGCGAGTCACGTGGTACTCAGGGTTCAGGAGGCGGCCCGCCCTATGGGAGAATACATGGAGATCGACTCAACACGGCTGATTAAAAAAATAAACGGCAAGTTCACACTTTTCGAAACTAGTCTGTTGTGAAGTTAGTAAAGCACTAAACACTTTATCAAAGTTTTAATAATATTGGATGCGTGTGAAAATTGTGAGATGGGCTTTTTGGGTTGGCGGGAGCGGGTCACGTGAACGGTGTGACGTTGTCGCGTCGTCTGCTGCATGATGCCGCCCAGGCAATTTTTTTTAAAAATGTTACGTCCTTACGTGGCACAGAACTTAGCGTAAATTATTCTAAAATGTTCCACTATTATGTCCAAAACTATTGTCGTTCTGTACGTCCCCACAATATCGAAAAAACAGCGATTTTCCCACGTTCCCCATGCATTTCTGACCGGAGTTGGAACATCCAAGAGTTCGCCGCTAGTCGCCGAGAGATGGCGTTCTGGATTGCGGTCTACCCACCACCACGGAATACAACAGCTCTCCATCGAAAACACTCTCGCACAAGCTGAGTACGCACGCGAAGGCTCTGGGACGCGCCGGCGTAGCACCGTGCTTTGTTTGCACAAAAACGCGGCAAAAGAGCACCTTCTGAAGCTGCCCGTTCGAGTCCGTGCCTTTCGCCAATGCTGCATATAACCGGAGTCGCTGTTGTCCTTTCAGTGAAGACGGCTGTCTCCCACCGCATATGCAATCGCGAAGGCAAGCCAACAACAATCGTGCGAAGCAGATAAATAAAAACATTTCGTGTTCTCTCGACAAACGTGAGAGTCCCCGAGAAGACGCCGCCGTCGGGTGGTCCTGTGTGACTGTTTCGCATTTTACGATGCCGGCGTCGACGTCGACAGCAACGCGCGTTTTTTGCTCAGTGTGAATGCGCCTTTTCACTCGGGACCCAGAATGTCGGCGCACGGGATTTGCCACTCCTCCTCACCCACCTTTACCCCCTGATTTCACCTTATGATGTACCACAAGAAAGGCGACGGGCGCGAGCTCCTTGTTCTAGGGTACGTTTCGGCGGCACAAGCTCTTGTGCATTAAGGGCAGCTGCTAAAGTTATGAGCTCGCGCTTCTAGCCCTCGCTGCGGTACAACATAAGGTGAAACCACGGTGTAAGATAATACTCTTCAGGTGAGGACAACGCGCTCCTCGCGCAGTGCAGATAGAGTTCGCTTTTCACTCTCTCTCTTTCTCTCTCTCACTATGGTTTCAAGTGGCGCCGGCAGATGACTCGTCGACCCGTGGGCACGGCAAAGACGGCTCGTGCCGCCTCGTCGTCCACACGCGCAGAGCTCCAGGGAAGTTGCCGCTCGTGCAGAAAGATCACGGTGTACCGGGGTGTCATGGCAACAAGATAATTTTTTTTCGCTCTCACACAGTTTAGCTGTTTGGCCGCCGGCGACACCGTCAGCCGCGGGACGGTGGCCGCGGAATAATGCAGCCTTTCGGATGCCCGTCGAACGAACACTGTCTGATTCCTCGCGCCGCGCGTTCAGCCCCGCCGTGTCCTCACTTAAAGAGTGTATCTTACACCGTGGGTGAAACGGAGTATTGGTGACGTGCGCGATCGAAAGCGTCGCTGTGATCAGTCTTCCACGATTGGACCAGGATTGACTATGACGTCAGGAATGGATTTCTCTTCGACGGAAATAAGAGGAATGGAAGAACTTCAATTTTGGCGGTGTTGGCAGCGTTGGTCTCAGAGCGCAATGATGTCAAGCTTCCACCATGCTCATTACAAACACCATGGAACTTGACGTTCGCAAGGTAATGACCTCACGAGAAGGAACCATGGGAGGGCGCCTCCAAAACATCTCGCCGATATCTAAATTCACCAGAACTAGATTTACTACCCGGTCAACTTGTCGTCTGCCTAAACGTTGGCTACTGATTCATAAAAGGTAGCTATCATATCAAAACTTGAGTGAATACGCGACTTATTCTTTTCTGGCGAGGTTGGCGGCTGTTCTCGGCCACACACTTTTTCTCACCTCGTCCCTCTATTTATTCACGCGTGAACGGCACTTTCCTGTGCCCTGATGACGTCATGAAAGTCGTTGGGCTGGAGCTTCGTACGGAGGCACGCCTCCGCAGCTGATACCCGACGTCTTGCCTGATGGACCTGTTGCTTGTTGTCCAGAATCCGGGCTTTCAAGCAGTTGCGGCTGAAGTCACGTGCGAGTTTGCGGCCATGAGGTGTGTCGACGAGTGCCCTACAGTGCAAGCTCCTGGGCACCACATTGTTGTTCAGGCATTCGTAGTTGAACCGCAAGTGCGACTCCACTCGGACGATCTTTGTAGACTGGTTGACGTACTCCCTCACCGTGCCAAGAATTCTTCCGTAAAGAACTCGCATAAATGCAAAACGTTTACATAATATATACAAGTATATGCGCACGAGGAGGAATTACCTCCTTAACAACTTAACCGTACAACATACAAATATATACAGAACCAAATATCAGTACACTCTATGGCAAAGCTATACATGGCAGTATGTAATTTAAACTCAATTTATCTATATCCATATTGTGAAAAATTAGTAAAAGAAGTCCGGGACTCGGTAGGCTAACATTTCTTTGCCGACATTCAATCGGCATGTTGGTATTTGCCAATAATCGGGGTTACGAATTTGATGCATGAATGTTTTTTTTTATACGTACGTGAACATGTTTTTGTAAATTTGACAATTTTACGAAGAAAGAGGTATTATGTTTCAGTTATTTTTTAGACTTTGTGGGTAGTCTATATGGCTATATAGATTGTTGATAATAAGTATATTGTATATTTTGAACAATGATTTTTTTTTACCTTTTCAAATTATATGCTCCTCGCTTTCATCTAGATATTTCCTTCCCTCATTGAGCCAGACTCCAAGATATTTGTATTTTCCTACATGGTCTATTACAATGTTCTATCCTCAGGGGTTCCCTCTTTTCGTCGTTAAACACCATTACTCCAGACTTGACACTACTAAAACTCATGCCCAAGGTGTTCCCTTCCTCTCCACACATTCCAGCTAGTTCCTGTAATGTATCCTGGTAACCTGGTTATATCTGCCATAATGCCGTTGTGGGTGAAACGCTCAGGGGGGTGTCGCGGCGGGTCAAGGGAGCGGGAGATGGGGGGGGGGGGGGGGGGGGGGGGGAGGCGGAGGATTCCCGGGGGCGTATTGTGAGACCCCCCACGGCAAAGCCCCGCGAGAGAGAAAAGAAGGAGGGAGAGGAGGAAAGGGAGGAGGGAAGAATACCGCGATTGGCTGGCGTAGTCACGTGGTACGCGCGCGCTACGGGCTGTTCTAAGCTGCGTGCAGCCCCCCTCCCCCCCGCTACCGCCGACGCGAGCAGACGCCCTGCCGTTTTGTTTTGGAGTACTCCACGCCCCAGTCGAAAAAGTGCATTGGTGCAGTCCTAGATATTGGAAGGTATCGTTACTGTGAAACTGGATAACATACGCGCACAGGTCTCAATGCTGACTGGGCAGCTACGCTACGGCCGTTTTATGCTTTCTGCCGTAACGTTCGCGTACTCCAGGGCGGAAGGGTGTGTTTAGGCCTAAGGACCCGTGACCGCTGCCAGCGTTCCGAAGTCATTTACGGCCTGGAAATAAACCCAGCTCGTTTGGCTTTCGCTAAAACGTCCAGTGTAGCTAATGTTTTATTTCATTCGAACGACGCGCCGCTGCGGTGTTGTGTAGTCTGCCCTACAGCGATGCCCAACTCGCCGCTTGGCTGCATTATTCACGGGTGTAACATCATTCGCCCGTTGCTGGCCTCAACAGGAATCGCGCCAGGTACGTATGAGACGCCAACGGAGCACAAGCGGTGATCTGGACCGCGAGTGCACGTCTGAATTGTGCTTTGCATATACACTGTCACGCCTCTTCGAGAATCAATCGCGCTCCCCGCAGCTAGTCGAAATGGAGAAGTGCATTGTCAAGCCTGTAACCCTGCGGCGAAATTGATCTATACCCGATGTCAGCTTTTTTGTGCTCCACTGGAAACGGTACTAAAGCGTGAACGCAGCTGCTTCGACCAGTGCTTTTTTTTTTGCGCGCGATCACTCGAGGGGCTGAAGCATGTCCGCGGGCAGCGTGCACGCACTCGTACACCCACAGTGGAGTGACGCGAAGTGACGTAGCGATTGTTACAAATTTAGCGAAGGAAGCGGGCAGTGAGAAAATATTCCACAAGCCGACTGGCCATCTACTGTCATCGTCCTCACCTGCAGCGACGACTGGGCACGTGTGTGAACGAATTGGTTGATGTCAAGGGTCGTCCTCGCTGTGCTTACCAATTAGTCTCTGCAATGTGATATGCCCACATGCCCACTGTTATGCGTACGCATGCTGCAGACAGCAGGTGTCAGATTTGTCCTAGCTATGCTTACCTCAGAATATCTTCAAAGGATTGCATTCACACATGTCCGCAAGCCTCGGATAGTTTTGCCCGAGTGACTTGGAGCCTGTGCTCGACACAGGGGGGCTATGTTGCACGTTTTGGACTCCCAGAAGACTAGGGAGAAGGAAGTGACGTAGGTGTGAATGAACGTGTCTTGGCAACTTCTGCAGATACTGTCATCAGCGACTACACCAATCAACATCCAGCGAGCATTGTTGACGTCACTTCCTTCTCCCTAGTCTCCTGGGAGTCCAAAACGTGCAACATAGCCCCCCGGTGCGAGGGCTGGCTTTGCCTGCCTGAGCTCCATCTTTCTTTGCGACTACAAAAAGCTGGCCCAACTGGCACCTGGCATTGGTGAATAGGTAGTCTAGACATAAAGGGAAACCGAGGTCAGCCAGCGTGAACTTTGCTTCAGCAACAGGGTTTCAAAATGCAGCCGCAAAAAGATGCACTACATGTTGGGCACATTGCCATTGACGTTTCTGTTTCCAGCAGCTACAAAAATAAGCACTCTCATCTCAGTTTGTCCTCTTTTCCAAACTTGGTGATGTTAACCACTTGCGAGGTTCCATCAACCCAAATTTCCACTACAGAATACTGACACTTCTGGCTGCATGACCTCCACTGGGCCATGTGCAGTCAAATCATGGAATGCCTAATTTTTCTGAAACCAGTAGGGAAAATATACGAGGCAAGACATTCTCAGATGATCAGCATGGTCGACTATATATGCAGCAGACCCGACAACAAAACTCCCTGCACACAACTTTAGAAATCCATCCATTTATTTCAGGCACATTGCACTTGCGAGCAGGCAAGCACGAAAGCAAGTTTACATCACGAGCACTGGCAGTGCAACACAAGGCGCGCAAATACGCCCAACAAAAAATATGAAGCATAACGAAGAACTGTGGGCTAGTACTGTAGAAAGTTGTTAAAGATTGGTACACAACCTGTCTGCAAGGGAAGCTTGAGAAGTAGTGAGCCTATTTTTGATGGGACTGTCACATGCAAATGGCCCTTTATTATTTCTCTGCAAAGTCTCCTTTGAGTGTTATGCACTTCTAGTGGAGCCCACCCACCGAGAAAAAAGTAATTTCTCTTGGTCCTCACACCACTCACGTGCAGCGTCTATGACGGCTTCCTTGCTGGAGCGGCTGTCTTTAAAGATCTTGTTTGAGCGCAGGGAATAGATGAAAGTCCGATGGTGCCAGATCCAGTGAGTAGGGTGTCAAGGCATAAGAGTTCTAAGTCACATTCATGGAACTGCGGGGCAGGTAGTGAGACAAGCTGGAATGTCTTGGAGGAAAGTCACATCGCCCAAGTTTTCTGTGATGTTTCTCGACAATGGTGGCTCACAATTTTACAACATGCCAAGCTCGATGGATTGCTGTTAAAATGATGTGGGAAAAGTAAAACTACACACTGGCATGGTTCTTTTCTAATGTGCTTGCTTATTTTTAAGCAGGCTCACTACTTGTCAAACATTGCACATATGAATCCAATGAGAGGGGTAATAATTTTTAAGTAGCCATCAAAAAAGTGAACACTATTAGTGGTCCCAGTAAACAGGAATGAAGAGGAAGGAGTAGTAAACCTTAGTTTGTAGACAGCGGTCAGAGCCCCATTCCTTCCTGTGTGTGTTTGTGTATTTTGCACAAGCCAATGCATATAACAGACACGTACCAACTAGTTTAACCCATCCCCATACCTATTAGTGTAAAATAACATTGAAAGTTTAAACCATGTGTACTTGGGGTCAAGAATGATGATCGTGGTCGCTGTTCTAGTGCTTAGAGCGTCTGCCCATTCCAAGTGCCCAACCCCAAATTTTATAACATTTGAAAGAAAGAAAAAAAAATGTGCACAGTACACATATATACATGTTAATATGATGACCTAACACGCACCCATCCCCCAATGGTTTGTGACTATCTCAAAAAATTTTGAGTGGGCACTTGCTCGGTAGGTAGTCTGCCACATGAAATCGAATACTTCTAGCCTCTGAATTTGGGACGAAGACCATCTGTATGCTATATAGAAGCTGCCCACCAGGAAAAAGATAGCCAGGGCTGGTCAGATATACTCGAAAACCTATTCTGGAGCACAAATACTGCAATACATGTACTGCGAGGATAAAATACAAAAACAGATACAATTGTCTTCACAAGTGCAGCAAGAAAGCATTCTACAGGGTGATACAAGGAGACGCCAGGCTCTTTAAATCGACCGGAAAATTCGCTTTCTTAACCTATCGCTCTACGACTTTGTGCAGCGTTGCCCACGGATGGTGCATTTTTTTTGTAAAATTTGCAAAGAGCGATTTTACCTGAGGAAAAAGTAAAGAAAGAAAAAGGCTTAGCTCCTATGGAAACGCAGCTACGCCACTGGTCTGCAAACAATAGAGCGCCGTTTCGCATGGAGGTAGGAAGCTTGTGGAGGAGACACGACGCCCCCAACGATGAGCAAAAACCAAGAGACGCTTGTGGACGAAAAGGAGAGCTGGCTCAACAGCTGTCCAATAGCATCTCTTGGTTTTTGGTTATCATTGGGGGCGTGTCCTTCTGGCTTCACCCCTGGTAACCTCATGTCGCCTCCAGAAGCTTCCTACTTCCATAGACAAGAAAGGACGCCTTTAGAGGCTGTTGTAAAATAAAAAGAAGAGAACTTGGAGATGCCCGAGCAGGAAAGAGAGAGTGGCAAACGACTTTGAGGACGAGCCGAGACCGAGGCACCGGCCCCTTTCTAGGAAACCGCGAAGAGGGACGGGGAGCCGCAAGGAGAGCGCGCCCCACTGTGGGGTCATAAATGACGAGCCCCCCTCTTGGACCTTGCTTTGTGCGGGCCACTTCTCCCTTCTTGTTTGACCGACGGTCGAAGGTGAACGTGCCTTCGCTCGCTTTACTTGAATCAGTTTTCACTAGAAATAAA
The DNA here is from genome assembly GCF_016920785.2 of Ixodes scapularis. Lineage (NCBI taxonomy): Eukaryota > Metazoa > Arthropoda > Arachnida > Ixodida > Ixodidae > Ixodes > Ixodes scapularis. The sequence goes on from NW_024609881.1 coordinate 24,682,547, forward strand.
CCATGTTCTGTTACACTAAAAAACAATGAGTCCTTTCCCTAATTCCACACTGTTAAAAAGTTGGTGCCGAAACCCGGGAATGAAGGAAATTAGGACGTGACTTCAACGCAGAACATCCAACGACAGAAAAGGGAAAAAGACGAACGAGAAGAAGGCAGGAGCCATCTTGGATTCGCCAACGGCTGAGGCAACGAGCTCCGGACCATGGAACAACTCAAGGGGAAACGAACTGCCCTGCAAACACAGGTGACCAAACTCCTTTCTGAAATTGATTCATACATCAAAAGCAATGAGAAAAACGAAAAGAACCTCAGCATCTTTTCCGCAAGGCTTGGTGCCCTCCAAGCCCAACTGAACGAGGTGGACGCCGCCATCGAGCCACTGGTGCCGGAAGAAGCCGAGCAAAACTTTGTGCAAACAATTGAATACAATAATCAGGTCCTCACCTATATTGCAACACTTCAGGAAGAGTTGAAGGAAGTCCGAGCAAGGGCACCACAAAATTCGGATTCATCGGCGATGCACAACAACGGAAACGCGACAACGACTGCCTGTCAAGTGAAGCACCTGAAGCTCGAGCTGCACAAGTATGACGGCAAAAGCTTCTCCTGGCAAGAGTTCTGGGAGCAGTTCGAGCAAGTAATACCTTCGACAAGTTCGGGTACCACAGGGCTGCGGTGACCGGCGAGGCGTCAAGTGCCATCAGGGGTTTGCCTCTCACATCACGGTGCTACGAGGACGCGGTGCTTCTGCTGAAGAAACGCTTCAGAAATGAGGACATCCTCGTTCAGACACACATGCAGAAGCTCCTAGATCTACAGCCAGTGCGAAATGCCGACGACGTCCGGGGTCTCCGTTGACTCTACGACACCATCATCTCCCATCTCCAAAGGCTGGAGGCACTCGGACAGGAGCATCAGACCTTTGGTGCTCCTCTGTTTCCAATGGTTTACCGTGCACTGACAAAAGAAATCTTGCTGAATTTTAACAGAACGATCGTGAACGAGCAGGCATCAGACGTGTCGACGCTGGACGCTTCAGCTGGTGGGATGTCCACGAGATTTGAGGACTCTCGGGAACGGCCGATGGAGACAAGCACCATTGAACGAGGTATCGTGCCACTAATCTCACGACTGCTTGCCTTTTTGAGAGTCGAAGTCCAGAACCGCGGGAACCTAGCTACACAACAAGCTATAGGCACGAGGCAACAGCCACGTGGATTAAGGGCAGAGAAGAAAATACGAGAAAAGGGAAGTCCTGAAGAACGCTATCAATCCTCCGCAGCATTACTGCATAAATGAACGAAACTTGATAGCTGTTTTTTCTGCAAAGAAAAAACCGTGCAACAGCTGCCTGCCCTGCTGAACCCAAACAGCCCGTGCCACTCTGTCCGTCTTTCTTTTTAACGGGCAGACGACTGACGACGCAGCCAAGCATAGGGAGGAAAGATGTCTAAGGTGTTCACACCAACCTTCGCAGGTTTTGGACCCACCGACAGATGACAACGGAAGCCTTCTGGCGCCGATGGAGCCAAGAGTACATGGCGGAACTGAGGAATGTGCAAAGCCAGAAACAACGCCAAGAAAAACTGCTGGAAGGGGGTGATCTGGTTCTTCTTCGCAACGGCCTGCGACCCCGACAGCAGTGGGGACTCGCTAGGATCCAGCAGGTGTTTCTGGGAAGAGACGGCAAAGTATGATCATGCCTGCTCAAGATGCCCAGAGGGTCAACGCTCAAAAAACCTATAGTACAGTTATTGCACCCTCTTGAGATTGCATAACGGGACAAAAAAAAAAAAAAAAGACGCTGTCATTTTGGGGGGAACGTGTTGTAAAATAAAAAGAAGAGAACTTGGAGATGCCCGAGCAGGGAAGAAAGGGCGGCAAACGACTAGGACGACCCGAGATTGAGGCACCGGCCCCTTTTCAGGAAACTGCGAAGAGGGACGGGGAGCCGCAGGGAGAGCGCGCCCCACCGCGGGGTCATAAATGACGAGCCCCCCTCTTTACCCACGCTTGGGGGCCACTTCTCCCTTCTTGTTCAAACGACGGTCGAAGGTGGACGTGCCTTCGCTTGCTTTACTGAAATCAGTTTTCACTCGAAATAAACCACGTTCTGTTACACTAAAAAACAATGAGTCCTTTCCCTAATTCCACAGGGGCGTTCCCACCGACCGCGAGCTCTACTTTTGGCTTCACTTGGGATTTTCTTGTTTGGCCGCCTTGAGTTGGTATGTCGCCTCCTATTTCTTGCTATTTTCATAGTTGTTACCATTACTGATATCGATGAGTATGCATTATTTAACCAGATTCTAGAGCAGATTCTGTTCCCGCAAGTGTGGGAAGCATTGTTTCATAATTTATGATAACGCACCAGTAAAGCATATCATACAACACCAAAGCAAGTCTAAATATGTTGTTCAACTTGTATTTCTACGTGATTGCGCAGCAAGGTCTTACATGCTACAGCCAGCACGCCCCGCCATTTATAAAAAGCAGACGCCCCTCAGTAGAACTTCTCAATTAAAGAAAACAGATTATACAATCCGAGTTCTAGCACAATTTGCAGTTCAGCCTTTACAACTAATAAGCTCACATGCATTTTTATTTTTGCAAATTTAAACATGCGCGCTACAAGCAGCGAACACACTCGTGCCTACCGACACGAGGGCGTGAAAATTGCAAGGTTTTGCATTACAGCAGCTGAATTCCGTTATTCGTTCTACCTGTGATGATGATGGACTTTGAGATTTTTTACGTGCGAGGTGGACAGATATGAGACACCGAGAACTGCATTGACAACATCGACGTGCTTCGCGTCACTCTCACTAGTGACCGAGATACTTACCAGTGGCTGGAAAGCTACCTCCAAGCTACGAATATGTCATGGATCATGGACTGGGAACTTCCTAACCCAACAAGGTAATGGAAAAACTTTGCCTACTTTCCCTGCTCATATGTCACAGACCATACTTTGTGTTAATATCGTATGAATGTTAATGGGTTACACGGCCACCATTAGGAACTTCTAATTGGTTCCTTTGACACATGCTGGTCGTGATGAGGCCCCTCCAGGCTCGTCTGCGGTTGCTGCACCCCCTCAAAACGGCCCTCGGATCGTATGAAAGCGTGGCATAGTCGACTCATGGGATGATATTCTCTGTACATGCTAAAACTTGCACAATGTTTTTGTTCTGCAGCACCTTGGCAACTGTCAATTATCTATCCACATATCTGTTACAGTCTCTTTAACAGGCAGTAGTTGAGAAAGAGGATGGAACTTTGCAAGGAGAGGAAAGTAGTGACACATGAGGAACAAAGAAAGGATGAATATTAGCTGGTCCTGAACGGGTTGTTAGTAAAAGATACACCATGATACTTTCTTTCAAAGGATGCTGCTGACGTACTGCAGCAGATTCAATAAGAACAGTGGCGGTACCATTGCCTGGAGCAGGTGCTGTTAGAAATGAAGCGCAGAAGGAGCTGCAGGCGATTCCTTTGCACCTGGTTTGGAAGCGGCCTACAGCAGTGCCAGGAAGCACGGGCGATGCATCAAGGTGCAGCCCACAGAGATTGCCAGGTGTCGACCGGACATCACTAGAGGCGCAGGTCCAGTGTCCACCGGCAGCCCTTCCAAAGGCTCCGGCACCAAGAGGAGCAAGCAGGTACATGCCCTGCACTTCCGCATCAAGAGTGGGTGCCTCACGTCAAGTACCACGGAACCGGACACTAAACAGGAGATTGGCAAGAACACTGTTGTCACCTCCGACCATAGCTGCCTCAACTTCTCACAGACACTTTTTTTTTTTCTCTTTACCTACCGTGAAATATTAAGAATCTGCCCATGCAACAATAACCCCCCACCCCCACTTTTTGCAACATTTGCAAAATAGGCTAAGGATATTTTTGTACAAAGTTAAAGGGGCCCTGCAAGGACTTTTTTACTGGTTTTTAATTTGCACCAAACCTGAGCACACTGAATGTAGTAACTTAGTTAAACTTTATTTTTATCAAAATGCACTTTATTTTAATAGTTATAGGAAAATTAAAATGACAAAAACAAGCAAACAATAACGTTCCTCATGATGTCCTTGGCTGCTTGAGTGGCCGTGAACTAGAGGAGGGGTAGTGAGCTCGGCGAGCGCTCACGGCTGCCGCACTCCGTGTCGACAGCGCGAGGGCGCCACTAAAGCACGTTCTGAATAGGTTGTACGCAGCAGGCAGCCAGAGCGGCTCTCATTGCATTTGCTGCATGATTAAACACTAATTCGGCATGACACTTCATTGGCTACAAATGACAGCAACATGGGGTAAGGATCAGTTCAGAATGGGAGCCACTTCGCACTGCAATACCGCCAAACAGCCAAACCGCAAGACAGAGCTTCTCGCCGAAGGCCTTCGAAACGCTCGGAGCCGGTCGGATCCTCCTGTCCATACGACCGCAACGCCGCCTCGTACATCCGGGACCTTTCCGTGTCGGTGCCACTGCTTGGTGGCGGGTATGTCAACAGGTCATTTCTTGTTTCCGTACTTTATAAACTGCATTCGTTTCTTTTCTGACCTAAAATACTGAACAAAAACTATTTTTATAAATAATTAAAACGGTTCGCGCCACTTACATTTTGTATTTCGACTAAAAAGAAGCTTTTAGCGGCTCTGACCAGTAGTAAGCCCAGGACCAAAGACGTCACATTTTGCGCGCTTTCGGTACTGCGGGTCGCTCCCGTCGGCGAAGGAGGTTTCCGCGTCGTCCGGTTAAAATATGGCGCACTGATATTTAGTTACTCTCCCCGTGCCCGCTGGCTTGCCCGAACTCCAAGAGACTTAGAAACCGCAAAAAAGGTAGACGCTTAAATATGATTGCAGGGCCCCTTTAAGTACAAAATAAGCGATTTGATAACAGTATCCAACATGAGGAAGGTAACACAGAGAAGGGGACAGACAACAACAATGACTTCTAACTTGCAACAACATTTATTGGCCTGAAGTTACCATATATAGGAGAAGGAAAAAGAGGTGAGGGTGAAACATTACTTTTTTTTTCTCTTATCACTGTGGCAGCTTTCACTTTCCCCTTTTCCCTCCTTCACCTATATATGTGAACTTCGGGTCAGTAAATGCATTTGCCAATAGACAATATGCGAAATGCATAGTGCCATCTAGTGAGGCGCCGAAGAGCATGCTCTGTCTCACTAGTTGGTTTCGGTGCTGGCAAAGGCCAGGGTGCAAAAGCGTAGTCCTGAAAAATCCTTTACTCGCACAAACATTCGCGCAGAGAAAGCGCTTTCGAAAACCAGAAGCCCGTGCCCGCGCCTTTGCCGGCACTCAAAGCCAAATTTCAAGCTGAAGTGTATGTCCGCCATGTTGGTTGCGGCGAGAAACCAGCGACCGGTGTGGCAATAAGCATGTACATGCGCAAGAAAGGCGTCAAACAATACTAACCCTTAGCTCGCAGGTGTGAATGAGGAGCGATGAGAATGAGCAGTAGGCCTCAATTGCTACCGACAACGCTATGAAAGTGACAAACAGCAGAGAAATCTCGACGCAACAAAGATGGCAGCGCACAGAGTGTTGCCATGCGTTCAAACAATTTCGCATATTGTCTATTGGAAGTCATTGTTGTCCATCCCCTTCTTTAAGTAACCTTCCATATGTTGGACACATATTTTTTGCATATTGATGACCTATGAAGCACCCATCCCTAAATTCTGAGGAAATGTCTAGAAATTTTGAGTGGGCGCTTGCTCAGGATTTTACGGTACACGGGTTTATGTTGGCAAGTCATGCCTATATGTGGTTTTGTTTGCTGTAGTTTCTTATCAGTGTTTTACGGTAGTGTCATAGCTGGTATTGGAAGACACTTCACTCTCTGCTTCTCTACAAGCCCCTGCCTCAAGTTACGCAGCAAAGTCATAGCGCTATCTGCTTTCCTTCGCAAGGGTTTGTGTGGGGTGACAGAAGAGGTTGTCGCTCTTACCATCCAAAATGGTATGCCCCCTCCCCCCACCTCAGCCAATGTCATGAAACAGACAATGCACAGGGGCATCTCTATGAAATCATTTTTGCACCAGCGACTTTAAGCCTGTGCATAACAGTTGTGGCAGAGGCATCTAATGAATTCTTCACCTATTGTAAGAGTTTGTGGTTTGTTAAAGGGGCCCGGCAATCATATTTAAGCATCTACCTTTTTTGTGGTTTCCACATCTTGGCAACTGTTTCAATCACTTATGAAAGTAGCTTTTGTTCAGTATTTTAGATCAGAAAAGAAACAAATGCAGTTAATAAAGTACGGAAACAAGAAATGACCCGTCGACATACCCGCCACCAAGCAGTGGAAAAGGCTGCGCATACTAGAAAAGGGTAGTGGGATGAGGCACGAACGAGTAGTGAGTTACAAAGGTCCCGGATGTACGCAGCGGCGCTGTGGTTGTATACCGGCTCGAGGATACAACCGGTTCCGAGCGTTCTGAAGGCCTTCGAAGCAGGTTTCGCTTGCGGTTTGGCCGTTGCGCGGTATGGCAGCGCGAAGTGGCTCTTGTTCTGAACTGATCTTTACCGTATGTTTGCTGTCGTTTGTGGCCAATGAAATGTCATGCCGAATTAGTGTTTAATTGCGCAGCACACGTATTGCGAGCCACCCTGGCTGCCCGCTTCATATCCAGAACATGCTTTAGTGGCGTCCTCTTGAGCCGTCAAAACGGAGTGCGGCAGCCGTGAGCGCTCGCTGAGCTCGCTACCCCTTCTCTAGTTCACGGCCACTCAAGCGACCAAGGACGTCATGAAGGAGGTTATTTTTTGCTTGTTTTTGTAATTTTAATTTGCCTATAACTTCTAAAATAAAGCGAAATTCGAGTTACTACGTTCAATGCGCTCAGGTTCGGTGCAAATTAAAAACCAGTAAAAAAAGTCCTTGCAGGGCCCCTTTAAGAGTGCAACTATCTTTCGTCTGGACTGGTAGGAAGTTAGCGTAAGCACACACATGCTGTGATTTCGGGTCTTAACATGGAAGGTGTTATAGGGCTTGCTTCCAAGTCTAGGGCATGATAAAAACAATAAACACGGCTGGTAAATTTAGCGGGCAGGTGGAGGTGTAAATAGTCAGTGTACATCAGTTTTGTTGGATATGATCAGAGTAATATGTTGTTCAAAATGTAACCAGCTTTTGTGTGGGCTAGCGAGGGCGTAACATTAATGAAGTGTGATTTTTTAGCAAAGAGTCCTACCATCCTCCTGCTGATGGGAGGCCAAAGAGTAAGCATATTCGGTTGTGCAATTTTTGTATTTGTTGCTAAAGGTGCAACAATCGTCTCTGCTAGGTCAGCTTGTTCAATGGGCTTTCAACACGTTGGCTGGATTCGCTCTTGTACAGGCGGCATCAAAATGAGCTGGCTTGTCGCCACACCGGCCGGAGTGGCAAAAATCTCACATGTGGTGCCACTGTCGCGATAGCACTGAGAGCGAGGCTGGAACGGACCACCGAGATTTCATGCATGGGCGAGGCTCCAAGGTTGGGAGAACTCGTTGCAGGGCCAGCTGTTGGTTTTGATGCATCATCACGCCTGTCATGTTTTCTTTGTTTACAATCAGTTGTTGTTGGCTAAATGCACAGCTTATCATTACCATTAACCTCCCCCTTGCATAAAATCACAGCAGCCTGTTCCAGTCTTGCTCTACACGGCTTATCCCGTCAGGGGTAAGCTGAATCTGGTCGTCGCTCCACCTCATTTTGATGCTGACTGTACCTGGGATGTTTCTGTGGTTACGGTACACAGCTTGCATGTGACGTCATTCTCAGCCATGCCAATATTTTATGCGCCGCGAGCGTTCGGTTCGTCGTGTTAGCTTCACACCACATAAGTTGTAGTTTGAAGAAACCACTAACTGGAACAATCTGTCAGTACCCAGCAATGGCGACACTTGCGAGCTATGTGGGAGCTGCAGGTGCACAGCAGGTGCTCAAGTGCTGTCAGGTTGTTCATTACACCACACGTTTAACGCTTAAAACTGCAGAGGTGCTCAGTATACTCAGTGTACTATCAACTCTTGCCTCTCCCAGTTTGAAGCCCTTAATGTCAACAAAATTATGTCACACTCTTCTTTACTGACTCATTTGTTCAACTGTTCAGATGTCTTCTCTCTCTCTCTTCTTCTTTTTTTTTTTTTTTTCTTGTAGTAGGCAGAGCGCTAAAATTGTAAAGGAAATTCGTAGAAGCCTCAAAAAGGGATATAAGGTTCCGCTAAGAGACTTATTCCTTTTGCGTTGCTCACGCTAGCTACCATGATCCCCCACCCCTTGGCGCGAGTTCAAAGCTTTTTAGAAATTCAAACAAAATATTGTGTGCGTCCGTGCGCGCGAGCTTTATTGGGGAAGGTGTCATACGTACGTACATGAAGCTACGTCCACTGCTTTCGTTGCGCGAGCACTCGAGAAGCGGAAACACCTGCCTGGACAATGGGCACCCACTCTTACCTTCCCCAGAGCAAACTTTACGACTAGGCGATTAAACCGTATATGTAGAAGACACACTCCAAACCTTATAGTGCAGAAGAGGAGCGCAGCTGCAGCTTAACCGTCGACCGGCGACTAGAGAGAACTTCGGCGCGCACTTTATTGGATGAAATTTGGTGACGTCACGACCAATAGGAGCACGGAAACAGACGCGGTCTCCTCAACGCCCGGAGAAACATCGGAAACATCGTGCCTGACGAACCGTCGTCGAACGAAAGGTGAGTGGTTTGAGTTTTCCTGTGATTTGATCTCTATGTGTGTTCGTTCCACGCGTCCGAGCTGTTTCTTCGTTTCAGATCTATTTTGCGCCGCTGCCTACATTGTTTGAGCCTGCGTTCACGATTAAAACAACCATCGCAGAAAGCTGAAAGCCCGCCGAAGAACGGCTGGCTTGCGAGCTAAACCTAATTCAACAAAACCATTTGATCCGACAGAATAATGCTTGATCTTACATTTCATGTCAACAAAGGACTGCGCTGTCTGTCTTCGTCCCTACATGTTTTATTCTTTCGTGTTTTTAAAATCTTTACAAACCCGCGTCCAATCGAATGCCCCGATCACAACAAATAGTTGGTCGTGCTCCGATGGCCCTTATCATCAGCCGGTAAGGCAGTTACGTTTTTCGTTTCTATATTTTGACCCAAGTAACGTCATATTCTCAAACTGTGAAATTCTATCACCACCTCTAGTTTCACATTCTGGTGCACCGTGCACTTGCAGCTTCCTGCACCGCTGCGAGGTTTCCTGCGATCGTACCCTGTATATTATGGATTTCTCGCCGCACGCGAGTGCTCTCGAAGGCGTGCTATACACTCTGTAACATAGGTTGTGTGCAAAAAAGGCACAGGCGCGAGCACAAAAGCGCCCTTTTTGCACGAGCAGCCGTGCAAAAAGAACATTCTGCGGAGCTACGCCCTCGCACCCGTGCCTCTGCTACACACAACTTATTAATAACCGATTATTAATAACCGAGCCGTTCTCGTTTTTGTTTTGCATATTACTGTGAAAGAAGTGTCATGGTTGTTTTCTTCTCAAACAAAACTCACACGCTAGACAAAAGCAAACAGATAGGAGTCTGCACATTTACACCCTTTTCTCCCTTGTGCGACAGGTTATAGCTGGTCACGATTCAACACCATTTCTTTTGAAGCTGATGGGCACCACAAGGCGTGAAAGAGGTGACTTGCAGCTTTGCCAAGGCAGCAGCAAGACACTACAAGCCTTCGCATTAACTGGCTAGCCAGTGCCGCTCTGTTCTGAACAGCACTGCGTGCCATGCAGAGGGTTTGTGCAAGCTCGCTGGGTGGCGACGCTAGCCACGGTAAGTGCATCCTATGCAGCTTTCTTTTAGGGATATATGTGGCTTGCAGGCCATATCCTGCATGCGCCACCCGAGGGACAGCAGTGCCAGTGGCAAGGCTGTGCTGATGGTAATCACCACTGCACTGTGTTTTCATTCAATAACTACTGACAAGCAACCAAGTACTTCCAAGAGATTTTTGGTTGTGCTTTGATGAACTCCAGCTCGCTTATGAACAGGTGGATGGCACAGCTGGCTTTTCCTAATGGACTTGATATCCGTGTTAACAATGCAACCAGACTTCCTTTTAGTTTGTGGCGTTTTTTCCGTTGCGGGTGACTAGCATTGCAGTAGAGAAATATGCAAAATAGTGTAATGTTTGCATTAGTTACCTAAATTAGTGGTGGGAATAACTGACCTACATTTCCACCGACTGCATTTCTCAGAGGAATAGCCTGGACTAGATAGCTCGCTGCACTATGTCCTTCCTCCTTAGCCTGTACAACTCGGCGTCTTTTCCTGATTGTCTTATGTGGCTGCTTCTGTGTTTGCCTAGGCACTCGGTTGAAATAGTGAAAGTTGTCTGCATCGCACATAACTGCCATGAAAGCCAGTGTGGACGTAGTTGGGGTAGCCCCCAATATGGTTTCTCTAGCTCGACACAAGTAATGTTCCTACCACTGTCGTGTATGATGCCAATCCAAGACAGAAACTTCCGGAGCTGAGCGATGTGCTCAAAGCTATGGCTGTGACGGTTGGTACCAAGTCATTCCTTTCTTCATCGTCATCTTCACTCTCACTGCTGCACTTTGCTGGCGTTACTTCCTGTACTATGTCCTCTAATGAGTCATCACGACAAACACTCACATCATTGTCAAGACTAGCATATTCCGCCAGCTCGGCGTTCACATTATGTGCTTCAAGGCCAGAAATCATGATGCCAGTGAGCTGGCCCTCATCCTCGATGTCGTCTTGGTCCTCATTGCTAGTCTTGAAGCACATAATGTGAACACTGTTTTCCGCTAATATGCGCCCGCATGAGCCCCGTTGATGTGCTTCTTTATGAGCACCGGTGCACTGCGGAGAAACAACACTCATGAAAGCAAGCTCCGCAGGTATTGCTTCTCTGCGGTGCACCGGTGCTCGGAGAGAAGCATACTCAACAGGGCCGCGAATACAAAAGTATGAATTAAAGGAGTCATGAAATGCTTTTCCAACTTTTTCCTGTTTACCTTTCCTCTTCAACTCATAAATCGCGCATTCTACCAAACAGTTCAAGAAGATGGAAACAGGGCAGTCCCCTCTTGCTCGGACTCTCGTTTGAGTACCGGGACACAGCCATTGTCCCCCTAAAAGATTAGCCCGTCGCTCAAAATTCAGAAAAAAGTTGCCTTCCCCACCTTAATCACCCCGAAGCTGACAGTGCTGCGGAAGCTACGTGCTTGTTGGGCCAGCCACATTTTTGCCACATGATCACGCTCTCTCGCGCATACCCACGCGCAGAGAAGGAGGTCAGGTGATGAAAGGGAGGCGGCTGATTGTCCGGCAAGCACATAGCTTCCACCACAATGTCAGCTTAGGGGTGAAGGGATTAAGTGAGGTCCGGTGCCATGTGACGTGCGTTTGGACCTGGTGATGCGCTGGGGGGGCTTTGCAACGCGCTACGGGGACCGCAGATGTATCACAGTGAAAAGGCAGAGAGCTTACGAAGGGAAGGAGTTACGAAATAGTTCCTTGTGTTTTCAAATTTTCGTACCGAAAATCAGGCTTTTGACTTCCTACCTTTTTTCTTTTGGCCCACTGAACGATGTGTTATTAGTAAAATCCCAATATAAATTGATTTATTCCAGCCAAAATTTGTTTCATGGGCCCTTTAAGCAAAAGCGCCGTTTGAATTAAGTGGCTTATAAATACATTAAAAACATAGCGGGACAACCAAAATTTTCAAGTCTGTTTGAATTAACCGGAAGTACGAAATATCAGTTTGAATTATCACAAACCTATTGTATCAATTACTTTCTGCAGCAACTTCGCACTTAAAATTGCAATAAAGTGATTTTTAGGCTAAATTAATTTTTCTGGACTGCTCGATTATTCTGAGCTTTGCGCGACCCCTTCATGTTCCGAAATATTGGTCAGTGACTGTAAAACTTAAACACAATGGTTACACACCACAGGTCCCGAGGACCATGACATCAATGAGCTGGCTTTCACCTTGTCCAAGGCAGCAGCGGAACACTATGGGCGGCACCCTGGGTCACTGCATCTGCCGGCTCATGGATGCCGTTTTGTACCCTGCACGGCACTGCGTGTGGCTTAACTGGCCAAGCAGAGGGTCATCGCATGACTTTTATGAGGCGTCGCTAGCCATTGTAAGTATATTTTTTGACACTCATGTCTGGTGATGTACTTTGGTGCTGTACAACAGAACACATTTGGTGGCAGTTCAGTCTTGCCAATTAGGCCATTTTGAAACGGAACACATTTAGTGCTGGCTGGGTTAGGTTTCCTGGCTCGGCAATCTTGCAGCAGTGTCTAGACTCGGCACAAACCTTTTTTTACTCCACTGTCAGCGCTAGTGTAATCTCTGCAATGGTGTCAAAGCAACTTCTGCACGCAAACAAGATGCAAGACGAAGCCACATGCTCGTGCCCAGTGTATGACTACATGTATACATGGGCACTTGTGCCCATGCGTACCTACTCGCAATGTGGAGCGAGTTCGTTTTGGCCGACACTCCATGCGTTGATATTTGCGTAGTATATATTTTTTTTTGTTATAAATGGCACGTCTTGGCTGTTGATGCCACGGAGCACGTTGCCACTTGAAGCAATAGACCTTTTGCAAAACTCCCAAAAGGCTGCGCGCAACGCGCGATGAATAATGGGAGCCCTCGGTACGCTCCTCCCGCTACCACGTGATTACATGGCATACGCGAGCAGGTGCAGGTTACCACGGCAACAACTTTTGAACAGCCGAGTCGGGCGAGCGACAAGCCAACGGCTGCCCCTTTCTCATTTCTCTCCTTTGTACCAACGCTTCGTCGAAACCTGCCACAGTTGCGGCGCTCCATCACTCAATTTTTGCGAACTATATTACGTTATGGACAGCACAAGGAAACCCCGGACAAATCGAAGAAACACTTAAACGGGACTGTGATGCGGTCGAAGTCTACACCTCCACAATAGGACTCACCTTATCTCCCTCCAAAACTTAACTACTGGTTACATCCTCCAAGAGAGGACCCGACCCCGACCGAAAACTCATCAAAATCAAGCTACAGGACAAGGTAATTCAACAAGTTGATCAAATCAAAATTCTAGGAGTAGTATTCCAATTCAACGGTAAACCAGAAGGATCACACAACCGCCTTCACGCCCAAATCAATCAGATCGCACACCTGATACAACGGACCACAAATCACAGAACCGGACTCAAAGAGCATAGTCTACTCCATATCATCGACGCCTTTGTCATATCTCGTCTCCCATACACACTACCGTACCTCACGACAACATGTACCCAAATCAGAAAGCTCGAAGCCAGTCTCCGTAAACTGTATCGACTCGCCTTGGGAGTGCCGCGCTACACGTCCAGCGAACGCCTTCTTAACACGGGAACTTTCAACACCATTACAGAGCGCACACAAATGCACAAAGACGGGTAGATATTACGACTCTACCTCAAACCAAGGGCAAACAATTTTGCAGACACTAGATATCAGCACGGACTCACTTCCCCCAGTCCCCATACCTCCCCCTCCGTGGAAAAGCGCCAACCCAAATGTTATAGTGGAAGCACTACCGAAAAACATGAACCCCCACAACAACCCTGAGACACGAAAACTCCGCGCCAAAGCCCACGAAAAGCGAATACGGTACCTACATGAGACGGATCACGATATGTATTTTGCTGATGCCAGTCACCAGGTCACGCATGGCAAAATAGCTTTCGTTAAAGGGCAACTCCGCTCAATTTTGAAAAATTTAGGCTTACATGTGATTCCATTTCACAAAGCACTACTAAACAGCTCTACGTCTTCGGATTCGCGAAATGTGGAATATTATTTGTGTAATCCTAAATTAAACAACAGCTGATACCGAAGCCGAAACTTCGGTTGCGTCGGGCAACATTGGTCTCACGTCGTCAGAGTCATGGCCACGTCACGTCGAATCACGTGGTCTTGTGACGTTTGGGGGGGCGAGGGACAGGACACGCGACGCAGGCAGGTTGCTTCGCATGGCATGGACGGGGATGGCCCGGGGGAGAGGGGGAAGGGGAGAAGACGAAAGAGAAGGGGAGAGGAGAAACAGACCGATGAGCACGCAGGGCAACGCAAACTAGCGCATCCACGTTACGGTAATCACGTGGACGCCGTTCAGCCAACACCGGGAGGAGAAACTCATGACGTCATCGATCAATTTTGTCTGAGAAGTAAAAACAAACGAAACGTGAGAATGATGTAGTCATGCCTCTGACATAGTGGCTCATTGTCGGCTACTCGAACTCCGTGGCATTGACTGCGCTGATGATTGCGCCTCCCGCCGCATGCTAGAGTTGGCAGATTTCGGCCACTTGGCTCACTTGAAGGTTTGCTGGCCAGTTTAATAAATATATAGACGGAATCAGATCGTAATATTTGACATGGGGTCTTCCTATATGATACTGAAGAGGGCTACATAGTTTTCTAAATATCGAAAATGAAGCGGAGTTGTCCTTTAACACACGCACTAATACACATTACTCCGAAACCTTCACAAAACCCCCCACGATCGACGATTTGGAAAAATACGAAACTACACCGACAACACTTAAAACGGACAACCTAGTCTGTGAAATACATGTCCGCTACCCGGACAAAAAGTTCCGCCTCGTATGGAGGCCTGGCCACCAAGGCGTGGAGGGTAATGAGACAGCCCATCGTCTCACCCTCGAAAACTCCCCGGGTCCCGTCTCGTCATGGCCAGCTATCTACTCGGTAGGCGCAACAAGGAACGCTTGCAGAGCTCTGCGGAAGTCGAGGTTAAAAGAACAACGTGAAGAGCGAACCATTTACCCTCACCCTCCAAAGACCATGTCTAGGCAACAATCCTCCCTCGTCAGGCAAGCCCAGACCAACTCTCTTCCATGGCACTACATCTTCCACCACATCTACAAACGACCCAACTCCCCCACCTGGCCAAAATGCGGAGAATACCCTTCCATCCCTCATACCTACTGGTCTCGTAACCCACCCACCCTTCCCCCGACCCTCTCACACATCATTTCTTGGGAGGAATGGCTGGCTCTACCCATGGGCACCGACATACCCACCGCACTAGAAGCACTAATTAATCACTCCAGTCCCCTTGCGGAATCCATCCGCGAGACGTGCGCCGGACGGACCGTCCGGACCAGGACGTAGGCCCTTACACATAGTAAAGTTTTGCTTGCTTGCTTGCAGTGCAAAATAAGTGGATTCAGTGACACTTCAGTTACAACGAATAACGTATTCAAACAAGCTCACCTGTCGCGATGCCTTTACGCTGTTACAGATACAGTACGCCGCCAATGACAAACGACTTGGCGGATGGGCAGGATGGCTGCAACGGCTGCTGGCGGTAGCTGCCGGGACACGTGGGCAGTCGCAAAGGTGCAACGAGAAAGCGCGTGATCTGTACCGAGGTTCCCGAAATTCCCTGCTGTCGTGGCGCTGTACGTTTTGCAAGGGGTCTATTCCGCTCTTGACCTCTCCGGTTTTACCTTGCAAAGTCGTGACAGTGTCTGCTTTATTTTTTTGCGGTATTTCCCGTGTGTCGACGTGTGAGGTATTTCCCGTGTGCCGAAATATTTTTTGAACTGACGTTCCCTCAAGTGAGAGTTTACTGTATACTCGACTACTGTGCGTTGCCCCAGAGCCGTAAATGTAGAGTTTGGCCATTCGTTGGGCAGCATAGGAGACAAGTGAGGAGGCGCCATTGGCCGAAAGCGGACTGGGCGTGTTCCAGGGCGTCTTCAGAAATTTGAATGTGACCAACCAGAAGCCGGAAATAATACCCTGGCGGTGGTCGCGAGAAACAAACCTGATAACTGCTTTGGAGTAACTTTCAATGGCTGAAAATATGGTACACGGGATGTTTCAATCACGTTAATCCAAAAAGATGGTGGAAGAGTGCGACTAGCGGAACGATCGACATAATCCTTACGCCAAGCACCCAGGGCCGGGAATCTGCTATCCGAACGGTCACACTCTGTCCGCGCAAAACAGAGTTGCGCGGCGCATTCGTTTCTTACATCTTTCTGCATGATCATGATCAAAACAACACGTGCAGCCTATTTTCAACCACGAAGAGTTACTACACTTCACTCTTACGCGCTTATTAAAACCATATACGAACATAGACTTTTGATCAGAACTGTTTGCCGCTACCACCGCTAGGGGATTCTTTTCGGCTTCTGGTTGGTCAAGAGAGCATGCCAAGCCCTCTTTCCGACTCTGCCGCATGCCCCGACTCTGCCAGCGCCTCCCATTGACCAAACTCTCTACATATATGGCTCTGCGTTGCCCTACATGTTCGGATAACATACTGTTTCTGTTCACCTGGTAGGCACTTTCATTCTCTACATACACCGTAGGTTGAAAATGCCCCGAATCATAGATCAAGCCTTGCAAGATGGAACTTCTCTTTAGGCCCAGTGCCCGGATCAAGTCTTGTCCCCCATCCCCTCAGGTCTTTCTGTCATATAAATTGTTGGTATTTCTTAAGACAGTGGGCATCGCCTGCCGACCACATCTTGCAGTCGAATCTTGTTAGTTTGAACCCGAGGGGGACCAAAACATTGTAAGAGTTTAAATTACCGGAAGTTTCCTCTCTAGAAACATATAGGATGGGACCTGCATGTTAGCTTGAATTATTTGCGAGTTTGAATTAAGAGGGCTTGAACTAATGAGATTCCACTGTACAAAGAGTGTGGTTAATCCAAGGTTCAGATTACTCTGAAATATGTCGGGTGATTACTGAAAGGTTAAGATACAAAACTTTTGGTAGAAAGGAAATGAATCTCCTCAGTTTTTAATTTTTCTCGCCACTTCAACTGCTAGGCACGCTATGTCTGAAGTTTTTCAGAAGATCATGGCATCGGTCTCCGCCCATTTACACTTGGAAAGAAATGCTACCGGCAATAAGGGCTACAAAGTTTTCTTTGTGTTTGAAGTTATGTACGCTAGTGTGTATCACTTGTTTCTCTTGTGCTACCTTTGCGCAAGCTTGCCGGCGCGCTTGCCCGGCGAGTGAGGAAGAGCTAAACTCAACTGGACGTGGTGTGCTATCTTTTACACGGACTCTGTATTCCTATAGACCTTTTCATCTCGGCAGTTACCTGACTGGTGGACACGGGGCATTGACACACATGGTGCCATAGAATGGCTTTAGTTTGGTTGGTTTTTGGTTTCGGCGGGCTCGCGGCTGTGTTATGTGCGATAAGAGACAAACCCGCCAATCGAAGTCTTGTCTTCTAGTATATAATTTGTGAAATAAAATTAAATCGTGCAAGAGAATTGGCCTCCAGCAAGCTTGGCTCAGTCAAATGCCAGGTACCCCTTCATGGATTTGTGTAGACAGATGTTATTTGTTTGAACATGTACTAGTGATTCAAAACTATCAATAAATTGACTATCAATACTATTGATAGTTTTTGCACCACTAGAGCGAACACAGATGCCGCACCGCCGCTCACCTCCCTTCCTCCTCTCCGCCCAAACTCCCGTCTTCATCATCACTGAAAGTTGAACCAAGTTGGGATGGTAAGTGCTTGGGCTCGTTGGTGTCTCATTTGAAAAAATAAAGTGAGAAAAAGAAGAGAGCGACGCAAACTACTAGTGTCGCAAGACTATCGATAGTAAACCGTTGACAGTACTATCGATAGGTTTACGATAGTCGACTATTGATAGTACTATCCATAGCTTTTCGGCAGTCGACTATTGATAGTAGTGTCTAGTTTTTCGATAGTCGACTATCGATAGTTTTTTTGCTATTGTGTCAGATTTCTGGCTACTTTTGCTACAATTGATAGTTTTGCATCACTAACAAGTACGCTCTTTCAGCGGCGTCGAGGGTAAATCCGGCATCGACATCGCTGCACCCGAGCGATTTCCATGATGATGGTCTCTTTTCAGCGTCGTGCATTATGTGCCTCGGGCACTTTTGCCACGCACTCAAGTTTTCTTCGACACGTTTTTCACCCTGGGAGGCAACCCTGTGTGTCTAAATAAATTATTTGTAGTTTATTTAAATTCATAAATAGATCAAACAAATGTTTCTACTACAATCATGATTCCCCCATATAAGCAAAAGTAACTTTTGGATTCGTTATGAAGGCAGAGCACGATGCTTTCAAGAAACAGTGACTACTTGCATTGTCTATATTTGCAGTCTTCTTTAAGATCGTAAATGTGTAAATATACCTTGTGCTTCTTATTGCACAACTAACACTTAAGCGAATTTCCAGTGTCATAAATAATTGGCCTCTCAACCCTTGTCTGACTTGGGGACCTCTCCATACTCTATGTGCGCCAGTGCTAACGCTGATTCCTTTCCCCGACAGTGCATATATAAAATAATGTGCAGAAGTTGCACGCATAATGATGGCATGCAGTTAGGTAGTAAATATAAGTATCGGACAACACTTCACAAAGCAAGACAAAATAAAAAAATTGGGGCTCCTATTCACTGTAAAGACAGTTAGTTGGCCAGCGAAGCTGTGGTATCACCTGCAACGATTGCCCACTGCACTATACCAAAACGTTTTTTGTAAAGACCCTTTTCTTTGCAAATGCCACCAGGCGGTGCTCCAGTTTGACGTCCCAGCGAACTTCCGATTCACAGAAAGAATGAACAAAACCCACCTTGACACAGCTGCCTGAAATGTTTAACCACCAATTCTTCAGGTGAACACCAAAAAAAAAAAAAAAAAAAAGAGATGGGAGATGCTGTAAACGACTTATTTTTTGCGGGCTCAATATTTCGCAATTCACGTTAAAGCTGAAGTTTTGGAATAATTCGCGGGTTCTAATTTTCGCGATGCGGTGGAATCTCAATATAGATTCCAATGTATTCACGTTTTACCAGAATCGTTCGCGTGACCTATTTTTTACGAAATGTAGGCGGTTTGCAAAATTTAAGTCCTTTACAGTATGTTAATAAGTTTCGAATATTTTGTAAACAAACTTTCCTCCTCCAAGACATTAAATTGTACAGCCGAATGCCCTCATTAAATCTCCCACTTTGTTGTCCATGTAGCATTTATCCTTTCTGGCATGGGTGACATAAGCAAGCTCGACAGACTTGCAAAGACTGTGCGATCAGAAGTCGCTTGGGACGCAAGCAGCAATTCATGTTCGTAAACAGCAAAAGGGCCTATGTGAAAGACTGTATGGTGCCGTTACCACGGCAACTTATGAAACCGCAATTTTTACCGAGAGACGCATGCGGGGAGCACTATGGGTTTCGCATTGTGCACGCCTAATTTATCATGTGGTTCCGACACTTGTGGTTTTCTTATTGAAAACTACAAGTGTCAAAACTACACGATAGAAGACAAGGAGCGCACAATGCTTTTCTGTCCACCACTGTTCTGTTGACAGACACAAAAGAAAACTTACCAATGAGTCAGATACAGCTTCGCTGTAAAATTGCGGTAAAACTCAACGAAAAAACAAATGCAACGTGTTCGCGAAGCGGAGGGAGGAGCGACGATTTGAAGCCGCCATAACATGATTTCAAGATGGCAGCACCCATGTGACAGGGTGAAAAAAATATAGAATTTTAGAAATAAATTGAAGGGATGCCATAAAACCACTTGCAGGGGGAATTGAATAGCTTGGGAGCCCAGGCTACTGTTGCATTGGCAGGAGACTACGATGGAGTGGCGGTAGCTGGCTTCAATCGCTGTGTTGGCATGTGCATCTGTTGACATTTGGTGACCATAGCAAGCAGAATTTATTGTCCAGGAGGAGACTGGTGTGGCGAGATCAGGTGCATGCTTGCACTCTTTTGCAGTGCTTTTCAATAAGGCCGCAGGACATGAACATAGAGTAGAGTTCTCAATAAAGACAATGTGGATGGCTGATATTTTCCAGCACCTAATGTTTTGACAAGCCTTGCATGAAAAACATTTTTTTTAAAACCTGGAACATGGTGCTGAAGTATCAAACTGCCTCTGATGTTGTGAATGAAAAAAGATGCCACCAGAACATCCCTGTGCTAATAGTCGCCGACAAGATGAGAAACGCAGGGCATCTCTTAGCGCCCAGCCTCCAGCGAGCACTTGTCGCCTTTTCTCATGCTCTGTCTGCGTGTGCGTTCTGGAGGCTCGCAAGATGCCAAAGCATTGCCGAATGTAGGAGGCTCCTCCCTGCAATTCTTGTTGTCCTACATTTAGTCCTCCAGGTCAGTACAAAAACATACAAGTCCATTCAACACCCGAACACGATTTGGGCGATATGTTAGATATAGTCCCTAACGGAATGAGAACGTCTGGGCGTGTCTTACTAATGCACGGGCTTGAAGCATTGCCAAAAGTAGGAAGCTTCTCCCTACCGTCCTCATCTTGCGAGTTGCTAGAGTTATTAAACCATTTTAAATGTGGCAATGCTACACCATACAATAACGGTTTTTACAAAAGCAATTTCTGGTTGATCTTATCAAAAGCTTGCTATAAATCAAAATAAATATTGACTCGCTTCCAAGAAAGAAATGGCACCGTGTATTGAAGTGTGCAGAAACTAATTTCTAAATCTGGGGATATGCGTGCTTCAATGATGGGGCAAACAAAATCACTGCTGTTCTTAACAATAAAAAGATAAATCTGGACCCAAAAACAGCCTAGCTTTAATTTCTTTATTGCTTTCAACGTTTCGGTGTCAACTTCCTTGATTGCTGAAATGTTAGTCAATATTAATGAAAAAAAAAGATGTGCTTTTATTGACCAACGTGTGAACGTTGTAAAAACATTTTTAGCAAACAGCAGATCTCCAACAATATCTGGACCCGCTTGGCAATGGTAGAAATGTGTGTACATATGTTCTTAGATCTAGGTCAGTTGACAAGCTTCGGAAAACGCCCGACGCTTTTTCGCGGTGCATCCGCTTAATGGCACCTGCTACACGATCGGCTTGTCATATGGACAGATCCGGTGAAACGTTGGATGCACATTACCTGCGGCGGAAAGTGACTTTATTACAATAACACAATACCTTACAATAAACATAAGGTCTTCACAATACTTAATGCAAACAGAGCGTCGTTCAAAAAATGTTCTCTGTTGACCATGGAGACATTGACGCTGTGGTGCTAGGAATGTTATCTACCTATACCTGCTTGCGTGCCAGCAACAGAGAACTGTTTTCGAACGCTGCTTTTCTGTGGAGCTTGTCAACTGATAGATCTAAGAATGTTGGCATGTAGGGCCTGAGTGGAGGCACCTATTTTCTCAAGCACCAGTTTAGAAACCCTCATTTTATTGAATCCTTTCAAAAAGACACACAGTTCAGAGAAAATGGCAACAAACTTGCTTTTCGCAAATTCAGGAAAACGCAATTCATCGAACTCTACTGCTTGCTCTGCCTTGGCCGACGGTAAAGCCGAGCCAGTCAGCGAATCGCTCGCTTGGGCGGCCAGCACATTCAGAGTATGAGAGACATGTTTTGTGCATGTCACAACCCTGCCGTTTTTGCAATTACATTCTGCCTGGTTTACAGCCTAAGAGAGAAGAGCGAGTGCTCGAAGCATAGGCAAACACGCCTCAGTGAATCACGCTAGCATTTAGGGGCTTCCAGATTTGCTTATGCCAATTGAATAGATTCACTAAATGGCCATCCTTTTTCAATAACTGATGTTGCTGTAAACTGGGCTTCGATAAAATGGTCCCGTTCTCGAAACATGCTTCTATGGAATTGTGTCCGGTCAACTGTCGTAGACCTCTGCACGAGTAAAACTGAGCAGTAGTTGTAGGTGCAGCACATTCTGTAAGCATAAAATAAAGGCACACAGCCAAACAAAGCACTTCAGTGATGCCTAGCAGACCAGCAAACAAATATTTAACACAGGGTACTATTCTGTTTCATATCTCCAACATTACCGGCTGCGTCTGGACCGAAGCTGAAACGAAGTATAGATTGTCGACAGCTGCCCCGCAAGGATGCTTTCCGGACATGCGGAAACATCTCAACACAAGCGCTATCCACCCCTGCTTAACCACATGTTCTTTACGAACATAACTCGGCTTCCTAGCGATATTTTAGAACGCCATAAGTTAAAGAATATTTTCAAAACAGTAAAAGCCTATCTTGCTATTGCGCAACATAAACAGTGCAGGTAGAGCTGCGTGGGCACTTTCTACTTGTACGGATTCATACAAAATATGATTGTCGTTAGCAAACTTTTAGGTAATGAAAACAGGAAAATGAACAAAAGTGTGTGATGGGTTTGGAAGGGAAAAAAACGTGGACAAAAGGCAAACACAAGCAATTTAGAACAGACGAGATGACCCACCGTGCTAATGCTGAACAGACGATACGACCCACCGAGCTAATGCTCTGTACGAACAATCTCAACCTTAAATACTACTTTCTGTACAAATACAAGATACCCACGATATTACGCGATAAATAGCCACCAAAATTAACGTACCGATTGGGCAGTGCTGTTCGTAAATCAAGTAAATCGCCGAAGTCACAGAACGTTCACGAAACAAAACGGCCATCTTGGAAAAATAAAAATAGTGATGGTGATAGCGATGTGTGTTCTGTAAAAACTCCGAGGACAAATGTAGTCAATGTTCGAGGACAAATGTAGTCAATGTTTTTTCTTCAAATTTATGTATGGCACCTGCAAACGCTCTGGAAAACATACATCACCTAGCAAAACTTCATTAAAATCATGGTGACAAAATAGTCTAAAGTTTAGGCATTTAGACGTGTTGAAATACACTTGGCAATGTCTATGTGGAGTGCAAGTTCGTCCGTTTCTTTTGCAGGTGTTGTGGTGATGTCACAATGCAGAGTTTCGATTGAAGGATAGTGGGTAGACCTGAAGGCAGCTAGCATTGTGTACCCACCATCCTTCAATCAGAGCTTGGCATTTCAACGTCACTACAACCCCTGCAAAAAAAAAGCAGAAGAACCTGCACTCCGCATAAACCTTTTCTCAGTAATTAAATGCAAACAGAACAGACCTGGGAACCCTTCTTGCTGATAGCCTTTCCTTGAAAGTGTGAATGGTCAAAAGTCAATGCCATGATAAGCTGAAATACTTCGGACATAGCATGCTAAGGTGGCAAGAAAAATTAAACGGGGATAGCTATCTTCTTTTCATTCAACTTTTCGGAGCTTCATCTTTTGTATAATTAGTGTCGTATAAAGAAGACAAAGTCTGGCGGCATGCGAGACGGTGAGCTGGCTGGGCCACGCGTGAGGGTCCGAGATGCGCACGAGTGGCAGATACGCTTAAGATTCGATAAAGGACTCACGGGTATTGGTTTGCGGCCCCGGGCTTTGACCTTTCTCTCGCCTTGGAACACGACATGGTGGCAGCAATGGGATACTGAACAATCCTCCATCGTTTCTAGGGACCTGAGAAGCCGCACCAAACTCTGCAGTTCGACCGAACGGCCAGCAAAGAAAATTCGAGCCACTGCTAGATCTACGCCATGACTAGCAACGCAGACGGTTCGGTGGCTTCAATCTCCCAGGCCAGCGGAGGACCTTCCTTCTTCAACCCCTTTGCGGTCGAGCTACCCGAGAAGCTGGATTTCAGGAATCCAAGCGACTGGAAGCGATGGATCATCCAGTGGGACCGCTACCGGATCATCTCGGGGCTTCATCTCTGTGACGCTTCGACTCAGGTGAAAATCTTCATCTAAGCAATGGGCAGAGGATGTCCTTTCTTCGCTCGAGATGACACAAGAGGAGCTGAACGACTACGACATAGTCAAAGCTAAGTTCGACACGCACTTCATTCCGCGGGTGGACGTTATCTTTGAGAGAGCGAAGTTCAATTCTAGAAAGCAAGAGCTGGACGAGCCTGTGGAGGTCTTTATCACGGCATTGCACAGATTGGCGGATACCTGTGACTACGGGCCTTTACGGGACGAGCTCATATAGGACCGCATTGTCGTCGGACTCCTGGACAGGAAACTAAGCGTGAAACTCCAGCTCGATGCTAAGCTTACACTGCAGCGCGCGACTACGGCAGCTTGATCATCAGACGGTAAAGCGCCAACAGAATGAGCTACGCAGCACAAAGACAGACGGCGACGTTCTTGAAGAACTCGGAAGACAGCTGAAAACAAAAAACGAGAACAAGGACTTTCGACGTCCGAACATGTTGCCTCTCCAAGCCCCGTCTAATAATTCGCCATGGACGTGCCGATGGTGTGGCAGTTCACAGAAACACGCCAAGTCTCAATGTGCCGCAAAAGACAAGAAGTGCAACGCCTGCAAAAAGCTAGGCCACTTTGAGAGCGTCTGTTTTTCCAAACACACTCGAGAAAATTTCAGTATACAAGAGCACAGACAAGGACTGAATGAAGTCTTCCTCGGCGAGTTGGTACACTCAAGCAACGGGCAATGTACCAGGGGAAGCCTGGTACATTACAGCCAAAGTAAACAACCAAGACATCACATTCAAGGTGGACACGGGGGCGGACGTCACAGCTATCCCTCCCAATATGTGCGACGCGACAACGTTTGCAACTTTGCAGACAACAGGGACGGACATTTATGGAGCGGGCCACACTCCGCTGAACACGCTAGGCAAGTTCACGGCGACGGTAACCTGGAATGGGCGCACTACTAGAGAAATCATCTATGTGTCCGACCAGCTAAAACACCCACTGCTGGGGCGGCCTGCAATTGAAGTCCTTCAGGTGCTACCTAGCTTGAACGAAGTCAAAGCCGAAAGCAAGCCGGAGTATGACCACCTCCGTAAAAAGTACCCCTTGCTTTTCCAAGGGGAAAATGAATGTGGAGTACAAGATCGCGCTTCACCCTGATGCGAGACCATTCGCAATCACATACCCGAGGCGGGTACCTCTACCTCTGCTACCCAGCACTCAACAGGAATTGCAACGGATGCAAGACATGGACGTTATTGAAAGAGTCGACCATGCCACAGCATGGTGCGCACCCATGGTGGTGGCTAAAAAGCAAGACAGTTCTCTTCATATCTGCGTGGACAATACGCAGCTAAACCCGCAACTGGTGCCGGAGCGGATCATCATGCCAACCGTAGAGGAGAGCTTGGCAAGACTCGCCGGGGCGACGGTATTCAGCAAACTAGATGTCAATGCCGACTACTGGCAAGCACCACTAGCCCCAGAGTCAAAAGAACTGACGACTTTTATCACACCAGTGGGACGGTTTCAATTCAAAAGACTCCCGTTTGGCATTGCGACAGCGCCCGAAGCCTTTCAGCGGGAGATGCTAAGGATCCTAGAGGGAATCCCAGGACAAGTATGTCATATGGATGACACCTTAGTTTTCAGTCGTGACAAAAGGGAACACAACAAAAATCTTGAGTTGGTACTCCGCCGCCTCCACGACTCCGGAGTGACCCTGAACACCTCAAAGTGCGAGTTCTCCAGAAAGAGCACCAGGTTTCTGGGCCACCTTCTGGACAGCAGGGGCATTGCGGCAGACCCCAAGAAAACGGAAGCGATCGTCCAGATGTCGGCACCTGGAAGCTTGGCAGACCTGCAATCATTCTTGGGGATGGTCAACCACCTTGGGAAATTTCTTCCCGACATAGCCGAGAAAACTAAGCTACTTCGAGATCTGCTACACGAGCTGGCTCTGGAGCGAGCCTCAGGAAGAAGCATTCCTTAACATCAAAGATCTCCTGTGCAAGACTCCTGTGCTCACACTCTATAAACCGGATGCACAACTTACATTGTCGGCGGATGCGTCTTCGTTTGCACCGGGGGCGGTTCTGCTCCAAGAGGAAAACGGCAAAAGACGCCTAGTGGTATACGCATCGAGAGCCACGACACAAATGGAGCAGAGATACGCCCAAGTTGAAAAGGAGGCTTTGGCCATCGTATGGGCCTGTGAACATTTCCGGACCTACTTGGTAGGAAAGAGCTTCCACATCGAAGCAGACCTCAAGCCTCTGGTGCCACTGTTCACAACGAAACGTCTTGACGAAATGACACCAAGGCTACAGCATCTGAGGATGCGCATCTTTGAGTATGACTTTGCAATATCCCACGTACCGGACAAAGAGATGTTCACCGCGGATGTCTTCTCCAGGAAACCCCTACCGACCACACGCCAGTCTACAGACTCAAGGCACACCTTGCAGATCAGTGAAACGTTGGTTCACGAGTATGAAATGCTAACAGTGGAGCTCCTTCCAGCCTCTACCTCATTTTTGTCCAGACTGAAGGCAGAGCTTTCCAAAGACCCAACCACATCAAGGGTTATGGAATACTGCGAAAAACAATGGCCGGCAAGGAACAAACTTCCTCCGAACTTAAGCAAATTCGCGAGTCTTGCCGCAGACCTTTCGGTTGTGCAGGGATTACCAATGCCTAACGACTGGCTGGTGATCCCGCCTAGTCTGCAAGGAGAAGTCTTCGAGCGATTGCACAGCGGCCATCAGGGTGCTGTCCGATGCCGGGCAAGAGCCAGAGACTCCGTCTGGTGACCTGGCTTAAGCACAAAAATACATGACTATGTGAGTCGCCGTCCTACCTGTCAGCAATATAGACGACCACATACAGAACCCCTTCTTCAGACTCCACTACCCGATCGTCCCTGGCAGGAAATTGGAACGGACCTTTTCCAGTTCAGGGGGTAAGAAGTATATAGTCATCGTCGACTACTAATCGAAGTTCTTCAAACTTGAAGAAATACCTCGAACAACCACAGAGGACATTATCAAGGTTTTCAGCCAGAACTTCGCTAGACACAGTTGCCCAGAAGTCATCCGCTCCGACAACGGTCCCCAGTTTGGCTCAACCAAGTTCCGGTGATTCGCCAGAGAGTGGGGAGTCGAACTGGTTACTTGAAGCCCGTATTATCCCCAGAGTAACGGAGAAGCGGAGAGAGCGGTGCAGACTGCGAAGAAAACCTCGAATTCAGCACAAGCTCTTCTGGCCCACCGAACCATCCCTGGGCCCAAAGGGTTTTCCCCTGCCGAACTTTTGATGAGGCAGAAGTTACGCTCCACTCTTCCAACGGCGCCCAGTACCTCTCTGGCAACACTCCAGGAGGTATCGGCAATGATACAGGAAACAGAAGACAAGAGAGGCGTCCAACTATAATAGGCGCCACCGTACAAGAAATGGCAGGGAGCTACACCCACACGCAGCAGTGTGGATTCACGCGGGAGCGGCCGGACCACCTTGGTCTTACCTTGTAGAAAACGACCAAGGAACGATACGACGCACACGGCACCATCTCCAGCCCTCGATTCCCGACAGCCACAGTCAGCCGGCCGGTTAACAAGAGAACGATCCTCAAGCAACCATAACACGAAGTGGGAGAATTTCACGACCACCGGAACGCTATAGACAATGAGGCTGAAAGGGGGAGGCGTCGTATAAAGAAGACAAAGTCTGGTGGCATGTGAGACGGTGAGCTGGCTGAGCCACGCGTGAGGGTCCGAGATGCGCGTGACTGGCAGATACGCTTAAGGTTCGATAAAGGACTCACGGGTATTGGTTTGCGGCTCCGGGCTTTGACCTTCCTCTCGCCTCGGAACACAACAATTACCTTCTCGCATGTTTCACAGTAATCTGTGGCATGGATTTACCACACTCTTTTTGTGACGTGTACCAGTAGGTGTGCACTGTCATGAGAAAAAAATACAATTTATTTAATTACGACAGGGAGCCACGAGAGGGGAAGATGGCAAGTCCCGATCCACCAAAAAGGACAGGGCATAAGAGTGAAGTCTTTCAAGGCTTGGTCCATGATTCAGGACGGTTTGAAACCTATGATGAATGAAGAGAACAAAGGAGTCCATCAGGTCAACAGGAACAATATCTGACCTAAACACGCAGGGCAATGAAGACCAGGGGCGAATTTATAGGTCAGGCTGGGTGGGGTGGAGAGGGGAGAAGGGGGAGTTTGCAAGGAGATACTTATTTCACGGGCAAAATGCAGCCCAGATGTGTTTTGTTGACCTAATGTTTGTTATGTCACCAAAAACTAATAATTTCTTCCTAAGAAAAGCTGGGGTATGTTGATTTTTCATTAAGAAAAAGTTAACCTGAAAAAGAAACAACTCCCCCTCCTTTAAAAAAACAAAAAAAATCTGCTAATGATGCAGAGCATTTGAGTATGCACCAAAACACTGAGGGAGAGGGGGAGACGAGAATGTGTGTGGACGTCAGAACACAGAGCTCTGGTTGGAATGACTAGTGGGTAGACCTAAAGGTAGTATACGGCTAGCAGTTCAAGAGGAGGAAAAGAAAGAACTCCCCTCTTGCTCACAGTGCTTGGACCCTTATTTTTGTACCCGCACATCACCATTCTTCCCTTGAAAAATTAGCCCCTTGATGCTCTTCGCTCAACATTCAGACGAAATTTGCCAATCCCCCCCCACTCCGGCTTCTACATTACTACGCACAAATATCCTCCGTGCACTCCTAAACTGACAGTGCTGTGGAAACTATGTGCTCATTGGGCCAGTCGCGCTTGAGAATCTTTTGCCACATGATCACGCTCCCTCGCTTATAGCCACATTCGCAGAATGGGGTCAGGTGATGGACAGGGGGGCGGGCGAGGTTTGTCAACTAGCGTCCCAACTTTTCACCCCCGCACGGATTGCGGCAGATCTCGCGGTAGCCGACGTTTGTTCTGAACCTATCTTTATCCGCTGATGTAATTCAACGTCTGTCTGGCAACAAAATGACTAAAAACTTGCAAATGAAGCACAGGTTGTCGATTGCTTGCTTCACAGAATGAATAGCACAGCTCGCGTCCGATTTTGTTGCCCGTGGGACGTGCTTTCTTTTTTTTTTTTTTTGTTCTCCCGTCTCTTATGGCGGAAAAACCCCAGTTGTCTGCTCTCGTTCCTCTCCTGAGTGCTGCATGACGGGAGTGCTTTGTGGTGCACACTTGACTCTCAAGGTGCAGCGAGTGCATGGACGTGTGGAGTGGCAACGCCGAAATGAACTCGTGAAGTACACTGGGCACAAGCACTGGGCACAAGCATGTGGCTTCGTCTTGCATCTTGTTCGCCTGCAGAAGTTGCTTCGACAGTATTGCAGAAATTACACTATCCCTGACAATGAAGTACAAAAATGTTTGTGTTGAGTCTAGACACTGCTGCAAGATTGCCAAGCCAGGAAACCTAAACTGAGCCACCACTAAATGTGTTCCGTTTCAAAATGGCCTAATTGGCACTGAACTGCCACCAAATGTGTTCCGTTGTACAGCACCAAAGTACATCACCAGACATGAGTGTCAAAAAATATACTTACAATGGCTAGCGACGCCTCATAAAAGTCATGCGATGACCCTCTGCTTGGCCAGTTAAGCCACACGCAGTGCCGTGCAGGGTACAAAACGGCATCCATGAGCCGGCAGATGCAGTGACCCAGGGTGCCGCCCATAGTGTTCCGCTGCTGCCTTGGACAAGGTGAAAGCCAGCTCATTGATGTCATGGTCCTCGGGACCTGTGGTGTGTAACCACTGTGTTTACGTTTGATAGTCACCGACCAATATTTCGGACTCGATGGGGATAGCGCAAAAGTCAGAATAATCGAGCAGTCCGAAAAAATGAATTTAGTCTAAAAATCACTTTATTGCGATTTTAAGCGCAAAGTTGCTACAGAAAGTGATTGATACAATAGGCTCACAATAATTGAAGCTTGGATATTTTGTACTTCCGGATAATTCAAACAGATTTGAAAACTTTGGTTGTCCCGCTATGTTTTTAATGTATTTATAAGCCGCTTAATCCGAATGGCGTTTACGCTTAATTTATATCTTTTTTTGTTCTCGCGGCCCCGTTAGTGCGCTTCTTTCCGAGCACCGGTGCACCGCAGAGAAGCAATACCTGCGGCGCGTGCTTTCACGAGTGTTGTTTCTCCGCAGTGCACCGGTGCTCATAAAGAAGCACACTCAACGGGGCTCAAGCGGGCACACATTAGCGGAAAACAGTGTTCACATTATGTGCTTCAAGACTAGCAATGAGGACCAAGACGATATCGAGGATGGGGACCAGCTCACTGGCATCATGATTTCTGGCCTTGAAGCACATAATGTGAACGCCGAGCTGGTGGAATATGCTAGTCTTGACGATGATGTGTGTGTTTGTCGTGATGACTCATTAGAGGACATAGTACAGGAAGTAACGCCAGCAAAGTGCAGCAGTGAGAGTGAAGATGACGATGAAGAAAGGAATGACTTGGTACCAACCGTCACAGCCATAGCTTTGAGCACATCGCTCAGCTCCGGAAGTTTGTCTGCAAAGGAAGAGTCCCGTAAAGAGCTACTTGCGTTGGCTGGTATTGAAAATTTTATTTTGAGATTGTATGTGCTGACTAAACAGTCCACAATCGACAAATCTTTTGCCGGATGAATAAACTTAATGTCACAGCTCTTTCACTAATGTGTTATGCCTGTACTTGCTTATAATTAGGCCTGTGTCGAGGAAACTGGCAAAAATCTGCTTTGTATGAGTAGCTATCCATGTAACAAATCATAATGCTGTCTAGTATCATATTTAGATGAATTTCTGATAATTCAAACTAAAATCTGTGACTTCCTGGAGTTTGAATTAAACTCTACTGTAGTTTGCTGTACGGCATTTCGCATTCAGCGAGTCATTTTGTCACTGTACACAGACGAAAGCATAAAAGCGTTCGAACAAGTTACGCATTCACGGCTGCACGATGCTGGCAACTGTAGGGCCAGTCGTTAGACTTTGCCCTTGGTGAAAGAGTCCTGTTTGTAACACTGTGCCACTGGAGCAAATGCACAGATTGATTGCTACTTCCTTGGCGATACAACCGCTGCCTTCTCACGTCGACACATGGGAAATACCGCAAACAAAAGCAGACACCGTCACGACTTCGTAAGGTGAAACCGGAGAGGTCAAGAGCGGAAGAATTGCTTGAGTGTTGACGTGCTATGTGGCATCAACAGCAGAGGCCTGCCATTAAAAAAAAAAAAAATACTAGTTTGCAGTTTCTTTGCTGGACGTGACGTCACGACAACTGACGGCAGCGATTGGCTGGCAGAGTGATGTAGATTCTTTAGGGGGGAATTTGCCACTGAATTCATAACCTGACATCAAATGTAGTTTCTAAACATGGCAGATATAATCAGGCCAGTTTCCGTCCACAATGCTGCCGCTTAGTCTGTCGCACAGATTATTTCCGTTGCTAAGGGGCAACTGGGGCTTTATGTAAACATAGGCTGGACGTGCGTTTAGGAAAAATAACATGAATGACCGACCACATCATTGACTCTTCCAACCTATTGCAAAAAAACAAAAAAAAAAAACCGACAAGTCAACATTTTTTTTTTGTTTTTTCCTCATTTTTAGTGGCTGTCGTGTAGCACCGAAGTATAAGTACCAAGTAAAATGAAACTAAAGAAAAAGTACATAACGTAAGGTGTACATGAACTCTAGAGATATAATACCAGTCCCAATGGTTTAGCAAAGAAGCCAGTCTTCTCAGAAAACCCCGTCTCTCACTTGAGTCCGTTTTCTAATATTTGAATCTTAAAAAGAAGTTGCCCCAAAAAAGCGGCAGAAAATGCACAAAACAAAGTGACAGTGCCTAAAAAGGTCACACGTGCCTTTTAACATGGCTCTCGGAACTACATGTAGTGCAGGATGCAGAACGGTACCCATGGGCTAGCTGCAGTTGTAACCCAGTGCTTGTAATATATCACAGCTGCTTGGAAGGGAGAGAGGCCACCTCCTTCATGCCGTGGTACCGGGAAAAGCAATACCAATTAGCCGCAGGCGTCAAGCACCTTGTATTTCTGTGCATCCACAAAGCAATTCTGGGACAGCAACGACAGAAAACTTCAGTAACACAGTGAACAAAAAAGAGACCAAAAGAACTGCAGTAGGGTGGAAAGTTGGGCTATTTGGTAGTAATTCATCTTGGTTTTAAAAGCGCACAAAAGACGAGGACAGAGTAAGAAACACAAACACAAACGAAAGCTCTCGTCCGTCGTTTGTGTTTCTTACTCTGTCCTTGTCTTTTGTACGCTTTTAAAACCAAGAGACCAAAAGAGTAGGCATGCGGGCGAGCGTGAATTGTAGATACAGCTAAAACTCAAGGCACAAGGAAGCAGAAAGAGGGCACTTCAAGAGGCCTTTCGACTTCCCTGCATGTTGGATTTGAGTCTCGTACCGGGTAGTAAGAAGCAACAATACTGGTTCCCTAGCCTTTCCTGCCTCAAGAAGCCTTGGAACAAAGAAATCCTACTGGTCATTCATTTTGTTTTCTCTTCTCGGGGGGATTACAGTGCACGCTGCGGCAGCAAACTGCCTCAAAGGGGCTCGACTCACACTCCTAAGAGAATGATTGGCAAGCAATTTCTCCATTGTGTACTATGTGCATTCTATGTTTTAGAATGGAAATTTGCAGACCGCATCAATAAGCCTTTTTTAACTGATAACCAAAATATTAAAAAAAAATATATATATTTCCGTGAAGTTATTGAACTTTCAAGTTATGCCGGCCGGGAAGGTTCCAGGAGGCGACACTCTACTGGCATCAATGAAAAATCCCTACTTTTCCCTACCCGCGTACGTCACGGATGTGCAGGTGGACGAGCGACTCGGGCAGCCGCCAAGTGGCTTTCCGAACGCCAGCGATCGAGGTAATTTTTTCGCAGCTTCAAGGTTGAAAGTTCTTTTGCAATCTGTGCTCCGCTATAGATTATAGAAACAGTGCCGGGAAAAAGCCTCTTTTTTGCCCTTGTTTTCGTGGGAGAAAAAAAAAAGAGTTCCCCGGCAGCAATGGAGGCCAACCATGTCAAGGTGCTTTTGCACAAGCTGTGTGCCGAGAGAACTAGTGTCACATGAAACATTTTCACTTTTGCTCGAAATACTTTATAGCCGCGTGCTGCGAGTTGAGTATCCTTCAGCAGCTGGAACAGCTTCAAGAGTGGCAAGCACAAACTCAAGCTGGCTGTGACCATTACGACATCCGTCCAAAAAAGAGTGCTAAGAACCAAGAAAAATAGTACAGAATCTAGCACTACAGTCAACATTTTGCAAAGTCACATTTGTTATTCACAATTAATTCAGATTTGATTTTTTTTATAATTTTTTAGAAACACTATATTTGTTTGGGACGTCGAATCTAGCTCAAGCGACTCTAGGAGTTCCACTCACGCGGCCGATATGTTGAAAACGAGAAGAGAAACGTATAAACGAAGTTCAAGTCTGAATTTAGACATGACTTTTGACATATTGCTATTCCTGTCTGCTGTTACAGAGGTTCATGGATCAGGTGTTGAGCTCCATCAAAGGGGTAGGAAAACGAAATTCCAGCGCTCATTTTCTAGCTTGCACCCTAACCTCAAAAACACCAGTCTTCCGCTGAAAGGCACCAAGAACTAATTTTCAAGCTAAATAAACAATCTTTCAATGTGCACCTGGTGGATGCATGCGGAGCCTATTTGGGAGGTAATCTAGCAACGTTGGGAAACTTGCTACGTAGTCGTTACATAGCAGATTCTTTCGGAGCAGCGCCGCTCTTTGGCATTTCAACATTTTCCTTCTTAGCTTTCCTCCTGGCTCAACTCACAAATCGCGCATTGTACCAACAATCCAAGAAGACTGTAAGGAAGGACTCCCCTCTTTCTCAAACCCTCGTTCGTGCAACCGGACACATCCATTGTCCCCCTAGAAGATTAGCCCGTCGCTCAAAACTCGAACAAAAGTTGCTTTCCCCACCACGTTCAGCCCTAAGCTGACAGTGTTGTGGAAGCTATGTGCTCCTTGGGCCAGCCACATGCTTGTCACTCCACAGGTACTTCGAACGGCTCGGTTGTTACGCGCTGACACTATTGACACCACCACAACGCTGACAACGCCACCAAGGGCAAAGCTCATAACCACGCCAGCCTTGCTACGTCACCAATGCGGGGAATCTTTTCTTTCTGTTTTTGTTTGCGCCGGATATCCCATGACGCATCGCGCTCTCCGTTCACTTCTCTTTGAGCGCTTGCTCGGGTGCACGGTTTGGAACGAAAAATATAGCCAGTCGTTCAAAATACAAACGTGCGATTCTCATTTACGGTTATTATCTGTCATGCTTGACTCATTTCCGAACGAAATTTGAATATTTCAATTTTTGTTTTTGTACCCCTTTAATATACGATAGATCCTTGCCTGGTTTGTCAAATGGTTGGCGTGCAATATTCGCGGCAGAAGAAGTGATGGAAATGTCTTTAATTTATTATATTGCAAAAAAATTTTATATAAAGCTGAAAATTTTTTTTTTTTTTTTTAATTATGAAGATATTAATGTTGTTAAGGGGAGGCATGCAAATTTACAGCTGATGAAAACTGTGCCAAACGAACTTAACTTAAAAAAATTTACATAGAATTACCCCCTTCCCTATTTTCAATTAAAAGATTTATAATGTCTTTCTGTACCTCACACACTATTGTATCTTCAAGCAAATATTCTTTATTTGGAGATGAACAGTGTATTTGTGTATTTTATATGCATTCCCCTGCACCTTGATGTTTGGCTTGGTGGTTGCGAAGTTCTTTTAATCGTCATTTTAACACAATCGTCATGACCAGTAACCTGCCATCTGATCTACACGAACGCAGTTCATTCCATTCTATACTTTTCATTGTTTACGATAATCACAGTCTACATGTCTTAGGTCCCAGCTCAGCATGCACATGTTCATCGCTTTGGAAGGCAAGCAATGTATGTGCCACACGCATGAACGCTGAAAATGGCATCGACCAGAAGCGCTTTTCAGAAATGGTTTACAGATCTTTTGCTAAATTACTTAAGCACCAAGGAGCATATTCATGCCACAAGAGTAGTCACACGTGCTGACGCCTGCAATAGTAACTTTTCAAAAGAAAATCTAAAACAAATGGCACGTTCCTTCAGGTCATATGAGCGTGTGTGCATCTGTACCCACATTCCGAGCATTTTCCGCGGTGCTTTGGCAATTCACAAAAAATGTATTGTGCGACTCTTCGACCTTTCTTCACCAGCCATCTTCTAATAAAAAGAGAATGGATTTACCAGCGATATCACGAAACTAGCGAGGCGCGGCTTGAGCGTAGCGAGTTGCAAAAATGGTTTTATGAAATTCCAATTGCTCCCGTTTGTCTTTTACTTTCTTATAGTTATGCACATAGACCAAGGCCATACTTTGTGCAAATATATATAATTATCAACTTTAAACAGCACGAACGCCCAGATTTTTTTGCTGTTAGACGCGAGAAAGGGCGGGCGCGAGTGTACCCGATTGCCGGCCGCACGCTTTGCTGCACAAAGTGACGTGACGCTTGGGCGGCGGGGAACACTGGGGAAAAACTAGGGAGAATGATGTTTCGGTTAACTAGAGTGAATCTGGGAGAATGAGATAGCGTTTCGGAATCAGGAAGCCATCCGCATTCAGATTATGCCCTTGGATTAGGTAGCTCGAAAAGTCGGAGTTCTCCTTTAAAGGGGTACTCCGGCATTTTCTTCATTGTCCCCAATTTGCCTAAAACCTTGCTTAACACACCAACGAACATCGCTAAAATAGTAACCCAAATATTTGGCCAAAATAACTTTTTTTCGCGAAGTTACAGAATTTACAATTAGGGTCATCATCGTGTTTTTCAAAGTGAAAAGCTCTACTGGCAACATTGAGATAGAGTGAACCCCTGCCTTCCCATGATGTCTCTATCTTGAGATAGAGACATCATGGGAAGGCAGGGGTTCACTCTTTGGGCTGTAAACTTTGTTCTCAACTGACCACAAACAGTTTCATGGCATTAAAAGAATGTTTTGAAAGGTTGCTCCAGCTCCCGCGCAGCACGAAACAAATGCTTGGCATAGTTCATTTCTAGACAGCCCGCTCGAAACGCAAGCCTGCCATCCCGTGACGCAGGCACGTAGGCAGGGGGGGCCATGGGACCTGGGCCCCCCCACCCCGAAATCTTCCATTTTGCTGGGACCCCCTCTCCCCCCTCCCCCTCATACAGCACTTTGTCATAAACAGGCCCCCCCCCCCCCCCCCCAAACAAAATCCTGGCTATGTGCCTGCCATGATGTCACGGCAATGAAAATCGCAAGTATACCATAAAATACCGCGCGCATCCGCCCATTCCACATTAAGCGCCCATTACCAAATTTGTGAGATCTCAGGAAATACGTACAGTACATTTATATGTAAAATTGATGACCGGACAAGTGCCCATCCCCCATTTTTTTGCGATTATCTCCAGAGTTTGAGTAGGCGCTTGCCCGGTATTTTACGGTATTTGAATTTTGGTATTGGCGTCATTTTCATTTGCCGATTTCATAATAACTATTTTGAGTTTCGTGATAGTAAATAGCATACCAGAAAGAGTAAAAGATGGCAATTTCGAAAATGTGGTTAGGTGGGGCAGAGCCGTATATTGGGAGAGTTTGGCCACTGCGTGTGGTGACGAAGGCGCCGGAGAGGAGAAAAATAAATGAAAGGGAGGAGAGCGCCGAAGGAGCGAGAGAGAAAGAAGGGAGCAGAAAGGAGACGACCGCCATTTTTAGCAACGCTGTCGGAGACTGGTCGGAGAAGAGCACTGCTGGGGCTACGCGTCGTCTGCTACAGGCCGACTTCTTTTTCCACTGAATAAAAGTTTGTAGCCATACGCCGAAAAATCTTAATTTATTAGCTTTTTAACGCACCGAGGAATAACTGAATGTCATTTTCTTGCCAGAGCCAGCGATATAAAAGGCAATAATCGAGATTTAGATGCCGATCCCACGCATTCCACCGGGAGAATGATCGAAGATGGCGGCCCTCCCCACTCAGGTGGGAGCAGCCGGGAGTTTACGCGCATGCGCTCATGCCTCTCGCTCTACGCCGCGCGCTGATTGGCTCACTTGGGAGGAGAGCGTTACGGCGGCGAGATCATAGACTGACCAAACTCTCCCCATATACGGCTCTGAGGTGGGGTTGCCCAAAAAAATTGCTGGATTTTTTAAGCAGGTCTTTTTTGTGCGAACACGACAGAGGTAGGAACATTACTTGTGTCGAGCTAGAGAAGTCATATTGGGGGCTACACCAGCTATGTCCACACTGGCTTTCATGGCAGTTATGTGCGATGCAGACAGCTTTCACTATTTCAACCGAGTGCCTAGGCAAACACAGAAGCAGCCACATAAGACAATCAGGAAAAGACGCCGAGTTGTACAGGCTAAGGAGGAAGGACATAGTGCAGCGAGCTATCTAGTCCAGGCTATTCCTCTGAGAAATGCAGTCGGTGGAAATGTAGGTCAGTTATTCCCGCCACTAATTTAGGTAACTAATGCAAACATTACACTATTCCGCATATTTCTCTACTGCAACGCTAGTCATCCGCAGCAGAAACAACGCCCCAAACTAAAAAGAAGTCTCGTTGCATTGTTAACACAGACATAAAGTCCATTAGGAAAGGCCAGCTGTGCCATCCACCTGTTCATAAGCGAGCTGGAGTTCATCAAAGCACAACCAAAAATCTCTTGGAAGTACTTGGTTGCTTGTCAGTAGTTATTGAATGAAAACACAGTGCAGTGGTGATTACCATCAGCACAGCCTTGCCACTGGCACTGCTGTCCCTCGGGTGGCACATGCACGACATGGCCTGCAAGCCACATATATCCCTAAAAGAAAGCTGCATAGGATGCACTTACCGTGGCTAGCGTCGCCACCCAGCGAGCTTGCACAAACCCTCTGCATGGCACGCAGTGCTGTTCGGAACAGAGCGGCACTGGCTAGCCAGTTAATGCGAAGGCTTGTAGTGTCTTGCTGCTGCCTTGGCAAAGCTGCAAGTCACCTCTTTCACGCCTTGTGGTGCCCATCAGCTTCAAAAGAAACGGTGTTGAATCGCGACCTGCTATAACCTGTCGCACAAGGGAGAAAAGGGTGTGAATGTGCAGACTCCTATATGTTTGCCTTTGTCAAGCGTGTGAGTCTTGTTTGAGAAGAAAACAACAATGACACTCCTTTCACAGTAATATGGAAAACAAAAACGAGAACGGCTCGGTTATTAATAAGTTGTGTGTAGCAGAGGCACGGGTGCGAGGGCGTAGCTCCGCAGAATGTTCTTTTTGCACGGCTGCTCGTGCAAAAATGGCGCTTTTGTGCTCGCGCCTGTGCCTTTTTTGCACACAACCTATGTTACAGAGTGTATAGCACGCCTTCGAGAGCACTCGCGTGCGGCGAGAAATCCATAATATACAGGGTACGATCGCAGGAAACCTCGCAGGGGTGCAGGAAGCTGCAAGTGCACGGTGCACCAGAATGTGAAACTAGAGGTGGTGATAGAATTTCACAGTTTGAGAATATGACGTTACTTGGGTCAAAATATAGAAACGAAAAACGTAACTGCCTTACCGGCTGATGATAAGGGCCATCGGAGCACGACCAACTATTTGTTGTGATCGGGGCATTCGATTGGACGCGGGTTTGTAAAGATTTTAAAAACACGAAAGAATAAAACATGTAGGGACGAAGACAGACAGCGCAGTCCTTTGTTGACATGAAATGTAAGATCAAGCATTATTCTGTCGGATCAAATGGTTTTGTTGAATTAGGTTTAGCTCGCAAGCCAGCCGTTCTTCGGCGGGCTTTCAGCTTTCTGCGATGGTTGTTTTAATCGTGAACGCAGGCTCAAACAATGTAGGCAGCGGCGCAAAATAGATCTGAAACGAAGAAACAGCTCGGACGCGTGGAACGAACACACATAGAGATCAAATCACAGGAAAACTCAAACCACTCACCTTTCGTTCGACGACGGTTCGTCAGGCACGATGTTTCCGATGTTTCTCCGGGCGTTGAGGAGACCGCGTCTGTTTCCGTGCTCCTATTGGTCGTGACGTCACCAAATTTCATCCAATAAAGTACGCGCCGAAGTTCTCTCTAGTCGCCGGTAACCGTCGACGGCCGCCATTGATAATGTCGATGTGCGTGCAGTTTTCTGTGGATTGGAAGGCGCCTAAGTAGATTTCAAAATCAAATAAACGCTTGTAAACAGTGTTAGTAATTAAATTTAAATGTTTTAGTTTTTAAATAATTAATTACGCTATGGTTACAAAACAACGAAACCAAGGCCGTATTCCAAATGAATTCGAGTTACTCTGGCGCACTAGTGCTCTGGGGGTTGTGTCACGTGACATCACAAATTGACAAAAACCAATTAAAAACGTTGGACGCGGGTCTAGTAACGGTGGGACGTGGTCAGGTTTTAGAACGCCCAAGTAAAAAAAAACACCTAACACTAGAGTAAGATCGAGTGCATTTTGGAACACGCAAATACGACGCTAACGACACACACGACCACCACCATCATCACCACCATATGGACGAAATGGCGCCGTTATCTTCGGAGAATCCTCCTTGGCTCGGAGTCGGTGCTCTTCGAACAGTCTTCGGGTTCGTTCTCGCGTTGTCCGTCTCTTTTAACTTCTACATGCTCTACACACAAAAAAAGAGGTACTGGTCCTGTTTTTTGTCCTTCTGGAGTTTTGGTACAGTCTGATCGCTTTTCATTGTGGTGGATATCGCGCTGATGTTTTTATTAAGGTTATTCACTGTTATTCCCCTTGATAGTCTTACGTTCTGCTCAGGAATTATACATGTTAATTAGCTGCAAACCAAAAGTCAGTATGTCCTTGGTCGTTTCTAATTGTGTCGTACTACTGGAACGCCCAACAGCGATTTTTTCCTGGACACCTCAGACATTGACGTATCACCACAAACTCCGATCAACGGTTGACGACGAACAAGTCCTTGTTTGTCGTGTTGTATTAATTTTAAAACCTCATAGCGCCGTGCTGTCACAAGAGAGAGAGGCAACATAAAAAGGACGGCAATTGCCTGACAGGCACAAAATAGGCCCATCTGACTTTTATTGTCGCAATCACAGAGCGGCAGTCCCACCAAAGAACGCTGACAGCGAGGTTTGGGCACAATATTTTCGCACTCAGAACTGTGGCTGGCTCATATATGACGATAAGTTTATTTTCCCTTAACTTGTACTGAGGACCACGATGAGACTATTAATGCTCTATTAAACTTTTTTTTTTTTAAATATTAAATATTCATACAATGAAACGTTAGATCAATTACTTATTGTGCTGACAATGACTCCAGTCAGCTTCCATTTGTAGATACTCCAGTGTCCAGTTATGTCACAAGCCACAAAAAATGACTAGCCTCTCAACCCTTCCACAACCAGACCTGCAACGTTACTAATGGCGAATTCCACTGGGCGTTTTGGAGCGCGCCGGGATCAGTTGACCAAATCCGGACTGGAGCACACGATCCGAACGGGGTCGCCTCGATTTCGATCGCCCAGTGAAATAGGCTCACTCCAGAAAAGTCGATCCCGGCGCGCTCCAAAACGACCAGTGGAATTCGCCATAAAACACTCAGTTGGAAAACTGCCATAGAGACTAATCTGAAAAAGTGGCCCCGATCTGTCCTCAAGAACCGAGCTAATGACGAACACAACGCCGCCACTTCTCCCGCAGCGGCCACTGGAGGAACTGTACGTTACTTCTATTTTGGCTTTAATCGGCCGTTGCTGAGCCAAAACAAATACAGCGGAAGAGGTTACAGGGGTGCCACCCCCGTCTCCCCAGCGAACGCACCGCGACTTACTACTGAAGTTAAAATGCACCTAGGTCGGGACGCGCTACCTGAAAGCACCGGTGAGGCATGGTTGTATAAAAACAATATTAATTGTGCCGCAAAACCCTGCAACCTAAAGATTTTAAAAACATCACGCGCCCATCATTTGGTACTAAACTCCAATAAATTTCATACAAAAAGAGTCTTTTCCGTTTGTTTTTACGCAAAAACATGCTTTCTAAAAGCTCAAGGTGACCACAGTACAGACAAATGATAAAGAGTGGCGCTGTTGTCGTATTTAGCTCGGTCTCGGTGGACGCCAGCGGCCAAAGTTTCGACGGCGAGTTTCCCAACTGAGTGTTCTAGTAACATTGCAGACCTGTAAGTGACAATGATCCCATTTGCTATGGTTTATCCTCTTCATCTTTCATACCATTATGTCTGCAAACACTGGCGGTAGAGATACCTTGGGGTGCAAGTAAAATGGCGTTGTGAATACACTGGTAACGCGAAGAGTCAACAACACGTAAAGAAGTGGTTGATTTAAAATCCTTACTCAAGAAAACCAACTCCCTCTACAGATACTGCGTTTGTCAGTGTGCATTTCGCCCAGGGAGTTAAACACGAAAGCCGTGTCATCCGACACTGCTTGTTTGTCTATTTCATAGTCTTGTTGCCAGCTTAGGTCCCTCTAGAGAAACAAATATGCATTCAGTGTGCTCTACGTCGTGTGCGCCAGATGGGTTGGTGAGCTCCGACAAACAGGTAATCTATCCAGTGTACTCTTTTGCTTGTTTTCGTTGGTTGCTGTTTGTTGCACTAGTGGAACGGCTGCTGTTTTGTTGCACTAGTGGAAGAATTGTTTATTGCCCTAGTGAAATGAGGCTATACTACTTTTGGTGCAAAACCCCAGTGCAGATGATGATTAGATGCGCTCAGTAGCGGTTCCGGGAGTCAATGATCTTGCGCTCTTTCCACTAGACAGCAAAAAGCGACTTTCTGTGCACGCTGCTCCAGAGTAAAAGAGTCACACTCTCGTTCACAGAGTCCTGAGATGGTGCGCAAAGAGTGAAAGGAGCGCGGCATTACGTTTTTCCGGATCGCTGACAAGTAGCACAAGAAAGACGGGACACAGAAGAAGCAGAACGCAAAACGAGTGCTAACTTGCAACTAAAAGGTTTACTGAAAAATTCTGCCGAGCAAACATATCTAGTGCACACACACGTGGCACAATGCCATAGCTATCTTGATGAATAACAACAACACAGCCCATTCGGAAAAAAAAAAAAAAATAAATAAACAACAACAAAGTTATCTTCGTGATTCAAGGTGGCAATAGAAACAATTGTCGTGATCCATGTATGTGCACTAAATACAGCGTCATGATGTAACAGGAAGGGCGCAAAATGAGCATTAAAAAGACCAGAACAAGGAAACTGCCTGTACTCTACGCAACCAAAACAGAAAAAAGCCTAATCCCTCTTGATAAAATCACACTCTTTCCATTAAATGAACAAATGCGGCGGCTACACAACACAATTTGCGGCTCGAAATTCGTTTTCTTTCCGCTCGAAAACTGGACGGTTTGAGTCGCACTCACCCTCTTCTCCATGGTCACGTGCCGATTTCTTTGGTTGAGACACAACCACCAAAGATAATCAAAGTCGTGGGTAATCGAAGGCACACACCCGATGCTAAATATAGACAAAAAATATGATGCCCATTTTTCGTGGCTTGTAAAAAGCTGCAACTATGTTGAATGAAAAAAAAAAAGTTGCGAAACCATGTGATTTTTGGTAACTTTCTCTATATTTCTTCTTCCCCAGTCCAGTTTCGGTTTCAAGCAGTTGCATTTTTTTACTTTATAAAAAATATATGTGACGCTGTCGCAAAATATTGATAGGGTAGTCTTCCGACACCATAATGTATTGCCTGGCAAAAAATAAAAGCAATTTTTGGGAGGTGTCACTGTCCCTTTCAGAAGTTAAAAGCCATAATACTGTACTCAAGAAACATCACAAAAAAATTGAAGTCATGCCTTATGTACATAAAATATTGCACAGCTTGAAAAGATTAGCAGCCAAATTCTGTGTGGTTGTCATCATTACGACCCTTTGCAAGTTCTCCAATATCTGCAATGCTCGGGACCAAAGGTTAAGTTGCTGGTTTGTGGTAAGAGGCATGGTAATCAGTGCGGCCTCACTTATCAGTGGTTATGGATCACACCTGCCAATGCACTGCAAAGCTTATGGATGTTCATCTGCATTGAACGGTGTGCAAGTGGCAAGGCGTAGGAAAGGAAGTGGAAAGGGAGATGCTAGAAGCGGCTCCGATACATGACTGACCAAGACTCGTGTATTCGCATCGCATCTGTTCTTTTGATAGAAAATAGTATTTTATTTTATTTTAAAATAGTATGATTTTATTGGTAGGAATTAGGCTTTCTTCTTTTTTTTGGTTGCATAGAGTGCAAGGTTTCCTTATTGCGATTTGTTTTTAATGCACTTTTTGTGCCCTTCCTGTTGTCACGACGCTGTTTACTGTGTAGTGCACATACATGAATCACGACAACCTTGTTTCTATTGCCGTCTTCAATAATGAGATAACCATTATTTTTTCGTTATGCTTCATATTTTTTGTTGGGCGTATCTGCGCACCTTGTGTTGCACTGCCAGTGCTCGTGATGTAAACTTGCTTTTGTGCTTGCCTGCTCGCAAGTGCAATGTGCCTGAAATAAATGGATGGATTTCTAAAGTTGTGTGCAGGGAGTTTTGTTGTCGGGTCTGCTGCATATATAGTCGACCATGCTGATCATCTGAGAATGTCTTGCCTCGTATATTTTCCCTACTGGTTTCAGAAAAATTAGGCATTCCATGATTTGACTGCACATGGCCCAGTGGAGGTCATGCAGCCAGAAGTGTCA
This sequence comes from Ixodes scapularis, assembly GCF_016920785.2. NCBI lineage: Eukaryota > Metazoa > Arthropoda > Arachnida > Ixodida > Ixodidae > Ixodes > Ixodes scapularis. Next base: position 24,726,077 of record NW_024609881.1, read on the forward strand.
GTATTCTGTAGTGGAAATTTGGGTTGATGGAACCTCGCAAGTGGTTAACATCACCAAGTTTGGAAAAGAGGGCAAACTGAGATGAGAGTGCTTATTTTTGTAGCTGCTGGAAACAGAAACGTCAATGGCAATGTGCCCAACATGTAGTGCATCTTTTTGCGGCTGCATTTTGAAACCCTGTTGCTGAAGCAAAGTTCACGCTGGCTGACCTCGGTTTCCCTTTATGTCTAGACTACCTATTCACCAATGCCAGGTGCCAGTTGGGCCAGCTTTTTGTAGTCGCAAAGAAAGATGGAGCTCAGGCAGGCAAAGCCAGCCCTCGCACCGGGGGGCTATGTTGCACGTTTTGGACTCCCAGGAGACTAGGGAGAAGGAAGTGACGTCAACAATGCTCGCTGGATGTTGATTGGTGTAGTCGCTGATGACAGTATCTGCAGAAGTTGCCAAGACACGTTCATTCACACCTACGTCACTTCCTTCTCCCTAGTCTTCTGGGAGTCCAAAACGTGCAACATAGCCCCCCTGTGTCGAGCACAGGCTCCAAGTCACTCGGGCAAAACTATCCGAGGCTTGCGGACATGTGTGAATACAATCCTTTGAAGATATTCTGAGGTAAGCATAGCTAGGACAAATCTGACACCTGCTGTCTGCATCATGCGTACGCATAACAGTGGGCATGTGGGCATATCACATTGCAGAGGCTAATTGGTAAGCACAGCGAGGACGACCCTTGACATCAACCAATTCGTTCACACACGTGCCCAGTCGTCGCTGCAGGTGAGGACGATGACAGTAGATGGCCAGTCGGCTTGTGGAATATTTTCTCACTGCCCGCTTCCTTCGCTAAATTTGTAACAATCGCTACGTCACTTCGCGTCACTCCACTGTGGGTGTACGAGTGCGTGCACGCTGCCCGCGGACATGCTTCAGCCCCTCGAGTGATCGCGCAAAAAAAAAAAGCACTGGTCGAAGCAGCTGCGTTCACGCTTTGGTACCGTTTCCAGTGGAGCACAAAAAAGCTGACATCGGGTATAGATCAATTTCGCCGCAGGGTTACAGGCTTGACAATGCACTTCTCCATTTCGACTAGCTGCGGGGAGCGCGATTGATTCTCGAAGAGGCGTGACAGTGTATATGCAAAGCACAATTCAGACGTGCACTCGCGGTCCAGATCACCGCTTGTGCTCCGTTGGCACCGTTGGCGTCTCATACGTACCTGGCGCGATTCCTGTTGAGGCCAGCAACGGGCGAATGATGTTACACCCGTGAATAATGCAGCCAAGCGGCGAGTTGGGCATCGCTGTAGGGCAGACTACGCAACACCGCAGCGGCGCGTCGTTCGAATGAAATAAAACATTAGCTACACTGGACGTTTTAGCGAAAGCCAAACGAGCTGGGTTTATTTCCAGGCCGTAAATGACTTCGGAACGCTGGCAGCGGTCACGGGTCCTTAGGCCTAAACACACCCTTCCGCCCTGGAGTACGCGAACGTTACGGCAGAAAGCATAAAACGGCCGTAGCGTAGCTGCCCAGTCACCATTGAGACCTGTGCGCGTATGTTAACCAGTTTCACAGTAACGATACCTTCCAATATCTAGGACTGCACCAATGCACTTTTTCGACTGGGGCGTGGAGTACTCCAAAACAAAACGGCAGCGTGTCTGCTCGCGTCGGCGGTAGCGGGGGGGAGGGGGGCTGCACGCAGCTTAGAACAGCCCGTAGCGCGCGCGTACCACGTGACTGCGCCAGCCAATCGCGGTATTCTTTCCTCCTCTCCCTCCTTCTTTTCTCTCTCGCGGGGCTTTGCCGTGGGGGCGTGGGGGGTCTCACAATACGCTTCCCGGGGGTTACTGCCCCGAGTGCCACTGGCCCTAGTGGCCGCACTGCAACCATGGTTGGCCCGTAAAACCCAAGGCGGGAGTCAAACTTCGGAAGTACTGGAAGCACAGTGTGCGATGGGCTGCTCCTCAAAAGGAGTCGCCTAGTCATCCCGTCGTCGCTTCAACACGAGGTCCTCCTGATCATCCACGAGGGTCACCAAGGTGTGAACCGCTGCCGCGCTCGAGCGCGTGACTCTGTATGGTTGCCAGGAATCAGCAAGCAGATCAAGTCTATGGTGGAGAACTGCGAGCAGTGTGCGACTACACGAATCCAACGTGCAGAGCCTCTCTTGCCATCACCTTCGCCCGAGCTGCCCTGGCAGCAGCTGGGAATTGACTTGTTTCAATTTAATTGCCAGGACTTTCTACTGATCATTGAGTACTTTTCACGATACCCTGAAGATCACACTAAGAAGGACAACGTGCTCATCAGTGGTCGAGGCGGTGAAAAGTGTAGTGGCACGCTTTGGCATTCCAGAGCTCATCTGAAGCGACAATGGCCCGCAGTTGGCGGCTCAGGAGTTGGCGGACTTCGCACGTGACTATGGCTTCAAGCACGGGACGAGCAGCCCGCGCTATCCTCAATCCAACGGGGAAGTTGAGCGCGCGGTCCGGACGATCAAGGGCCTCTTCTCCAAGAACGACGGCCCTTTTCTGGCGTTACTGGTCTTCAGAGACACCCCTGGGCCGTCTGGGTTCAGCCCCGCACAGATGTTGATGGGACGACGGCTGCGGACCAGCTTACCGAAGCCGTCGGAGAAGCTGAGACTCGAGTGGCCATCGTCGGAGGTCTTCCTCAACAAGGACAAGGCAGATAAGCGTCGGCAGGCCACAGACTTCAATCGTCGACATGCGGCGAAGGAACTGCGTCCGCTCAGGCGAGGATGTCTGGGTCACGGACGTCCAGTGTGGTGCCAAGGTTCTGAGCGAAGCACAGCGTCCACGTTCTTACGTGGTGGAGACACCCCCAGGGGTTCTGCAGCGGAATCGGAAGCATCTGGTGCCGTACAAGCCTCCAGTGGCGCCTGTTCCAGAACCTTCTGATCTACGGGAGTCGGACGAGTCACTTGCTTATGGTCTGCAGCAGCGGACTCTTTGCCGTCCAGCAACCCCTGACGTCGTCAGTCAGAGGCCTTTGGATCCTGAGTATGAAGTAATTCAGAGGTCTCGATATGGTCGGGCGATAGTCCGCCCCAAAATGTGTTACGAGAGGAGATGTACTCCTTCCAACGTTGTGGTGTTGTTGTAGCGTTGGGAAGAGTTGATGGTTTTAGGATTTTAGTACAGTGTACTAGAATACTTGGGTAGTGTTTGGAACGGAGGGCCTCGCCTGAAGCAAGTGGTATTGATCGCGACAGGTGTCGCGTCCGGCGCCTTATCCAGAAGGTGTGCGCATGCGCGGCTGCACGCGCGAAAATATGAATCTTTGGTGCCGCTTTGGTGGAGTGCACATAGGATTTCTGATACAGCTACGACCTGCCAGTGGTCGTACCGCGGCATCAATTACGCTGCGGAACGATCGTTAGCAACATGGTGCTTCAATGCATTGGACGCTACAAGCTACATTACCCTTCTAAGAAGCGAATTTCAAGTTGTGTCAGCGAAGAATTAGCTGCGACTTTCGGTTTGTCGGATGGTGAGCATTTTAAATGAAATTCCTATTTCCTTGGTCGCAAAGGCCGAACATTAGATTTTTGAAAGGGATATCTAAAAGGTAAAAGCAGTTTTTTTTTTTTTTTTTTCTATTTTATTTTTTAATGGAACGAAACGGCACATACTAAAGTCCGAGATTGTTTTAGTATCTTTTTAATGCCCCAGGTTAACTTCTCTGTTTTCTTTTCTGCCCGTCTTCTATTTCTTGACCTTAATCAGCTCGCTTCACTTGTCACTCGTTCTTTCATTTATGCGACGAACCACCCAAGCGACGGTCGCAAAAAGGTTAGAATCTTATACTTCTTCATGGCTGCCACGACCATCCGAGGACCACCCGACGTTCACTTGTAAGAAATGGCTTATAAGCCGTGACAATTTTTATCACGTGTTTTAACATTGAACTTAAAAGTCCAAAAACTGAGACAACGTGGGCTGAACAAGTAATGCTTTATAAGATTCAAAGAAAGCAAGCAACTATTTCACATTTTGAGCAGAAAACATGAGGACACGTAGATCAGGCAAGGAAAAAGCTGTAGTAGTTTACAGCACGGCGTTCAAATAATGGTTAAAATGTGCAGCGCATACATGGTTACAATATGCAGCGCATTTTCCTCTTGAGGGTAATTCATCTGAAACTTACACGCTCATAACAATACATTTAACCGACAGCTGCTTTCTGACAATCAGGTGAGTCTCGCCTGAGCTGGATCTTCGAAGGGAAAGACCCATGGTTCCACAGGGGGCGTATCTGGTTCACGCAGACATACAGGGTGTTTTTGTTTTATTCTTTACAGACCTTTATATATTTTACAAAAAAAAAAGAAAAAAAAAGATGTGGCAGATATGTGGATACCGTCTTTCGTTATATTTATAGGGCACGGTGGACAATAAATGGGTGAATAACCGTTGCAATGTTTAATAATTAACCAAAATTTGTTAGCTAACTTGTTTATTAACGGCTTAATTAGCCATGGTGCAATTGCAGTTTAAAAGGAGTCATTATTAAAGGCAAATACAATTTCGACAAATCGCGAAAAGGCAACGAGGTTCGCCAAATTTATCGTAAAAGTTTGCCTTTATTCGCTTGATTCAGAAACCGCGTTATGAAAATAATGTGTAGAATAGTGGACTTAGTCGTCTTGATGTGTGGCGCCGGCGAGTCCACCGAAGACACGCTGTCGAGTTAGTGACGAGGAAACAGAAACAACTGTGTCATTCTTCTACGCATCAATATCAGCACAACCTCATTCGCGCTTTCAGCGCGCGGTTTTTTAATTGAGCGAAGAAAGGCAAAACTTTAGCGATGAATATCTCAGGACAGAATGAGCGGGTTGGTAGAGATAATTAAGCTTGAGGAGGAAAACGAGAAGGGACGGACAAACACAACCAAAACGACCGCCTTGTTGCTTTCGCTCAAAGTTCGTTGTCTGTTCGCGAACTTTCTGAATTGGGTTGGCCTTTAATAATGGCTCCCTTTAAAGCTGCAATTGCAACATGGCCCATTAAACCGTTCATTAACCCTTTGCCTACCGCAAAAATTAAAAAGAAATTGAAAATACCGATATTTTTTAAAATTTTTTATGTGCCCTATACTCTATTTTACCTAGTGTTGTACCGCAGGAAATGCTACATGCGCGAGCTCCTTGCTTTAGGGCACATCTCGGCGGCACAAGCTCTCGTGCACCAAAAGCAGCGGCCAACGCTATGAGCTCGCGCTTCTAGCCTTCGCTGCGGTGCAGTATAAGGTGAAACAGAGTACCGACACGTGCACCGCTCAAAGTGAAAAAAAAAAAAAAAAAAAAAGCGGGCTGCTTTATTTTTTTCGGTTAACTCGACTACAGCGCCGCCACGAACTGTCAATACACGCGCCCTCACGAGCTCCCGTTGGTATCTTCCACTGATTGAGATCACTGGTATCTTCGGTCTTTGTTAGAGCCACTCTATATGGCAGCGTAGCTGCCAGAGTAGCGACACGACGCAAAATTATCTAGATGCACGACGTCAGAAGCGCTGATAGTGATCTCCATTTTGGGCCTGGGAGGTTGCCATGGTAACCGTACTTCTAGCGACGCCGGGCGGCAACCTTTGTAGTCTAGTTGATATCTCCATTCGTTCATTGAAAAGTGGTATAAGACGCTTGGCATCGCGGTACGGCAATAACGTCTGGAAAAACGGTGCCTGTTTTTTCTGAAAAGTGAGACGATTTGCAGCCCGGAGACTGTCGGGCGACGATAGCTGCTATGGCATCGTACGTGCACGGACAAGGCGAGTAATTTTCGGCGCCGCCGGGATGGCGGCCGCTTCGCGGGACGAACGCACCGTCCTAGTACTTTCGGACTTCGCTCCGATGGAACAAAATCCGATTACGCCGGCCACGACAGGACGATTCGCTCGGAACATGACTGCTGCTCGACTGCACCATAGTGAGCGAGTATATATGTTTAGCATCATACTTCTTCAAGACCCGATCATCTCTTCAAGATGAGATTTCCTCACCGACTGGTGAGGAGCGACGTCGACGGGGTTCAACCGAGAAGGACGGCATGGTGGTCTCTAGAGAACTGTTGACGCCATCAAAAGAGACGGACGCCGGATAGGAGGTGTTCTTGCCGACAGGCCAAATGGTCGTTCGGAAGTTTACCGGCATTCAAAAAGTCAATATTTTTATCTGGTGTAGCACACATATCGGTGTTAAAGGGGCCACGAAATTATTTTTAAACTTCTTCTTTACCTATAATCCTCAACTCAGAAGAGAACTGTGAAATCACGCAGTCGTGACATGCTAGGGCACCTGTGCGATGACCCCAAGCTTTCACCGTGCTTTTTAAGCACACCGTAGAACTTGGCATTCGCAAGTAATGATAAGTTCCGTCAGGGCACTCATTCGCCAGGAACGTGAATTCAAATATCCATGGACGAATTGATTGCTGACGAGCGCATACATCCGAGCGACGCAGTTTTCGTGTCCAATGCGTGTGTTGGGGTTGGCTGACGTCATTTTGGCCTTGGTAGGCACTGTACAGAGGATATTTAGAACCATACACACATGATGATAACGTCATAGCACACTGACATTAAGGAGCACAAAACGGGCCCAGCTACAGAAAATAAATATTACACTTGTAAGAAATAAATACGTCTGTAACTTGTTAATTACAAAGACGAACACACCTCTGAGCACCTAAGTTTAATAGTATGTGTTGATGCATTGTCATAGAGCAGGACATTTCATACACGTCACTTGAGCAAACGACAGTTTTTCACTTGAAAAACAAACCAAAAAACACTGCGATCAAATGCAAGCTATTGCAACGAAAGAAAGTTATATCAAAAGCTTCAGAACTGCCATTTCGTAAAATTGGCGATTAGTAAAAAAGGTTAAAGATCGCAGGAGCTTCCTCGCTAAAAAATGCTGTGATTATTCGGTGACCCAGGGCTGAAAAAATTTCCCCTAGGCCCTACACGCGCCGTATACATTTCGTTATGATTCTCAGAAATTCAGACTTTCAAAGAAACTAGAAAAATGCGAAAATTTTATCCCAAAAGCTATGTGGAGCGCAAGTTCGTCTGCTTCTTTTTGCAGGGGTTGTGGTGACGTCAGAACGCCGAGATCTGAGTGGCTCCGATCGAAGGATAGTGAGTAGACCTAAAAGCGAGCTGCATTGAGGTCTACCCACTATTCTTTATTCAGAACCAATCAGAGCTCGGCGTTCTGACGTCGCCACAATCCCTACTAAAAGAAACAGACGAACTTGCGCTGCGAATATCGTAAAATCGTTGATTAGTATACTTGGGAGTTGTGTGAATATTTATACAGCGTGTAGTAGGTCAGCCATTTCAAAGTTGCGACGAGTCACTCGCTGTAGATGAGCAATTTAGTCAGTGCAGTATAACCGCTAGCCTGGCCGGGGTCTATAGGTCTTTAAGGTGCACCACGCAGTAGTGATACACAACCGCAGGCCGGTACGATGCTCATCCAGATCGAAACGGGCAGGGGTGGGGATTGAACCCAGGTTCCCTGGCTCATTAGTGCAAAACGTAAACATCGCAAAAGCTTCCTCGCTAAAAGTTGGTGATCATGCGGTTACCTGGGGAAAAAACAAATTCCCCAAGGCCCAACATGCGACGCATAGATTTCGCATCGACTCTCAGACACTCCAACGTTCAAATAAAGCTAAGAGAATGCGAAAATTGCATGCTAAATTTCTTATCGATCCTCAAACACATCCGGAAACCCGAGCACCGCTAAGGCGATATTAATGATGCTGTCGCACAGGTGCTAATATCCAGAGCGATCTTGCACAGAAAGGGTATAAAGCAGGGGTGGCCAGGCCAACCAGGGCCGCAAACGAAACCACGAAACTTTTAAGAGCCACGGGGGGGGAAGGGGGGGGGGGGGGGGGGGGGGGCAAGTTTAAATTATGTTCAGAGTCTGACTGTACGTAGGAGTGCACAAGGCTGTACGACAGTACGTATGGAGGTACAAGGCTGCCAAACCCCGAGTCGCACTTCATTCTGCCTGAAATCCCTTCTTTTTTTCCTGGGGAAATGCGGGAAGGGGGGGGTCCCCTCATGAGGGATCCGCGAGCCGCACTTGGACCAGCAAAGAGCCGCATGCGGCTCGCGAGCCGCGGTTTGGCCACCCCTGGTATAAAGTATCATTTCTTTCAGATCTTCATGTTATACCTACGTCAGAAAGCACGAAGAAGCCCTAAATCGTCGACAAGCTGCGGCACATCACGACTAAGGGCCCCGAACAAACTCGCATCCACCAGCTCTGGGCGCTGCCATCTTACCGATGACATCACGGCTCTTGAGAGGTCACGTGACGAGTCGTCACTCGGTTGTTACGGAAACCGAGCCAGCTCAGCTCGTTGCTATGGTACCGCGTGTGACCAATCGCGGTGAGAGGCGGCACAGGGAAAAGCGTGGCGCTACTCTGGCAGCTACGCTGCCATATCGAGTGGCTCTAGTCTTTGTTAGAAGGAGAGATGTACAGTAGCGCCACTAACCTAGAGGGAGCCACGTGTTTGTAAAGTGGGTTATAAATAAAGCCGCCGGGAGCGAGCTGCTTCTACTTCGTCACCGGCTCTCGGACCCTGCGTGTCGTGTTCCACTACAGTGGCAACACTGGTTACAGCGCACGAGACGAGGACAAACCGAGAAACACACAAAGAGACAAGCACAAGCGCTGTTCCTCTCTTTGTGTCTCTCTCGTTTTGTCCTCATCTCGTGCGATGTAGACGACTAGATAAGCCAAACTACCCAGAACAAAGTTTGCGGCTCGAAATTCGTGTTCTTTCGGCTGAAAACAGCCGGTCAAGAATGGGCAATATGCAAAATAGCAGCGCGCCTAGCGATTGAGGTGCACTACAAGAGCAGAAGACTGTTACTGGCTAGTTTCGGTTTCGGTTTAGCCGGGTCGTGCATTTGTCGTCTGCTATCGTCTCCGCACTGCATTGCTCCCGTCTTCATTGCCCTACACTCCCTCACGACGCAGTAAGTACCCTTTTCTTCTCGTCATCAGACACAGCGAATCGTTAGCCAAACAATTACGCTTTTGCTGGCACGGAGAGCGAGCGAAAACCGCCGGTGGATGGATGCTGTGGCATGCTCTCCCTTTACATCGGTTCGAAGAACCTGGTTTAGTGGCGCGCCTGGCGGCAAAATGTTGCAGTTGCGGCAACGGTGGAGGCAGTGGAGGTGTGGCCATAGAGATCATATACTAAATCTAGAGGAAAAGGTCCGCCATTTTCCCATACATTCTGGCTGCCGCAAGCGGCGGACCATGCAGGCAGACCCTCTGGGTCCCAAACACGGTTACATCCAACGTTCATCAGAGCAGTTTCGTGAACTTCAACAATCCACGAACTTACCGGTGGAAAAATACTCGCGTTCCTTTCGAAGGTTTCTTTTTGCATAGCGCGCAGATGTACGGCCTCGCGTTAACGCTAAACTAAACCATTTACCCGGCTTCGCTGGTGGGGCGCGGCTGGGCGCGGTGGAGGAATACGAAACTGCGCAACCACCAGATTTCCGAGATTTCGACAGAAGGGAAGTTAATGCAGCGTAATGACTTTATTGCTTTTTATAAGCGTTAGAATAGCTCAGAATTTAGTTTACAACGTTAAATTATCACTGTTTATATTGCTGAGAGTTTTCACTCTTCGCGTTTACCATGGCAACGTTGCTTTCTTTCTCTCGTGTTCTGTCGCTCTCTTTCGCGATCGTTCACTCGGGACCCAGGATGTCGGCGCACGGGATTTGCCACTCCTCCTCACCCACCTTTACCCCCCTGGGTGTGGCGGTTTGTTTTTCAACTCTCGCCGCGACAGCGAGCTTTTGTAAGTGAGATCGATTTTATTTTCTGAAACTACTCGACTTCCCCATATTCAACACACGAGTACCTTTCTTAGCAAGGTAAAACGCGCTGTGTCTGTGCCTTTCTTGTTTCTTCTGTCATTTTTCTTGCGCTGTTTTACCTTGTAATCCAGTGGCGTCACTGGGGCCAGCGGCACCCGGTACGGTGGCCGTTCCTGCAGCATTGGCAAACGTTCGGGCGATGGTAGCCGGACTCAATAGGTCTGTTCGGTTCGACCAAGAAGTTCTGAACTAACTCTGGTCCGAATTCAGAGGAGTGCATGAGTCGTGCAGCGGCGGCGTAGAACCAGTGCAGCCGCCGCGTTAGGACTGGCGCTGTGATCGGCTTCCGGAGCAGAAGCGCAGGGTGTCGTCTGCATGATCTGCATCTGTTGGCTCTTGTTTCTCCGCACCACGTCATATGCTGCATCTAATTATTCGCGGTTTGATGAGACAAATCGCGTTTCCTTAGTTCTAATGTATAGAAACGAAATCTTTTCTGTGAATGTTTCTTTATTCCAGTGTACTTTTTGTGCACGAAATGTTTTTGTCCGCATTTTTAACGGCCGTCCGCTGCCTATCGTTTTCATAAGCGTTAGTGTCCACATTCATTTATCAATTGTAGATTCAGTACAAGTCTTTCGAGTTTCACATTTCGACGATAGATACTCGGCATCAGGATGATTTCGTGTCGGAAGTTACTGGCGGCAGCTCGCGGTCAGTAGCAGTCTTTTCTAAGACCAAGGCCTGACGAGAGAATTTTGGCCAAAACAGTTATCGATCCGTCATTTTGGTGTCAAGTTGAAGCGTTTATTCCGATTCCGAAGAAAGATCCGCATGGAACTAGCAAGCCATTGCCAATTCTCTGCGTTTTTCCCAGACCCGTTAGTGGGCATCCACAAATACCAGCGGACAAGACATGCAGTATTATGCTCAGAAATGGGGCATGCGAGTGTCAATGTATTACATCCCTACATGTGCACCGGGGTCGTCAGTCTGCATCCAAGAGCTACTCAAGGCGGGGGCTATCAAGAGTGAGGTACTTTTCTTAACATAGCACCGCGTAGCATCAAAAAGAAACAATTTACGCGAGTCAATCTTTCAACGTACGCTTACCACAGGGAGCCAAACCTGTGCAAGCAGGTGCGCAAAACGCTCTCAGAATATCACAAATGAGCACATTCCGAGCCTAGGTTATGGTCTAGATTCCGTGTCCACCACGGGTACATTATTTCATAAATGAAAGGAAATATGTAACCTCCGTACGTCTCAGCGTTTGTTAAACATTGGAGATATTTGAGCATGAGCTCTAATAAATGGCACCGCGAGCAGAGACGGGCGAGGAGTGTCGTCTGCTCTCGTCGTCTACTTCTGCACGGACGCTGAACTGACTCCGGAGCTGGTGCGTCTGAACTCGTTCAGAACTGGGATGATAAAGTTGAGGCTTGGGCGAGTTGGTACATACTTCGGAAATTAAAAACAGCGCGGAAAGACGAGGACCAGACAAAGAAGTGACACGGACGTAGCGCTGCTGCGCTACGTCCGTGTCACTGCTGGGAAGCCATTGTTGCCATTCGAGTCCGCTCACTCAAAAACTGTCAAGCGGGCGATTGCAAGGACTTGCTATACACATGCGCTGCGTAGGTCTTGTTATCATAAAATTAAACATAGCTTTGACAGGCAAACTGAACGCCTCGCAGATGCTGGGTTTCCCTCTCACGTGTTAACAACGGTCGCCGAGTCTTTGCTGAAAGATATCAAGAGCAGCCCTATGAGAAGTGAAGAAGAGGCCAACAACAGAAAGGGAAGGGAAAGAAGAAAGTTTGTGGTTATTCCCTACGTACACGGCCTGTCCCACAACCTAAAACGCTTTGCTGGCAGGTGTGACGTCGACGTTTTATTCTCTGCCCCGGACAAGCTGTCCAGGTTGTGCAGAGCTGTTAACCCTTCTTCGAGGGCGGCCACGGCTTGCAGTACGAGGCATCGAGATCGCTTTGTCCCATATTCGGAGGGGGTTGTTTATTCTCTCCCTCTGACGTGTGGCAGGCGCTACGTTGGCCAGACGGGCCGCTGTCTCAACGACAGGTTGAGAGAGCACGCTTACAGTGTCTCCACAACTGTGTCTGGTCACCTGGGCATTCATTGCCGCGACTGTGGTTGCCTTCCCGACTTCCAACGGTGTGAGGTTGTTAAGCGTCATAGGGACCAGCTTACTCGCGAAATTCTAGAGGCTGTTGAGATAGCGAGGCTGGGTGCAGCATGTGTAAGCAGTCCTTCTGTGGCCCTATCAGGCAAAGAGATGAATTTTCTAGTTCCGTGACTTGCTCGATTTTTAGCACATACTCTGTACGGCTGTGTCATGGCGCATTTCATTATTATTTTTTTCAATGATTTTTTTTTTCAATGTTTTTTTTCAATGTTTTTTATCATTGTTTTATTTTTATTGGTGATACATCACATGGGCTGAATTTTTTATGTTCTTTTGTTCGTGACACCGCAAATAAATATTGCGAGTTTGCGTTCAATAAACTCAGTTGTAAGTCAGCGCTACGTCCGTGTCACTTCTTTGTCTGGTCCTCGTCTTTCCGCGCTGTTTTTAATTTCCGAACTGGGATGAATTGAACGCACCAGTGCAGCGGCCATGCAACTTCCAGTTGAATCGAATGTGCCAGTTCTTGCACTGTTGAACTATAGTTCAGTTCAGGCGAATTGAACAGACCTAATGTCTGAAGCCCAGCCCGTGCTCTGTGCCTTGCCAACTTCAGCGCATGTCTATGATGAACACTGACGGTATATAATTTGCGTCAGACTATTCCTTTGTTTTTTTTCGCGTCTCCCGTTTCGCGGAGAAGAAAACGAATGGGTGTTTTTGCAAGTTATCACCATCAACGATTGGTTTTCAATGATATTTACTAAAAGCACAAACATGCACGACCCATATATAGTACTCTTCATTGAGGCACCTAGACATGTTCTTGTTGTTGCTAAGCTCCCACAGAAAGTTGTCGCCGAGGATGGAAACATTTAAAGGACTAAATGTGACATATTTATACGACGTTACATAGAACTACAAGTATGTAGGGGAAGGATACCTGAAAAGAAAAATCCTAGTGGCCTCCAGGGCCAGCCGAACATTGGCAGCCACCTCACAGGAGTTTCGTTCTCAAGTCCTCACTCAACCTTCGACCACCTCCATATCTTGTTTAAACTTCATAGTTGTTGGGTACAAAATTAAAGGAATGGGGGAGTACTGTGAAAAAGTGACACAAACATAATTGTCAAATCGTATCGGTGCTCAGTGGCGCCCAAACACCCGAAAGAAATACGACATATTCCTGTCACGGCAAACCAAAAAGAATGTTTATTCCCCCGTGGCCCCGCACAAGCCACGGGCCCAACTTGTAGAAAACTTCCCGCTTGTACAAAGCGGGAAGTTCAAAGGAGGCCTGTGCCACATCTCCCTCTGGGGATAAATTAGAGCTTCGGCTAGTCTGTAGTTATCCACAAAACCGATGGGGGGCAAACGCTTTTCTTCCAGCCCTCTACACTGCCACGGGGCCCCTGCAGTCCTGTGTTTATGTCTGTGACTGCGAAGCCTGCGGCAGTGTTGGTGGGTGCTCCGTGACTTCCTCCCCGGTTAACGCCCGACGACCAGACTCGAGATTCTGCAAGGCAGAAGGTCCTCCTCATCACCATGACGGAGGAGGAAACAGGCAACGGTGAACAGCGTAGAAGGGGGAGAGGAGGAAGCGAGGGAAAAGTGGAAAGCGCGAACTGGTTGTCGGTCTTTAAGGCAGGTCCGTCAGGAGCGGTCGTTTTGGCTGGCGACAACACGAACCCGTCGCGTTGACCAGAATGAGCGGGGTTCGGTGAGAGCTCTTCGGTTGCGACGGACGTTCCCTGTTGTGGTTCTGACCCAGTAAGACCTGGGTGTGTCCGCTTGACGGTGGCCCTCCGTGGGCACTTGAGGTCCTTCACCCACACAGTTGATCCGCGGCTCAGTTTGGGTAGCCGTCAAGTCGCGTGGCGGCGGTCGAAGTGTGTCCGTTGGCACTCTTTGGCCTGATGGTCGCGTCTAGTGGCGACGTTGTTGACTTGGCCAGGAGTCAGAAGATCTGTGTACAACCCGTGTCCGTAGACGTCGCCCCACGAGGAGTTCGGCTGCACTCCGCCTTCTAGGACCCGGGGTATTCCGGTACCGGAGTAGGCCGACCAAGTACGGGTCCTCCACTCTCTCAAGCAGACTCTTCATTGTCTGCACTGTAGTGTTTGAGGGGCTATACTGCATTACGATATATGCGCAGGAAGGCTTACGGTACGACGACGATGGCGTGGAGGGCAGCGGCGGCCCGCGGCCGAGCGGACACGCCGAAGGAAAAAGGACACGTCCAGCTCCGACGAACGCTGCTACACTTCTTTATTCAGGCGCACAAGGGCGATTAAAGGAAAAGGGGCACCCTGGTGGCGATTCATAAACTCAATTACAACATTTCTCCCTTCATAAAATAAAGCAAAAGGAGAGCAAAAAGAAACGAAACCTATCAGGCTACGAAAGGTATTTACAACATATCATTTTCTTCCTTCCGTAAAATAAAAAAAAGAGAACATGAAGAACGAAATAATTCTGGGAACCAAAACTATTTACAACACATCCTATCCCGCAACGTTTCATCATGAGCACACATGGCACAAAAATTCATTCAGCACACACATAATCGCAGACATAGTCGTCGAGCCAAGCTGGTCGTTGCTTGGGTCGCTGCGGTCGGGCTGGGGGACGTGAAGCTGGATAGTCATTCATCAGCCCACCAAGAGGAATGAAAGAAGGTTGCTCCTGTTCGATATTGTCATGATCCGGAGTTGGTGAAGCAGATCTGGCAGAGGTTGATGCTTCGCTGTACTCGGTAGTTCCGCTCACTTCCGGTGACGACTTTGCGGGGGAGGGCTGGTCCAGATGGCTTGGTCTAGGGGAACTTCGCTCTGATTCTACAGAGTGTAGACCAGGCGGAGGAGGAGCACTGGCGGACGCTTCACGACCAATCACGGAGGGTGGTTCAGTGCTGAAGACACCAGGAGGTGGAGGAATTCGTGAAAAGCTTACGGGAGGAACGGCAGGGATGGGCTGAAGAGGTGCACAAGGAAACAAAGCTTCATCAGCCGCCCAGGATGATCTGTGTGATCTGTGTGAGTACGTAGGTTTGAGAGGTGTACGAGTAAATTTGTCGGCATTCCATGTTGTACCATCATCAAGTGTATATGTAGAAGGACCAATTTTCGCAGAAATCATCTGTGGTTCAGAATACTTGTGCTGAAATTTACCATGGTGTCTTGGCTTATGGACCTTTACATACTGTCCTGTTTTAAAAGATGGCACTTTCACTGCTCGCCTTGAGTCCGAGTACTTTTTCATCTTTGCTTGGTACACATGTACCCTTTCCGGCAGGTCGCGCTGGACAATGTGCCGAGGTAGAGGTGGATCCGGAGTTGCTCGTCCTTGGATGTGTAGGCGAGTCCGATGATTTCTTGCATGCAGCAGAAACGCCGGGGTTTCACCTGTGGCCGCATGCCGAGTGCTTCGATAAACTCCAAGGTATTCAGTGATGGCCTCTCGAAGCGGACGGCGTTGCACCATTGCCAACTGGATGACGGACTTTAGGACTCTATTGAATCTTTCAACTTGCCCATTACCTTGAGGGTGATAAAGGGAAGATTTTACGTGTTTTATGCCATTTGTCTGTAGGAACTGGTTGAACTCATGGGATGTGAATTGTGGACCGTTATCTGTTGTTATCTCGAGAGGCAGGCCCTCTCGAGAAAAAATCGATTTCAAAAAGTCAACGACTGACGCTGTCGTGACGTTGTGGGACGAAGCCACTTCCGGCCACTTGCTGTGGTAGTCCACCAAAGTAATGAAGTAACGTTCTTTTGATGGGGCTTGCTCAAACTAAAGCCCCTCGATGTGTTTGCGTTTGTCTTGCAAGTAGCGTCAAATGCGCGAGTGCACGAGGCCCATGTCTCGAGCGGCCCTTGGAAGCAAATGGCGGCGCAGCACTGAAATGAGCGGGCCTTGGAAGCGAATGGCGGCGGAGCACCCGCTCATGGCACGTGTCTCGCGCGCTTCCACAACAATGATTGGCGGTACTTGTCAAAAACGCTTTTATCAAGGGGCTTTAGCTCAAACGGCCCAACGATGTCGATGGCAAGCTTGGTCCACGAACGGGAAGGAAATGCTACCGGCTGTAGGGGCGCCGGGGAAGCCTTAGCGGGCTTGTCGGTGGAGTGACAAACAGTGCAATGCTGGATTACGTTCTTGATGTTTTCTGCGATATGTGGCCACCAATAAAGTTCCTTTATAAAACTCGTCGTCCTCGATATTCCTTGATGGGTCTCATGGCCGATCTGGATAACCTTGTCGCGCAGACTCGGCGGCACGATGATCTTCTCCCCTTGGAAAAGGAGTCCGTCGACCACGGAAAGCTGATCTCTAAGAACGAAATATGACCTGAGTTCTGGAGATAGCTTGGAGACAGCCCCGACGAACGCTGCTACACTTCTTTATTCACGCGCGCAAGGGCGATTAAAGGAAAAGGGGCACCCTGGTGGCGATTCATAAACTCAATTACAACATGCACCGTCTACTCGGCCTCTCCGTTCTCCTGAGGATGACGAGGGCTGCTGATAGTGTGCTCGAAACTGTAGTTTCGGGCAGAAGAACTGTGGTCCATTCACCGTTGCAGGTATCCTATGGCAGGCGAATAGGCTCTTCAGACATTCAATGACAGCCTCAGATTTTGTTGTTAGATAGGAGATCTTAAGAAAGCGAGACCGGTAGCCAGCGCAGAGCAAATACTTCTTGCCTCGTATATGAAACAAGTCCAGCCCAACCATTTACCATGACAGAGATGGCATCACCGTTGGCGTGAGAGGCTCGCCGTTTTGCTGACATATCTTCGTGCACACAACGCAATTACTGACAACTCTCAGCTCGGACTACAGGTTTGGTCACCAGCATAGGCGTGCGCACAGGGGGGGGGGGGGGGGGGGGGGGGGGGCAGGGGGGGGGGGCGGCCGCCCCCTCTAATCATCTAGGGGGGGGGGGGGGCGCAAAGTTGGCCCGACTCGAGGCGCGACGGCGCCGGCGGTATAGGCCTCCTGCGCTGAAGCTTTGAACAAACTATAGCGCCCTTATTTTGGGTAGTACAAGCTCACCTGATTGAGCATAGCCCTACTTATGGCACGTTGGTCGAGCTTTTTCTATTCTATGTGGTGCTAAAGAGCGAAAAAAACAACTTTGAACGCCAGAAATCGGCCAAACTCAACGTTGCAAGAAAATCGAAAGTGCCGAATTCATGACACCACCGCTAGGGCACGCGTCTCTTACCTGTGGGTGGTGACGTCAAAACACCTTTGTCGCGACGCATTAATTTTTTTTTTTTTTTCGTTTTGATGTCTACTTTGGAACGCGTGAAACGGCATCTCTTGGCTCACGCTCTCAGCGTCTTAGCTTTGACGGCGTTCGAATTTTTGTTCTGTCTTTGTATTTTCATCGTAATCTCGCGCTCCGCACCAGAGCAGGCACGCTTCTGCATGCGTGACAGTTTGAGACGCTAAAATTTGTACTACCCAAAACAAGTACTAACAAGTCTAAAGCCCCTTGATAAAGTCGTTTTTTACAAGTACCGCCAACCATTGTTGTGGAAACGCGCGAGACACGTGCCACGCGCGGGCGCTCCGCCGCCATTCGCTTCCAAGGGCCGCTCATTTCAGTGCTGGGTCGCCATTTGCTTCCAAAGGCCGCTCGAGGCACGGGCCACGTGCGCTCGCGCATTTGACGCTACTTGCAAGACAAACGGAAACATATCGAGGGGCTTTAAACAAGTCTTATTTGCAGCACCCTCTGGGCAGCGCAGGAGGCCCATGGTTTCTTTTTCGACGGCATAAAACACCGACGCCAAAGTGCCCTCCCTCTAGTGCGCGCAACGAAAAAAACAACCATAAAAACACGCCGCGACACAGTCAGTCATCGAACAGTTCACGACAAAATCGCGTAGAATTTTGCTTTAGACTTTTCACGATTGGTGAAAAGTGCTGTATCTCCCACGTGCTACAGATTTTCAGTAATCTAGTCATAAAATATTATTACCACCACATAACATATTCATTAGTCTGTATAACGTTTGTTGAGCATGACATAATGCGCGCGTGTTATCTTGTTGTTTCTATTACATGTTTCTATCAAGCGCCAGAAAGTAAGATTATCAACTGTACATTTGGATGCTCAGAAGAAAAAAAAGCCATGTCATAGCGTTTATCTTCAATAATTACTAAATATTGTAACTTGCTGTTTCGCGTATTTTTAATCTGCGGTATATTCTCGTGCTTTTAAGCTTTGCTATTACGTTGTGTATTGGGTGGCGTTTCTCGTCCTCTGCATGAACGTTGCAGACGCCATATGACAGCTTTCGCCATGTGTAGGTGAACCGATGCGTTTGCACTGTATGTATACTATATTTTCCATACAAGCAGAGTCACGTTGAGGCAATATTTTTAAATATTCTGTGCTGTTAATGATGGCATATGTGTCGTCTCTTTGTCTGTTTTAGAAAGAATAAAAAAAAATTTGTATGCGCGTTGTGTCACTGACGCCTCAGTTGCGCAGGGACTGCCTTTCTTTGCGGACGTTTCACAAGAAAGTGAAACCTACTGCTTAATAATATTTTGTATATGTTACAATTCAATATTGTTGAAATAAACGTTTCATAACTATATCTCGTCTCAGCACTACCATATGAGCGTAAGGACATCAGTGGGAGTGCGTTGACAGAAAGCGGGGGGGGGGGGGGGGGGGGGAGGAGGGGGGGGGGGGGGGGCGGCGGGGGCGCTCTGGGGAAACCTCGCCCCCCCCCCCCCCCTAATGAAAAATCCTGCGCACGCCTATGGTCACCAGACAGTTTCATTCGCGCGCTGCCTGCACTGTCCAATTCCCTGAAGTCCCTCGTGAAGTAGGTTTGATATCTCCTTCCTTAGGGAACCAGGAATAAGGCGAGTTCCATAGAGCAGAAAGTTTCGCAATGGGACAGGCTTTCTCTGTACTGCCAAAAGGGCGACACGTCGAGAGGAAGTCTTGACTATGATGGCCATATGTTTATGCAGTAAACCTAAAGGATCTGGCAAACTTTGTCTTTCTCTTGGGCTTATTCGACCTAATGGAGTGCTGCTTCGGAGACTCATCACTGCTCCAACAGTGCATGACTGAACCTCAGTGCAGGTCATTGTCTCCGCTGGCTTTCCCTCCATCTCCGGAGCCTTTGGCAGAGTATCAGCCGTCGCGATGGTCTTGCCAGGTAGCTTGCTAAAACGCTGGATACGAGTAGTGAGCAATCCCGTGCCAACTTTCCCCAGAGCATCAGCAAATGTTGATGATCCGTCTGGAAGGTCGCCGTTCCGGTTGTATCACGGAAATCGTCGAACTCGGCGATCCACACCAGCCACTCCAAGCTACTGCCGGGGTCTGCAGCAGTAGTTGTTTTAAAAAAAGAAACCTAAAACAAATGTGCCATCTTGTTTGCGCATTCGTGGCCGCCTTATTTTGGTCATTTTCTTCAAAACGTTTATACAGGCAAGGCGAGCACGTGCGGCGTGTTGACCTACGTATTTCCAGCATTCTCGTTGATGCTAGGCTAATTAGCAATAAGTCTATTACAATGCCTGGAGTCATCTATTTTGTGCTCGATCCGTTGTCAAGGCTAGCATAGCTTCCGCAGCACTTTAATTCTTTCGAGAGGAAGCCATCTGTTCACACAGCAGTGCATGACTGCTGCACTGTGAAAGCTATACGCTAAGCTGCACAATGTAGCACGAAATAGTTGACGCCGAGTATAGCTGTAACCATGAGGTTTCATAATATTGGCCACTCGACTATCAAAGTATATCTCATTCAATAATAAACTACTTGCTTGTACCGTGGAGTTTAGCAGCGCTCGAAACCTGCCTTTTTTGTGTGTTTGCAGCTTGCCTTCAGCTTGTTGAGAAATATTCCTCATCCACCGCTTCAGAACTTGATTACAAGAGTAAAGGGGGTTGGTGTGCGGTCGTGTGTCGCCGCTGCGCGATGGACCCCAGACTAGCGGTCCTACTGCAGTGGCAGAATTTCTCATAGACAATGGAAACCTCCCGCTGTCTAAACATGCAACACGATTACACTTACAGAGCCCTCGTGGAAAACGGCTTGGCTTCAGTAAGACGGCGTTTGGTGGGTGCCTTTGGAGCCTGACCCCATCCAACAGTTCGTATGGAATTCAATCTGTCTTCAAGTCACAGTAAGTTTGTTTCCACCTTTTTAATAAACAGTGGCGGTGGCTTGACTACAGCCGACCGTAGTCTAGAGCAGCTCTTGTACAGCTGTCCCCAGACTCCTAGGGGTCCGTGTTAGTTTTGAGATCGTTCACCAGGAAGGCGTCCTCAGTAGAGTTCAAATAGAGTTTCTTTATATGCTCCCTACAAGAGCCAGAGTTACGCGTCTGTTTTCCACGAGTTGCCGCGCTGCTATTTGCCGAGGTCGATCACGTAAAGAGCAAAGAATCCTGCGCCATTCAGGAAAGTCTTATCGCCAGCGTATACGTTCCCCTGCTTCTGCCTCCTTCCCCTCCTTCCCTTTCTTCCAAGCGCGGTGACGTGCGCGGTGCCGCTATTTATCAAATTCAGTCGCGTGACCGGCCGCAATCGACAGAGAACACTTCCTAAACGTGCGAAGGGTTGCTTGGTTGCTTTCCCGCATCACTTAGAATTTCAAGATGGCTGAATTCTCAACTCTGGCTCTTGTACGGAGCATATACAGGAAGTCTGAATCCCAGAAAAATGTGTGCATGATGATAGGGGTTGGGCTTGGAGAAGACAAAGCAGCAAACTAGGAATTTCGGGCAAGTTAATTGTTAAGTTCTTATACGTTGTATTTCGGGCACTTCTGGCCACCTCGACAGGTGTCGAAAATCCCTTCCAGTTGGGGCATTCGCTGCATGCTGTTAAGAGGCAACATCTTGGCAAAGTTTAGTGTTCTGTAATTCTATCGGTGTTTTGTGGTGTTCTGCATGCCCGGTGGTTACGAAGGAGCCATATTGTGTGTTTGACTACACGGCTTTGACTCGAGAGATCTCCGTGAAATAAAGGACGCAACAGGCCGTAGCCATCGAGCGTAGCCCGGGGCTACGCTCGACGGCGACTCGACGACAAACCTAAAGAACATTGCAACATACGGAGATAAGGGCAGGTTACGCGTTTGACTACAAAGCCCATATAAATTGAACCATTGTACAGTGCCAAGGCTTTGTATCTTTTGAAGGAAGCGCAATGAGCAGCCAACAGTAGTGACTCTCGGTGAACCTTGTAACCCTAGGTCTCAACTAAGCCTTTTTTATTAGGGGACCCTCTTGTGTCTGTAATAGTGAGACAAACTTGCATGTATATATTTCTCTGTTTGTTCCCAAATATACCTTTCCATAGTCAAGATTATGGGGTTTGATATTCAGGAGGCAGAGTTGCATGGGAGAGAATCGGTCCCCCAAAATAGACCGATCTCATTTGCCAGTTAGGCTATGCCATCGCTTCCGCAAAGCGTCAAGGGAACTTTAGTCTTTCTGCACGAGCGACAACCTCGCAGGAGCTCTGGGCATGCAGAGCACGAGGTCGCACGAGCTGCCTCGGGAACTGCCACATGCAACCTCTAAACTAAAGTTATGGCGGGTTCACGCATGCGCCGAACGCTTGGTGAGATCGGTTTATGGCTAAGGCTAAGTGGAAGTTTTGGTTGGGCTTTCCTTGTGGTGTTTTCTTCTAGGTGATGGCACCACATCGTTGCATGAGACCAGCTGCCCACTGAAAGTCACCGAGGACATCTGGTTCGGATGCTGTTCCTGCACCTATATCACCAGAGATCAACGTGTAATTTTGAGCCACCTGGCTGCCCATGGTGATGAACAATCCAAGTGTCAGCATCCTCCCACATCTGGCTCTAAGTCACAAGTGCTCAGTAACACTCAAAAGTGCAAGACTGAAAAGCCATTTAAGTGCAAGCTTTGCCCCCGACAGTTTGCTAATAATTCCCTTCTGACCTATCATAATCGAGCACACACTGGTGAAAAGCCATTTAAGTGCATGCAATGCCCCAAAGCCCTTGCTCAAAATTTCCTTCTGACCCGCCATACTCAAACACACACTTGTGGAAAACCTTATAAGTGCAAGCTGTGCCCCAAAGCATTTGCTCACAGTAAAAGTCTGATCTACCACAATCGAACACACACAGGTGAAAAGCCATTTAAGTGCAAGCTTTGCCCCGAAGAGTTTGCTCATTATTCTCTTCTGACCTACCATAATCATTTGCACACTGGTGAAAAGCCATTTAAGTGCATGCAATGCCCCAAAGCTTTTACTTCAAATTCCCATCTGCAAAGCCATAATCGAATGCACACTGGTGAAAAGCCATTTAAGTGCAAGCAGTGCCCCCAAGCCTTTACTCACAATTCCTCTCTGAGAAATCATAATCGGATGCACACTGGTGAAAAGCCATTCAAGTGCAAGCGGTGCCCCCAAGCCTTCGCTCAGAGTAGCAATCTGATCTACCACAATCGAAGACACACAGGTGAAAAGCCATATAAGTGCAAGCAGTGCCCCAAAGCCTTTACTCAAAATTCCTATCTGATAAAGCATAATCGAATGCACACTGGTGAAAAGCCATTTAAGTGCAAGCAGTGCCCCCAAGCCTTTGCTCATAAAACGAGTTTGACCCGTCATCGAAAACAGTGTTCAAAGGGAGACGAGGGTCTCTAACTTTTTATTTTTTCATTTATTGTGTTGAAACTCTCAGTAGCGATTTGAAATCTGCAATTAGTTTTAAGATAATTTTTCTAGGTCCTAACATCAATGCATTTATAATTTCATTTAGGTCCTTATGGGTCGTTAGCATAATTCAGAATATATCAGAATTTTTTAGAGAATTGGATTCACCAAGACATGTGTTGTGCAGTAATGCTATTTTTGTTGCTTTATATATCATACAATTTTAATTATTAAGTGCCAAGTATTAATTAGTCGCTAACGACCCATAAGGTGGGTCCAATTAAAATTACAAAATTATTGATAACTCAGAATGTAGTATTGCTATTGAAAACTAATTACACATCGGAAATCAACACTGAGAAATACATTTGTACACTAAATTTCAATAAAATAAACAAAAAAATAAAGAAAAAAATGAATACCCTTGTTTTCCCCTAAAAAATAAGAAAAAAATGAATACCCTTGTTTTCCCCTTTTACACTGTTGTTTCTTTCAGCTGCTGCAGATTATGGTACTGAAGTAATGACTGGTCCACACGCTTGCGGCTGCCTACGACCGGAGGAACCTGTTTTTAAGCCTCTTGTGAGGGCTCACTACTTTCTGCACTGCTGTGTAGGCGGTCGTAAGCAGTCACAGGAGCCTTGAAAACTGGTCTCGTCTCAGTCGGTCGTAGTCAAACGGAAGTGTGTGAATGGTCCTTCAGTAACTTTTTCCACGATTTTCATTTTGACGTCCTGTACAGTGCTAAGACCTCGTTTTAGCAGTTACCTCAGTGGGGAAATAATTGCCGAGTTTGTGTGTACACTGCAAAACTTCCTGCTACCAGTTGGGACGTCGCTAGTTGAGTCCCTCGCACTGGCGAACAGGTTTTGCTTTAAATGGGTACCCATTTTGAATACTGTGGAATTCCCCTTTAAGACTGCATTGATGAAAGGTGTGGAAAATTTGGATCAAGATCAATTGGGGGTCTAGTTGGTTGAACATCTAGACGGTGATTTAAAAAGCGCAAATGACTAAGAGGAGGAGAAGGGGACAGGACAGAGCGCTTACTTACAACTGTCAATTTAATAGAGCATGTAGTGAAAGACAAGGTGGAAGTGAAAAAGAAGAGAAAGATTAAAATAAACTTACAGCTGCCACTAAGAAACTAAGACAACACATTTAGTTTTTAGAAATCTAAATAAAAATTATTTTAACCTTATCTAGACAGAGTATTTGTGACATAAAATTGCTTATTTTATTTATTTTATAGTAGTATAAATAATAAAATTATTTTATTATTACTAGAAAACAAAAAGAAACCAAGAATAAAAAGAAAAGGACACAGAGCAAACGATATGACAGTTGTAAGTAAGCGCTGTCCTGTCCCTTTCTCTTTTTAGTCATCTGCGCTTTTTTAAATCAGCATTTATTTATTTATTTATTTAATTTACCTCAAAGCGCCCTTTCGGGCATTGTATGAGGGGGGGGGGGGGGGGTACAAGGTTTACGACAAAAATATTGAAACGATACATATCGTACATATTTGCTTAATAAACAAGAAACAATGCAATACACCGACTCGAAAGGAATACACTCTTACACAAACAGGAAACAACGTGCCAACCAGGCTACAAAAAGAGAGAGAAAAGACCATCTTTGCACATAAAAAACAAGAAGGACACCATCCCGCGATTCATTCCATGGAAAAGTGAAACAAACGTTCACATGATGATTTGAATTCATTTTTATCTATGATATCTACAACGTGGTGGGGCAAAGAGTTCCATTCTGCAATGGCAAGCTGTAATGGCGAGTTGCGAAACTGGTTAGTGCGACAATTTGATAAACGAATTTTGTGAGGGTGATCATGTCTGGGAAAGATGCGATGAGGGGGAGGTAATAAGAGTTCCTTAAGGCTAACATTATAGTAATAAATATTGTGAATGAAGGTAAGACGGGAGACTTTGCGCCTGACTTTTAATAAAGGTAAATTAGCCCTTTGTTTCAGTGCCGAAACGCTCGTGTAAGGTGAATAGTCACTAAATATGAAGCGCGCGGCTTTGTTTTGAATTCTTTCAATTTGGTCAATCAGGTAGTCCTGGTGGGGAGACCATATGATGCTGGCGTATTCGAGCTGCGATCTGACAAAGGACTTAAAAGCTAGCAAACGAGTTTCAGGGGGAGCTAAATACAACTTCCGCCTGATGAATCCTAAAGAATGATTTGCTTTCCCAACTAAGTAGATAATATGGTCATGCCAATTAAGACTATCGGAAATAAAAACACCCAGATACTTATATTTATTTACCTTTTCCAGAGGGACACCGTTGATAGAGTAGCTGAAATTAATTGATGTTTTCTTTGTTGTCACGGTCATATATTTGGTTTTATCTATGTTAATTCGCATTTGCCACTTGTCGCACCACGAAGCAATAGAGCTCAGATCGGTTTGAAGTGTCGAGGTGTCGTCTATATGTACTATCTTTTTATACAATACACAATCGTCTGCGAAGAGTCGAATCGATGAAGAAATGCTAACAGGGAGATCGTTTATATATATAAGGAAGAGAAGGGGTCCCAGGACAGAGCCCTGGGGCACGCCAGACTTAACATCAGTGGATAATGACAACTGATCAGAAATTACAACGGATTGAGTTCTGTTCGTAAGGAATTGTCTAATCCAAAATATCAGAGAGGGGTCTATATTCAACGTTTCAAGTTTTTGTAATAACCGCTGATGCGGTACACAATCAAAAGCCCGGGAAAAGTCTAGAAATATCAAGTCGGTCTGTTGGAGCGAATGAACGTTATCATAAAGATCGGTTACAAGCTCGAAAAGTTGAGTCTCACACGATTTGCCTTTTCTGAAGCCGTGTTGTCCCTCAAAAAGAATGTTGTTCTCCATGACAAAATTAATAATATGACTATATAGGATATGCTCTAATATTTTACAAGGGATGCTCGTTAACGATATAGGCCTGTAGTTATTTAAGCATGACGTGTCACCAGACTTGTGAACCGGAATTATTTTTGCATGCTTCCAATCACTCGGCAAATGCCCATCTTCGAGGGATTGCTGGTACAATAAAGCTAGTATGTCGCTAGAGAACGGCTGCGTAAGTTTCAATAGTTTAGTGTTAATGCCATCTATGCCTGGCGAGGAACGATAAGGAAGGTCTTCGATAAGTTTACTTACACCACGTGAACAAACAGTGATCTTTTCCAAGAAAGCGTGGTCATAGGTCAATTCACAAGAAGGTAACGGAAACGATTCGTTGGTAAAAACTTCACTAAAACATTCATTAAAATTGTTGGCAGTTTCAAGGTCAGTGCATCTATTTCCCTCCGCATCCGTAAAGTTAAGATCACAACTTGTTTTCGGTGGATTTATGCAACTCCAGAATTTTTTTGGATTTGACTTCAGAAGGCCATTTAGGTCATCTCTGTAGAATGTTGTTTTCGCTTTTTTAATTTCGGAAGCACATATAGATGAATGGGAATTATACAAGTCCCAAGACAAATTAGTGTTCCTTTCCACAGCCCTGTTGTACAAGCGTTTCTTTTTGTTCAAAAGAGACTTAAGTTTTTTAGAAAACCACGGACGTAAAGGGTTGTTCGGAATTTTGATTGTTGGAACGAAGTTTCTGAGGATATAATTCAGCTGATTTTTAAATGCGATCCAGTTTTCTTCAACAGACCGTAGGCGGAACGACCGCTCAAAGTCATCAAAAAAGATCCTCATAGTTGTGCTTATTTCATCAGTTTTTGCCTTTGAGTAGTCGTGGATTTCTTTAAACTGGTTACGGGGGTGCTGAGTTGTCATTTCGACTTCGACTAAAACCATTTTATGATCACTAATTTCTTCAAGAACATTTACGCGCTTAATTAAGTCAGGGGCAGTCGTGAAAAATAGATCTAGAATAGAGGTACCTCGGGTAGGTTCAAGAACAACTTGAGAGAGGAAAAGTGATTTAAAAACATTCAAAAACTCTAAACACTCGGAAACATGTCTGCAGTCAGGTATTGGTTCACAAGAAATCCAGTCAATTCCTGGGTAATTAAAATCTCCTCCAAAAAAAACGGGACATCCGGGGTAACGAGAAATAACGTCATCGAGGCTAATGCAAAGATCCCGGACAAAATCAGCGGTAACATGAGGCGGCTTGTAGCATACACCAACCAAGATATAAAAAAACGAAAACTTAACGCGAACCCAGAGCATTTCGAGTTCGGTATTTAATTCGACAGGGACAGAGTGGAAACATTTTTTAACAGCGATAAGCACCCCTCCACCCTTTGAGTGCAACCGGTCTTTCCGATAAACCAGATAATCTTTATCAATAACAAGTTCACAGTTATCAATTTCACTGGAAAGCCAGGTTTCCGTTCCAAGTATGACATGCGGATTACAGATGTCGATCGAACACAAAAGGTCATCTTGCTTCGAAACAAGACTCCTAAAATTAGCAACAAGAAAAGACACAGCTCCGGAAAGGCGCTTCTTTGCGCGACGTCATGATTCAGTTGGTGTGGACATAAAGTTTCTTCTTTCTTGTTCGATCACATCACCTGATTCGGCATTGTAAAAGAACATACGATCGCCAACGAAAAGCTTGTCAAAAACGAGGCGCACACGCGTCTGGGTCGAACGGAGGGGCCTACCGAATTCCCATAGCATTTTTCGAGCATGACGAATGTTAGGTGAAAAGTCTTCGTCTATCCAAACACGTAAGTTCTCAAGTTGTTTCAGCTTTGACGCATTTTCAAGGATTTCCTGTTTCTTTTTAAAGCTACGGAAGTTAACAATGATCGGACGAGGGTAGTCCCCCCGCCTTCCTCCCAGACGGTGAGCGCGCTCAATTTCTCCTGCCTCAATTCCAAGGTGCGTTTGAATAAAGTTCTTCACAATTTGCTCGGACCTGTTCCACGATTCTTTGTCTTCTTCTGGAAGACCCTTAAATATCAGGTTATTCCGGCGTTGTCGGTTATCCAGCGCGTCCAAACTAGTTGGTATACGACTTAGGTGGTTACAGGTAGCGGATATCGCTTTTACTTCATTTTGCAGAGTAGCTATTTTTGCTTGGACATCGACAACGTCGTTCTGAACCCGTACCAAATCCTCTAGCCTTTTTTCTAAATGAGTCACTCTTTCATTCAGATCTTTCACCCCATCTGCAATGCTAGAGAGTTTTGTTGCGTTTTCCCGTTGGTATTGCTCAGTAGACTGAACAAGTTTTTCAAGCGTCCTCTGAAGTTTATCCAAGTCCCCGGGGCCGGGGTTCAACTCCACATCACCGGCAAGGATCAAGACATTGCACAGACACAAAGCCAATAACAATACGTGAGCTCTAGGGACAAACGCTAATGCCCGCGGAACAAAGAGATAGCGTCGACTTGAGCCGTGCGAGAGGGAGTAGGAAAAACATCCTATGCGAGCGCGATAAACGGACAGGTCAACACCCATGCCGCGAAGACAGGAAACACAGGGGATCTGCAGCCTTACATTACAGTTTGACTAACTAAAATAGTAGGACAGAGTTCTCACCTGCAAGGTCAGACAGGAAAGGTTTAGCCGCTCAGCCTACCAGGCCGCAAATCCCAGTGAACTATGGTGCGATAGTCCTTTTTGTAGAACTGGTTGATGACGTAGGTGCAGATAAACCGAAGGACGATGCAGTGAAGCAGAAGCAGATCGGTGCCGGCGTTCTCTCTTCTTGCGAAGCCGTTCGAAACGACGACGAACGAGTAGTCTTGTGGGTTGTGACCAACACCGCGCCGGCAGCCGCGCTCCGCTAGCTCGGTCTTCGAAGAATACTGCAAGGTCAGACAGGAAAGGTTTAGCCGCTCAGCCTACCAGGCCGTGGAAAATTTGGATCACCGTCTAGGTGGAAAATTTGGAACTAATACGCTGATATTAAGTGTTTTTGCCTGCTTTCTTTGTACTGGCATCTTTGCAATAATGTATTTATACGAAACCTGCTTTAAAATATGTTATGTTTTTTTTTTTTTTTTTTTTTTGGGGGGGGGGGGGGGGGGGTGGGGGTACATACACCGATTCCCCTGGTTCGGACATAACGCCGCCTGTCTCCTACGCGACCGACGCTCTGCGCTGTGCCGTGCTGAGCTACATGTCAAGCACGAGGGTAGCCGGCAAGGGCGCAACTCACCGAGTTGCCCAACGGGGTTCCATGACGTGAGCCGGGCCGGTGGTTCCGACTCCGGTACTTGGTCGGATTAGAGACATGTAGTCGAGGTAACGTTCAGGCAAATTCTCTGAGCAAGCTAGCTTATTTACTATTATTTATCTTTACTTATTTTGTAGAAAACAATGATGGGTTGTGCGGCCATGCAGGCCCGTAGATCACCGTTGAGGGGGGAGGGGGAGAAAAGGATAAAAGAAGAGAAAAAAAGAAGAAAATAAAAGTGAGAGTGTGACAGTCATAGTGTCGTCATCGTTGTCGTGTATTGATCACGCGTATCATGGGCTGCAGTGCAATGTTTGGGCTAGGCCGAGGAAAAGCTGGACTGTCCCTGCCTATGGCGACTAGCACTCGGGAGTGAGGTTCAGTGTCCATCTTCCAAGGCGGTTAGACCTTTCTGGAACGTCACTAGTGTTGCTATATTATGTTGCATAGCCGCGTGCGACTCAAGAATTTGGCTAGCCCGGTTAGCATTCTTTCCGCCTTGGCAGCTGTTGCTGTGGGCCTAATCATCTCTTCCAGGGTGTCACATGGGCATCCGAGGGCGGAGTAGGTTTGTCTTAGTTTGTCCCGCTATAGAAGATGCTCCTTGAGCCGCCCCATTTATTCACACACTCAACAATGTTCCTCAAGGCACAACCAATCACAACTCTTATCGTGGCTGTCACGATTCCGATAGGCGGTAAAATCTGCGCGCGCTAAGGAGAAATCCCCCGTGCCTAAAGCCCCTTGATAAAAGCGTTTTTTACAAGTACCGCCAACCATTGTTGTGGAAGCGCTCGAGACACGTGCGATGAGCGGGTGCTCCGCCGCCATTCGCTTCCAGGCCCCGCTCATTTCAGTGCTGCGCCGCCATTTGCTTCCAAGGGCCGCTCGAGACATGGGCCTCGTGCACTCGCGCATTTGACGCTACTTGCAAGACGAGCGCAAACACATCGAGGGGCTTTACCCGTGCCGAGAGCACAGCGCCATCTAATGCTGCGTTGAAGTAAAAGGCAACGTTTACCCTTAGATGGCGCTAGCTTGCAACACTACAAGATGCCACTTTGCCCTGTGTTCCGAATGTTCTCTTGTTCCGTGTTGAGGTTCCTGACAGTTGTTTCCATGTTGCCTGGCTGTTTGCATCTGACTTTCCAGCCCATAGGTGCCATTGTACGCTGGGAAATTACTTTTGCTTGTCTTTGTGTATTACAGGAGAGTAGTTTGCTTCTCTCATGGCTAACATCCTTATATTTTTCAATAGAATGAGAGAGATCAGTGAAGCTAAGTCTCAATCAATACCAACTCGGGCATGATTTTGGTTTGGTTACAGGGTCCTTTGAATTGTTGCTACATTTGTGCTTGTTTTTACATTGTGTAATTAATTTGCAAATGCATTTTTATATTGTGGCTTTTTTTCTTCTTATTTTAAAGTTGCTTGTCTCAAATGAAGTCTGCAGAATAAAAATATGTTATCAGACTTCTGTTTTCCTGTTCCTCAGAAATAAAGGCTGAAAAAGCCAAACTCCCGCAGTGTTTTTTTTTTTTTTTGGCAGATTTTAGCTGAAGCAAATATGTCACGGGCAGAGTAGCTCTTTAGAAAGCTCCCACTTTGCCATCCTGCACAACGCTAAGATCGCAATGCAGCGCTTTTGCGCCAAGAAATCGACTACCAAGTGGAAGTATGCACCGAGGCACACAAAGTGGTGGTTTCCGGTGTCGGTTCCGACAGTAGCCCAATTCCTGCCCTCCGGCAGGTTTATTTATGTAGGAGGTGACATGTTTTGAGTACTGTTGTTTAATGTATGTGAAGGCATTGCACTGCACTCTAGACTGGTACGAAAAAGAGAATTGGGAGCCTTGAGGAACTTTGAAACCGATTTTGTCGGGCCGCTAGTCCTCAGCATGGGCACCGATAATTGCATGCTTCCTTTCAACCATTGCAGTGTAGCACTTATACGTGACCACAATATTTGTTTTGCACCAGGCACTTGTTCCTCGGGGCTGTAGTTGTGGCTCTTGGCTCTTTTCACCAGAATTTACATATTGAATTTCGTCGTACAAGTTGCAGTGTTTCTTGTTCATTTTCTTACAGCTTAAGAAACACTGCATCTAGTATATGGTTAGGGAGCATGTGAGAAATGACAACAGATGCGTGTACTAAGTCCAAAGGCAGAGCCGTGGTCGTTTGCAGTTTGTGCTGAGTCGAGAGGTGTTTGGGCCCACCATGGATGTTCTGAAGGCGACAAAGATACATTGTAGGATTACTGCCAGAAAACGTCGGCACGTGTCTTTCGACTGCCCGGCCTCCAGAACGTGCTCCATGTCTTCGGCATGCTTTGGCAACTCGTGAGCGCTCGAGAAGCACGAGACGCTCAAGCGTTCTCGAACGTCCGTTTAGCTTAAAGGGATACTTCAACGAAATTTGAAATATTCCCGACGTGTTCAAAAATAGGTTGAATATGATCCACAATATCCCTAAATGACAATCGCACGTTTGTATTTTGAGCCTGGTGGCTGTATTTTTCGTTGTAAACGGCCCACTCTGGCAAGCGCTCGGAGAAGGCCCAGCGGAGACCACGCGACATCCAACACAATGGTGACGTAGGTCGTTTCGGGACGAGCAAAGCTACGGCGAGGCTGACGTCGAGAGGATGGCCTAGTCGTTTCAGCCACCGAAGCGGCTGCTTTTGTATGAATTTTGAGTGACAGGTTAATCTTCTATAATCTTGTAGGGGGACAATAGCAACTTCTGCGACACACAAAAGGCATTCTTAGGAAAAGGGGAGTTCCTCCTTCCCCTCCTCTCTTGTCGTGGCCGGAGGCGAGACACTCACCGTCACTAGCTGTCAAGGTTCCTAGACGGGCATTACAAACGAGGCGTTAGCAACATCCACCAGGTCCTCTTTGCTAATCGTTTAATTCGTTTTAAAATTCCTTTTCGTGACTTTTTTAACAAGATATTCGTGTGTTCGATGTGATACTGCTCCTTTGAACACATATAGACCATAAAATAAGCGCCTAAATTCCGGCCACGACGAGAGAAGGGGGGAAGGAGGAACTCCCCTCTTCTCGAGAATCCCTTTTGTGTGTCGCAGAAGTCGCTATTGTCCCCCTAGAAGATTATAGAAGATTAACCCGTTACTCAAAATTCGTACAAAAGCAGCCGCTTCGGAGGCTGGAATGACTAGGCCATCCTCTCGACGTCAGCCTCGCCGTAGCTTTGCTCGTCTTGAGACGACCTACGTCACGATTGCGTTGGATGTCACGTGCTCTAAGCTGGGTCTTCTCGGGGCGATTGCCAGAGTGGGCCGTTTATAACGAAAAATACAGCCACCAGGATCAAAATACAAACGTGCGATTGTCATTTACGGATATTGTGGATCATATTCAACCTATTTTTGAATACGACGGGAATATTTCAAATTTCGTTGAAGTATCCCTTTAAAGGGGTAATCCGCCGATTTTTGAGCTACCTCAACTAACTATATTTTCTGACTCCCAGGCCTTTACCCTTTCTGGTATGCTATTTAGTATCGTGAAATTCATAATAGTTATTGCGAAATCGGCAAATGAAAATGATGCAAAAACAGACATTCAAATATACCCGCCCTTTTCAGGGCCGTGACGTCAGTGGAAGTTCAGCTTGCCACTCGGGCGAGCAGTCTAAAAAATAGAATATGCCAATTATTTGTTCCGTGCTGGAGCGCGGGGACTGGAGCGAGTTTCCAAGGCATTCATTTGACACCATGAAACTGCTTCAAATCAGTTGGGAACAAATGCTACAGTCCAAAGAGTGAACCCCTGCACTTCCAATGACGTCACTTTTTCATTGTTGCCAATAGAGACTTTCAGTTTAAAAAAACACGGTGAGGACCAAAATTGTAAATTCAATAACTTCGTGAAAAAAAAAATTATTTTGACCTAATATTTGGGATACTATTTTGGCGATGTTGTTTGGCGAGTTTAGCAAAATTTCAAGCGAATCAGGGACCATGAAGAAATCGGCGGAGTACCCCTTTAAGGGGAGACCAACGGAGTCCTCGCCGAGGTTTATGTTGGAACATAATTCCTATAAGAGCCCAACTACCCAGAACACAATTTGCGGCTCGAAATTCGTTTTCTTCCTAACCTTGACAACGTTGCACAAAATAGTTGGAAGGCCAGCCGTTTTGGACGCGTGACGACCACCTGTCCCTCTTATTTTATTTATATTGTACCAATATTAAGTTTAAAGCAACAGACGCAATTTGCCACTACAGCCTGTATTTAGGCGAAACAACGAAGCCCAAATGTAAGGAGGTATGTGCCCGTCACGTTTCATTTTTGAAGGTGAACTGGCCGCTTATTTTTTTTTTTTTTTTTTGGGGGGGGGGGGGGGGGGAGGGGGCTAGAATGAATGCTTATAATATATTCATGATGTTTGTTTTTAATTTGAGCAGAAAACAAAATGGCCTTAGTCATACTTATAAAGTTGGAGAGGCAGAGTATATCGCGAGTGCATGTGCGGTGTGTGGTCGTACAAGGTTATGATAGCTTGCACAACCGCGGACAGCTATGATTATTTTATTTTTTTTAGATCTGCTAAGAGTGGTGAGGAATTTGTTAAGCCTGGCACGATTTTGTCACGCAGTGCTTGCAAAGCCACACGCAGGATATGCCTAGCTCATCCATAACACATTCTCTGCCTGTCTGAGCTTATCAGTATAATAGAGACAAATTAAAGGGTTTCTTACTTTTGCTATTTACAACTCGTAATTGTTCCTTTTTGTTGATAACCCACGGAAAAGACGGTAAGTTTTGTTTCCACACAACTGCAGTCACAGAATAGAGAAAAAACTAGCAGCGTTCATATTCCCGAATTGCAGCCATAAGAAGGGGCCACATGTTCCGGGGCTGGCGCCGCCATCTTGAATTGACGTCACTTCCAGTATGGGCGAAAACATTGTTTTGCCTTTGCCACGCCAATAGAAGGTATTTAGGATATAAGCGTCACCGTCACACTGTCTCGTTTTGCCTCCCCTTTATTTTTTTACTATTTGCAGGTTGAAACGTTGGAATATTTTTTCGTCGCCCATACCGGATACGCCTACTAGGTGGCTGGGGACGAGCAGAATGCGCACGTCCCGAGCTCCAGATATTGTTGGAGTTCGGCTATTCCCGTTATCGCAGTGGTTGGACTCGAACCGCCGCCCAAGTGTGTGCCGAGGCATCGACTGTTACGAGCCGAAGTCGAGTGCTCGCGCAGTTCTCGCGTCCAATCCGCGAGCCTTATTCGACCGTCATCACACGGCTACTGCGCTCCCTCGAGACTATGTCACCGAGCTTCGCGAAGGAGAGATTGATGACAGAAACGTACCGCTTTCGTTCTTGCAATTTTGCGGCGACAAAAAAGCTTCTAGAGCAGTGGTGTTCTGTTTGGGGGTGGCTATCATTTGAGCCCGTTCTCGTTTCGCCCTTCTTGGCCCTTTTCGAAACAGCCATTCACAAAAATATCTCACTTTGACCTGTCGAATTTAACTCTTTCCACTCCGAAAGTGTTTTTTTTTTTTTTTATTTTGGGGGTAATACTAATAAAAACAATAATGTTTTGTGTGTGTGTGCGCACCATGCTACCCGGCTTACTTTCTCTCTCTCCTAAGGATTTATCGCAGTCAGATCACATTCCTATATGTCACCTTGTTTGAGATTTCTCGACTTGGGACAATGCCAATGCTTCTATAACGTATGCTATTTCTCTTCAAACAAAGTTTCCAACTGTTCATTGTCATTGTATGATTCTCGGGCATACCTAGACACATAAAATATGTCTGATGGTATGTTGGGGGCCCAAGCGAGGTAAGGCTCACCAACAGAGCCGCGAGGGTACAACGACGTTAGAAGCGTGCCGAACTACTAGTTCCATTCGGTCGTAGTGCAAACAGGCAAAATGAGAATGGGCCCAGTTGCGAAAAAAAAAATAGATGTTATAAGAAGGTTCAAACTAGACTCGCCAAGTAAGAATGGGATGAAATGCGCAAAGTCCAAATGCGAATGAGACGTCTTTAGATAACGGGCAAAACGATAATGGGCCCAGTTGAGAAAAAACTGGTTTGGATCTTATGAGAAGGTTCAAAGGAGAAGGACCAAATGAAAATGGGACGAAATGTGCAAGGTTCAAATGCAAAT
The DNA here is from genome assembly GCF_016920785.2 of Ixodes scapularis. NCBI lineage: Eukaryota > Metazoa > Arthropoda > Arachnida > Ixodida > Ixodidae > Ixodes > Ixodes scapularis. The sequence continues at coordinate 24,761,130 of NW_024609881.1, forward strand.
GGGACGTTCCGAGATACACCCCTATTTGGAGTATACTTGGGTCAGACAAGGGCCAGTACGCCTGTGCCGAAAGTTTGCACCAAGTTTCGCTGCACAGCCCCTTTAATTATTTTCACAATTAAAACCCACGTTTTTTGTTTTGTTTTTTTAACGAAAGTGTAATATTTTTTTGGTTTTTATGCAGGTGCATAAAAACCAAAATTGGTACGCCGCTGGGCTAAAGCGCGAAACACATGTACGACGAAACCGTCCGATCCGACGTGCGGACTGCCGGAATGACCTTGGGGGGAGAGGGTTTTCGCAGCATCGGAGAGCGTTGAAAACCCTCGCCTCCGACCGTCGTATTGCGCGGTCGGACGTCGGATGTGTTTCGCGCTTAACTGTGGAAGAAGAATGTGGGCTTTTGCGAGTCATACTTAGCCATCAAGAACTCGCGCTCTCCTCAAGAAGAGAGTTTCGTGCTCCGCCCTTAAAGGGCAACTCCGGTCCATACTTTCGATTTTGGGATTATGGCTGTTTTTAGTGCAGTTAGCGCCCCTGAGTTGCAAGGTGTAATTTTTTTCTCGTTATTGTGCGTAGTTTTAAAGATATCGACGTCTCAAAGTTTTGTTTGGGGCGCGGCCGACAAAACCGAAACTAGCCGCTCGAGGTTCCGGCAACACTGGAAATCAGCCGCTATGTGGACGTGACGCCAAGATCGTTCTCGTTCAGCGAGTACGCAGTCCAAGCGGCACCTACCTCTGTTGCGCTAGTCATCTAAACATAGAATGTAAACTGATTTTGTTTTAATTCTGTATACGTGGTAGTTATCCAGCATATGTAGCAAGAGTTAGTGCGTATACCCAAAAGCTAGCGACTGGAAAACCCGTCAACTCGTTCGGTGGCGTACTCGGCGGCCGCCGCCGCGCGTGCGCTATGCCGTGCCGTATTCGTTGCTTGTATACCCAAAAGCTAGCGACTGGAAAACGAGTGAACTCGTTCGGTGCCGTATTCGGCAGCTGTCGGCGTGCGTGCGGTCTCCCGCACCCGTCGCTAGGCCTAAATTGTCATCGGGGCTCCGTGGATGGAGCGGCGTTGCTCTATGCCGCGCTGCCAGTCCCAGACACGAAGCTTTGAGGCTCTCCGGCGCGTTCCGCAACAACCGAACAGACGTGTGTCGAGCTGCAGACGTCTGTTTTTTCGTTATTTTTTTCTCAGGCGCGTAAAAGCCGAATTTGTAAGCTACGACACTAATTCACCACATAAGTTCGTCCAGGTAGTGAATCTTTGTACAAATAAAAAAAACTTGCCGCACTAAAAAGAAACAAAGTTCTTTGGGCAGTTATTTTCTTCTCAAAGCTAGCAAAAGTTTTTGGCCGAGTCTACATCCACGCGCGGGGACGTAGCCAAGTCGGGAGGAGATAAGGCTCCATCCACGCAAAAGGTCACGTGACTTATAATTTAAGGACATAATTTGTTTTTATTTACATATTATGCTTTCTTACAAGTAAATATAGGATCTAAAAATGAAGAGGTTACATCTTATTGTTGTTTAAAAGTTAATATATCACGTGACCTTACAAATTCTTAGATAATTTATCAATGTTTCACTGTTTTCTAACACTGATAGAAAATATCATGCGTCATAAAAATAGTGTCCGTAGATGTCTTTATATTTATGTTGTCCAGGAGTCACACACACGTGTGGGCAGCGTGCGTGCCATCCGTGCGTGTGGGCGTGCAGCCTGCAGCCATGTGGTGTGGGCTTGGTTGGCTTGGCGCGGCTGCGGCCTCTGGGGCCTTCGCCCATGTGCACATCGCTGCTGAGGCGCGGCGGCGAGGCTTCGCCGTGTATGTGATTGGCTTAATTCGTTTAAGGTGTTGTAGTGTGAGCTTATGTGCATCGAAGGGGACAAGTGCGAGCACACGCTTCGTATGTTCTTCACTAGCGCGCACGCTCGCTATCTCACAAAGATTGTGCGAGAAGGGAAAGTATGCATTAGACTCAGTAATAACAAACCTATTGAGAGCATTCAATCGAGAAAAATGGGTAAAAGATTCCAGAAACAGTTTATTTCATGACAAATAAAACAGTAGCCGGTGCACAGATGCCACTCGTCCACGAGATCAGCGATGAACGCGAAGCCCTTCTTGCGGCAGAACTCCTGCAGGAGCCAGTTCACTTCTCTGTGCCGATCATTCTACGCCTGGATCACTGCACTCTGCCTACGCTGACACCCCAACGAAAAGAACCTGTTCTCCCAACTCGGAAGAAAAAGCGATCTGCGTCGTCGGATTGCGTTCCAAGATCTGAGCGGCCAGCCGACAGTACTTATCAACGTACGCGCAGGCACAAACGCTGGTGTTGTTTGTGCCAAAATCGAGCAGGGCGTCAGACACTTTGAGAAGCAAAGCCTTGATCCTAATGTTACTAAACACCCGCACTTCGACAGCCACCCGGTTATTCGATGTGAAATACTGGGACAAGTATTTCACCATCGAATCCCCGGCAACCAAAACTGGAGGCATATCAGAAGCGCGACCGTGTGAATACACAAAGTTTCCTTGACCAAGAAAACAATAAAAAAAAAAAAGTAAAAACAACACTTCAGATAAACCTGCTTGGGGAAGACCAGGCAGGAACGCAAGGAGCAATGGCCACCGAGCACAAGGCAAAACAATGGGAGACAAGAACGTAGGTTGACTGCTGCGTGGACGGAGAGAAGACGGAAAAAGAACTGCTTCCGTCCACGCAAAAAAGTGACGTGAGTGCCGGAAGTGACGTAGTGAGTGGATGGAGCCTTATCTCCTCCCGACATGGCTACATCCCCGCGCGTGGATGTAGACACTCCCAAAGTTTTTGTGGGTGATAAAGGAAAACAGAGAACGTTAGCAAGGTGAGAACATTTTCTTTCCCTTCCGCATTCCCACCCCCACCCACAACAATTTTTTTTTATTAGAATACATACGATTTTAAGTTTTCCTTCGTAACTTTTGACTAAAGCAAGTGTTTTTTTTTTCATTTTTAAATATTATATTTACCTCCAGCCGAACTCGGGCAAATTAGAAAGTTGTAACTTACAAATCCGAACTTTCGCGATTTCTTTTAAGTCCCTTGTGGTATTCACAAGCGCAATGTTAATTAATACTGCTGCGTAACGGGTTCGAACGATTGGGAGGCGAATGTTTATATCGCATGAGCTTCACGCGTCGGCCGTTCGCTAGTGGTCGTTGCGGACCTAAATACTACGCACGAGATTGCGTAGTAAACAAGCAGTGACGCAAAGCAGAACATTGCTTTCGTTTTCATTACAAACTTCAGTGTTTGGAGCTAGTTAGTGGTTGTACTCTACATGCCCACCATTCCCCATTCAATGGAGCATGAATGCTCAATCTTCAACACTGCACTTGACAATGACTGTTTTATTTCTTTTTTAGTTCTCAAGACATTTAGCCCCAGTGGCGTACTAATTCTCGAGCGAAGGGGCAAACCCAGAAAACTCTAACCCCCACGTCAGATTGCGACTTTTCGGTTCGTTGCCAAATCTGGCTTTTTCAGCAGTTTTGTTTTTTTCTCTCAAGCGCCAACGCTAAAGTTCAGACGTACATGTCAGGTGCGATTATCGGATTCTTTATTTTTAGGGCAGTAAACGAGGATCTTGACCACTTAACATCTGCATTTTCGCCTTTTCTCCAGTCTCCGGAACCTGCGCGTTGGAGCCTGGCCTGCAGAAGAGAGCCAATATTATTTGGTCGGCACACTAGTCTTATTTATTAAGGATTTTACTCAAGAACTGCCTGGACCTATCTTGAAACTTTCAGGGCGCCGAAAATACACAAGGACAAGATACAAGAAAGGAGACGTGAACAAGGCGCACTCGCAGCTAGCGTTTATGAAAAAACCACTCTCTTATATACTCATGGAAAACAACACAGTCATACTACACAGTCATACTACACAGTCATACTACAGAGTCATACTACACAGTCATACTACGTCCGGTGTAGCCCCCTTCGTAGAAAAGTGTGCTCTTTTGCCGATAGTGACACAGACGTGTCACTAATGCAGTCCTTGCCCTTTTCTTTTATTTCGAAGGCCTCGTGCAGCTCCCTCGATATCCGATCGGCGTATCTGGCCAAAAACCTCGTGTCACTAAATGACGGTGTGCAGGAGCAACGGCTGCAGTGCGTGGCGAGGTGTCCTGACGGGGTAGCCCGTGTAGCCGCAGCATGTTCGCGGGCGCGATCATTAAAGCATCTGCCCGTTTGGCCAATGTACGATGCTCCGCATGACATGGGGATTTCGTATATGACGCCCGTAGCACATTCCGTGTACCTGTTGTGGTGCTTCGTATTGCAAGGATCTGCTGACTCAAGGGGATTGTTGATTCTGCGACACAGTCTCGATAGTTTGTTTGGTGCAGAGAACACAATAGGCACATCGTACCTATCAGCAACCTTTTTAAGATTGTGGGTTAGTGAGTGTACATAGGGGATTACCACCGGCCTCACTGCTGCTCTTTCACGGGGCTGCCTCCGTGTGCCTTTGAACTTTTTTATTAGGGTGTCCGCTACATCCACCAGAACTCTCTGCGAATGTAGCGGACACCCTAATAAAAAAGTTCAAAGGCACACGGAGGCAGCCCCGTGAAAGAGCAGCAGTGAGGCCGGTGGTAATCCCCTATGTACACTCACTAACCCACAATCTTAAAAAGGTTGCTGATAGGTACGATGTGCCTATTGTGTTCTCCGCACCAAACAAACTATCGAGACTGTGTCGCAGAATCAACAATCCCCGTGAGTCAGCAGATCCTTGCAATACGAAGCACCGCAACAGGTACACGGAATGTGCTACGGGCGTCATATACGAAATCCCCATGTCATGCGGGGCATCGTACATTGGCCAAACGGGCAGATGCTTTAATGATCGCGCCCGCGAACATGCTGCGGCTACACGGGCTACCCCGTCGGGACACCTCGCCACGCACTGCAGCCGTTGCTCCTGCACACCGTCATTTAGTGACACGAGGTTTTTGGCCAGATACGCCGATCGGATATCGAGGGAGCTGCACGAGGCCTTCGAAATAAAAGAAAAGGGCAAGGACTGCATTAGTGACACGTCTGTGTCACTATCGGCAAAAGAGCACACTTTTCTACGAAGGGGGCTACACCGGACGTAGTATGACTGTGTAGTATGACTGTGTAGTATGACTGTGCAGTATGACTGTGTAGTATGACCGTGTAGTATGACTGTGTAGTATGACTGTGTAGTATGACTGTGTAGTATGACTGTGTTGTTTTCCATGAGTATATAACAGAGTGGTTTTTTCATAAACGCTAGTTGCGAGTGCGCCTCGTTCACGTCTCCTTTCTTGTATCTTGTCCTTGTGTATTTTCGGCGCCCTGAAAGTTATCATGAACCAACTAGCCCAGATTGCCATTCTATCTTGAAAAATATGTTACAACCAGGTTTTTTTTATCTTTAGATGCGTGCAAATTTAACAATAAAGTTGATAAAAAAATAAAAGCTTTTAAATGGAAGGTTCCACGGGCAGCATTGCAGTCTTAGGGACATCTTGTTTGTGAAAGGTTTGAAGTTGAACCACTAATACCTCTAGAAAAATCTCTCCACAATATATAGTCCAATTCAAAGAAAGGAGCCGAAATTCTATAAATTAATATAGTATAATGGACAAATAAAAGGTACTGGTGAGCTACGAATTACCCGCGTTCTATCAAAATGCGCCTAAAATGTGGCGCGACTCACGTTGGGGACCTCTGCACACCGCCGTATCGATGTCTTCAGTCCGATGGAGCACTGCACAAACACCAACAATTCAGGCTGCATACCTTCAAAGCTTGTGGGGTTCTCTTTCTGTTCCCCGGTCCCCTGTCTCCGGATGAATGCGGCACAACAATGCGTTGCTCTTGGCAGAAAGGGCTTATTGTACCCACGTACGTTCTCAGGAGAGCTAGACTTGTGTCAATTTATTGATGGTGCGAGCAGGTGCGGCGCTCCCCCCGCGCCTTTCCGCACGCTACACTTTGCGGCCGCACAGCTGAGCGGCTCAGCCCCGCGTATTTCAATAAATAGTAAATCGCGTTTTGAGTTGAAAGCCCCGCTTCTCATCATCGTGTCCGCATGTGCGTGTAGGATGGGGGGGGGGGAGAAGGGGGGTACTGACTTGGGTGCTCGCGGAACCCAAGCAAGCATTCCACGGAACCCGTGTTCCGTGGAACCCAGTTTGAGAACCCATGCTCTAATCTCTCACTGAAATCATTGCGATAGACGGGAAACTGAAGCTCTCCTTGAGCAGCTCAACGTTCCTTTTTCACTTATGTCATCCGAGCCCTTAGCCGCCTAAAGATTGCTTCGAAAGGCAAAGACTGCGATTTCGCTCCAGCATGCATCATGGTGCGTGCTGCCATTGACGAGTTTTCTGAAATAAGAAATTTGGGAAGACGTATTTGACTCTGCATGGACAGAGGGCTGGAAGATCGCTGAAGACAACAGTGTGCCGTCAAAACAAGCACAAACAGCGACCGACTGAAGACAACGCTTGCTATACAAAGGAGGCATTTCGAGTAACTGTTCCTCCTCATTATAGATCACATTGCAGCCAAGCTAACTAGAAGGTTGACGGTAAACAATGATGTTCTCGGCGGAGTAGTGAGTGCCCCTCAGCCACGAAGCGAGAAGTTTTTGGATACATCCTTACTTGAGGTTTTTGTAGATCACTATTCATGTGACACTGAGAGAGTTGAAGTAGAATGCAAGCTAATGGACCTTTTTCCACTAAGGAGCGCCTCATGACGATTTCGCCGCCTACTACAAATGGAGGGCAACCGGACTCGCCTTCTCCCATAGAAACAGATTCGTGTCGCAAGAAAACAGTGCCCCCCAAGAATGGCGAAAGGGCGGTCAAGGTCAAGGGAAAAGGGTGTGCGCGTGCGCAGACGCTTACTGGAAAAAGGTCCATTGCAAAGGTTCTTAAGAGTATTGAAGCTGAAAGGGAATGCAAGGTGAAGAAGCTGCTGCGATTTGTCAAAGTTCTGGAAGAATTCCAGATCGCCTTCCACGAGATCCACAAGCCATCTGTTATCACTGTCACAATGTTAGCGTCCTGCAAACACACTTTTTCCTTTCGCTGAAGACAAAAAGTGTACATTCGGAACAAGATGAGAAATAACCGTTCAAGTAATTTAGCCGTGCTTGCTGTTGAGCAATCTCTTGCTACCAAGATAGACTTTCAGCCAGGCACATAGCCAGGGGGGGCCCATGGGGCCCGAGCACCCCCCGAAATTTTTCATTTTGCTAGGGCCTCCCTCCCCTTTCCCCCTTATACAGCAATTTGTCATGGGCGGGTCCCACTCCCCCTTCCCCCCGAATCAAAATCCTGGCTATGTGCATGCCTTGAGCGTGTCGATGACATGTTCAATGCTGCGCACGATAATCGACATGTACATCTACCGATATGCATGTACGAGCTAATTCACCACTCATCTCTGCTATCTAAAACATTGGTGCGAACAGGAGTTGGCAGTGGTGCACAGAGATGCAGGGGCTGTTGCCTTTGAGACACTTGGTTCATATTGAATGTGTTTATGTTTAGTGGTTAGTATGTTGTTAATTCTGGTCGTGATTCACTCGAATCCTTGTACCCCCATGACTGCGTGCTTCGCATTTTGAGTGTGTGTCTGCTTCATGTTCCTGGATCTACCGGAATGTTCAGTTGTTGAGTGCATTTCTTGTAAATAAATGGTAATGGTTTAAAAGTTTTACAGAGAAGCTGTTTATGGCTAAGGTCCCCTGGATTTCTCGTGTGTGACATCAGAAATGACGTCACTGCTTCGTGACGTCATGCGACATTACGATTTCGTGTAACGCGATGTCAATTTCCCCGCTAAATTTAACGGGGAAAGTTTTCGCTCAATTTGGTAGATAACTTTTCCCACTAAATTTAGCGGAGAAATTGACTTTACGTGACCTCTACACCAATGAAGTTTCCCTGCTACATTTAGCAGGAAAATTGACGTCATGTGACAAGAAGTTGTGATGTCACATGAAATCACAAAGTTGTGCAGGCATTTCTGTTGCTGCACACGAAAAATCCACGAGACCATAGCCATAAATTTGGCAGGAAAATTTCCCATTCCCAATACAATTGTGTGATGACAAACAATGGTGTTTGAATGAAAGGCTCAAGAGCAAGGCCAGAAAGTATGGCTCTGTGTGCATAGTCTATCTGGCCAACCAAACTGGAATTTCGATCGAAGCTTCTCAGATATTTCTGGCCTTGGAAAGGCCTCCTAGCTCCCAGTCATGCAACTGCCCACGGGGTTTGTCAAATTCATGTGTTAGCATGAAGTTGAGCTTAACGATTAATCCGAGCAAGGGCTTTAGGATCTATCTTGACCTCAGGTATGACTCGTTTGATTTAAATGTCATAAAGTTCTGCACAAATTAAATTATTACACACAGCTAGGGCAGGCTCCACTTGCGGGTTAACCCCAAGGCATTCTGCAACTAAAGCAAGGGTGCAGGCAAGCTGGTTCAAAACTGACACGGTAACCCTGGAGCCGGGGAAAAGGGACAAGGACAGACACAAAACTCCAAGCACAGCTAAAATTTTATTTCACCGTCACGTTCTGGCAGATAAACTCTTATTCTGAGCAAAGCATTTGGGGCACTGTTTGCACTTGTATGGTTTTTAAACACTGTGTGTGTGATAATGGCGGATCAGACTAGTATTATGAGAAAAGGCTTGGGGGCACTGCTTACACTTAAACGGCTTTTCACCTGTGTGTGTTCGATTATGGCTTCGCAGATTGGAATTTTGGGCAAAGGCTTTGGGACAGTGCTTGCACTTAAATGGCTTTTCACCAGTGTGCATTCGATTATGCTTTCTCAGATAGGAATTTTGAGCAAAGACTTGTGGGCACTGCTTGCACTTAAATGGCTTTTCATCGGTGTGTGTTTGATTGTGCTTTTTCAGATAGGAATTTCGAGCAAAAGCTAGGGGGCACTGCTTGCACTTAAATGGCTTTTCACCAGTGTGCAAATGATTATGGCTTCGTAGATGAGAAATTCGAGCAAAGGCTTGGGGACACTGCTTGCACTTAAATGGCTTTTCACCGGTGTGTGTTAGATTATGATTTTTGAGATCAGAATTTTGAAAAAAGAATTGGGGGCACAGCTTGCACTTAAATGGCTTTTCACCTCTGTGTATTGCAATATGGCGCATCAGGTTGTAATTATAAGAAAAGGCTTGGGTGCACAGCTTGCATTTGTGTGGCTTTACACCTGTATGTATTCCACTATGGTAGATCAGACTCCTCCTGTGAGTAAAGGCTTTGGGGCACAGCGTGCACTTAAATAACTTATCACTTTTGCACATGTGAGTGTTGCCGAGCACTTGGGACCTAGAGTCAGACATGGGAGGATGCTGGCACTTGAATTGTTCATCTCCATGGGCAACCAGGTGGCTCACAATTGCATGCTGATCTCTGGTGACATAGGTGCAGGAGCAGCATCCAAACCAGATGTCCTCGGTGACTTTCAGTGTACAGCTGGTTTCTCCCAACAATGTGGCTCCCCCTAGAAGAATAGACCATGTTATTGACACACATGGAAAGCCCAACCAAAATAGCCACTTAGTTTGGAAAAGAGTAGTCATTAATTAACGCAGCTTTGCCACAATTGACTGGTTTAATATGCTGCTGTACTTTGCAATTAAATTCACGGAAACACTCAAATGCGACTGGCACCATTAAGAGGAGTCCCTAGTATTGAAAAGCTGAAATCATAAAAAACAAATTTGTACATTTCTTTACCTTTATCTCTAAATAAATTTACATAACTTCCAAAGTTGAAAAGCTTTGCTGAATTTCTCAGTTTTTTTTTTGTCACAGAAGAATGTTTTTACTACAGTACCTTTGGATTTAGAATCTGGATCTGAATAGTTTTTGGGGGTTGGATACCACATTATTCAGAGTAAACTATTCCTGGAGACTGTTAAATATGATGTTTTCTAATTGGCAATTATTGATTATGGCAGGTTAGATTGAAAGTATTTCTTGAAGTTATCAGGTAGAAGGATTTCAACATGTGATGCAGTCATGTCTCGCTAATATGGACGCTTTGCTACAGAGACAATATTGGGGGACCAATCCCTCTGCATGCCACTCTGCCTCATGAATATTAAAAGCCGCTGTGCAGGTATGGACAGCTAGTATTGGGAACTGGGTAAATACATGAAGGTGTGTCTCATTATTACAGACACAAGGTCCACTAATTAAAAAATTATTAGTTGGGACCTTGGGTTACAAAGTTAACTGAGCTTCGTTAATGTCTGTTGTCGGTTGCACTTCCTTCAAAAGACATAGGACCTAAGCACCGAACAATGGTTCAATTTATTGGGACTTTCGAGCCGAATGAGTAACCTGCCCTTTATGTTAAGATGCTCTTCAGGTTTGTCATTGGCGGCCGCTTTTTTAGCTTGTCTGGCCTCTTCCATCTATGAACATCTATGAGCAGTCACGTTTTGATTGAAAACCTGTCCGGTGACCGTGGTCACACCTTGGCAACTTCGATAATTCAAGAGGGAGTGCTCTGTTGCTTCAGGCTACAACAAAAATCCTAAACACATGCAGAAAAAAGAAAAGATTTAAGCATCTTGGACAGGAAAAGGATATAAAACAAATTTTTAAGGAAAAAACTTTTTAGAGCTATATTTACGGCGCAAAACAAATTTGTAGTTGACACTCACAGGCTAAAAATATCGGTTAGGTTCCAGTTTTCAGCTCGCTTCCGGTTCGACACTTTGCTTGGGACTGAATGTAACTCTACCCATTTGCTAAGGCAGTGAATGGCGACCAAAACGTATTTGTTGCCGTTTGGCGTACAAGGAAATGGGCTGTGGTTGTCAATACCAATAATTTTGAGTAGTGCTTCGGGAAGTGGAACAGGGTGACATTTCACGCATGACATGGTGTCTTTCGCAACATCCAAGTGAACTCCTAGCCACCAGTGTCGCTCTAAGATCTTAGCAGTTTTGTCTCTATCCAGGTGTACAGCAGTTAAGTTATTGTGACAGAGGTGAAGCACGGCGGGACGTAATTTCACGGGTACTAAAAGTATGGTGCCTGGAACGCGTCTCCGACTGGTGTGTTTACCGCGGCCAAAAAAGTGGTCCCTCGATTTCCGCCTGATGACGTCATAAAAGTGTCATGCTGTCGCCGGTTGCGACCCTGGCGGTGTCCCAACAGTTGTGGTAAGTACGGCATACGCCTGTTCTGCTGCAGGTCGCTTTCCATTGTGACAGTTCACGGAAGTTAGGACAGCCGGAAGTTGGGACGCCTAAAGCTACGCCGTGACGACAGCGACACTCGCGTCCGCTCGTGCTTTTCGCCTGCATTTCTACGGTCAACCGCCAGGATCGCGACAGGCAACAGCATGACACTCGCGTCATTTGTTGCCACATTGGGACCACTTTTGATGTATGGGCGGGATAGGGCGCTAAACACACCAGTCGAAGACGCAATCGAGGCACCATACTAAGGGCATCAAACTTTAAAATCCATGGTGGCAGAGTAGACCGTGGTGGATACGATAGGCAAGGCGTAGTCGCCACTCCGGTGTGTGCGATGGAAGCGATGTAGATGGTTGAGCGTGTTGGTTTCTAATTTACGATAAGGAAAGAGGGACAATGAAGACAATTAGACAAGATAGTATTTTGCCTGTCTTGTCTGCTTAGCTGCAATACGATGCGTTGAAGTTCCGAAACTTGTCTTGCAGACTTGGTAAGATTAAACACAGGAGTGCAAACTTGAACGTCTTCTCTGGTTACCTCCTCGGCCAGGGCTACCGGGTTGCTAGAAAGAAAATCGGCTTCTGTGTGGTACCTACCACTAGGGTGACAGACCTGGAACTGATATTCTTGAAGCAGTAGGGCCCAGAGAGCGAGTTTAGGGGTAAGGTCAACTTTTGTATGAAATTATAATTACGCTGAATTGTCTGTAATGGCCGTGAAGTGATGACCATACAGAAAAGGCCTAAAGTTCTGAACAGCCCAGATGAGAGCAAGGCATTCCAGTTGTGACGAATACCATTGTTATGCATCTGTGAGACGACGACTTGCGTAGGCGGTGACTCGCCGAGTTTTGTCCGGGAGGGTGTTCTAGGAGAAGTACAGCACCCAGACCATTTCCGCTGGCATCAGTATGCAGGAAAGATGGGGATTCCGGATTGAAATGGGCTAAGATAAGTGCTTGAAGAAGACTTGCCTGGAGATCGTTAAAAGCATGCTCCTCGCTTATGATCCAATGCCAGGGGATGTTTTCACGAAGAAGTGTTAGCGTCATGGCGCAACAGGTGAATTGTGGAATAAAGTGCCGAAAATAAAAGGCAAAGCCAAGAAAGCTTTTTGCTTTGGAGAGGTGGGTCAGTTTCGGGTACTTTGATTATGCTTCTAGCCTCGCAGGGTTGGGTTTGATGCCATCTTTGTTGATGATGGGACCCTAAGTAGAGAACCTCTTCAAATCCGAAGAAACATTTCTGAGGTTCGATCTGAAAATTCGCTCAAAGGAGTGCATCGAGAACACGTTTGAGTCTTTGGTTATGTTGTTCAAACGTCCTGCCATAGACAATAATGTCGCCGAGGTAAACTAGTGATACAGTCTACTCTTGGTGACCTAGGAGCCTATCCATAAGCCGTTGAAAAGTAGTGGAGTGTTACAAAGGCCAAATGGCAATCGTGTGAATTGATAAAGTCCAGCAGAAGTTACAAATGCAGACGAATGCAGATCTTTCAGTGTCCTCCGGATTCAACGGAACTTATCTGGCGCCTTGTAATCTGTCAAGTGAATCATCTAGATGGGGCAAAAGGTAGACGTCTTGTCTTGAGATGCTGGTGATCTTTCTATAATCAACACAAAAACAAAGACCTATCTTTCCTGCGCACCAAGACAAGCCGTGACGACCTCGGGATGTTGGATGGTGTGGCGACCTCTTGATGAAGCATGTCAGTGACCTGTGTTTGAATAACTTTGTGTTCTGTGTGAGCTAATCGATGTAAGGGCTGGTGAATAGCAGCATGCTCCCCTGTGTCAATACTGTGTTCAACAAGACTAGTGTGCCTAAGTTTGTTGGGATTAAGTGGTACACATGCGCGGCAAGTTGCGATGGGCTTCTTGAGTAAGTCGACTTGGTATTCGTCAAGGAATGGACCAAAATTAAACACATCCCAAAGTAGTTGGTGACTCTAATTTGAAGCTTGTGCTGGTAGTCATGTTTGATCAACAGCAGCTATCAAAAGCGCTGACGAAGGAAAGAGAAACAACGCTTTGGAGCAGATTCCCACTTTAGGAACAATTTTGAGCTTTCATGTCAGAAACTTTTATAAGATCTCTTTGAAAGTTAGCCTGTGGAAAAAATTAGTTGTTGGAGAGTTGGGAGACTAAAGTGTCATACCTACAGGAGGCCTAGCCGCTACATTTTTTTTATTTATTGAACAATCATATGTGGGTAATTTTGCAATGTCTCAATGTTAACCTATTAGAAGTACAGATGGCGTCTTCAGTCTGTGTTTGGTTCTGACGTAAATAAAAAGTTTTCAACTACTTTGTAGGGTTGGTATCACGGTCACGTAATTTTCGTGAGTTCGACATCAGACGGACACTTTTGTGCTGAATGTGCCTCACGCTGCCCTTGCTCGCATCCCACCTGCTACAGTTCATAGAGCAGCTAAGCGGAGCACATAGCTTCTCTAACCGATTACAATCAGTAGCTCCAGCTATTCATTGCAATCAATGTGAGCACCGTTTGCACAAAAACTGATAACTCTTTGTTAGCCATGTGCAAATAATAGATTTCGGGTTCGAAGGAAATTCAAAGTAAAGACGGGTTTTGGCCGAACAATTTTGAATCAAATATTGAATAGTTGCTGAGCCTTTCTCCATGCTTTTCACTACTGCTACACCATGCTTAAATGAAAATTCAGCTGAACTGGCAAAGGTTGTTACAAAGCTTCCAACTGCCCACTTATGAGCTCTGTTAAATTTAATCTAGCTATATTTATACATTGTGACCTCAAAAAGTTCAATACCTACATTGGGATGGCAATTAAATGACCGATTTGACATAAAATCAAACCTGTAAGGGAGCTCAGTCATACCTAATTGAGAGGATTTTTAAATCTTCTTGCGATATAAAAAAATTTTCTTCGATTCTGAATTTTCAAAAAATAAGCACAAATAATGAACACAAATTGTTAGAACATTGCTGTCTAACATATGCATTTGCATAATAGCCACAATTAAATTTTGAAGATTTTACTGCAATGTCAATATCAACAATCACAATTAGTTTCCTCTTTTATATTTTTTTTAATACACGAGGCGCGTGCGTGCACGATACCACTTTGAAGGTGTGCTTCTCGCCCAGGGATGGGCAGTATTTCAAATACAAGTATTTGAAATACGTATTTCAAATACTTTGTGTATTTTGCATTTGTATTTAATTACAAATTGGGCAATGTATTTGACCTGTGTATTTAAATACAAAAACGTGGGTATTTCAAATACAATTGTAATTAAATACAATTTTGTGGGCGAAAATACACCCCTCAAATTTATTGTCACGACTCATTTTGCTCATCCTAAGACGTGTCCAGAGCAGGAAGAAAACTATACGCTCTGCACCGAATGCAGTGTCTCTCAATCAAGCACAAGCGTTTAGTGACTTTGTGAATACAGTGCTAGTCCAGAGCAAGAATAGTGACGAAATCGACGTTCACAGGCAGACTGGCTAAATAAGTGCCTGTGACAACTTGTGATGCTTTCCAGCCTGATTTCCATCCATATTTTTGCCTGGAACATTCTAAATGCGCGGGTCGTCCAGATTTTCGTAACTGGTGCAAGTTGCAACAATAACAAATTATCTAGCCAGTGCCGCGCATCTTGGTCGTCTCGGTTCTTTGTTGGTCTATACCAAAATGTAATCGGCAAAAAAGCTGCTTGAAGCTCTGTACTTTTTTCACCGATTACATTCAAGCTGATTACATTTTTTTGTGATTATATTTCTATTAGGTTACTAGAGCCTCGCACACTAACTCCCGAGTGTGCGATGCAAAATTAAAATGAGATACCCAGAAATTCGTTGCAAGTGCCCTGAAGTCGCTGACGCAAATTTTGAGGAATGTATTTGGAAAAGTATTTGGAGGAGACCAAATACATTTGGTTGTATTTGTATCTTGTACTTAAATTCTTTTTTGGAAATGTAATTAGATTTGTAATTAAATACATTTTTCACTAAGTATTTTGTATTTGTATTTCGATACATATTTGCATGTATTTTGCCCATCCCTGTTCTCGCCTAAGCGCATGGCTGTGCTGTGGCCAAGCGAGTCACAAGATCGCAGTGTCAGCTCCATGTGGTGTTGCTTCTCTGCAGTGCACCGGCGCTTGAGGAGAAGCGCACTCAAGGGGGCTAATCTGCCGTGATCAACACTTCAAAAGTATGAATTGTAGAAGGGTGGTGAGCTGGGCTAGTTGGTACAGGTTTAACATTATTAAAATCAACGAAGCACGTTAGTAAACTGTTAGAAGAAAACAGAAGACAGGAAAGACACTAAAACTCGCAACTCAATATATCTTCCGAAGAGAAGAAGAAAGAAAATGACAGAATTTACAGGCACGTGCTAATGGCTAATGAACTGTCGAGCACGAGTCGATAGCTTGACCTTTAAAGCTTTAAAGGAGCGGTGCAACGATATTCAATTGGAATGTTTTTCACTTGACACAAGCTTACTGGCACACCTGGGACTCAAGGATACTCACACGCAACGCCACTGGCCAAGAAACTCCTTTGTTGCGGTGTAATTTCAAGGACAAAAGCGATCATTTTCATTCAATCTCTCCTTTGCAAAATGTGATGACGTAACGTGGGGATCGCAGTACACCCAAGTGACGATATTTGAATGCGGTTCATAGATTGGACCCGAGCATTGCGTGGGCACTCGACTTGGGCTCATGATAATTGCTAGCTCGAGAAGCATTCGGGTCGTGACCCGTGTCCAATCGATGCAACGACTACAACAGCCGAGCCATAAAAATGTCTGGAACTCAGCGCGTGTCCTGCGCTTTGCCAACCCCAGCGCATGGCTGTGATCAACACTGGCGGCATATAATCGGCTCCAGATCACGTGGCCGCTTGTTCTGGCTGCAAGTTGAGGGGATGAACGCTGCTCGCTTTTCTTTAATTTTTTTCTGGGACTTCTATTGTGTGGGGTAAAAAACGAACGCGTGTTTCATAGGTCATTAACGTTAGGGATCCGTTTTAAGCGGTATTTGCGCAAAGTACAAAAATTGTTGCATCGCTCCTTTAAAGGTGCACGCAACAATTTTTGTTCTTTGCGCAAGTACCGTTAAGAACAGATACCTGACGTTAATGACCTATAAAACACACGTTCCTTTTTTACCCAAAGCAATAGAAGTGCCCGAAAAATATTGAAGAAAAACAAGCAGGGTTCATCTCCTCAACTCGCAGCCAGAACAAGCGGCCACGTGACCTGGAGCTAATTATATGCTGCCAATGTCTATCATAGCCACGCGCTGGGGTCGGCAAAGCACAAGACACGCGCTGAGTTCCACATATTGTTATGGCTCAGCTATTGTCGTTGTTGCAGTGATTATCTGCAACAACGACAATAGCTCTTCTTTCCAATCTTCTTTTTTCTCATTCTCTGGTAGGTAGGTGTATGGGTGACATATGCAATAAGGGGGTATACACATATTAATTATGGTATCATTCTTTTTAGGTGCCTTTTAGCCAATCTACAATAAATCATTTTGAAACTGGAAAATGCCAGTGTCTTAAAAAGCCAGGAAGTCATCCTAGAGTTTTTGTTTGTGCCTTATTTGATTGCATAGCCTTTTTAGTTTACTGATATATGTTTATTTTCCAATTTCAGTGTTTCAATTTGCCTTAATCCTTTCCATATTCCTTGCAAATTAAACTTTAATATTAACAAAACTAATTAGGCTACATCAAAACCAAATACATATTTGTATTTAGATTGTAACAGCGGATAAGATATGTAAATTAAATTTTAATTGAATCACAAGTTATGTAAAAAAAGCTCTAGGAGCAGTATTGCACCTGAAAGTTCACGGAGCACATTGGGCACCAGGCCATCAAGTTGGACAACAAAAGCGCATGCCTTGTCATCCTCAGTACAATGGTTTGTATCGGCAATTATGTCAACGTGTAGGTAAAGATCCAAAGGGGTTTTACCATTAAACGACTGCAACTTGAAACGCCACAGTGCAGGAGGTGCAGTATATGATTCAGCGAAGGGATCTGCTCAATTTCAGCGACTGTTGGTTATGGCAGTTGCTCAAGTGCCTCCAGAGCAACTACTCAGCAACAGATGTTGGCACAATTTGCAGCTAAATTCTCAGATTGTTCCTGCGTAGCGGCCATGATTGCTTGTGTTTGTTGTTCCAGTAGCCCTAGCAGGACCTCAAGTGTCACCACTGTCGTCTGAGTGCTTGTTGGTGCCACAGCCGACAGCGAAGGGATGTCATCTCGTAGCTGGCTCAAGTCAGACGGCACACCGAAAAGCTCCCTCTTGACGGCAGAGGTCCTCAACATGCTTCAGAGAGCATCCCAGCACTGCCAGCAAATTGTGACGGTTTATTATTTGACCGATGACAGTCCTTGGTTTGGCTCTTTCGACTGAACCTCTTGCTTCATTGTTCTTTTTCCTCTTCTATCTTTTCCTTCTCACTGCTACAATATGCTAGTCTCTTCACTCATCCTTGATTTAAACATAAAGCGAGGAATCCTAATGCTTATGTGAAATCGACACATGAAAGCGACTGGCCACAACAGAGCCCCGGGCTACGCCCGACAGCCGCAGCCCGTTGCACGTTTTATTTCACGGAGATATCTCGAATCAAAGTTGTGCAGTTGACTGCACAACACTATGGTATCTTCATAGCCACCGAGCACGCAGAACACCACAAAACACCGACTGCATTGCAAAACGAACAATCTGGCGAAATGCTAGCCCTTAAAAGCATGCAAAGAATACCCGAACCAGAAAGGGTTCTCGGACCCTGCCAATGCAGCCAGAAGCGTTCGGGATACCACATACAGAAACTTAACATTTATCTTGCCCAATATACATTCGCCACTGCCACAAACCTCTCTTAAAATTCCTAGTTTGCTCTTTTCCTCTTCCCCAAGCCAAGCCCTTATCACCATTCACACCTTTTTCTGGGATTTGGACTCTATTGAGGACACATCCCTGGCGAAGGTTCTCCGAATCAGCCCGGACGTCTAGGAGTCGGTGGACAGCTGAACAAGAGCGGCTGTATACTGCCGCGCGCAAGGCTGAGAAAGCAACGCTCGGTCACGGTCCTCCAGAAAGTTCCCGTTTATTCATGTACCGCACGTAACTTCTATCATTTATCCCTGCTTTTGTTTTCTAGAAAGTGCGTGTTCATTCTCGCCCCGATCACGCGACGCTCGAACCGCTTTCGCCGTATCTTCGAGATAGCGGCGCACTCTAGATAAGAGGTCGCCCGCGACCTTGTCAAGTCAGTCTCGCCCTAGCGCTCGATTCTGCTGACACGCCGACTTCGACGCCCGCGACGCTCTGCTTTCTTCTGTTTCCTTCTTTATTTTTTTGGCACAAGTTCGCCACATTAAACGTTTATTTCTTTCTGTTTATTTCCTGTTTTTGGTTTGGTCACCACCCGTGACATTTGGTGGAGGTGCTGGGTACCGCATGCCCCTGCCGCGTACCCCTCCGAGGGCCCACAGTGCAAGTCCGACGCCTAGCCCACGAAGAACCGACGAAAGCACTTCCGAGATCCGGTTCAGTCGTCGCACCCAAGGTCTACACCCGGAATTCGGACCTCTACCGCCCAAGACTAAGCAGCCAACGAGGCCAACGATGGACAGCCAGTCGTCCCAGAACCCGTCCACCGCCAGCGTCGTATACCTGCCCGTCGCACCCAAAACTCCGACGCCTTTCCACGGAGACACCCACGAGGACATCGAGGACTGGCTGCAACATTATGAACGTGTGGCCCGACATAACGGGTGGTCAGCTGAGCACTGCTTGCAGAACCTTTACTTCTCGCTGGAAGGTACTGCAAGGTACTGGCTGGAGAACCACGAGGCTTCTTTAACCTCGTGGGAGGTGTGCAAGCAAGAGCTAGTGAAGACGTTTACCAGCCAACACCGACGCGAGAGGGCCGAAGACATCCTTCGAACAAGGACCCAAGGTCTGAATGAAAGCATCACCAGCTTCGTTGAGGATGTTCTTCGCCTGAGCGCCCGCGCCGATCCTCAGGCTACAGAGGAGAAGAAGCTGCGACACCTGATGAGGGGTGTCAAAAGCGAGATATTCGGAGGTCTCATTCGCAATCCTCCGACAACTGTCGACGGGTTCGTCACGGAGGCGACGAATATGGAGCGTGCGCTACTAGCACGCGCCAGACACTACGAGCGGCACCCTGGCGTGACTACTCTGGCGACATCCGGATACGACCTTGGTACCGACCTCCCAGGCATCCGTGACATCATCCGTGAAGTCGTCCGGGAAGAAATCCGCAAGATGCTCCCCGCTACGGATCGCTCGTCCTCCCTGTCGCTCGCCGAGGTCGTCCGAGAGGAAGCCCACCGAGCCTTCCAACCTGAGATTCCGATCAAAACGACGACGCCAGAGGAGCCTACTTTGAGCTACGCCGCCATGGCCCGAAGATCGCCGCAAGCTAACCGCCAGACCACGGCGCCACCCCGACGAGACCCTCCGATGCCACAGTATCCTCGACGCCAGGAAGGACAAGTCCACGGCGTTCGCCCGGAGCAACCCTCGTCGAGGAAGACCGACGTGTGGCGAACGGCCGACCGACGCCCGCTCTGCTACCACTGCGGGGAAGCCGACCATGTGTACCGCCGATGCCCATACCGACGACTCGGGCTGCGCGGATTCCACCCAAACGACCCGCGCCCCCGGTGTGGTGAACGCCCTCGGGAGATCGACGAGTACCTGCGACGACCCCAGTCCCCCGAGCCTGCGTCCCGCCGAGAGTTCCGGTCGCCATCGCCACGACGTCCAGCTTCGCCGATGCACCGACCCCGACGTGAAAGCCTGTCGCCCCTCGCTCCTCGCCGGGGAAACTAGGCGCGGCAACCCCTGGAGGTGGAGTTGCCGAAGACGACCGACGTAAAGAGCCTCCAAGAACGCCGGAGCGCTCCCACTCTCCCGACGCCACGCATCGCTACGACGCCCCTGCAACGGTGTCCAACAACCTAAACGTCGTCATCGACGGTCATGACGCATCGGCACTCGTGGACACCGGAGCAGACTACTCAGTCTTGAGTGGGAGGCTCTCCCGCCGCCTTCGAAAAGTCATGACGCCGTGGGAAGGACCCCAAATACGAACCGCCGGAGGACATCTCATCACACCAGTCGGGAGATGCACTGCTCGCGTCGAGATCCACGGTGAAACGTGCCCTGTCAAGTTCGTCGTTCTGCAAGACTGTTCGACGGACGTTATCCTCGGAATGGACTTTCTCTGCGAGTATGGCGCCGTCATCGACCTCGGAACAAACCGGCTGACGCTACGAAAACCTGCTCCACCAGCAGAGGAACCCGAAGCGACGTCACCCACGGTCCGAGTCCTCGCAAACCACGTAAACCTACCACCGCGGTCGAGTGTTTTCGTACTTGTCGGGATCAATGAAGCTTCCTGTGGCGAAGTTCTTCTCGAGGGAAGCCTCCAATTGCTCCTGGGAAGAGGCATAGGCGTCGCAAGGGGAGTAGCTGAACTTCAGGATGGGCGGACTGTGGCCCTCGTGACGAACTTCCGAAACGAAACGCAACACCTCACGAAAGGTGCAGCCGTGGGCCACGTCGAGAAACTCCGAAACCCCGCCGAAATCACTGCGATCACTGACGAATCCTCGCCGCCCCAGCAAGACAGTACGTCGCCAGCGCAGCTCGACATTGACCCTAAGCTTCCGGATCCTGAACGGCGTCAGCTGGTTAACCTCCTCGCCGAATACCGCGACTGCTTTGCGACGTCGTCGAAGGTGCGCCAGACCGCGGTTGCCAAGCACCGCATCGTTACTGAGGACGACGCGCGCCCTGTGCATCGATCGCCGTACAGAGTCTCCGCTAAGGAAAGGGAGGTGATCCATCAGCAAGTTCAAGAGATGCTGAATGACGACATAATCCAACCTTCAAGCAGTCCATGGGCCTCTCCAGTCGTGCTGGTTAAGAAGAAGGACGGAACTCTTCGGTTCTGCGTGGACTACCGGCAGCTCAACACGGTTACGAAGAAAGACGTCTACCCACTCCCCCGCATCGACGACACTCTAGACCGGCTGCGCCACTCTCGATACTTTTCATCGATGGACCTGAAGAGCGGCTACTGGCAAATCGAGGTCGACGAACGGGACCGAGAGAAGACAGCCTTCGTCACGCCGGATGGACTGTACGAGTTCAAGGTGATGCCCTTCGGACTATGCACAGCGCCAGCAACTTTCCAGCGTGTCATGGACACCGTACTGGCAGGGCTGAAGTGGCAGAGTTGTCTCGTCTACCTCGACGACGTCGTAGTATTTTCAGCTGACTTCGACGAGCACTTGAGACGACTCCGAGCTGTTCTTCAAGCCATTCAGACCGCCGGACTCACACTCAAGCCGTCAAAGTGCCGGTTCGCCTATGACGAACTGAAGTTCCTTGGCCACGTGGTTAGTAACGAAGGCGTCCGCCCAGACCCCGAGAAGACTCGCGCCGTCGCGGCATTTCCAGCGCCGACAGATAAGAAGGCCGTGCGAAGATTCCTTGGACTTTGTGCCTATTATCGACACTTCGTTCGGGATTTCGCAAGGATTTCCGCACCACTTACGAATCTCACGAAGGACGCCAAGAAGTTCGAATGGGCCGAGGAGCAACAGCAGGCATTCGACGAACTGAAACGACGACTCCAGACTCCTCCTGTGCTTGGACATTTCGACCAGGATGCGGAAACAGAAATTCACACGGACGCAAGTAACGCGGGACTGGGCGCAGTACTAGTCCAAGTGCAAGAAGGCATCGAGCGAGTCATCGCCTACGCAAGTCGGACATTGTCCAAGGCGGAGAAAAATTACTCCACAACTGAGAAAGAATGCCTTGCGGTCGTCTGGGCAATAACGAAGTTTCGTCCGTACTTGTACGGCAGCCCGTTCCGTGTAGTCACGGACCACCACTCGCTCTGCTGGCTTGCGAAGCTGAAGGACCCGTCAGGACGCCTCGCTCGATGGAGTCTTCGACTACAAGAGTTCAACATGACAGTGGTCTATAAGTCAGGCCGCAAGCACAGCGACGCCGACTGCCTGTCCAGAGCCCCCGTCGAAACCCCTTCCGGCTGCAGCGACGACAATGACGACGAGTGCTTTCTAGGAGCAGTGAACACCGACGATATGGCACGACGTCAACGGGACGATCCTGAGCTGCGCGCATTAATCGAGCACCTGGAAGGGGGCAGGAGTACCGTGCCACGTGTCTTCTCACGAGTACTGCCGACCTTCGCCATCCGACAAGGTGTACTCTACAAAGAGAACTTCGGCAACAACAACACACCTTCGTTGCTGGTAATCCCGAGTGACCTTCGAGAGGAGATCTTCCAAGCCTGCCACGACGACCCGACATCCGGACACCTTGGTTACAGCCGGACACTGGCCCGTATTCGTGAAAAGTATTACTGGCCGAAGCTCCCCAAGACCGTCCACCTATACACACGATCATGCCACGAGTGCCAGCGACGCAAGAAACCGCCGACGAGGCCGGCCGGACTTCTGCAGCCTATTTCTCCTCCAACTACACCCTTCCAGCAGATCGGAATGGATCTACTTGGTCCTTTTCCGCCTTCGACGTCGGGGAACCGCTGGATCATCGTCGCCACAGATTATCTCACGCGGTACGCCGAAACGAAAGCTCTTCCTTCAGGGACTGCTGTGGAAGTCGCCAAGTTTTTCATCGAGTCCATCGTCCTCCGGCACGGCGCTCCCGAGGTTCTGATTACAGATCGCGGATCTTCGTTCATGGCCCAGCTGACGCAAGAGATCCTTCGTCTCAGTGGCACCGGCCATCGTCGAACCACTGCATACCACCCGCAGACCAACGGACTGACCGAGCGACTCAACAAGACAATCGCCGATATGATCTCTATGTACGTCAACGTAGAGCACAAGACGTGGGACGAGGTGCTGCCCTACGTCACGTTCGCCTACAATACGGCGGTTCAAGAGACCACTGGATTCACCCCTTTCCAGCTGGTACATGGTCGGAAGGTAACGACCATGCTGGACGCCATGCTGCCCCATGAGCCATCTGACAACGAGAGCGACGACGCCCAGGCGGTTGCTCAACGCGCCGAAGAAGTTTGCCAGCTCGCCCGACTCCTGATTCAAGACCAGCAACGCGTCGACGCCGGCCGCTACAACCTTCGTCGCAGGGACGTCCACTTCCAGCCCGGAGATAGGGTGTGGGTATGGACGCCCATCCGTCGCCGCGGCCTCAGTGAGAAACTGCTGAAACGGTACTTTGGACCATACAAGGTACTTCGTCGCCTCGGCGAGCTGAACTACGAGGTGATGCCCGACGGAACACGAACATCGTCACGCCGCCCACCACGACCTGAGGTCGTCCACGTCGTGCGGCTGAAGCCGTACTACGCTCGATAGGACTGTGGACCTTTTGTGCTCCAAAAGACTCTTTAGTTTATCGTTCTTTTTTATTTTGATTTGTTTTACACTGCATCGGGGCGATGCACTTTTAAAGGGGGGAGTAATGCCGCGCGCAAGGCTGAGAAAGCAACGCTCGGTCACGGTCCTCCAGAAAGTTCCCGTTTATTCATGTACCGCACGTAACTTCTATCATTTATCCCTGCTTTTGTTTTCTAGAAAGTGCGTGTTCATTCTCGCCCCGATCACGCGACGCTCGAACCGCTTTCGCCGAATCTTCGAGATAGCGGCGCACTCTAGATAAGAGGCCGCCCGCGACCTTGTCGAGTCAGTCTCGCCCTAGCGCTCGATTCTGCTGACACGCCGACTTCGACGCCCGCGACGCTCTGCTTTCTTCCGTTTCCCTCTTTATTTTTTTGGCACAAGTTCGCCACATTAAACGTTTATTTCTTTCTGTTTATTTCCTGTTTTTGGTTTGGTCACCACCCGTGACAATACTACGACTAGCCTTGCCAAGCCACCGCCATTGTTTTATGCTTAATAAAGAGGTGGAAACAATGAACTTACCAGGACTTGAAGACTGATTCAGCTCCATTCAAATTGTTGGATGGGGTCAGACTCCAAGGACACCTGCCACCGCCGTCTCATTGAAGCCAAGCCGTTTTCCACGGGGCTCCCATAACTGTAATTGTGTTGCATTCATTTTTAGAGAGTGGGAGGTTAGTGAGCTCTCCACTGGTATACGAGAAATTCTGCCAGTGCAGTACGACCGCTAGCCTGGGGTCCTTAAAGACCGACGACCAGTTCGTGCTTTCCACCTTTTCTTTGCTTCCTCCTCTCTCCCCTTCTAGCCTGTCCACAGTTGCCCGTTTCCTCCTCCCTTATGGCGAGGAGGATCCTCTGCCTTGCAGAATCTCGAGCGTGGTCGTCGGCCTTTAAAGGGACACTGACAACATATTTATGCTCGCCAAGGTTTTTATTTGTACTTGACATATAAGAGCCCAACTACCCAGAACACAATTTGTGGCTATTATAAGCAAGTAGCTTACAATGGAGTGACATATACTTTGATAGTCGAGTGGCCAATATTTTTTCGAGACCTAATCGTTGCAGCTACACTCTGCATCAACTATTTTGTGCTGCATCGTGGAACCTAGTGTAGCTTCCACAGTGCAGCAGCCATGCACTGCTGCGAGAGCATGTGGCTTTTCCTTGCACGTGCAACCGGCTCTGAAAGAAATGGAATGCTGCAGAAGCTACACTAGCTTCAGCAACGTAGTCCAAAAGATTCGACGCCAGGTACAGTAGTAGACCTATTGGTAAATTACCCACGCATCAACAAGAATGCTGAAAATGAAGGTCAAAGCGCCACACGCACTTGCCTTCCCACATAAAAGATTTCAAGTAGGTAACAAAAGGAGACATTCACAAATGCACGTGCAAGATGGCACATTTGTCTTTAGGTTTTTACTCTAAAACGCCAACTGCTGCAGACTTATGAAATGCAGCATGTTACACTTGTAGCATGTTCCTTGGTGCTTGGATAATTTAGCGAAAGGTCTATGGTGGCAGTATATGGTCCAGTGTCGGGGAGCAAAGGTAATGGATCAAACCGGTTCCTACCAATTCGAATCGCTAAATCGAGAATTTGTTTTCTGCGTAGTCTTTGCACAAGGCACTACTTTCACCATGAAAGGAGTAACTATAGATGCTTTCAGGCAACTTTTTGAATGGGCGCTGCCATCTTGGTATCACATGGACCGTCCGCCATTGTCGGCCTCTACTTTTTCCGTTGCTGCACTACGTATAGCACCGCGAACTGCGCTTCGACAGACACACCCAAGGTGTTATACATAATGAAATCGGATTGTGAATGGGTCGAGAACATGAGGTTATGGCCTAAACTTCAGAGACCATGGAAGTTCATGACATTTTTTATGTGTTTGCCCAAAGTAAAGGCAGTTAAAACCCAATGCGACAACCGCAAATGTCGAGATAACACAGCAAGGCTATCGCAGTCGTATCTATTGCTGCATGTACATACTTTACTCATTGCGGTCTTGTTCCTCGCTGCATTTAGGAACTTTAACCACGTAGGCGATTTAACGAGCAAAAAACTTGGCGATCAGCGACGGGCTGGGCCATCGCTCAGGCGGATTGCTTGCTGTTGCTCTCACACCGCTTGGTTGTAGTAGACTTCTAGTAAACTTCACTCGTCACCCGGGAGTTGCTCACACGCGGTCTTTGACACTGCGACCTCGTTGCTCATCAGAAAAATATTGCGTTCAATGTTGGGTGCATCGGAATTAGTTACAGCATCTCTGCGTTGGATAGAAAGGATTGAAGGAGCTGTGTGAGCAGGTCAGAGCTGTGGAGACCCGGAGGTAGGCAAGAAGGGCAGCTGACAAGCTGGCACTCCAGACCTACATCGGCCACAAAAAGGAGATCTGTAAGGAACAGTTTTTTGATAACACACTGGGGAGCAGCCTGCTCTTCAAGGCTCGCTCCGGAAAGTTGAGAACGAAGTGGTGGCAGGTGAAATGTGGAAGAGTCGAGGCGAGCATGATGTGCGCCATCTGTGAAGAAGAGGAGGAGACTATGGAACACCTGGTGCTGAGGTGCAGGATGCTGCGGCAGCTCCAAACAAGTGAAGTGACACTGGAACAGGCTCTTGGTTTCGTTGGCCTACCGCAAGAGGGAGACATGGGAGCCAGCGATGCAGGGGGCGCGGCTGGTGCGGTAGCAGGGGGAAACGGTGCGAACGTGATCGAGACAACAAAGCGGCGACTGGAGAATTGGAGGAGGAAATCCTGCGGGGGAGCGGGAGTTTTTCATTCCTAAGGACAATATATGGCTAGGACACATACGAAGATAATCCGTACTGTAGTTTCCGCCGTCCAGTTAAGAAGGGAATGGCCAACAGATCCAGGGGGGCTATGTTGCGCTTTTTGCACTCCCAGGAGACTAGGGAGAGGGAAGTGACGTCAACAACGCAGCACGTGCAGATTGGATGTTGATTTTGTTTTCTTCTGTCAACATCCAATCTGCATTTGCTCTAGTCGGTGACTTCACTTCCCTCTTCCAAGTCTCCTGGGAGTGCAAAAAGCGCAACGTAGCACCCCAGATCCAGATAGTCTTGCGAGAACGAATCGCTGATTTGCGAGCGCGGCCCGAGAAAAAGTGCTGCCAGTCCCGTCATAAAGATGCTCTGCTCGGATTATTCAGTGTGAATCGGTGCATCGAAAACGGCACCGAGCACGGACAGTCCATGTGCTTCGGCGTGACATATTCAATGCACAGAGCGGGGTTCCAACCTCAATGTCGCCACTGCAGTTTTTGTAACCCACTACTGAGCACAGAGCTGCTCCCGTCCCTAGCGACGCCTCTGGATCATCAAAAACAAGACGGAACAACGAAAGCACAGACATAGAGATCTTTACAGAGACACCGCAGCAACAGCGCTGGTTTACCTTGCCAAGAAAGGTTCCCGTTTGTTGAGAATCGACCTCACCTCCAAAAAAGCTTGCTGTACGGCTGTATGGCGGGTACAACTGTCCTGCCAAAAGAGTCGGAAAACGATGAACTGCTGAACTGCCACCCCGCCACCGTCGTCGCAAGTAGAATAGTTTGCCGATAGGCGCGCCACTGAAACAGGGTAGGCTAAGGGTGGGTTGGTCGGTTGGCTAGATGGTTAAATGCGTGCCATGCATCCATTCATCCGGTGTTTGCGCCGTTTGCGCTCGCTCCCCGTTCAAACAAAATAGTAACTGCTTTTTTATTCACTGTGTCTGATACGTAGTGACGAGGGGAAAGGGGTACTTACTGCGTCACGCATGACCGCTCATTCACACTGGAAGCGGATCCGCGTTCGCAAAGCGGTTGCGGACGCGGTTGTATAAAGATCCAGTACAATTTCAAGCGCACTTGATGTCATCGAGTGCGCGTGCAATTGTACTGGATCTTTATACAACTGCGTTCGCAACCGCTTTGCGAACGCGGATCCCGCTCATTCACACAGCGATCCACGACGACGTGCGCAATGGCGGTGCGGAGACGATAGCAGGCTCATGATGCACAGCCCGGGAAAACCGAAACCGGAACTACTCTTTGACAGTTCCCTCGTGGCCCGAACTTTTTCACGCGCTGGCGGCGCTCGGTCAATGGGAGAAGCGGACAGAGCGGACAGAGCCATAGAAGGCTTACGCTGGGAACCTCCTGGATTCGATCCCCACCGCCCCCGCCCGTTTCGATCTGGATGAGCTTCGCGTCGGCACGCGTTTTCGTGTAATCACTACTGCGATATGCATGTTAAAAAAAAAAAAAAAAAAAAAAAGTTAGCGGTTGCCCGGCGGCTTTTGCTCTGCGCGTGGAATAAACGCAGTGGCTGCTACGTCACGCGCAAAGCGAGCGTGGCGTCGGGCGGCACTCGCCAGTTATTCGCCACATAATTCGTTCCATGGAGTGGCTGAAGAGAGCCAGAGCATGCCAATTTTGGCATGAGATCTCTTCAGTGGCGGATCCAAGGGGGACTTTGTCATCCCCCAAGTGCATCCGTCGGTGCACTTGGGGGATGACGGAGTCCTTTTTATCAAGGAGAATGGCAGGCACATGAGAGGGTAATGACGTGATAGAAATCTTGTCGGTTGGGTTGTATTTTCGTTTCTTGATTGGTTCTTTCCTATGCTCTGTGTTTATTTTTCTGGTTCGCCTGAAAAATTAAACTTTAGTTGATAGTCAGCGCTTTGTCCGTGCACTTCTTTCACTCGTCCCTTGTCAAACTTTTTGCGCTGTTTTAACGTTTGAACCACTCGTATGCGCATGCGCGACAGGCTGGCCAGTTGGCTTCGGATTGGATGGTGATGGCTAAAGGAGGAATTAAGGGCAGCACTGATTGGTTATTTCAGTTAATACAGTACAAAAAATTAATTTATTAACTTCTTTAGTGACCAAGAATTAGTTATTTATTTGCAACTGTTCATAAAATTAAAATGACCCTTTGCCTAAAAAACAATTCTCTAAACCTAGACATGCTTGCATCAAGGTCTGGCCACACTGTCCACAAAGTCGAACCCACTGATCTCTATGTCTATTTGCTGGATCGCGTTTGACCAGCTCCTCCTATGGAGCGGAATGCGGTCACTGGCGGCCATCTTTAGGTAGAGTTATATCATCTCTAGCCATCATAGTAATATGGCGGACAGCACAATGGCGGCAGGCTGCCATAAAAATAGCCATAGATCTAGTACACTGTACCGTGGGTGACATTTCGTGCTTGATTGAAGTTGTTCGACGAAGCAGATTCTTGAAACCCGGCGTGAACGGTAGCCTCATCTTTGAGGACCCAACAAAAGTTCTACGAAAGCGCAGCACCGGGGGAAAGCAGCGCAGCTCGCATCAAAAGCAGACTCCGTACCGTCGTCTGCTTTCGATGCTTCTTTCGATGCGACTTTCGATACGTGCTGTGCTGCTTTTCTTCCGGTGCTGCGATTTCGTGAAACTTTTACCAGGTCCTCAAAAACCGGACTGCTGTTCACGCCGGGTTTCAAAAACATGTTTCGTCAAATAATTTTAATCAAGCACACAATATCACCCACGCTATTTTGATCGCAGCTTGCCAACCCACCTGCCAAAACGCTATCTGCCATGGATGGATGATAGCGGCTGCAGCAGCTTACATTGGCTAGAGGTGATATAACTCTACCTAAAGATGGCCGCCAGTGACCGCATTCGCGGAGCGGGCAAACGCGATCCAGCAATTGTCATAGAGATCAGTGGTCGAACCTGTCGAATCTAGATAAAAGTTCGAAGGTTTGTCGAACCGGTTCAACAAGTAGGACCTCAGAAGTTTGACCTAAAAATCTGGCTCGACAAAAGTTTGCGACACCCCTAGCCTTCACATGCTCTGGCGGCGAGAGGAGGCGGGTGAGAAGAGAGGCGTCGCCAAGCAGACCACACCACCAGGGGTGGTTTATGGCGCGGCTGTCAATCTGTCTAATGTGAATGAGGAGAGCGTCCTGTATATGAACAACCAACTTGGGCGAGTTGGTTGTTCATATCACACACACTACAACAAGCAAAAGTGCAGTCACTCCTGACACACGAGTGCCCTGTTTTTTATTAGTAAAGCATTTATATTTAGTATGCATCTGTTTGAACAGCACGTGATCACAGAAAGAGAGTGAGCACGCCTGAAACCGCCCAATTCTCAATCAGTGCTCTTTGGGCCGAAAGAATACGAATTTCGAGCAGCAAATTGTGTTCTGGGAAGTTGGGCTCTCATAGGTCATCTTCAAGTAAAAATGTGTTCGCATTAAAACCTCGGCGAGCCTAAATAACTTCAGTTGACAGAAAGAATAAAAACACTGAAAACATACGGACAGAAACTCACAGTTCTTTCAACGCGCGACGGCATTTATATGATGCCCATCACACTGCAAAGAACCATTTTGGTCACAGAGAAAATTAATAAATGTTGTTGCTCGATGAAAGAACTGCCATCGAGTGTCTGCCCTTCGTATCTTTTCACTGTTTTTATTTCTGTGTGAACGGTAGCCTATCCAACGCGCTCTGCTACGTGTACCTAGATAACTTGTCAGTGTCCCTTTAAATGGGCCCTTGTTTAAGAGTCTACCTTTTTGTTGCTTCCATATTTTTGTGGTTCGGGCAAACCAGCGGGCACAGAGAGAGTATCTAAATATCAGTGCGTCATCATTTAACACAACGACGCAGAAGCCTCCTCTTCCTACGAGGAGGAGGCGGAGGTTGCATGCCACGCACGCTCGGCACCCCGTGGTGCCGAGCATGCGTCGCATGCGACGAATTCGTGATGTTGTCGGTCCCGGTCAGCACCTGCCTTACGACTGGTCAGAGCTGCTAAAAGCATTTTTTAGTCGAAATACAAAATATAAGTGGCGCGAACCGTTTCAGTTATTTATGAAAGTCGTTTTTGTTCAGTATTTTAGATGAGAAAAGAAACAAATGCAGTTTAGAAGGTATGGAAACAAGAAACGACGTGCAATGACCCGTCGAAATACCCGCCACCAAATGATGGAAAAGGCGGCGCAGGTGCCCCTGCGGATCCTAGCAGACAAGGCACGACGCCGGCGGCACATTTCCTAAGAAGCGAAAGAATGAATTCGTGTTCTGTGACCTTGCGGCACAGGAGACCCACCGGGAACTTGCCCGGAACTTGAGCGTCGTCGAGTTGGGGTCGAGAGACTTCGCCAGCGCGTTCCAGACGCTTACGTGGAGTGTTGTCGTACGGTACTATTTCCAGCTTCGCACTTCTATCGAGGCTTCGGAGCTCCAACTCCGACAAACCCGGCAAATTCATGCCGGCAAGCGCGGTGGAGGGCTGAAGCAGGCAACAAGCCATTGAAGCTTACGTGGCTGCGGGGGAAGCGAACATCAACATAAGCCGCAGCCGATTGGACAGTCGCTTCGCTTCTATTATGGGCCACCCAAGCCGGGACCAGGGACGTCATGAAGGAGGTTATTTTTTGCTTGTTTTAGTTTGCCTATAACTTTTGAAAAAGAGTTTCGGGAAAAGTTTCACTAAGTTACTACGTTCAGTGCACTCAGGTTTGGTGCCAATTAAAAACCAGTCGAAAAGTCGTTGCAGGGCCCCTTTAAAGGGATGCTGAACCGAAATCTGGATTCCCCAAAACACACGGCAAAAGCGGGCAACGGGATGCTACTAACACCAAAAAATCACTCATACAGCAATATCTCGAACGGATGACCGTATTTTTCAAAAAAAGAGGTGCATTTGGCAGGAATGTTGACGTCATGTTTCTCTGAGAAGGAGAGGGAACGGCCTCGCGTCTTCTTCACCTCGCGGCCTTGAGGGAGCGAAGCGAAGAGAGGAGGAAACTGAGTATCTTGACGTCATGCGCCTCGTCGGCCTGGTTCAATCTCGACTTCTTTTTTCAAAAATACGACCGTCCATTTGAGATATCGCCTTACTAGTAGTGTTGTAGGGATTGTAGCGGCCCACCTACATCTCCAGCATTGTCTTTTTGACATCCAAATTTCGGTTCACCATCCCTTTAAAGGGATACTGAAACAAAATTTCGGTCACAAAACAAAGCTGAATGGGTAGGCGGGACGCTGCAAAACCCAAAAACATCACTCATACAGCGATATCTCTAACGAATCGCCGTATTTGTGGAAAAGAAGTGCGGTGACTGAACACGGCCAACGAGACAAATCACGTCACGATTCTTGTTCCCTCTGCTCCTTGCTACGTACTGTCAAGCTGGTAAACTGAAGTGAGGAGGAGAGAAGCGAGGCCACTTTCCCTCATTCTCAAACTTTACAGGAGTATGACGTCATACCTCTCGCTTGATCGCGCTCTTCTTTTCCAAAAGTACAGCCATCCATTTTGAGATATTGATGTACGAGTGATGTTTTGGAGTTCATAGTATCCCATACAACACTTCTGAGCCCTTATTTTGCGAAATCTATATTTCGGTTCAGTAGCCCTTTAAGCTAAAAACAAAAACAAAAAACAGAGACACTGCAACTTCTACGACGATATCCAATCTATAAATTTTGGTAAAGAGAGCCAGGAGCTACAACTACAGCCCTGAGGAACAAGTCCCTGGTGCAACAAAATATTGGCATCATGCAATGCTAGATTGTGATGCTGGAAAGCAAGCAACTGTCGTTTAACAATATGCAATTACGAAGATGCCCGTGCTGAGGGCTATCAGCCCAGTAAAATCGGTTCGAAGTTCCTCTAGTCTCCCATGTCTCTTTTTCATACCTTTTAAGAATGCAGCGCGACGCCTTCACATCCACTGAACAGCACAAATGCATGTGAAGTGTGTGAAGTGCACTTGGATGTCACCTCCTACGTAAACCTGCTGGAGGGCAAGAATTGGGTTACGGTCAGAACCAATATCAGAAGCCGCCAATTTATCTTGCGTGCCGCGCTACGGACCTCTACTTGGTAGTCGATTTCTTGGCGACAAAACTGCTACAGTGAGATCCAAGCATTGTGCAGGATGGCAAGGTGGGAACTTTCTAAAGAGCTACTTTGTCTGAGGCACATTTACTTCAGCTAAGACATGCAATGGAAGATAAAAAAAGACAACAACACTGTGGGAGCTTGACTGTCAGCCTTT
Source organism: Ixodes scapularis (assembly GCF_016920785.2). NCBI lineage: Eukaryota > Metazoa > Arthropoda > Arachnida > Ixodida > Ixodidae > Ixodes > Ixodes scapularis. Next base: position 24,793,986 of record NW_024609881.1, read on the forward strand.
ATTTCTGAGGTACAGTGAAGCAGAAGTCTGATTACATATGTATCATTCGGAGATTTCATTTAAGAGAAACAACATAAAAGTAAGAAGAAAAATATCACCATGATAAAAAGATCCTTGCAAATTAATTATGCAATGCAAAAATAAACACGCATTGGGCAACAATTCATTCAAAGGATCTTGTAAACAAAGCAAATTCATGGCCGATATAGTATTCATTGAGACTTAGCTTCACCGACCCTTTTCGTGCTTTTAAAAAAAAGTGTAAGAATGTTAGCCATCACAGAAGCAGAAAAATAAACTATCCTGTGTTACACAAACAAAACCTAAAGGACTTTTACAGCAAACAACGACACCTAAGGTTTGAAAATTCTGATGCAGACAGCCAGGCAACATGGAAACAACTGCCAGGAAAATTAACACTGAGCAAGAAAATATTGGAACCACCTAACGCAAGGAAAAGTGGAAAAGTGATACCTCAAAGCAGGTCTCATATAAATACATGATTGCAAAGATGTCAGTGCAAAAAAGGAAGGCGAAAGTACTTCGATTATGAGCGTGTTAGTCAGTTCCAAATTTTCCACAACTTGAGTCATTGCAGTCCCGAAGGGGAATTACACTGTATTCAAAATGCGTACAGTGCCACTTTATAACAAAACCTGCTGGGCAGTGCAAGGGATCCAACTACCGACGTCCCAACCGGTAGCAGAATGTGTTGTGATGCACACACATACCCTTAAAAACTGTTTTCAATAATGGTGGGTCAGACTGGTATTATGAGAAAAGGCTCGGGGCACTGCTTGCACTTAAATGACTTTTCACCTGTGTGTGTTCGATTATGGCGTTGCAGATGGGAATTTTGAGCGAAGGCTTGGGGGCACTGCTTGCACTTAAATGGTTTTTCACCAGAGTGCGTTCGATGATGGTTTTGTAGATAGGAATTTTGAGCAAAGGCTTGGGGGCACTGCTTGCACTTAAATGGCTTTTCATCAGTGTGTGTTCGATTATGCTTTTTCAGATAGTAATTTTGAGCAAAGGCCTTAGGGCACTGCTTGCACTTGAATGGCTTTTCATCACTGTGCGTACGATTATGCTTTCTCAGATGGGAATTTTGAGCAAAGGCTGAAGGGCACTGCTTGCATTTAAATGGCTTTTCACCAGTGTGCCAATGTTTATGGTTTTGTAGATGGGGATTTCGAGCAAATGCTTGGGGGCACCGCTCGCACTTATATGGCTGTTCACCAGTGTGTGTTCGAGTATGACTTCTCAGATTGGAATTATGAGCAAAGGCTTTGTGGCACTGCTCACACTTAAATGGCTTCTCATTAGTGTGCATTTTATTATGCTTTCTCAGACAGGAATTTCGAGCAAAGGCAAGGGGGCACTGCTTGCACTTAAATGACTTTTCATCAGTGTGTAATCGGTTATGGCGTCGCAGGTGGGAATTTTGAGAAAAGGCTTGGGGACACAGTTTGCACTTAAATGGCTTTTCACCAGTGTGCATTCGAGTATGACTTTTCAGATGGAAATTTTTAGCGAAGGCCTTGGGGCACTGCTTGCATTTAAACGGCTTTTCACCAGTGTGCATGCAATTATGGGTTTGCAAATGGGATTTTGAAGAAAAGGCTTTGGGGCATTGCATGCACTTAAAGGGCTTTTCACCAGTGTGTGTTCGATTGTGATAGGTCAGAAGGGAATTATAAGCAAACTCTTTGGGACAAAACTTGCACTTAAATGGCTTTTCACTCTTGTGCTTTTGAGTGTTGCTGAGCACTTGGGACTTAGAGCCAGACATGGAAGGATGCTGGCACTTCAGTTGTTCATCTCCATGGGCAGCGAGGTGGCTCACAATTACATGCTGATCTCTAGTGACATAGGTGCAGGAACAGCATCCGAACCAGATGTCCTCGGTGACTTTCAGTGGGCAGCTGGTCTCCCCCAACAATGTGGCTAAATCACCTAGAAGAAAATACGAAAGGTATTGACATACAAGGAAAGCCCAACCAATATAGTCACTTAGTTTGGAAAAGAGTAGTCATTAATGGAGTTTTGGTGCAGCTGTACAGTTTAATATTTTGCTCTGGTTTGGAATTCAGTTCACCGAAGCACGTAAATGCAGCTGGCACCATCAAAGGACCACTGAAAAGAAAAAAATGTTTTTTTAAACAATCTGGTTGGGAATTATGTTTCAAGAGATAAATTTTACACAAAAAATATTTGTTTAGAGCAATATTGACAGTGTTAGATGCAATTTGGTCAGCAGTCACCCCCTTTCCACTTGTGTTCTCTCTTGTCATTTTGGGTGCGTGGAGGAGAGGTGGATAGGCTTGGCCATCCCGTGGAGGTGAAGAGAGTGTATGACCATATTATTGAGGTGGACAGTGCGCGACCATTCTATGATATACTGGACTTTGCGCGCATAATTCAGAGGCAACTAGCATAAATCTCGTGTGCCGTCAATATTTCCGTAAAAATTTTTTAAAGCAAAATAAAAATTAAAAAATGCAATTTTATACTTTTTTATTTTGATTTCTATATCACACTTCACACATCTCACTTTGGAAAGTATTCCTGCCTTCTCAGAATGTTTTTCTTTTTTTTTTGTTACAAAAGAATTTGTTTTGAAAAGTGAAAAATATGGATCCGAATACTTCTTGGAGGCTGGATTCCGCATTATTTAGAGTGCGACAAAAACATTATTTTTCCAGACTATTGAATATTGATTAGAGTTCCGCATTTTCGGTTCTTATTTTTTTTCTCGAAATTCAACATACTTTTTTCGGCGTTTATTTTAAAATTCAATTTCTGTGTTTTTCGGTGTATATTTATTCCAAAAAAAAATTACCGCAACATCATCGGACACCAGATCAGATGATCCTTGTAGCTGTGAAATTTGTGATCACTCAAAGAATAACGACACATATACATACGTGGTCTTTGCTACAACTTCCGTCAGGACACACCTCAAAATATTGAAATTCGCAGGCATAATTTGCAGCGTGCTTCTTTTTCTTTCTCATTCTGACGACGTGACTGTCTGAGGTGATGACCGTACAAAAACCAGCAGAATGGCAAAAAAAAAAATCTATTGCATTTATGTTTTCAATTACATGGAAGTTTGAGAGAGGGTGTTAAGAAAGGTATTGACAACTTCCTCGATGTCCTCTGAAGTGCAGGGAGTGAAAAACCTTATACTAGCCAACATCCAAACTTTTTTGGGGGGACCAGGAACTTGACACACTAAGCCCGATCACAAAATGGACACAGTTGTCCCACGAAGGCCAATCCAAGACCTCTTTTGTTGCATGTTGAACCTTGGAAGAGGGCAATCACGAAGACGTCACACAATGTCAAACCTTGCAAAGCCTTATCTCTCCCTCCCTCCCCCACCCACCTCGACGCGGCCCTAAAGAACTGACCTTTTTCGGTTAAAACTGAATTTTGGAAAACGGATTAGACATACTTTCATCGGTTTTTACTGGTTTAAACCAAAAACGCCGAACTACAAACTGACCTTTTTCAGCTAAAACCGAATTTTCGAAAATGGATTCGGCGTACTTTTATCGGTTTAAACCGAAAACTCCGAACCCTAGATATGACGTTTTCTAATTGGCCAATGACTGTCCTGACTATGGCAGGTCAGACCGAAAGTCTTACTTCAAGTTCTCAGTAAAAGAACTTCAACATGTGCTGCAGTCATGTCTTACTAACATAGATACCCCACTATATAGACACAATTTTGGGGGTTTAATTCCTCTCATGCAACTCTGCCTCGTGAGTAATAAAACCCACAGTTGAGGCTATGGACAGCTAGTTTTAGGAACAAACTGGGTAAATACATGCAAGTTTGTCTTGTTACAGACACAAGAGGGTCCACCAATAAAGAAAAAAGTTTAGTTAAGACCTTGGGTTAGAGTTCACTGAGAGTTTCACTACTGTTCAGTGTTGGTTGTGCTTCCTTCGAAAGGCATAAGACCTGGGCACTGAACAATGGTTCAATTTATCGGGGCCTTCCAACCAAACACGTAACCTGCCGTTCTCTCCTTATGCTACGCCATTCATCAGGTTTGCCATGTAGCCACTTTTCTAGCTTGTCTGGCCTCTTCGTCTATGCACATTTACGGGCAACCACTTTTTGGTCGAATATCAGTCCGGTAACCCTGGGCGCACCTAAACAAGGCGATAAAAAGTTGCTGCAGACTTTTTTTGGGGGGAGGGGGGGAAGACAGCCACACAATGGAAAATGCCTGCATCTCACATCGGTCGAAAAATGACATGTGAAAAAATTGTGTAGGACCATGTTGATAAAAGTTAGCGTTGACAGGAAACAATAACCCGAAAAAGATTTACCACTTCTTATTTCTATCTAATGCATCGAGTCCTGCAATAACTCAATGTTTACGTTTTCAACTTTCAACACATTTAATAACACATTTAGCATAAAAATGTATCACTGTGAGTGACAATTATTTGAGCTTGATAGCTCCAATGCAATGAGCAGGTGTACAAACAGCACATGATATTAACTGTTTTAACAGAGCCTCGGTTCGTAGTGTGTGTTAATAAATTTCCTCTACCCCCCCTTCCCCCTCCCCCCCCTGCCCCACGTGTCCTGCATTTTGCTAGCAGGAAGGTGGTCACCCTAGTGCTGCCCTTCCCAGAGTGTTGACAGACATACCAGGTGCCCAGAGTTTCACTGGAAATGAAAGTGTGGATTACAGCAAAGTAGATGCAACAAATAGGAGGTTAGAGGGCTCGTGAAAATTATCTGGGGAAAACTGAACGAAGAAAAACTAAGTAGCACAGCTAGGGGACAGGAGAAAAATTGGGACTCCCTCCCTCATGTCTCTGGAGCAAGGTCTCAACCCTGTGCCCTCGGTGGGTTTGGTATTGGGGCACCGCCAACAGAAAATTGGCAACTCCCTCGACAGGGGGATAAGGAGGGGGTGCATGTTTTTTTTTTACCCGATCCCTTAAAGGCCGATCAACAAGCAGAAAAGAGGAAGCTTACTCTCCACTCCCTTCAATTTTATCCTCACAGTTTATCCTGCAAGACGAAAGAATCCCTCCTTTTTAAGTCGCTGTTTAGGATTAGAAAAGATTTCTTGCGTGACCACACAAGAAATAGTTGTGGCCCAAGAAATTGGAAGATTGGGGCTGCAGTGTGCAAGCACGCCCTCTGTATCTTTGTTAGACAAAGAATTACTGTTCCTCGACCAGGGATGACTATAGTCGGTTACAAGTCAAGAAAATAGGAGAAGCTCCTCCCACAAGTGTGATGCGCCCGTTTGAAATCTCTCCGCAGTCGAAAGAAGAGTTCACTGGAAACGCTCCTTGTTCCGTTTCAATGGATTCCCACTTGTCTCCGATCCCACTTTTTAAGAAAGCGACCTGGAACCGAGCCCCTGAAAGCAGCCTTTGTATCCATCGGGGGGGAAGCTAATCCCCGAAAGTCACGTATTTGTTTCCGTCCGTGGCTTCCATAATGCTAAGTCAAAGTCGAAAGATAAAGCAAATATGTAAAGAAAGGCAAGACCCTCCTCGCGCGTTGGCCGCGACGTCACGGAAACGGTGGGACGCTATTGGATGCGGAGGTGGCGGAGGGATATCTGATTCCCTTTGAGGGGCATTTGCCGCTACCTTCTTGACCTGTAACTGACTATAGTATGAGATGGTGCGATGAGTGATGTCACAATTTTAGCCTTTTAACAATATTTATTTGTATATATTTCTTAACTTGTTTTTGTTGGCACCGGTATATATATTGAGTGACAGTAAAAATAAAGTTCAGCTGTAAGTAGCGTTGCGTCTTCCTTTCTGTCCGTTGTCATGCTGTGCTTTTTTAACTATTAGAAATATCGCTCTTTACTGTTTCAGCAACCGCATCAAATACTAAAGCAAACAGATTTTTGTGAATAACTAAATTTAAAAAATTTCACAGTTCAAAAATATGGAAAAACATTTACCACGGCAATACATCACTTCATCGCAACCAGTACATAGAAAACCACTTCGAAGCATAAAATAAGCCCACTAAATATTCCTGAAATTCATACTTGCGAAATCCATAAAATTATGTGACCGCAAGAATAATTTGGTGTACAGTACAACAAACGTTTGGGTCTCTAAGCCTTTATTCTATGTCCTTCTCGATGAAAAGAACGCAAGACGACGGTCTAAAAAGTATGCATTTCAGAGGAGGAGACTGTGGCGGGACGTCAGCTTAGTGTTTGTGGCTGAGTTTGGCACGACAATGTTCGACCCTTTTCTAAAAGAAGCAAATGCTGAAAATGAAGATGATTCACTACGGGCTGGTTGCACCAACGCTACTTAGCGCAAATCGGAGCTTAGCAGGGAACTTACGCCAAGTTTCGGTTTCGTTCTGTTGCACCTAAATCACTAATCGCTAAACCTAGCACTAACCACGCCTGTCGTAAGCACTCAACATTGGGAATTTTGCTTTTGGTTGTTCCTTAATCCTGGATATAAAACATGGCGGCTGGTTTGTGGTGGTCGACGCAGTGGACGAAACTGGTTGTACAAAGTGTTTTAGACTACAACAACGCAAGAGTTTCGACAGAATGACCTTCGATTATGACAAGGATGCAAAATATTGTCATGTAAAGTGTTTATCGACCCGTCTTCAAGTTGGCTCTCCACTCTCAGTTCGTGTTAGCCCTAGCTGGGGAAGGTACGCAGCCGTGGTGCTCACGTCTGTCTTTCCGTTCGTTTTATTTCAGCGTGCTTATTCGCATGTACTTATTTGCGCATGTCTGTAACATATTGCTATTTACAACCTTGCTTATTTTTACCTTCAATGCATATCCTTTTTTTTTTATCGGAGCGCTGAATAGCGGCAGTGCATGATCTGGCAATCAGAGGATTGTCAACACTTCTGCCGTTCTCATTAAATTGCGGTGAACAACGCATTGAGATAATAAAGCAACAAAAAGGCCATTTATTGTGTGTTTAGAGCGTTGGGACAATCATCAGTGAAGTTTCCTTTTCTCGCAAATAAAATCTTAGCTTCGGGAAAACTGTATCGTTCTACAATCGTAACTTTTCTGGTTACCACACATTGTAGAGGCGACGAGAAATCATAATGACTACGAAGCGAGATTTGTTCAGCATTCTATTGGGGAAGACTGCAACGGGAGGTGCGAAGAGCCAACCGTTTTTGTCAAAACAATGTGATGAACAAGAGAAGCCATTCAGCTAAAAAGAAAAGTGAAAAGACGCAGGGAAAGACTCCGTCGGGTGCGTAGTGAAGCTTTAAAACATGAAATAGGAACACTGAGCGCTGAAATGAAAAGTCGGATAAAAGAGTCAAAACACAAGTACTTCAATGTCACAATACAACAATTCCTTAGACAATCATCCCACAAGTTTTGGATGTATTCAACAAAGAAACAAAGAAGTGTCTCTAAGATATGCACAGAGCAGGGAGTTATTTCTGACAAGCAGGATATTGCAGAGGAGTTTAATACATTTTTTACCAGCGTATTCACAAAAGATGACGAGGAACCAGTAGAGTTCATGTTACCTAGGGACCGTCCAGATATAAATGACAACACTTTCGGAGGAAGGAATTCTAGCTTTATTACTGAATCTACAAACGTTTAAGTCGATGGGCCCAGATGGAATCTCAAATGCCTTTCTAAAGAGGTACGCAGAGTGGATAGCTAAATACCTTTTGATTATTTTCAAAAAATTACTGTCAACGGGAACCCTTCCAGACGACTGGAAGATGAGTAAAATAATTCCTATACCGAAAGGTGGCGAAACCACAATTGTTTCCAACTATAGACCCATTGCCTTAACATCAACATCCTGTAAAATTTTAGAACATATACTAGTTTCCAAACATGTCTGACAATATCTTTCTTGGCTTCTCAGAGACTACCAACATGGTTTTCGGGAAGGTTTATCGAAAGTGACCCAGCTTGTAGAAATGGTGCGCTATCTTTGTGAAGTGATTGATAATAAGGGACAAGTAGATATAATTTTTTTGGACTTCAAGAAAGCATTCGATAAGGTCAGTCATAAAAAAACTACCAATTAAATTGAAATCGGTTTTGGGAGATAATAATGTCAATAATTGAATCAAGGCATTTCTTACCAACCGTAAGCAGTTTGTAGGTATTGAAGAAAAACGTCTGCAATAAGCTACGTTGAGTAGGGAGTGCCACAAGGTTCGGTGCTTGGGCCGTTGTTGTTTTTGATGTACATTAACGATCTCATAATTGATTCCCCCATTCAACCCAGATTATTTGCAGATGATTGCATTATTTACACTGTACTTAAGTCTGTTGCAGACCAAACTAGGTTAAATGAATATTTGTCTAAAATAACTGATTGGTGTACATCATGGCAAAAGTCCCTGAACATGCTAAAAACCGTATGCATGACCATTACTAACAAGAAGCATTTGGGGTTCAGCTACACAATTCAGGGGGTTACATTAACAAATGTCATGGATTATAAGTACCTTGGAGTAAGTATAACTTCACGCCTTAAAGGAGACATGCAAAGAAAAAAAACATTTTTTTAAACGGCTTAGATGGAAAAAGGACGCCATAAAACGATTTTACAACGAAGAAAAAAAGAAGAAAGGGTAAAAGCACAGGCGAGCTGGTGAAGAACTTTCATCGTAAACTGGAGACACGGATTGAGACTTGTTGTTGTTTTGTCCTTTTTTTATTTTTCCGTGTCTCCGGTTTACGATGGAAGAAAAAAAATTTTTAGAGCTATATTTACGGTGCAAAACGAATTTGTAGTTGGCGCCCGCGGGCACCGCGGAAAAGTGGTCCGTATTTATCATGTGACTGGTCTTTATTTATCACGTGGTGCTTGCACTCTTTCGGAAGCTTCCTATGGCCTCTAAAAGTAACTTATTCATCTTTGTTTGAAGTATAACAAAAAACCAAGACGAATAAGTAACTTTTAGAGCCCAAAGGAAACTCCTGAAAAAGCGCAAGCAGACGTGATAGACCTGTGCGCCGGTCAGACGACGGCGGCGGCGCCCCGAAGCAGACAAACTTGTGCGGCGGCGGCGGCTTGGAGAAACGCGTTGAAGCGGCGTTCGCACAATGCTCAGCGTGCGGCGGCGACGCAGCGCGGCGGCGTGCGGGCCTACCATGTGACCAGCGGCGGCTCCCGCGAGCGTCGACTACAAATTCGTATAGCGCCGTAAATATAGCTCTAAAAATTTTGTTTCTTCGTTGTAAATTCGTTTTATGACATCCTTTTTCCATCTAAGCTGTCTAAAAAAAAGTGTTTTTTTCCTTTGCATGTGTCCTTTAAATGAACAAAGCAGATAGAGAACTAGATAACAGAAAGTATAAAACAGAGAGAGGACGAAACACAGATGAGTACATTCTTTCAGTTCTATGAAGAAGTTCTATGAAGCAAGCACAAGTGTCAGTCATAAAGGAGCTGATGCCCATCCATGTCGACGACTGATAATGATGTTGAGCGTGCTTGTGAACTCATTTTGTCAGATAGACGAGTGACAGTGGATGATGTGACAAATCATTTGCAATGTCGGCCTACCCCGGCAATTTCATGAATGATATTCACATAGAAACGTCTCAGATGCGGACTTGAAAAGGCTGTACAAGAGTCTAGAACCCAGGTGATAAAATAAGGAAACAAGATTTGCGTCCAACTTGCTGCCGATCATGCGAAGCTCCTGGGATTTACCGCGCAGACACAAGTCGTTGTGCATGACGACGTGCACGAATAAGAGAATCGAGAGGATGGTACCAATAGTTTCATGCTATTTCTCATGTCTTGGAAAAAGCTTTTGTGCCTCTCAGGTTATCTCGGGCAAAGTGCCGGCTTGCGGATTCCCAGATTCAGTTCTATGTCGAAAGATCCCACTCCTAAGTGCTCCCCTAGCACGTTGCGTGTTGCTCAGGAGAAACAACATGCCTCTCCCGGCAGGTTGCCTTTTAAAGGGGGAAAGACACAAAAATTTAATATTCAAATTTCCTTCCGAAATGAGTCAAGCATGACGGATAATAACCGTAAATGAGAATCGCACGTTTGTATTTTGAACGACTGGCTATATTTTTCGTTCCAAACGGTGCACTCGAGCAAGCGCTCAAAGAGAAGCGAACGAAAAGCACGATGCATCATGGGATATCCGGTGCAAACAAAAAGGGAAAAAAAAAATATTTCCGCATTCATGACGTAGCAAGGCTGGCGTGGTTATGAGCTTTGCCCTTGGTGACGTCAGCGTTATGGTGGTGTCAATAGCGTCAGCGTGCTACAACCGAGCTGTTCGAAGTACCTGCGGGGCGACGAGCGTGTGGCTGGCCCAAGGAGCACGTAGCTTCCACAACACTGTCAGCTTAGGGCTGATAGGGGTGGGAAAGCAAGTTTTGTTCGAGTTTTGAGCGCCAGGCTAATTTTCTAGGGGGAGAATGGCTGTGTCCAGTTGCACGAATGAGGGTCCGACAAAAAGGGGAGTCCTTCCTTTCCGTCTTCTTGGACCGTTTGGTAGAATGTGCAATTTGTGAGTTCAGGAGGAAAGCTAAGAAGGAAAATGTTGAAATTCCAAAGAGCAGCGCTGCTCCGAAGAAATCTGCTATGTCACGACTACGTAGCAAGTTCCCCAACGTTGCTAGATTACCTCCCAAATAGGCTCCGCATGCATCCACCAGGTGCACATTGAAAGATTGTTTATTTAGCTTTAAAATTTGTCTTCTTGTGCCTTTCAACGGAAGACTGGTGCTTTTGAGGTTAGGGTGCAACATGCAACACATTCAAGCTAGAAAATGAGCGCTGGATTTTCGTTTCCCCACCCCTTTAAAAGCGTGCGACGAATACCTAAAGAGGAAAGGATATTCGACCCCTGTCAAGGTGGCCAGAGGTGCCCGGAATAGCAGATATAGGAACTTAACACCTAAATTGCCCAACATTCACTCGCCACTGCCATGAATCTCCCTTAAAATTACTAGTTTGCTGCTTTCGTTTTCTCTAGGCCCAACCCTTGTCACCATGCACATATTTTTCTGGGATTTCGACTTCCTCTAAAGGCTCTCTACGGGAGCCAGAGTTGCGCATCCAGCCATCTTGAAATCTTCAGCTATGCGAGAAAGCCACTCCTCGTGCGTGTAGGAGCCGTGCTCCATCGACTGCAGCAGGTCAGGTAACTAAATTCGGCGAAACACGGTGCCGCGCTTGAAAAACAGGGAAGGAGGAGCAGGAGGCAAAAGCAGAACATATGCCAGCAGGTGTGCATAAAACGACGGCAAATTGACTTTCTCACATGGCATAGGATTCTCGGCTCCTCACGTGATCAGTTTTGGACCTCTCTCTCTGAATAGCGGCGCAACGGCTCATGGAAAACAAACGCACAACTCTGGCTCCCGTAGGGAGCCTACAGAGGAACTCTATTTGGACTCTACTGACGACGCCTTCTCTGTGGAGGATCTCAGAATTAGCATGGACCCTTAGGTGTCGGGGACAGCTGTACAAGAGCTGCTCTGGACTACAACCGGCCGCAGTAAAGCCACAGGTGGAAACAATGAACTTACCGTGACCTGAAGACTGATTCGGTTCCATACGAACTGTTGGATGGGGTCAGGCTCCAAAGGCACTCGCCAAATGCCGTCTCATTGAAGCAAAGCAGTGTTCCACGAAGCTCCCGTAACTGTAATCGCGTGCATGTTCAGACAGCGGGAGGTTAGTGAGTCTCAATGGGTGTATGTCGTCTGCACTTTAAATAAGGAATTCTGCCAGCGCAGTACGACCCCTATCTTTGTGTCCTTATATATAGGAACTTACTTAACACTTAAATTGCCCAACATTCACGCACCACTGATATGAACCTCCCTTAAAATTACTAGTTTGCTGCATTCGTCTTCTCCGAGCCCAACCGGTATCACCATGCGCACCTTTTTTCCTAGATATGAACTTGCAGTATAGGCTCCAAACGGGAGTGAGAGCAGTGTGTTCAGACATCTTGAAATTCTAAGTGATGTGGGAGAGCCACTACTCACACACACGCGCCGCATGCACTCGCCTTCATCAAAAATTTGAAGTAAATAACCGCGTGCAAGATGGGACGTTTGTTTTTAGGCTTTTGAGTTAAACCGGCTACTGCTGTAGACTCAAGCATATGCCGTGAGTGTAACTACACTTGTAGCATGCTCCTTGATGCTTGGATAATTTAGGAATAGGCCAATGGTGGCAATATACACAACTTGCACTTGACCAAAGTGTCAAACCGAAATGTTTATTCGTTCGGTTTGGGTTCTGGGTCACGGGTTTCAGTTTAGTTCTGGGGAGCAAAGGTAACAATTCAAACCAGTTTGAACCAATTCAAACCGCTAATTCAAAAATTATTTTTATATAGTTTTTTTGTCGTACGAAAATCCACTTGTATTTTCGGGTACCAAAAATAAGAAATTACATAATTTAGTTTTAATGCAACAGTAAAAAAAGAAATAAAATTGGGATAAACATTCAAACATCCATTTGTTTACCTGAGTCATACATCTTACCTGAATCGAAAGGTTGTCACAAAGTGTTGTAGGTTGCCGAAGATACACACTATTGGCACAACTTTGCATCACAGTATTAAAAATTCGATCATAGTTGTGCTGTTCAACTAAGCAATTACAGTGCATAAAATCACAAAAAAGCCACCTCATTCCCACATAGTGAAATATTGTTTACGAAAAAAAGTTGAACAATATGTATGACGACGACGCAACTGGGCTAAAGGCAATATTTTCAAAATGTCACGAAACTTTTAGGACTAACCCTTTCAGTTTACCTTTTACAGAAACCCTGAGCAGCAATCATAACGCTCGTTTTCCCAACCAACATTGTTTACACTAGCAATGTGATACATGCAAAGAATCATGCAGAAAAGAGTGATCGAAATTGTTCAGACACATCTATACACACCTTTCTACTTAGATTGAATGCAACATAAAACAGCGTGCCCAAGCAATAATTTTCTTATACAAGATGAAGGGCAAACCACAGCTCTAGAAATTTGTTCTTGACAAGACGCCGGTCAATTCAATTTGCAAATATGCATCATCCTGGCCAACTGCTGAGTTTCTGTTAAATAGAACATAGTGTTTCATGATCTAGTTAACGTGACAGCTACTTAATTAGTCACGTTCTGACGGTATGCCTGCATAATTGTCATAGTTCCTCCAAGCACCCCTGTGTACTTTGTTTTTCTCCAGCCCACAGACAAATAAGATTGCTGTTCATCACATAAAAGAGGCAATAATATACTTCTATATGTTTGAGCCATTATACATGTATTAGAAACACAGTTATTTTTATCAGCTTCAAAATCAAAGATAAAAACGCCGACGAAGATTTGCAGAACATTTTTCACATAATTTATAGATGCATATAATTAAGATGACTGGACTTTACTTTTGTTGTCAAATCTTCAGTCAGAGAATAAATATATTTTTATTATCATCAATACGTTTGATTGTATGAAGTTCACATAACTGCTTGCGACAGACACAGAAGGACGATATACGGTACTCAAAAATATGCTAGCTGTTGAGTCTCCTGAAACGTGTTTTTTTTTTTGTTCACTGTTTGGCACTGTGAAACATTGGTCGTGGGGCATGCCAAAAACAACTTTGTCCTCACATGATAAATATGCAGGGAAAGACATGAAATGTGCAGAAATAAAAAGATAAATCTTCAAAAGAATGCGATGCAGGATGCCTTACTGCAAAAAGAAATACATAGATATGTAATATAATATTTCAAATCACATAAAAATAGCATAAAGGACAAACGCAGGTTCTTATAATCCTAACACAAATCCCACTTGGGCATCAGCTTGCACGAACTCAAAATTTTGCACAATACTGCCTCGGGAGATTGATGTTATATTGGGTTTTATGTGCACTTCTTTTGGGCCCTCACTTTACGGCTTTGTGGTTTATCAGTCATGCACTCTAACATTTTATTAGTGTGCTGTATGTCATTGCAAGACTGATACTGCACAAATTTACAATTTTGACATCTAATTTTGCTAGTGTTGTGAACATCGTATTTCACCAGGAAACAGCACTGGTTGGCACATGACATGGTTTGCATGTGATGTCATCACTCTCTATGCTGAAAGTCCTCACGTAGCATCCAATGTCGTGCGAACACTCCCTGGGTGTTCTGAATGTTGAAGGAACGTTAAAACACCATTCGGAACGTTCTAGGAACGTTCGTATGTGAACATTCCTTACAAGGTAAGCTGATCATGTCGTATTACACCCGAGACTGCGGTGGAAGAAATCGGGAAAACTTTCAATAAAAAGCTTTTTTTTTTTTTTGAAAGATCACAAACCGGATATGCCTTTTCGCACAGTAATCAACGAACTCGGAACGTGGCAGTGTAGCCTCTCGAAATTTTTGCAAAGAGGGTTTAATGTAATTCAACTGGAGGGGAGTCTTTCACTGAGAAATTCAGAGGCACTAATTGATGTTCTAGAGGGCTTTCATGGAAGACAATGCACTGTAATGTCAATGGACATTAAGGATCTATACTATTCGCTTGAGAAAGTGCGCTTGATGCAAAGAGTTCGGCAAGTGCTAGAGTTAAACCTGGTAAACTTTCAGTCCAGGACGGGCATCGCCGTCGACAGTTTCCTTTCACTTCTTGATTTGTACCTTCAAGCAACAGTTGTTGAATATAATGGGCAGAAATATGTTCAAAGAAATGGTGTATGCATTGGATCTTCGGTGGCTCCGATGTTAGCAGAAATCTATCTTAACACCTTAGATAGATGCGTAAGTGAAACACTTAGAGAAAATAACTTGAATGCTTGCATTGTTAAAAGGTACGTGGATGATATTTTTATTTGCGCTTTTCGAGAGAATGATGCTCAGGGTCTGGAATCGATTATAAAAGCAGCAGCTCCGGAGCTTAGGTTTACAACTGAAACACCTGAAAATGGGATCCTGCAGTCTCTAGATTTACACGTACATGTCGAACAAGGTCTTTGTTGGGAATACGGGAAAAAAGCCGGAAAACCTGTGTTAAGTAGAAAGAGTTGTCACGCCTAGTCGGTTAAAGCAGGGGTAGTTAAGAGGGGGCGCACCTCAGAGCCCCATAGAGAATACATGAGGTTTTTCACCAAATTAAAAAAATTCTCACATAATAACGGCTGCGCGGATCTTCTTGAAAATTTCCGCTTTAAAGACATTGAGTCATTATCGAGACACTAAGCGCCACAAATGTTTCATCATAAATTTAATTATATTCTTTAAAAAATCATGAAAATGGTCAAAATCGGCTAATTCGGCACTCTTGCGTTCGGAGCGAATTTACAAAATTATCTAAATTCAAACATAAGAAGTATTGTGCTTAATGTCTTCCAAGTTTATTACGGAATCGAATAATATTCAAATTATTCATGTAAGTCGATTTGTTCCATAACTACAGCAAATATAAAGAACCAAGGTGTCCGTGCTTGTTTTCGTCGTTTTTAAGGTACCTCTCTCTCCCGTGCGGTGGCGCTCGCTGTCCACGAAATGCGAAATCGTCCGTTCGGAGATCGGCCGGATCGGCACTGTGCGAGGTGTTCTTCCGCGGCCGTATTCCGCGCCCGTATCCTGTTTCATTCTGCACGCCGAGACGTCAGTGTGCGTGTCTTGCTTTCCTGGTTCTCGCTGGGTAGGTCTCCGTGTTTTCGCAAGTGGCAAATTCACCTTGGAGCTATGGGTCGAAGACAACCGTCCTGTGGCAAGTGGACCGCGAGGTGTTCCACAACCTCGCGGTCCGCCAACGCGTTGTGCTTGTTTCTACTTTTTTTTTTCTTTTAAAAACGGGCTTTTTTTTTTTTGACGCAAAGTTTTATTTTATTGTTATCCTTCACACAAACGTCCTTCGGCCTTGGGGTCGTGGAAATCGGGGATGAAGCGTGCACAAAGTAGATCGTTGTTTGCCTCCTTTTTATTTTTCACGGACGTCCTGTGACCTCCGTACGGTTCGTGGTCACCGCAATCTAACGCGGGGAAAAACGGGTCGCCTGCTCTGTAGTCAGGGT
The DNA here is from genome assembly GCF_016920785.2 of Ixodes scapularis. Lineage (NCBI taxonomy): Eukaryota > Metazoa > Arthropoda > Arachnida > Ixodida > Ixodidae > Ixodes > Ixodes scapularis. The sequence continues at coordinate 24,810,023 of NW_024609881.1, forward strand.
ATTCCTAGGGGAGGGTGATAACTCGCTGTTCTTCTGAAAATTCACATATCACCCAAAAAGGTGACATGGGTAATGATTACGGTATGTTTTTTCCGGTGTTTATTTTTGAGCGAAAATCGGTGCATGTTTTTCGGTGCTTATTTTTTAATCACCAGTGTATTATGGGTTGAATGTCTTGTGATGACGCTAAAAAGCGTTGATAACCAAAGAAAAATGTGATTGGACAAGAACATTTCAAATTTCAAATTCTATTCACACATCCATTACGCTCTTCTCGTGGGAGCATCTATCCTGACGAAAAATGCCTAAGTCATTGAGCTGTGAACGCATACACAGTGTACAATCTTTCAACCTAGAGAGGTATTGCGCACGCTCGAACGCGCTTCACAGCCCAGTAGACGAAGTTGGTGGCACCCAGAAGGCGAGTTTTTGAATGGTCTGTAGTAGGCAAAAGAAACAAATAACAATCAACGAATATCAGCTCTTCAAGCGAAGAGGCGCGTTTCTAAGGTCAATGGTTCCGGATGGCACTAATGTTGTTGGCGTTGTCGTAAGGTGACGTCAGTTCATACGAACTGACGTCATCTTACGTGATCACGTGACACAAACACGTCATCTTACATGATCTCGTTACACGAAATGACGTCATTTACGTGATCACGCTGCACGAAATGACGCCATCTTACGTGACCACGTAACACGTCATCTTGTAAGTCAACCTCTCCCCACAGCAGCGCGCTCCGCACTTTCCGGGCCCGTACAGTGCTGTAGTCGAAAGCAAGCTCCCTATGGCAAGTGAAAGCTTCTGAAGTCTCACATTGAGAATACTCGCAAGCGACCGTCTGAGGAAGCTTCGCACTTTGAGGTTTTTGTTGAGATCGAGCCATCGTGTTCCATTAACTATAGTTGAAGTTATCGTTCAATAAAGCTCTCAAAAATATGAATGTAGTTGGTGTAGACATCAAGATCTAATCAAAAATGCGGTTTGACGTCGTTTAATTAACGTGTATATACAAGTGTAGAAAAAAATGAGTTATTTGTGCATAGATGTTTAAAAAAGTGTTTATTATTCGACATAGGACTTTGGGAGAAGGATGTGTTCAGATTTTTCTTCATGAGCGCAAATATACCTGATGCAATAAATAGTGACTATTTCATCGTCCCAGTGGTGAGCAGGTGATTTCTTGCTCGAAACAATGATGCCATTTCATAAACCAAGTTCTCTGACATATGCTTTTCCAATGTCTGGTCACTATTTTGTAAACCGTTCAGTTCAAACGAGTATACTTCTGTTTGTTTTTTTGTTAGCTTAGGAGGGGGTCACAGAGCCTATCTTTTTGTCTTCCTCTAGGACAGACTTACAGAGTTATACCGCAACACGCATCTGTGGAGCACACAGAGCTATCGCTCTCCTGTTGGCGGTACAGTAGCAGACGACACAACGCAGCTCCGTAGTCTATCGAGGGCACGGCTAGCCGCGGCCCGTAGCGCGACCGTTCAGACAAGGGAAATGGTTTTGAAGAACCGAGAAATGGTATCTTGTGTACAATAATCACATGTCGTTAGTATACTAGTATTCTACTTGCTAAGCCAAATAAATATTCGCAGCTTGTGAGAATATGTTTGCGTGACGATTTACCGTTCACACTCCTGACGGATGTTAGCGAATCCTTCATGTTCGTGGCTCGCAGTTATCGGTACCCCCTCGGAGTGACTTGACCATATATATTTTTTTCTTGCTTGCAGGACATCATAAAAATCACAAACACGCGAGAAAAAAAAAATCTTATGAGTACGCATGATTTTGAGCTTCGCAGCTCTAAAGATGCCCGGTAAATGTCGTCCAGCTTGGGAAGAAACTAATCCTTTTTGTTGGAGTTTGACTAACGTATGCTCGCGGCTCGTTTCCGGTCTGTTTTGTCTATACTCCGTTTCACCGTAATTTGGCAACCCTCAGTCAGAGCTGCTGTGAGGGAATCACAGTCGCGGAGCAAAGCACGTGACAGCTACTTTTAGGAGCAGTACTATGGCACCTGCAGCGCGTCTCCGACTGGTGTGTTTAGCGTCTTATGCTGGCCATACATCAAAAGTGGTCCCGAAGTGCAACAAATGATGTCACAGAAGACAGAGTGTCACGCTGTTGCATCTCGCGATCCTGGCAATTCATCGTAGAAATGCTGGCGAAAACCACGAGGGAACACGAGTGCCGCTGTCGTCATGGCGTCCCAACGAAAAGCAATTATACAATTTCGACGTTTTTGTAATTTGGTAATTTAAATTACTGTATACAATTTTTAAGAAAATAAAGACATCATAACCAAATAGGAACTTCCGTGCTAAAACATGCAGTGCGAAGTGAAGACAACTACTATCTTTTTTTTTTTCTTCATGTCCACAAAAAAAAGGCTATGCAGCATCGATCCTACCGTTTTTTTTTTTTCTTTTTTTCGCACATTATGCGATGTCCTCTAACACGAAAGTACCGACGTAAAAGCGCTGTAGAGACGATATAAAAACAAAAATTTAAGTGAATCGAGCTTTGTAGTGGAACGGAGATAAATAAATAATTAACGACTTTTACGGTGAACACTTCACCTCTAGTAGAACTTCAAAAAAGTGACGGTTACGCGCTTTCATGCCCATTTCAACAAAGTTGGGAGAACGATGTATTGCATCTTGTGAATAGACATGTGGAGCAGCATGTTTATGTTAGAGGCATTGTGTGTAATCGCTGCGATATACCTGCCAAAAGAAGATATTATTTGGGCAGTCTCAACAGTTTCCGTCTGTGTGTGCTACGAATACAGCAACTCTTTTCGTAGAAGAAGTGATGAGGAAATGGCGTGCCCTTGATGATACGATTGTGATTATGAAATAAAATTTTTAATCAGCCAATAATTGCCACCTGTCCGGTCGCCTGGAACCCCGACAACAACTATCGTTCTCTGGAAAGTTCATTCTAATATTTACAGGTTTTGTGGAGTTCATCGAGCGAATAAGAATGTTCCTACAATGAGCTAAACCTACACGAGTTCCCGAATCCAACACGGCGCTTTTGAATTTTAGCGCCGTAGATAGTTCTGCGAACAGTGTATACTTCTGTGCAAATATTCGTCTAACAGTTTTGCAACGTTGGAAAGCATCGGAATGATTCAGAATCACTGCGGAGTTGATACTCGGGAAGATAAGACGGGCACTTGGGAGAAACGGACCGTGGCATTTGAGACAGGGGCACAACCGGGGGACAAACGTGCTACAATCGCATACCCTTCCAAGGTCATCGCTTGGGCGACCGCGCGCGCCCAAGAAACCTTTTTTTTTTTTCTTTTTAGAGGTGGTGGGCGGGGGGGGGAGTGGTGTAGGCGCTGATTGTCTTCCTCCTTTGTGGCTTTTGACAGACGCACAACGAGACTGGCAGAACAAGAGCATGATTCATTTCTTTCGATGGAGGCGTTCTGTCTGTGTATGCGAACATGATTTTTTTCCCCTTTTAGTAGTTAGTTGTTCTTGCCTTGACTCGGGTCCTAGTGGGTGCGTTGTCATTGTATGCCCACTATTTTTTTTTTTTTTTTAGTTTATGGTAGTTTTTGCGCTGATGGGGTATCAAGGTAGACAAAAATAAAAAAAAAATAAAATAGCGCCTCGACAAAAAAAAAAAAAGTTGTTGCGATCAGGAACGTTTTCAAAGCGATTTTAGGAGCCTGCGGTGTTACCACAGGTGCAGGATTGAGAGCGTAACCCACGCACTTGAAGAGAAGGGGAAGCTCTCGTCTTATTGGAACTCTCTTTTATGGGTTTCCACGTCGCGATTGTCCTTCAAAATCAACTGTCATTTATTTCTCGCTCGTGGCTTCCAAGTACTGGAAGCCACTACTCGAGCCACAATAGTTTTGCGAAATCAAGGTTTCGCTGAAATGGATAATTCTCACGTACAGTTCGACGCGCAATACCTTTGCCATATTGACTCGCGAGAGATGCCCCCAACACGGCTGAGTAAGGCGGTGCTCCAGACCTAACATCTAAATTTTGTTGCCTTACCTGTTACTATTTCACGCCCATTTTGAGCCATATCAAAATGAAAGCGCATGATGAAATAAAAAGGACACTCGTTTTCCGCTCGATGAAAATTTCACGCCAACTCGCTGTCTTTGCTGGTACCTTGAGCGTTTCCCAGCGATGCGGAGATAAAAAAAAACATGTACGATGGCATCCTTTGCACACTCATTACTTCTATAACACTGAGCCACCTTGTATCCTTTTGTTTTTCTTTCATGGTACTAATTTCTTTCTGCGCATTACGGCTGTTACAACGCTAAGTCTGTCTGCCCTTCGAATTTGAACTTAGGCTCAGATCAGGGACGAACCAGTTTAAATCAGGAAAATATAATTAACACTGTAGCAAAGTAAATCTATCATATCGATCGGAAATACGATTTGGCACATTCCATCTGAACACATATTGTGCACAGCGAATGCAATAGCGAGTCAGCGTGCAAAACGCCGCCACACTGAGCTACCATAACATCTCAGCGACTTTTGCATAGCACCGAGCACGGAAAAGAGAAAACAGTTATTCATTCACATAAACGAAGCAAATTTATTTAAAGCCCGGACACTCCGTACGTCCAATCTAGCTAAGGTTATCAATAGACTAGACCATGTCATTTGTCGAAACAGATAAAAGACGTTGGCAAAAATGATTAGACTGAATAAGTGAATCTAACGCACGTATTTTACCACCCGACGGTCGCGCGCCTTCAATACCCTTTCCAATTGTCATTGCGCACCTTGGACACATTTTGGGGAGCAAAGCATATTTACATCGCCGCCCGAGGTCTCCATTGAACGTGTAGTGCTGACCCAAATAAAATGCTAACCTGACTCTCAATCGCTCACCGCAAAGGACGATTTCGAACAGGCGGTACTGTAGGTCACTTGAGATAAAAAAAAAAGAAAAACAAGCTATAGAAACGAGCGTCGTAAAAAAGGGGACCGGCATTTTTATTCCTACCTCCGAACAGAAACGAACGCCACCCACTGCATCACACAGCGCAGAGGCCGGACTCGGCCACCGCGCGTACATACCAAGCGCGCGCGAGGGAGGGAGAAACTTTCTCCGCCGGGAGAACCAGGCACATTTCGGGATCTATTTCACGCAGCGGAGAACGCGGGCCTTTTCACACCTCGATACTGGCGCCATCTAGAAGTTGCGCGTTCAACCACGTTTCGAGCCGCGCGCCATCTGGTGGCTGAAACAGACGAATAAATAGAGGTACCGCGCCCTCTTAAGTCCTTAGTAACAAACGCGTTGGGTAAATCATGCGCTCATTTTATGAGTAGTGCCGTGAAAGAACAGTGGAGGAGGCTAGAATCTGCAGGTTATGAAGAATTCATTAAAAGACAATTAGAACTGAAATTTAACAACGAACCACGGGAAAAGGAAGCAAGAAAGAAGATAGCAGTAATCCCGTATTTCCACGGGATTTCCCACAACCTAAAGGCTCTCGCATAAAAGTTTGGCGTGGACGTAGCGTTTTCTTCAGATTTAAAAATGAGCAGGTTGACGGCCTTTCTGTCGAACCACAAGGGCTGTCAGAAGGCCCATCGGGAACCTTCAGTTCCTTGCAAAGAAAGTGTAGTATATGAGATTCCGTTGACATGTGGATTTAAGTATGTGGGACAAACTTCAAGATGCCTCAACGACAGGTTACTAGAACACAAGAGAAATGTACACACGCATGCGCCGAACTCCGAAATAGCAAAGCACATAGAGGAATGCAATAATTGTAATGCGCATTGGTCAGAGACAGAAGTTCTGCATGAAGAGCGAAATGACATTAAGAGGGTCGTTAAAGAAACAATAAGAATAAGTTCTATTGGAAACTGCATAAGCCAAGCATCGATGCAACTTGGACGCAACTCCAAAAAGTTTCTCAGACTTTGAACGAACGCATTCGGTTTACGAGAAAAGGGGGGAGGAGAGACAATGTATATGTGTATATACATCTATAAAAAAATTTTTTTTTTTTTAATGTGTTTGTGATCACGGTTTTGAGATCACTCGGGTGTGTTTTCCCAAGGAAAAGAAAAAAAGAAAAAAAGGTGTTCTCTTTGTGGTCTCTTTATGTCTGGGTGCGTCGCCACGGTTTAAAGGCCACCTGTGTGTTTTTTTTTTTTTGTTTGTGTGTGCGTTTTGACGCGACTGTTAGGATAATTCGGGACATATCTCTCTCAAGGTCACTGCAATGATCCGCAGTGTCCCATTGTTAAGTCCTCGTCTCATGTGTGGGTTGTTTTGTATCTTTTGCGCGTGTTCCATCCGGTTCGAAATGTCTGCAACAAAGGAGTTTATCTGTAGAGCGTGGTTGGGAAAAAGTTCCGTGGGTACTTAAAGGCTGTTTGAGAAATAAACCAGTTAGCTGAGTTTGAGACGTTCTCTGTGTCTGTTCCTTCTACTGAAAGTTCTTCCGATTTCTTCCACAGCAGTCTCAGGTGTAATACGACATGATTAGCTACCACCACCTCGCCTGCACTCTCACCGTCTTTTCACTAAAAGTAAGCTGCTCAACATTCTAGAAACGTTTGTTGGCGAACATTCATATGCACAATGTTCTCGGAACGTTCCCCTTTGAACATTCATATGTGCAACATTCTTGGAACGTTCGCTTGCGAACATTCCTAGAATTTTCACAGGTGAAGCCAACTTTACGGAGCTTTCAAGCAACCTGTGTTTCGAAACACCATCCACTATATGTAGGGTGTGTACTTTCCGGTGTTTATTTGTGAGAAAAATCGGCGGATGTTTTTCGGTGTTTATTTATTTTCAAAACACCGGTGTATTTCGGTGGAACATCTCACGACGAGGCTAAAAACGGTGATTATCGGTGAAAAAAAGCGGTTGATCACAGACAAAGAGTTCCAATTTTATTCACATAGTTCGTACACTTCTTCTCTAGGAAGCAACTATTTCTCACATTTGGTTATTATAGTAGACTTTCATGCTTGCATCTACACGCAAGGAACGTGCTGCCGTCATGGCAGCACGTTGCTTGCGGTTCGCAACCCGCAATTATAAAAACGCACGCTCCTGTACGACACAGACGTTGGCAGTGTCTTCCAGGAACCACAGCAACCTCTGAATACATGGCTTCCACCAACATCACTTGGCCAGACACAATGAGGAAGAGACACGTGAGAGCCTACCCTCCACTGTGTTAATTTTTCCACAAAAGGGGGCCATGGGAGACACAATAGGGGAAAGGCGTATGAGAGCTTAGCTTCCACTGCGTTCACTAGACGCTTTTGACCCCCAGAAAGGAGGGCGGACTGGCGCCACCTGCAAGCCATGTATAAACACTGGAAGAATGCAGGATCCACGAGATAACACGTTTGACGAACCTCTACGGGGAAAGGGTTTCGCTAGGTCGGAAACTAGCAACGACCGGTGTTTTTCGGTTTTAACCAGGGCGAAAATATCCAACCACCGGTGTTTTTCGGTTTTGACCGATTTTATATTTTCGTCACCGACGGATGTTTATCGGTGTTTTTCGGTTAAAACCGGAAAATGCACACCCTAACTATATGCCACCTTGTGCCAAAAATATGCAAATTAAGTGGAGGTTTTTGAAACTTAGCATAAGGGATCAGTTTCATCTTAACGAGTCTACCGAGGAATGTGAGATAAGGTGTAGGAGAAAAGCAATGGTCTTCAAAATTTGATAATGAGCTTGGCACTCACTGCGTATGTAGAGGGACAGTTTTGAATAGACCCGATTTTCAGCATCTCAGATTCAATACCTTGAAGAAGGTATGTCCCGCTCGAGTGTGGGATGCCGTAGGTATCTGTTCTTATGCTCGAACTTCTGCAACATTCAGAGAATGTTGTAGAAGTTCTTTGGATGTACTGAGAACGTTGTTAGAACCTTGATGGGATATTTCAATGTTGATTGAATGACCTGGTAGTGTTCTATGTCATTTTCAGAACGTTCTAAGAATATCCCTTTGAAGACATTCCCCTAATGTAGCGATAAGTGCCTGCGCCACATTCTGACAACGTTGATAGAACGTTCTTATGTAAATCTTCAACATTCCAAGAATGTTGTCTATGTTGTTTTGAACATTCCAGGAATGTTCTCAGAACGTTCTAATGCTACGTGGGTCATTGTGATTTGTTCTTGCTGAGAAAATCAAATCTGGTGGTACAAAATGTGCACTGCAGTCTAATTCATATATTTGAGAGACAAATTATTCTTGCTTGGTGCATCGTCTTGAGGAACGGTGCGAGCAACTCACAAAAACGTGCTTTCTGGCAAGTGTGTTTCGGAAAACAAACTAGTTTCCGGGTCCACGCTTTCTGGTCTGTGCCAAAGATTTAAGGCAGAGAAACCTTTACAACCAAGTATGTTTATAGAACTACCCCCCCCCCCCCCTTTTTTTTTTTCGCCAGAGAATACTCTTTATTTTTTAAAGACTCCCTCCTCCGTTTGGGGGTGTTAATTTAAAGTTTAAACAAGATATGGAGGTGGTTGATGCAATATGTTCGGCAGTCCCTCTGAGGCCACTTAGATCTTGCTTTTTAAGTAACCCTCCTGTATACACTTGTAGTTCTAAGTAAAGTTGTATAAATAAACATGTTTTCGTTGTTGCTTTTCAGCAACAACGAAAACATCTTTGGGTGCCTCAATGTGGGTTGTGCAATAATGGTTGTACTTTCAGCAATTACCTCATGTTGGAAACTTGTAAAAAACACCCATTGGTTTCCTTTTCCACGCAATGACAGATACGGAAAAAATGAACAAAAAGCTTTCCCTCCTCAAATCGCAATTTTAGCACAAGCGGCCACATGATCTGACGTATTAAACATAGTCATGCACAAGCATAGAGCATGGGCTGAGCTCCAGATTGTTTGAAAGCGAGAATGTTTGCCGGTACCCACAGGAACGACTCGGGCCGGGTGTCAACTCTAGTGACAGCACTAAATCATCTTACAAAGTAAAGTAAACCAGCGAAAAAAAAGAAAAGAAAAGAAAACGAAAGAAGAAACAAGGAAGGCGCATACACAGCGCTGTTACACGTTTGTTGTTTCAGAACATGAAATCGTCCTCACCTCCGAAAGCTCTCACTCGCGTTGGCCTGTGTTGGCCATGTTGGCCTCCAAAAACTCTCACTCGCGTTGGCCTGGCAGAAGAGTCGGAAAATAACGAACCGCCACCGTCGTCGCAAGTGCAACATTCTGCCGATGGGCGCGTCACTGAAACAGGTCATTTTAACCCGCGTTTGCAAAATCGGTTATTCGCTGTGTTAGGTATAATAGTAATAAAATTAATAATATGTATTTGCAAGAGTAATGTTACCTCGAGTAGCTTGCGAGGCAAAGACAGAAAAATGACCGCATCTCCACGCGCCACGTGGTTATCCTTGTAGCCCTGGTGAATGATGTTGATTGGGGCGAAGGGGGCGAAGCTCTGGTGGTACTGATGATACTGATTTTGTTCATAGGTAGCACTGATCTCAATGACAATCGCTGGATCGCGCTTCCCCGCTTGTTCGCTGCAGCGCAAGTGAAGCCACCGGGCCTCACTCGCTTGGGATACGATTTGCCGTTTTTGCTAGCCTTTGCTGCGGTTTTCCAGCGTGCTGACGACACGTTTTCTACTCGTTCGTCGTCATTCGCCGAAGAAGTTTTTTGAAGACTCTGTGTATTGTTGAGACTTGCCGTTGTGAACACGTGGAAAATTTTACGAAAGTGCAGTGTCGCAGGAAAAAGGCACAATCCGTCGAAAGGAAGGGCTGGCGGCGTGTTCAAAGGTTCCTTGGCACGCCGAAGTGCCGTGTCTCTGTGCCTTCGCACGCTTGGATACCGACCAAGAACCGACGCCGTGTGTATGTGTTTAGCGAGTGCAATGTGCGTGAAGCTGTTCGTGCCTCTGGATCAGCGTCTTTTCCTCTCGCGGTTTAGGAACGAGCTTAATCCAGCGTCCACTAGCGACGGAAGATGGGGACAAGGTACGTCTTTTTTTCGTCCTTAGACGATTTACACAATACCGTGCACAACAGCTCCTCATCACTGATCAGTGCTGGCTTATTATCAACCTACTTAATTGCACTTGACGTTTGAGCGCGGCTCGCCTAATTGCAATTGGTCAACAGATTGCACACGACCATATCGGCCGCGCTTCAAAGATTTTCATACTCGCCGTCTTGTACTTTTGCTTTCGAAAACCCCCCTGGCTCCACAACGTTGCCCTATTCGTGCTCCCACGGAATCTATTAGAGTAGATTTGGGACATAGCCATGGTTAATATAGTACATAAGAACAGGTACATATCTCCCCCTTTTATTGATAGCAACTCACCGGAACAGCTGGACGATCCAGAACTCCGTGGCCGATATATATAAATGATCTAAAGGCATCTACGCGCGACACACGTTCAGAACTTTGGCGCGGCGTCAATTCTTGACCGGTATCCAAGCGTGCGAAGGCACAAAGATGCATCACTCGGCGTGCCAAGGAAGCATTGATCACGCCGCGACACCGGCGACACGTTTTCGACGAGTTGTACCTTTTGATACGGCTTCACGCACATTGCACTCGCTAAACACATTCACACGGCGTCGGTTCTTGGTCGGTATCCAAGCGCGCGAAGGCACAGAGACACGGCACTTCGGCGTGCCAAGGATGCTTTGAACACGCCGCCAGCCCTTCCTTTCGACGCGTTGTGCCTTTTTCCTGCGACACTGCACTTTCGTAAACTTTTCCACGTGTTCACAACGGCGAGTCTCAACAATACACAGAGTCTTCAAAAAACTTCTTCGGCGAATGACGACGAACGAGTAGAAAACGTGTCGTCAGCGCGCTGGAAAACCGCAGCAAAGGCTAGCAAAAACGGCAAATCGTATCCCAAGCGAGTGAGGCCCGGTGGCTTCACTTGCGGGAGCGGCAAGCGCGATCCAGCAATTGTCATTGAGATCAGTGATAGGTAGAGTCAGCTTCGGTCAAAGTCAAAGTCAAATTGGACGTTTGAGTGATTTATACAGCGTAAGGTTGGTCTGCCAGTAGGGGCGACACTGGTTTACACTGTAGATGAGCAATTTAGCCAGTGCAGTACAACCGCTAGCCTGGGGTCTTTAACGTGCACCACGCAGTAGTTAGAGCACTATATAGCTCCTACGGAGCAGAGTAGCGCAATCCTTTGAACCCCGTGTTTTGCCGACAACATGGCCGACAGAGCGGCTCGGCGCGAGTCACGTGGTACTTAGGGTTCCAGGAGGCGGCCCGCCCTATGGGAGAATACATGGAGATCGACATAACACGGCTGATTAAAAAACTAACGGCGAGTTCACATTTTTCAAAACTAGCCTGTCGTGAAGTTAGTAAAGCGCTAAACACTTTATCAAAGTTTTAATATTATCGGATGCGTGTGCAAATTTTGAGAAGGCAATTTCCAAGGCAATGGCGTTTGAAGCAGACGATTTTTGCTCGCAGCGGAGATGGGCTTTTCGGGTTGGCCGGAGCGGGTCACGTGAATGGTGTGACGTCGCCGTGTCGTCTGCTGCATGATTCCGCTCAGGCAATTTTTAAAAAAAAGTTACGTCCTTGTATGGCACAAAACTTATCGCATATCATTCTAAAATGTTTCATTATTATGTCAAAAATGATTTCCATTCCGCACATTCCCACAAAACTGAAGAAACAACGATTTTCTCACGTTCTCCATGCATTTCTGACCGCAGTTGGAACCTCCGGGCAGCTCCGGGCGTTCGCCGCTAGTCGCCGAGAGACGGCGTTCTAGATTGCGCTACTCTGCGCTACTCTGCTCCGAAGGAGCTATATATCAGAGCCGTATATGTAGAGAGTTTGGTCAATGGGAGGTGCGGGCAGAGCCAGGGCGTGCGGCAGACTCGGAAAGAGGGCTTGGCATGCTCTCTTGACCAACCAGAAGCCGAAAAGAATCCCCTAGCGGTGGTAGCGAGAAACAATTCTGAGCCGATCGATCATCGAAGGTCTATGTTCGTATATGGTTTTAATAAGTGCGTAAGAGTGAAGTGTAGTAACTCTCTGTGGTTGAAAATAGGGTGCACGTGTTGTTTCATCATGATCATGCAGAAAGATGTAAGAAACGAATGCGCCGCTCAGCTCTGTTTTGCGCGGACAGAGTGTGACCGCTCTGACGGCAGATTCCCGGCGCTCGGCGTTTGGCGTAAGGATTATGTCGATCTTTCCGCTAGTCGCACTCTTCCACCATCATTTCAAATGAGTGTGATTGAAACATCACGTGTACCATATTTTCAGCCATAGAGAGTTACTTTAATGCAGTTATCAGGTTTGTTTCTTGCGACCACCGCCAGGGTATTATTTCCGGCTTCTGGTTGGTCACATTCGAATTTCTGAAGACGCCCTGGAACACGCCCAGCCCGCTTTCGGCCTATGGCGCCGCTTCATTTGTCTCCTATACTTCCCAACGAATGGCCAAACTCTCTACATATACGGCTCTGCTATATATATAGTGCTCTAGCAGTAGTAATACACGACCGCACGCCGGTACCTGGCCGGTACGATGCTCATCCAGATCGAAACGGGCAGGGGTGGGGCTCGAGCCCAGGATGCCCACTGCCCAGGATCCCTGGGTTCGGCAGCGTGAGCTCAGTGTTGCCAACCGTAGGGTAATTACCCTACTTGTAGGGTATTTTAGGCATTTATGGTGTATTGTAGGGCTGTAGGGCCGTCCGGCCATTTCCCCGTTAAAAGTAGGGTATTTTCAGACGTTGCTTCTTCAACGGCGAGCATAACAAAAAAAAGAAAAAAAGCTGCCGCGCAAGTCTTGCACAGCTTTACAACCCGTGTACTGCCACACCACAACATCATGCAAAACGAAAGAATCCAAGTTGCAAGACGTGCTAACTGAGAGCACCACACACCAAGTTGGAGTATGCACGCTCCCTAAGTTGGAGAGTATTGGGGAGCTGGAGCAAGTGGGACAGGTGGGAGGAGCTGGGGTTGCGCTTAGGAAGTTTGGAGCCAGAAGAGGTATCTTCCCAGTGAAAATGGTCCCGCCAATTTTTTTTTCTGATGACTGGGTGTCCATACCGCTTGAGCGAATGATGTTTTAGCGAACAGCGACATTTGAGCGAATCGACGTTGTAGCGAATAGCGGGGGCCGCGCTGCGCTTACGCCGTTTCGCGCGACAGTCTGCGGCGGCTCATGACAAAAATGTGCACCCATTTGGCCCACCCGAAAAGGCGCCACTTCGCGGTGTCCGACTATTCGCTAAAGTGTCATTCGGTAAAACGTGGGCGTTCGCTAAAACGTCATTTGATCAAGTGAGTGCATCCCGGGGGCTGGAGGCGTTCACTTGAGCGAACGACGTTTTAACGAACGAAGCCGAAACAATGACGTTTCATCGAATGACATTTTAGCGAATACGGAGGAGCCGCCGGTTTCCTCTCCTCCCCTGGTGTAAAAGCCTAGTTGGTCGAAATAGTACCTTAGTTTGACGAATCCCTAGGCACCCAAAGAAGCTAATATACCATTCGGATTAGCTTCCTTTTGTAATGAGCCACCTTGTCTGACGCCGCGAGTGTTGGTTCCACGTAGCCCAGTTTTTAATTTCATGACAAATCGACTGTTGGTTGGGGATGTCTGTGCGCTCGCTACATCACTGTTGTGCTGATGCTACACAGCGCACATGCAAGCATGGTGTTCTAGAATAACACAGGTATGCGCGTGCATGGGTGCCCTGTCGCTTTGTACTGTATTAATACTACCCTGTAGCATCATAATCCATGCAACAGTATTATTTGAACAAAGATTTGCCTCGTAGGGTAAAACGTAGGGTAATAAGAAACATTCGTAGGGTAATGTAGGGTATTCTGGACGCTGCCGTGGGGTATTTTCGAAAAATAGGTTGGCAACACTGCGTGAGCTTTCGCTCCACGCGCGTCGAGCTGGGTGTGCGCTTCAGCCCACTCGGCCACCGATCCCCTCAGCTTCGGTCCAGACGCAGCCGATGCTACAAGCGTGAGCATGTGGCCCAGAACAGTGCTTGCACTGCACGAGCGCGCGTGCTTGGCAGGGATGTTGAAAGCGTTGAAAGCCCGGAGCTCGCGCTTGTAGCTTTGGCTGCGTCTGGACCGAAGCTGAAACAAAGTAGTCCTAATCACTGTCCTAATGGTGCTGATTTTTTTTTTTTTTTTTTTATTGTTGCTCATAGATAGTGTTGAGTTCCGGGTTGCGTTGTGTGGTATAGAACGTGGCTATAAACGTTGAGCCAATGCGCGATTATATCCGCATTTGACCGCAGCTTGCGGTCTACATGCAACGTTTCATCCACGATATCCCCAGCTCTTGAGTTACTACCACATTTCAGAGCCTCCTACTCGTCCCGCAGTCGTGGCCGAGTGGTTAAGGCGATGGACTAGAAATCCATTGGGGTCTCCCCGCACAGGTTCGAATCCTGTCGACTGCGTAAACTTTTCTCTTTTTTTTTTTTTTTTTTTTTTTAAATGTAACTGCAAAAAATTTAAAATTTTTTTTTTTTTTAGCTGTTTAGTTGAGACAAGTATGTCCCTCTACCTCGGCGAGCATTAATACCCTGTCAGTGTCCATAAACTAAAACGAAGTGTCGGAAAATGCTTGGGCGATGTCAAATGGTCCGCGGCAAGCACCCCGGCCTTTTTGCCTCGCTTTCAAAAGCCCCAGTTTTAGAAGCCCATGACACAATTGACCTTTTTCATAGTTTGGCCACGATCGTGGCGCGCACTCGCGGGAATCGCTCGAAACACTTTTGGTGGCTCCGGGAGCGTCTCTCCATCGTCCGCGGCAGGGGTTACCTATCTTCCGGTCTATGTGTTTTTTTACGTGTGTTCTCTGGTGGGCGTTGTTCCGTCTTTCACCATTCTGAAAGTGTCTTTCCGTCGTCGTTTCGAGTTCATATTTTATCGAAATGGCTGAGGACGAGCCTGGAAAATTAATAAAAGCCGCTGTCTACGATACCGAGGACCTCGTTCGTTTTTATACCTTCAATGATGGACAGACCGCCGACGCTGCATCGGTTCCTATCATGGACTCGGAGTCACTTAATCGTCACTTAGGTGTTGCGTCCTACAAGCAACTAAAAAAGGGGTCTGCTTTCAAGGCAGAGTCGCAGAGTGTTATGTAAGGAAAGTAATGGTGAACAGTTTCGATGCCGACCCAACCATCCACCTTGTGCAGACCTTGTGAGTTCCGTTTCTAAAACTCGGCCACTACAAACAGCCGATTTTTCTCCTATATCGCTTGTTATTCAAGCTTATTGCGTCCGTCACTTCGCCGTCCTGTGTGCCGCGCGAACGCACGGGATTGTGTAAACAATCTTAGAAGGTGTGAAATCCAGGCGGTCTTGACATAGCGAGGGCTTGCCTGCACCGTCAAAAATAAGGAACGGTATGTTAGAAACAATCTCTATTTAAATTCGGCACATTGCGAACGATCGACAGAGTGAGCCCAGCAAACAGGGGAGTTCACAGTTGGTTGCAAGGCATCCCACGAGGGTTCCGTTTCCGTAAGACTTAAATTTGTTTCGCACGCTTTAAATGTTTTGCCAGTGACTGATATTTTTTTTTTTTTTTCTGCTCTTTTAACGTGGAAAGACGCAAATGTGTATAGCGCACGCCTAAAGGACGAAAAGCTTTATCCTGTTATTCTTTACTTGAGTACCGTGTACGGCATAATTACGTCACCCAACCTCGCGTGCACATTTACTATTAACGGAAAAATAGCCAGAGTGCAGCCGAGCTGGTGCAAGTTGAACATAATGGTAAACTTGATATACGAATACATGAAAGGATAAAACATCGAGGACAGGGACGGAAAGAGTACTTCTTTCAAGAAGTCCCGTTTTTTTCAATTTTTATTCTTCCATGTATTCGTATCTATTCACCAACTCGCCCGTTTTCAATTATTAAACCTGAGACTGGGGTAGGAAATGGAAAACGCAAAGGAAAAACAGGCAACGTCTCAAGAGACGTTCCCTGTTCGTTTTTTGTCTCCTTTTGTGTTTTCGTTCTCCTACCCCAGTTTCCGGTTTACCATCATGTTCACATTTACTGTCTTTTAGTTAAAAGCAGAATGTCCCGCCGTTACATTGATGACCCGGCCACCTGTCATGGGGGATTCGCGTCGCTTTTGAAAGCAGAGCAAAAAGGGCGGGGTGTTTGATATCGAGTGCTTTCGTGAACCATCTGCAAAAGGCTGCTGAAACTCTAGAAAGCCTTGCATTTCAACCATTTTTGCTGTTATTTGGACAACCTACAGCTGCGCGGTGGTGAGGCGCGACGACTATGAAGCCAAGCCGCGAGAATAGCGGAGGAGTCAAGCCTAACCAGCACTGTCTGAGCGACCGAGTGGACGAGAGAGCCACCAAAAATGGCACCTTTCCCTTTCCACCTCTTTCTCAGAGTCGGCGCATGCACCCAGCGATCTCTGAAAAAGGTAAATTCCTCCGTGTCAGGTGGCGCAAGGGTCGCAACCAAAACCTTCCAAACTGGCGAGTTTTCAAATAGTGGATCTTCGTAGCACATAAAGTTTTGTTTTGTTTCGGCACCCAAATTTAAAGGAGCTGTGCAACAATTTCAGTGCTTTGCTTCAATAATTTGGGAGTTGGTGTTTCAACCTTTCTGAAGTAAAGAACAAAAAAAAAAAAAAAAACGCTTTTACCTGCATGTCCTAGTTTTTATATTAAAAAATTGACAAAGATTGAGGTTTTTTGGCACCTCAACTGCTTCACCATCTTCCGAGTCACGTGCGCTGTGACCTGAATGGGAGACACGAAAGGCTCCGATGACGCTTAGAGTGCCTCAATGTTGCTTGCCGGCTGCGCAGCCAGCAACATTGAGGCACTCTAGTGAAGCTGCAAAAAGTCAGTGGACATAGATGTTTGATAGCATAGAGGAGGCAGGGATGACAGAGTTCCTGTGTAGAATGTGCATCCTAAACGCACGACAGGACAGGCTGGAATCAGAGAACACAGAGCTGATGGCAAGGATTGTGAAGCTAGAGGAAAACTGGAGAGGGAAAAAAGTGAAAGACAGACAGTGGACGAGAGGCTGATGAAGGCAAACAAGAAGTTGGAAGATGTGGCGGTGGTCTTTTTGACGTCAAACATCACAGCAAACGACACTGTCGTAGAAAGGGATGGGAAGAGGACGTACAAAGAAGTACTGAAGCTGCAAGGAGAAGAGGCTAGAAAAGGGGAGGAAAAGTCAAAGGGTAAAGCCCCTGGTTTAACGGAGAGTAGGGAGGACATGGAGTGCAATGTGATCATAGCAGGGGACTCCAACATTGAAAGGTGCAGGAGGGCAATAGCTGAGAGCGTGAAGTGGGACGCCAGGGTCCAGATTGGAGTGTTGGCTGGACAGACAATGAGGGCGGTGATTGAGGGGGTGAAAGAGACTATGGGGGACAAAAGAAGGCCAAAACCTTGTGATGATAGCGGGGGGACTGAACGATGTACTACGAGGGAATGGGGGAGGGGTGGGGAAGCAGTTGCACCGGGGGTTGAGGGACTTGAGGGCGACATCGGACAACGTAGAGATCCATGTCTGCACAGTGCCAGAGGTGAGGGGGCAGGGCGTTCACATTGAGACAGTTGTGACAGCCGCAAACCAGGACATCTGGAGACTGGGAAGGGAGATGGTTTCGGGGTGATTGACATGAATTGGGAGGTGACCAACAACAGAGAGAAGGCTTTTGAAGGAAGCGGTATCCATTTCAGCCCCTATGTGGGGAGAGCCGTTGGGTGGCAAATGGCAGGGAGCGTGGCTTTTTTAGGAGGCCCCAAAGCTCTCAGGGCGAGGAATCCTGCCAGGAGCGAGGTGAAAGGCCTGTAGAAGAGGGGAGGTGGGGTGGGCACATCAGAGTGACACCGGAAGGCAAAGGGGTAGAGGAGAGCAGCAATGTGGGTTTGGGGGAGGTGCCCAGGGAGGGTGGGAGGAAGCCATGCAGAAACAGGAGAAAGAAGCTACTTAACATAGCTTTCATAAATATGCAGGGGGGCAGGAACAGAATAAAGTGGGAGGAGATCGAGGAGCAATTAGAAAGCAAAAACTTTGCAGTGTATGGATTAGCAGAAATACATCTGAGGGATTTGGAAAAACCACCATACATACCGGGATATCATTGGATGGGATGCAACCGGGCCAATGGGGAACGCAAGGGAGGCGGATTAGGGGTTTTAGTGAAGGGTCAGGAATGGGAAAGGGAGCGAGGACTGCAGGGAACACATGTGGATCAAAGGCAATATTGGGAGCTTAGACACAATCCTGGGTTTTGTGTATCTAAAAACAGAGAGTGATGCAGGGGAGGAAAATGCAAGGCACTTAACATCAGGAGACGTTAGGGAAATTGGCACTAACAAGGAAAGAATTATCTTGGGGGACATGAATGCACATTTGGAAGACTTTGATGGACAGGGAGGATGTAAGAGGAGTTCTGCGAAGCTCTTGATCTGGTATTGGTTAACGCCCAGGTAAAATGTGATGGAAAAATAACAAGGTAGAGAAAAAACTCCCACTCGACTATAGACTACTGTTTAATATGTCACGGAAGATATACAACAGGAAGAATGGGCAGAGAGAAAGCAGATTCTGGGGGAGCTTCAAAACGGTTTCAGGATGGATAGACAACTAGATGATAACTTATTCATAATCACTCAGTGCATAGAAATAGCAATGAAAAGACAAAGGACATTATGGCTAGCATTTTTGGACATCAAAGGGGCGTATGACAATGTGAATCAGGAAAAACTCTGGGACCAACTGAAGGGGTATGGGCTAGGGGGAACCATGGTAAAGTTCCTAGAACGGGTTTATATGGAGAGTAGGGTGGTTATAAAATGGGAAGCCGAAACTACAAGACCAGCAGCAACAAAAAGAGGACTTAGACAGGGTTGCCCATTGTCTCCCCTGCTCTTTATGATATACCTCAGTGAGATGGAAAAAAGGTTAGAGCAGTGCAACCTAGGTTTTGACCTGAATTACATGGAGGAAGGACATAAAGTAAATCAAGTATTGCCAGGGTTAATGTATGCAGACGACATTGTACCCGTATCAGAAAGTCGTGAGACAATACAGGAACTGATTAGGATTAGTAGCAGGGAAGGGGACAGTTTAGGACTAAAATTTAGTAGGGACAAGTCGGGTATAATAGTCTTCAACGATAAGAAGGGGGAACCCCTGGAGGTACAGGACACAGTGATAGAACACATAGAAAAATAAAGTACAAATATCTAAGAGTCTGGCTCAATGAGGGAAGGAAATATCTAGAGGAACAGGGGGAGAATATAATTAGAAAAGGGAGAAGAAATTCATCTATTATGAAGCTCAAGGCACTATGGAACTATAACAGATTTGAAGTGATTAGAGGTATATGGAAAGGAGTGATGGTACCAGGACTGTCTTTTGGCAAAGCAGTACTGTGCATGAAATCTGAGGTTCAATCAGGGTTAGAAATTCGACAAAGAAGCGTAGGCAGATTGGCGCTGGGAGCACATGGAAAGACACCAAACGAGGGAGTACAGAGGGACATCTGATGGTCGTCTTTTGAGAGCAGGGAGGCAATTAGTAAGTTGAAATTTGAACAAAGGTTGACCGAAATGGATGATACGCGGTGGGCACGGAAGGTATTCCAGTATTTATACATGAAAAGTTTAAACACAAAATGGACAAACAGAACCCGAAAGCTTACATTTAAATATCTACACACTGGTGATGGGGCTCAACAGACTACTTCAGTGAAAAAGGGGGTGAAAGAGGCAGAGAGGAAAATGTAGGAGGGGAGAATGCAGGAGAAATCAGCTTTGACAGTGTACAGGTCACGAAAGCAGGAGATAAGAAAGGAAAATCTTTTTGGCAATTCATTGGGAAGTGCCTCGCTGTTCGAGGCAAGAACGGGAGTTTTGAGGACGAGGACGTATAGGGCTCAATTTCAGGAGACAGACACAATATGTGCTGCCTGCCATAATGATAGCGAGACACTGAAGCACTTGGTTTTGAAGTGCATGGAGCTTCGTCCTGCCCTCCCTGAAGGGGTAAAGGATTTGGCCGGGGCCCTGGGTTTCACTGGCGACGATGAAAGGACGGTAGAGAAAAAGATTACAGTGACAAAAAGACGATTAGAAGATTGGTGGAAATTATCTAGGGAAAATTAAATGATGGACAACTAACTAGCACAGCTGGGAACAGGCGGGACAGAGGAAAATTGGGACTCCCTCCCACGTGGCTCCGGCCCAGAGTCTCAACCCTGTCTCCCAGTGGGTCCGGTGCTGGGGTAACGCCGAAAAGGTTTGACCAGAGGAAAATTGGCGACTCCATCGCCGGGGGGAAGAGGCGGGGGGGGGTGATGTTTTTAGTTTTTTTGCCCGATCCCCCAAAGGTTATCCTGGTGATATCCCACACTGCCCGGTGATAGTTAGGGGGACCCCCTCCGCTTGTGGCGTTGAACACAGCATGTTGGTGGCGCCACCTGGCCAATAATGCCGGCTGGCTGTAGGCGATTTTTTGAAAATTTCAATGGGAAAATGGGGCCATTTTTTGCTAACTGGTACCATCCAGCTCTATATGTATTCGAGAGGACCATCCACCGCCATTTTCCCCCCCATTAACATCTTGGAAAACTCTGCACAACTTTTTAATATGATATCTGTTGGTTCTGAAGCTTTGGCATCTGGTTCGTACCTATATTTTGGCGGAGAATGAGCGTTCAGTGACGGGTAGTTTATTTTTGCAATAAAAAAACCCTCCAATTCTTTTTTTTTTTACATATACTAGTTAAAAAAAAAAAAAAAAAAACTAACGAAGTTGAAAAAATTTGACTAGTATCTTTTTTTTCGTCAAGTTGCGTCCCTGCCCCGAGGCAGAAACACGCATTATTGCATACCGATGCAACTGAACTACAAAGCAGACGACGCCAGCTGCAGTAACTGGCAGAAGGAGAGAGAATGGCGTCCTTTGAACACCCGACCTCCAGCACGTGCGCCATGCCTTCCACCGTGCTTTGGACGAGCGCGTGCACCCGAGCTGCACGTGACACCGAAGCATATTGAAGGCAGGAAGCTCGCGTTGGAGATGGGACAATCGAAGTTCCCCCTTACCGCTCTTGCCTTGAAAACAACGTCCTGTGATAAAGGAGAGGACGACAGCAGGTGGCAGTCCTGCCATATTTTCGTAAAAACAATCTCACACCTATGCCGTTATTCTGTGCTAATGGGGCTTTCGGGAACCTTCGTTCATCCATGGAATCGGATATTCACTGATCTGGCCCAAGAGTATGGAGTTATGTTTTAGGCTATTTTCACAGTTGCAGCGTGAAACGTTATTCGACGAGGTGTTTGGCATTTCGGGAAGCCTGGATAAAGGTGAATCAACACTGGTAAAAGCGTGGCTTTTTGAGTGGGGGGGTGGGGGGAAGGTACCATTGCAGCAAACAAAAAGAATTTCGACATGTCGCGACACATTTTTTCTTTTTCTTTATTGCACGTCACGACACATTGACATGAGCCGAGGTGCCATTTGGTGGGGAAGCCCTGCAGATAGGGAGTCGACACCTTGTCGCACGTTTTTAACGTGAAATACGTTCTTCAGCTGGGTGTTCGGCATTTCGTGAAGCCCAGATAAAAGTGAATACTGGATAAAACCGCGTCCGTGAGGCTCGACACCGATTGCCATTGTTATCGGGTAGGAGAGGAGTGAACTATCTGCTTGTTCTGGCTCGGTTAACGGGGAGGTCATGTGACCAAAGGGGTAGGCGAGGAGGAGTGAAGAAGGTGTGGGGGAACTCGACCACTTGCGTGCACCGAGGTAGAGGAGCTAGAGAGTATGAAAGAAGGCTCTGAAGGATCGTTAAGTTTATCAGCCCGATTAGCAGTAGTATTGCTTCATTCCGGGAACAGCTATCAGGTGTACCTAAGCCACGTAATAAATTGTCCGACAAAGAGCGCCGTAAACGTAGGAACCTGGCAACTCCCGAGTATCGCTAAATGTTTCCGATGCAAGAACGTTTCCCGTAACCAACACAATTGCCTAGCAGTTTGCAATACGATTTTTATACCTTTAATAGGCGAAATGCGACAGCAAACACTGAGTGAGATGAGGTCTTTAGTCACCTTTTTCCTTATCCTAGAGTTTTATCGAAAGGAAACAGTTTCCGATTAGTAAAAATGACTGCATTAAAAGTGTGAAAAACAAAAAAACCCTAGAAAATTAATGCTGAATTTTGCTTTCAGATTTTACTAACCATATTTTTTTGTTCCAGAAGACCATTTTCAGTCATGCTCCTTGAAACTAAAATGAAAAGGCCCCTGCACTCCGAGAGATAAGGCAAATTGGGGTTGCATTGGGCCAATTTTAAAAAAATTTCTCGCTTTTAGAAAATATTTTATTCAAACTTTGCTAGTTTGTTGTCTTAGTTACAATCTACATATAGGTGTATAAAGTATATAGTGTTAGCCCATTCACCTTTTAGTTTCTGCTTTGAAAAGTGAATATTTTGCAATATTTTCCATGCCCCCGCAATGGACCTAATAAAAAATTTATTTAATTCGCTTCGAAAAAATAGTGTGTTATAGACTATGTATAACTTTTGAGTAAATACTTTTTAGACCAACCACATTTATGATTTTTATTGTATTGAAAACAGCCTATTTTGCTATCTGCTCAATATTGCCCATTTATTAGAGTGTTAGTAGATCGTTCTTATACCTCCGATAACGTTACGATGCATGCTCAAAGGCGGCGGCAGAGTATTGGGTATTGTTATTGGAGTCATTAGAACACAGTAACGGATTGTGTAAGAAAATATTTTAATATCCTCCATTTCTCTTGCTACTAACACATCTAAGTTTTAAGTCTTAATATGGTAGCAGGTGTTTGAAAAAAAAAAGGTGAATCTCAGCTTTATAGGACATTTTTAACGGATCAAAATATACCTCTCAAGTTCAGAAATAGCTTTAACATGATCAACTCTACTTGCTAGTAACAATTGTATGCTTGTACAGTTAAACCTGGATGTAACGAACCTGTATACAACGAAATCCTCTATTTAACAAACTTTTTCAATTCCCCGACGCGATCTTCATAGAAGCGCTTGTATTTGTTAATTTCATGTAACGAAGCGTTCGCACTGGGCGCGTTCAGTAGCGGCCCCGGAGTCAAAGGGTCACCGAGTCCTTCCACTGGACGGCCAAAAGTCACTTCCGATGCACGTAACTCCGGGGCTTCGGAGCCAAGCTCAGAAGCACCGAGTCCGAAGACGGTGCACGTAGAGTCAAAGGAGCTAAAGATACGACGTTATTTCCTAACTAGTGAATATTTCCGGCGAGAAAATCCAAAGAGCTCCGGCTCGAGTCACTCTGTTCGGAGGCAAGGGAGGCGCTACTGAAAGTGCCCACTGGTTAACCTTGATTTAACAAACTCAATCCGCCGCAATCTCCTTCTTTTTTTTTTTTTTTTTTTTGGACCCCTATAATTTGGATTTGTTCGATATTTCGGACCTAAAGGGCGAAACCACGACCAATGTTTCAGACAGCTTGAAGTCCAAAAGTTTGATTATTCCGACAAAATCGTTGCGAGCGATCAGCGGAAAATACCATCGAGAAGCGGCCATTTGGACTTCTATGTTGGCTGCAAATGGATTGGCTTGGTTTGGCAGCGCTACTGGCACTACCCGAGTACTCCCGAGTCCTACCACTAGGCGACGCTATGCTAGCCCTTTTTTCTATTTAGTTGCACGCCATCATCATCATTATTATCATTTTGCTTTTCTCGTTTCTACGGTTGCCTAGTGCGTTTCTTCGCGTCGCCAGTCGCCATTTTACGCTCGTAGTTTTGCGCCCTTATCTCGTTCGCACAACGCTGGCTTGGACGTCATAGCCCCATCTGTTGTTCTGCCGCCGCAATGCATCATTAAGAAGCGCAGAAAGTACTCGACCATAACGCTAGAAAAGAAGGCAGCGATTCTCAAGCTAACAGAAAGTTGCCGAACGCAAATGGAGGCATAACCTGAAACAAGGCACTGTTTTCAGCTTTTTTAAGCCCGCTTGGAAGTAATAAAGGCAAGTTTTTCAATCTACTGATTTTTCGGACTGCTCCATTATTCGGATGTATTTTCGGCAGGGGCGGCGCCAGGATCTTCATAATGGGGGGGCAGTGGGGAGGCGAACCAAATTGGGGGGGGGGGGGGGGAGGGGGAGGGGCGGTGGCTTTGAGGTGCTGTCGCCCACGGGCTTATGCAAGATAGCTTATGCGGTGTGCTCATTGAAAAGGGAAATGCGAAGACACGAGGAGGGAGACAGGGGGGGAAGGGGGGGTATCACAGCAGGGACCTCTGCCCCCTGTGCTCAGCCTCACAACCAGGTTTTGCTTCCCCTTCTGAGACAGTCCGCAATTCCCCATGACCTCGACTTTAACTAAGCTCCCCTTCGTTCACGTCTCCGGTCTCCGCTGAAGATAAGCACCACAGAGCGGAATACGGAGAAAAGCCAGCAGGCGTCACAAAGGGAAGCTGCTTTTTCTAAAGCGCTTGATAGCTTACTCGCCCGCGGTTAGGGAGACATGAAGGCACCCTACGCGCGGTACGACTTCTAGTGGCTGGAAGTTAATAGAAAAAAAAAATAAAACGCATGAACGGCTCTAAAGTCTGGACACTCGTTGCACTGGGTCTTCAAGCCGATGTCGTAGGCAATTATTTGTGTACAAAGGTGCTTCATCTTGGGGCGGCAGAAGAAATTTTAGGGGGGGGCGCTTGCCACCCCTCGTATCCCCTTGGCGCCGTCCCTGCTTTTCGGTCCCTGTGAAGTCTGAATAATCGGTCGGCGACTGTACCTAAAATGCAGATATATTCTTGTCCAATTGCCACCAAAGGGGAGCAGCCTTTGGTGCCTACCGCGAGGAAGGTCTTGGATGCCATTGATGTAATACACCAAGTCGCTGGCTCCCAGGACGACGACAGCGCTCTAAACGCTTTGGTGTCCTTTGAGCACTATGCGCCGCCTTCGCTCGCGCGAAAGACAAAAGGCAAGCCTATAGACTTCTTTTCCACTAAATAAATGATGTGGTGAGTTTGCCCACATGAATTTTTAATTTTCGCTTCCTTTCCACGTGTCCTTTACTAGTTTTTACGCGAAAACTGCATGTAACGAAATCCTCCATATAACGAATTACTGGAAACTTTTATCAATTTCGTTATATCCAGGTTTAACTGTATTCCGAAGAACTGATTCCAGCGAACGCTTGAAGATCAGCCATCCGAGAGCCAAATGCATCATGGGAGAGGCGACGTCAACTGGCCCAGAGCGTGTAAAGCTAGCACAGTTAATGAGCTCCGCCACTTGGTGTCGTCAACGTGTTGCAACCTGGCTCTTTAAAGCCGCCCCTCCTCGCTCCCCGCAGGTACCGCACGAGTTGAATAGGCAGAGTTCAACAGGGCTCGCCCACACGCAGCTTGCCGCCGTACTTCCGCGGAGTGGCGCTGCTCTTAACCTCAGTGTGACGCAACGACATTCGATTTATTCCTTTTAAATAATGTTTTGGTGTCTTTTCGAGTGTGGCCAGAACGTGGTTCAAATGTAGGGAATAAAATAGGCGCTAAAATTTCGCTAGAGTATTCTTTTAAAACCACTAAAAAATGTGTAAGAAATAGTGTTGGATAATTTAGAATATAATTGGCCCTACTAAAATGCTGTTATTCTCATACGCCTTAAACCTTTATTTTAAAAAAAAAATGTTTTTTTTACCCTTTGGGGTTTGTTTTCCGGAAAATTCGAGGGGTCGTAAAACAAAATAGTTATTGCAAAAATATTTGGAAAAAGCACTTTTCTCATTACGAATAGCACATAATTTTTTAGACCAAATCTGTGAGGGTCGAATTTAGGCCTGGATAGTTTAGTGTGGAATGACCCTATGCAGGCCGAGAAACCGAGTTTAATTTTTTTTATCAAACCCGGTATAATGACAAATGTCACAAAATGCTGCAAGTGTACAGTGCCATCTCCGCCGCAGACTTCTCATCCAGCCACACAATCTTGCCAGCCATAACAAATGTCCAGGCTTGCCTCTCCATCTTTTTGTCATCAACACCACCCAATCAGTCAAGCTAACAAAGTTTTCTTTACATCAATTGTGTCACCTTAAACATATTTCAACTGCTCCAAACACAAAGTGAGGCGGGGGATAAAAATGTGTCGGTGCAAAGACTCAACATTTATTGTGGCTTCTACAAAAATATGAAAGCTTTAAATACAGTCCTGAGCACGCCATACAAAAACGGCATGGCCGACACAATCGAAGCAGCGGGAATGCGGGTCAACCGTTGCTAGTTGCGACGGTCCCCAAGCATTGCACCAAAAGGGTCGATGTGCACCCTACACAAGGGGCCCACATTAGCATCCCCAATGAACTCTGGGCTGATTGCCCACTTTATACTTGGGTCGAAGTAGCCAAACTGTTTGGATCCGCAGGAAGAACCAATCTCGTCTTGAAAGGTGGACAGAGAGACGCTATGAGTGTTAATGCAGCCTAACCATGCCACCAGATATGCAAAATATGAAGCATTGCCTCGAGGGTCGTCCAAGAATAATTTGCTCGTCACAAACCTCGAGAAGGTAGAAGCAGAAATGTAACTGATTCCCGAGTCTTGGAGCTGATGGTCGACAAAGGCTCTGAGGTGACCGACCACTGACCGCTACTTCTTCGCGAGGTTCAACAGACCTACCACGCCTACAATGGGCACAGCCTCCCTCCACCACGCTCGTGGAATCGCCAGCACGACTGGCTTTATGTTGGTTGGCCACGTGTAGCTAACAAAGTCGCCGCATCCGTTTTGCAGCTAACCTTCTCCCGTTCAGAAGTCAAAGAGGCCGTCAAGAAGTGACACCTATGTACTCCAATCACCACTAAGCCGACAGTGCAGTGGAAGCTGCGCATTCATTGGACCAGTCATACATCAATCTCTTGCCAGGTGATCATGCTCCTGCACTTCCCCACACGTAGAGAGCAGGCTCGGGCGATGAAAAGGAGGCTGCCAATTGGTCCGGCGTGCACGTAGCTTCCAATGCACTGTTGGCTTAGGGCTGAATGGAGCATAATGCAGTCAGCATCTCTTGCTGTCGTGAGAAAAAAGGACACCATGCGCCCGGGTACAGCCAGTCCGCATATGCTCCGTTTTATCTTGCAATGGACCACAGCTGACGCCAAGAGTCCTCTTAACCAAACCAGCGCTCCACGCGCACCGCGTGACTACGCTCTGCGGTGGGCCTCTTTAAACCATAAGGTCGGGTGACACTCTCCGGGCTCCGGATTGGCTCCAGTTGTTCTTAGCATCCGCTGCGGTCCATTGTTAGACGGAATGGAGTATAGCCGACCGCAGCCAGTTGCAGCAGGGCAACTGACCGTTAGGCAAAGTTCAATGGCCTCCTCGGATATCGAGGAAATTCGGGCGACACTGTCCCAGCTGTGGAACGGCCCTCGTTTTTCATGGCGTTTGCTGCGGTCCATCTATAGCCGACTGCAGCCAGTCGCGGTGGGACAACCCATTGCCGGGCAAAGTCTGATGGCCTCTTGAGACGTCCAGGGGAAGCCATCCGATCAGAAGGCGGTCCCCAGGTCGTCCGGCAGCGGGATGCCCCGCTTGCGGGCGCAGTCGAGCAGGGTCGTGTACTTGGAGCGCAGGTCGTCCACCTGCACCTCCAGAGCCCTGTTCTCGGTGCGCAGGCGGGAGATCTCCTGCACCACCACGGCACGCTCCCCCTCCAGGTCGTCCTTCTGCTCCAGGCGCTTGTTGCGGCAGCTGTCGCACGCGTGGGAAGCGGGTGTCAGGGCAACAACCTCGGCAAACCACACTTCTGCCAAGGTTCGATGCCCGGAACGTCTCTCCGACTGGTGTGTTTAGCGTCTTATTCTGCCCATAGATCCAAATTGGTCCCCAAGAGGCAATAAATGATGTCAAAGAAGCCGAAATGAAAGTTGCTCTCCAGCTTGACTGTCCATGCAAGCTTCGGCAGCCAGGAGTCGGGACCCCTTGGCAACAGCGACACTCGCGTTCGCTAGTACTTTTTGTGAGAAATTCTAGCACCAACTGCCAGGATTAGGACATCCGGCAACATGACATGCCGGCTCTTGCGACTTCACTTGTTGCCTCTTTGAGACCACTTCCGATCTACGGGCAGGACTGGACGTTAAACAGACTAGTCAAGACGCGTTCTGGGCACCCTAAAAAATGCAGCGTTCGTCTTCGCTCTGGAAAGCCGCAAAACTTCCGAGAGGCGAAGGTCCTATACTATGGTGCCCGAAACACAAGCTGTTCGTCAATGGTACTGTTAGTCGATATATAATGACATGCTAAAGTGATATGAACCCCTAAGACGCCACCTGAATCACACGGCAGTTTGATACTCTAGACCCATGCTCCAGATTAAAAAAAAACGGCGCAGGATGGCCAGAAAAACACCCTTTTCGTGTAAAGCTCTTCAAATTATGAGGCGCTGGAGAAAACCAGCCTTCTGCGTTAAGTCCTTATTTCGAAAACGTTTTGTTCGCGTTCCACCCATTGAAAGGCTTGCGGGAAGCACCTCGGCACACACCTCGTATCGCTGCATCGCAGTGTTCTTCCACAGCATAAAGGCCGTCTGCTTTCGTCGCCGTCACCATGGCAACGAACGCCCAATAACCATTTCGGACTGTACATGCATCACTGGGGAGCATGTTAATTCACGCCCCCCCCCCCCCACCCCGCCTGCGTTCACGCCACTTCACTGCGACAGTCTGCGGCTGCTCATTGCAAAACTTTGGCTAGCAGATGGCGTTCAGAAAATCGGCGTTCGTTGCTATGGTGACTGCAATGAAAGCAGACGGCCCTTATGCGGCGGAAGAACACTGCGGAGCATCGATACGAGGTGCCTGCTGACGCCCTTCCCGCATGCTTTTCAATGGGCGGAAGGCAAACAAAAAGTGTTTGAAATAAGGACTTAACGCAGAAGGCTGGTTTTTCCCAGCGCCTCATAATTTGACTAGCCTTACACGAAAAGCATGTCTTTAGACCGGAGTTCGGAGATGTTTTTTTTTACAACATGAGTCTAAAGTATCAATGTGCTAACCGCACCTCCTTACCTGGCATTGCGGAAACATGGTGAATAGTGCCGATAAATATAAATTAATTATTTAGTATTTACTCCGACTCGCGTAAGCTGCCGTGCCTCAGAAAGGTGAGTAGCCCATCACACGAAACCCCAAGGCACCGTATCTTTAGCCGTTGACTGACTAATGGTCAATTCGGGTGGTCGCCTCTCTCCTCTAACCTTGATTCAGCAAAGCGCCCCCTCCTCGCCACCAGACCTACTCAGGACCCTTTTCAGCCGATCACAACAGCTGGGTTGAGAGCGCTCTGACATTCTCAGACCAGTTACGGAAGTAAAACTTTTTGACATTGGAAATGCATTAAAAAAAAAATTTTTTTACAGCATACAGCAGACGAATGAGCAAAATTTATGCTTGCAACGTGATGAAAAAACGGTTGTGACATAAATTGTTCTTTGCATAAACAAAACAACAACAGCAGCATGCGAATTGATTTTTGCAGAACGAACGAAAGCCAATGTTTGGAAAGAGTTGTCAACTCATTGCGTTTTTGACAGGGAACACGCTGCAATAGCGGTCATGCATACGGCAGAACAGGCAAATATAAAATGATTATAAACCGCAGTTTTCGCACAACGGAATATTGTGCAAGCAGAATATAAGCACATATTGTCATGTGACACAATGCATTATATTTGGCTCTCCCTTTATTTTAAAACACAAACATTTGAACACACCCGAACCCGAAAATTTCCTGAAGTGACCACAAAACCTGGTAAAACAGCGGGGAGCTGTGCGAGCTGTTTCTTCGTCAGTAGGTTGAGCGGATTCACCGCCGTGAGATGAACGATCTCGTGAAAGCACTGGGAATACCAAATAAATCGGAATATAGGTCGAATATATTTTTCAAAATGGACCTGGAAAAGTCAACCCTCGTCTTATAGACCGACACATTGTTTACAAACAAGCTCGCATTTTGCGTGGGCACTGCGGGAGCGCAGAAACCAGATTCGCACAAGGTCAGCTTCTGCACGTGCGCCGTGGCGGCAACAGCGCCTCCGCAGAGGCGTGACGTCCGAGCCGCGTGTTGGTCTATATAACAGTCATTAACGGAAAAACAAAAATAATCTCGCAACACTGGGTGGCTGAAGCTGCCATCTTGTTTTTCTTTGCAATCGCCTAGCACTCGTCTACTTGTCACGACTCACTTTCACTTGTGCTCCTTGGCTGTTACATCTATCGTTGCCACTCCTGGAGCGATAATGAGCAGTTAGAAGACAGTTACGGTAGCCTTCAAGAAGAATGCAATCGCTTATGCAGGATCTACAGGAATCTTGCAGCGCAGCAAGAGTTCAGTGTATCGGAGAAGAGCATACGCTACTGGCGAGGCCAGGGACAAAAACTGGCAGCGGGCAGCAAGGCGAAGAAAACTTCATTTCGTGGAAAGACTGCGGTGTACCTTGAACTGGAAGCAAAGGTGACAAATTTCATTCGGAATCTGCGCGCCAGATCGCTACCTGTGACGTTGGGGCGAATCCGTACGAAAGCCACCAAGGTCACTCGTGCCTCTAAACTTTCGAGGGCACAATTCAAAGGGACCTTATCGTCCCTTTGAATTGCGTTAGTGAGCTTGTCGTCGGACGAAGGTTCTGAAGAATCTGAGCAGCACACTTCCAGTTTTATTGTGTGCGAAGCAATTAAATGAATGTGCCGTGTTTTCTCGTCCTTCCATATGCTTGGCCAAATTTGTTACCAAAGTAAAGTTGCATTTTCTTGCCATAAAACTTTTTCTCTTTTTGCAACTTGTAAATTAGGGGGTCGACCTATATTCCAGTTTTATGGTGATTCGCACGTCGACTATTCCTGTTACTGTCACAAACAAATGTCGTCCGTCCGTTGTAATCCTTGCACTATCGAATGCACAAGCACTTTGTACAACCAGATATCGATCACTGTCATGCCGCACCCCACACACCACCACAGACCACTGCCGGCCATCGTCAAAAACCCCACGTGATCTCCATTCAAGTACCACGTGACGAATGCGCCGCTCTGCACTCCAACAGCTACAGGCGGAGTGCTAGGGAACGCTCCGGGAGGGAGAGGCGCATTCTAAAAGAACCAGCCAATCAGGCCACCGCACTTTCTTTCCCGCATCCGATCTCACGTGCTCTGCAAAAAGCGCTCGAGAGCGCAAAGAAAGAACCACGCATATTCGCCATAAGAATGCAGTAGACACTCTACCTCCAGCATGAGCTCGCAGCCTTTAATAATGCTTTGGAATATGCAGAGCCAAAGCCCGGCAGAAAGCAAGGAGCGTGTGCCGAAGGCAGAGTCTCTATCGTATTTTAGCCCGTCACACAAACTATTAACTGTGCGTATAGTGGAAACTGCTAACTAATGTGAATGAACAAAAGAGCTAACATTCATTTTAACTCAAAGAGCCTCGGTGCCTCGGAAAGGCGAGCACCCTTTGCCATGATGATCCGAGGCACCGCAGCTAGGCCAAGCTCCAAAATTTACTCGATCCGACTCCGGAATAAAGGTTTTGTACTGTGACACTTCAAAACTTACTCGCGTTTACTCGACGACAAAAGAACTCGCGTTTCAGAAGCGGGTCGTTTACTCCGACGTAATTGCTCGCAAACTCAAAATCTGCTTCAGTGCCCCTTCAACATGTTAGAAAAAGTTGGAGACGATGTTGGTCCCAGACAGCAGCACATAAGGCTCTGCCACACTGAGGCAGCGGTTGGACAATTCTACCCGGCAAAACAAGGAAATCGTGTTGCCGGCGACCCCATCACATCGCAGCAACAACAACAGTCAGGCAATATGTTGCCGCCGCCCGGCCACCGTGTTGTCCGACAACCCTGTCATCACACCACGCCGATGGCGGGGACAACACGGGGAACTATCCACCAACTTGATTGTTTACCCTCGTTCGTGTGTGGCACAGAGTCGCTGGAAATGTGACTCTACAAAGTGCTAGTGCATTCGAAGAGCTGGAAATAACCACGAGACGACATCGACCAGTGAATATGATTAGAAAACTTAATACGCGGAGTATTTCACACCTTTTATTTTATCAAAATGTTCTTCATTCGCTGACAAAACAGATAGCCCTAACCAAAAAAAACCGCATGAAGCGTTTCTGTTCGGTTCTTTCTTTCATGCAGTTACTATTTCTACTGTAAAATTGAGTTAGCACCGGCAGTACCACAAAGCATCTTTTGTAACATGGTGTTGACCTGAACTGACAGTGCTTAAAAACTGTGACACCGACACGATCAGCCTTCATAACAATCGGTGGAATAAAAATTTTTCAACGCTGTCTATTTGTTTACCGCCTGCTAAGTGATCACTTCATTCTCCAAAAACATCCTGGGTATTTTTGGAACAAATCAGGTGTCTGGTAGCAGCTGTTTCCAAGTTCTAAGCATCAACAATCATGATCAGATTGGTCGTTTTTATGCTTCGATTTTTTAATCTTTGCTTTCCTGGATTATTTTTATTACACTTTATCAGGTGAGTAGACATGCCATCGTTTCACTAGCAGTAATGTGAGCTGGTCTCTCGGCAGTTCTAATTTCAATATCAGTTTGAACGTTCACGACCGCAGCTGTGACCATTTTGACAATCACTTTCCGTAATTACGCAGTAAAAAAAATTCATCAAATTATTTTAGCTGCATGCCAGCTTTAATTGTTGTAAATAATGTTTTAGAAGCCTTTATTCGAGTAAGACATTATTGATAAGGAACTAGCTCTGCCATCAAAGCTATTTCTGTTGTCGTGTTGCCGGCCCAATTTCACTCAGTCAGCAATCAGGGCAACACATGTTGTCCGACACAAGTTGCTGCTGTTTTCGTTGCTGAAAGCTGTCATATCGAGGCAACATTTTACTTGTTGCCCATGTTGTCCAGCTGTTGTCGCGATGTGACAGGTTTGTCGGACAACATGGGGAGCGAGCAACAAGTTGACCGACTGTTGGACAACGTGTTGCCTCAGTGTGACAGGGCCTTTAGGTGCCTGAAACACATCTCCAACTGATGCATCCAAAAGGAATTCCCTTGATTTTCATATAATGACATCACAGAAGTGTCATGTCGCCGGTGTCCATCCTGGCAGTGTCACAAGAGCGGTGGCGTATGTGGCAGACGCCTGTTCCGCTGCAGGTTGCTCTCTAGCTTGACAGTTCACGGAAGCTTCGGTAGCCAGGAGCCAAAGTTAGATTAGCTCAGTTACGGAACTGCTCATAGATGCTGCATGCACGAGCCGTACCCTCCCTCAGTCACCACGACTTGCCTGGTGTCGCTCGACGCGCCGCTGGACGGCTGCTTTGGTAACTGCAGTGTATTCTATGGGAATCGGGATATTTATGTGTCTAAGCACGGCGTCTAGATGGCGTTTCAGCTCTGCTCTGTACAGGCTCTATGGAACACACAGTTATGAAACAAAAATCTAGATGGTGCTTCGAATGACGGCAGGCGCATTGAAGTGAGTGAGGGGGGTACCCCCTTCCGTGGGAGTTCCACAACTGAGGTAATCTAGTAAGGTTGCCAGGAGCAACTTACCAGGAGCGGGGATGCCGTCGTCCCAAGGGGGGACGACGGCATCCCCGCTCGCATCTGCTCAAATGTTTTGCCGGCATTTTAGCACAAACCACCAGGACCACAACATCCGACGGCGTGACACTCCGGCTTTTTTGTGACGTCATTTGCTGCCACTTTGGGACCACCTTGGAGGTACGGGCAGAAAGGTTGCTAAGCACACCAGTCAGAGACGCAGACGGCGTGGTGGCACAGTGCCCCCCCTCCTCACCTGGCGGCGTATCCCCTGTTCTTGAGGGTCCTCCTGCGCTGCTTCATCTTGACGATCTCCGAGCGGGTGAGGCCCGAGGCCTTGAGCTGCCGGTTGAGGTCCCGCACCGTGAGCTGGACCAGCTGCTCGTCGCTGATGCTGATCTTGGAGCTGATGGCCAGCGGCAGGTCCTCCAGTATGTCCGGCGGACCGGCACCCCCCGGCATCCGCAGCTGCATCTAAGGCGCAGACGAGGGTTACTCGGCATGGGGGTGTAAAGACGAATAGAGTTTGTGTAACGACTTGAGAGCACGAGTTTGCAAACCTGTCAACCCCGAGGAACCGTATTTTCCGGTTGATACGCCATATTGTTGTAAAAGTTTCACCCCCTATATAGACGGTCATTTCCATGAAAGAGTGGATGTGCTGCATTTTCTGAACTATAGACTGCACCCGGTGTATAGTCCACAAGGGCAAATTTCGGCTGGTAAAAAAAGTTTTTCCTTAGATTGTCCGCACCCGGTTCATAGTCTGCACACACATCATCCCTCACCTGGCACATATTTTGAACGTAAACAATTGCACTACGCAGCATACCTTAAAAAATTACTGCTTTATTAGCGCACAAACCTTGCACCGTACAGAAATGACAGACTGGCAAGCTGCCATTCACGAAATTCGTTGCGGCTAGTCGTAATTAAGGATCTTAGAAAAAGCAATACGGTATGCACCTGGAGGTGGTGCATACCACGTAAAATTTTACTTTAAACATGGCATAAGCCACACCTTGGTATAAGTCACCATTATTTGCAAGGTTGGCGCAGAAAAACTGCAGCCGCGGAATTATGCCTCCGTGCTTTGGCGAGTCCTTGCACCCCTGGAAATGTTGGTACAGCCTACATCTAGCATAGTTAAAGGCGCACTGAAGTCGATTCTGAGATCGTCCTTTTGTGGTGACAACTCAATCTAGACGCTCTAAGCATCCCAATAAGCCCGAAATCACAATAGTGCATAGCTTTTCTCGTTAAAAGCGTCTTCAAAGATCGTGACACGCCCTTTTGGGGAAGAACTTCCGAGTTAAGTGGTCGACGAAGGGCGCTTGTCGGCGAGTTGCAAGCGATGGCTTTGCCCGTGGTGAAAAAGAGGAGTCTTATCCAAATTGTACCTATCAGACTCTTTTCAAAACGAGTTATAATAAAATCATGCGGAATCTGCGCGTATTGTAGGACTTTCATTGGTCCACACAGTGTGGTCCACGCAAAAAAGGAGTCCATGTGTTTTTCTCTTGCCCCGAGATGAATAGGCGGTTTTGTAATACAGGACTTGGTAAATGTGAGAACTAACACATTTGAAACAATATAAGGTCAAAAACTACTATTTCCAAAATTGATTTCAGTGCCCCTTTAAGGTTTATACTTAGGGGGGAAAAAAGGATGTAGGTCACACCATTGTATAAGACGCAACGAAACAAATTTGGTAAAAAGAATGTGACTTATACATTGGAAAATATGGTACTTTTATGACAAATGACGAACGTTTCAGTTTTGGTACAAAAAAGTAGTGCACAAGCTTACACTGCTTGTAAACAATAAAGCACATACTACTAATGTCTGTTATGCTACAGGCATGCACGAATGGGCAATTCACATCTGCTCAACTAGTGCTTAAACCGGAAAAACTCTTTAGTTTGGGGACGGTGAAGAAGAAGCCTGGGGAACCCATAAGGGTACTCTGGGGAACCTTTTTGTCCCTAGGAAGCCCGCTTGAGAAACCATGATCTGGAGGAAAAGGTCCACCATGTTCACCTGTATTTTGGCCACCTCTGAACAACATAGAAGCAAACACCAGTGGTTCCAGGGGGCTAGGCTGCAGGTGACACTTTGATAAGTGCAAACAAGACATCACTCGCAGGGTCACCACATGGTCTTATTTAGCCATGGTGAATGACGCCGACGAACTATTAATGTCGAGATGTTTCGGTGGTGCCATCTCACGGTTTTCATCCGTGACGTTACAACCCGATCTTGCCTCGCCATGATGGCAAGAGTCGTGATTCCGGCTACTTAAGGTGGGTTTGCACACTTGCTACCGCTTATGACTAAGTGCATTACGACCTCATGTGATATCCTACGACGAGCAGACAGACTGGCAAGCTGGAGCCACCTATGAGATAACCCTGGAACTGCATTTCTCTAGAGCGGAGGCTTTGCAGTCTTTGAGAGATCAAATAAAGTTTAGTGAACAATGTCAAATTTTTTCGAGCCAATAATGAAAAAAGTAATGCAAGCAAAAAAAAAATAAAGGAAATATATTACAACTGCGAGCATCCTACGGTTACCCGATGTGTTCCCTCATCGTAAGAGATCACAAGAAGTCGTAACACACATGGTCATAACCACTCGCAAGCGTGCAAACGAGCCTTCATCGTCACTTGCAAACGACAAGTTCTATACGTGGCTTGCACCGACGTAACATCAGCGGCCATTGTGAAGGACTTCGCTGCTGCACGCGTACATTCTGCAGTATATACTCTGTACCCCCACCACCCCTTCCCCCGAATTTTCTTTTCTCGGCAAGAACGAGTAGGAATGACCTTTGGTGCAGTGCAATGATGCCGCGTACGAGCCACACACTGTGTCACCGTCAAACTTGATCGCCTACAATGCTCTCATTTTCACCGAGAAAAGCAGGCTTAATCCCACTAAAGAAGTCAAAGTGGCCATTTGGCTAATCGCGGAAAGCCGACCAGAGCGGCGCTTTTCGTCGCGCACGTCGCCACAACTCTTTTAGAAGTGAAGCGTGCGCGACGAAAAGCGCCGCTCTGGTCGGCTTTCCGCGATTAGCCAAATGGCCACTTTGACTTCTTTAGTGGGATTAAGCCTGCTTTTCTCGGTGAAAATGAGAGCATTGTACCCACAGTACCCACAGTACTTGCGAGGTCATCTAGGCGTCGTTCTGATCGCCCCCCTCGCGCGAACAGAACTCCTCATATCACCTGGCGGGCTAACGATTGAGTGGTGTGTTTGTTTAGACGACGGGAAGGCTAGGCATCTCCAACGAGCGTCTGCCATCTCTACTGTAGGTCAAGTATTTCGCCAGTGCAGTACCAAAAAGTGACAGGTGATACACGACCTGCGAGCCGGTACGATGCTCCTCCAGATCGAAACGGGCAGGGGTGGGGATTAAACCCAGGATTTCTCGGCTCTGTAGCACGGGATTTCGCTCCGCGTGCTCCGAGCCCTCTGATGAACTGGGTAACTGGGAAGAAGCGGCGGAGGTAAGACAAAGCTTAACCAACGCAACTGGACCCTACATCCCATCCCATCCCATCCCATCCTCCCATCCCTCCCCCCCCCCCCCCCCCCCCCCCTCCCCCCAATCTACTTGGAAA
Source organism: Ixodes scapularis (assembly GCF_016920785.2). Classification (NCBI taxonomy): domain Eukaryota; kingdom Metazoa; phylum Arthropoda; class Arachnida; order Ixodida; family Ixodidae; genus Ixodes; species Ixodes scapularis. The sequence continues at coordinate 24,847,314 of NW_024609881.1, forward strand.
CCGCTTCCAATGTTTGCCGTGTTCAAACAACGCGGCGACGGCGTGGCGAGCTCCACGATATAAAAAGAACGCGTTTGGATCGCGCAGAAGAAAGGACCAAGTCGCCAATACCTGAGGGTCAAACGGCATCACGGATCAAAACTTGAAGCGAACAGACGGGGAAGCTACCTTGTCGATGCGTTTGAGGGCGTCCTTCGACTTCGTTTTGTGCGTTCGGCGCTTCATGCTTGATTCGTCCGGCTTGCTCGGGTGACGCGAACCTCCTGAAGCGGCGATTCTGCTGAGTCAGCAAGCTCTTTTACGATGCAAAACAAACCACTCAACCGGAGCAACCGACGAAAGCGATGGAACTCGCCATTTTGTTTCTTTCGAAGAAACCTAGGCTTGCTGTTGAGAGAAATATTACTGCTCACCACTATTCAGTAGCGCTTCTAACCTTAAATTAAAAATATAATATATTATTGTAATTATTGAAACATTAGTGCTTGGTATTACTAATATTACTGTATTTCAATAAAAAAAGTTGATTTTTTATTAGTGAAAAGTACATTAAATTGAGATTACTTGTTAATAATAAAAAATATTGGCTAGATGGCGAGAGCTACCGTCTAATCTACAGAATTGAACAATATAATTGTCTATTTAGTATTTAGTAAAATTGAAGAAAAAAGACGAGAGAGATTCGCGGTTTCGCGTGCGGCTGGTTCGCTGTTGCCGCGATTGCTGCGTTGCGACAGCTGACGCATTCGCTGGTTGGTTTGCACGTTGGTTTGGTTGACAGCCATGCCGGAGAAGCTAGCCGGCTACGAGTTCTGGAAGCGGACGCTGAAGAGCCCCCGCTACGTGGTGGCTCCGATGGTGGACCAGAGCGAGCTGGCCTGGCGACTGTTGGGCCGGCGACACGGCGCCCAGCTGTGCTACACGCCGATGCTGCACGCCAGCGTGTTCCTCAAGGACCCCAAGTACCGCAGGGACGCCCTGGCGTCGTGCGACGAGGACCAGCCGCTCGTCGTGCAGGTGATCGCGCCCGCTGCCCGCGTTCGCGGGGCTGCCACTGACGGGATGAAAACGTCAGGGTGTCCCTTTCACGCCAGGCCTCCCGCACCCGCTGGTTGCCTTCCGTCGTGCTTTTGGCTGCTGCGCGCACACTAGAAGCTAGCCAGACGCCGGAGCGCTGTCGATGGTAGCGGGCTCACGTTGTTGGCGGGACAACTGAAACTCCTTCCTGCCCTTTTTAGTTCTTACCATGTCAGTGATCTTCCGATACATGGCTCGCATGTGACGTCATTGTAGCATGCTGCTAATAGTTCCGAGTTGTTTGTTTGCTTTTAGAGAAAAAAAATTGTTGGCTCGAAGCGTATGCTTCGAAAGGTATGCGCTCAGCAGTAATGCTGCGACAATGGCAGCTGTAACTTCGGTGCAGGCCATGTGTTGCTGTCTTGGCCTTCGAGGTGTGTACCCAGGCAACTCAAATGTCATATGCAAAGCTACAAGACATCCATGGAACCTCCATGGAATGTAGGAAATTCCTGCCGGTGTTTCATATCTCCCTCGAGTACCTAGATCCGAGTTGCTCTCAGGATAACACATGTAGCGACGCTGGATGCCAGTAGGTTTTGAAACAAAGCCCCTAAAGGCGTCCCCAGAAGAAGAACATGTGCTCTGGCAGGGTTGACACGGGGTATACGTGCCTAAGACGCTCGCTGTCGATGGACAACCTGCGAATGGCAGGCTCACAAAATGACTTCATGTTTAATGTCGTATAGGGACGTTGACCTCCAGATGAACGTCAATATCGAGCTTGCGCTTGCACGGGCGGGCGAGGTCGCTCCAATCATAATAAAGTCTGTGTTGGGGTGCCAGTATTTTGACATCGTTATAGTGTCCCCCTCACAACTGATGCTGCTGAGATGCGCAATATTATCGTCGCATCCAGGGCACCAGTTCACAGTGATTTGCGTTTCTTTGCGTTATTTCCACGCACGCTAATCTCCTGTCTGACCTTAGAATCCAAGTTTGTATGAATGCACTTAAGCCAGTGTGTTCTTTTCTTTCTGACTATGCACTGGCAAGAGCCGCTAAATAGCCCATTTGGCTGGATGTGCAAAGGATGGTTTATGCATTTGTGTTTGTTTAATTATTTGAGGTACCTTTTTTTAGTGCCCAAAGGCATTACAGAAGGTGGAGGGTGGGGGGAGACATAATCAGAACGTTTCGAGGTTGTGATCAAGTGTGTTGCAACCTTTTGTGACTGCTTACTTCCCATCTGCCTATATTTCCTAATATTTTATGCAAAATGTTTTCACCATGGGCCTGTAACCCTTTTGACAATGTTAAAAGTAGCATTCCGTGTTTTCTGGGTTTTGTTTTTCAAAATCGAGGAGCTTTGTCGGGGTTTATTGTATTTTTGGGGGGAATCTGTGTTTGTTTTCAGTGTGGCATGAAATAAAATTTATTGGGGTTAATGTTATAAAGCGGCTGTATATAAATTGAACCGGGAAACCGTAACGCACCGCACCTGATAAACATCAACTACTTTGAACTCGTACGAAAACAGTTTATGGAAAGAATGCATTAGTAAGTTTGCAGAAACATAACTATACTTCCACATGATCTCAGCAGCATGCAATTAATACTTGAGCCTATGAAAGAAAATTATGTACATTGTGAACGATTTATTGGCCATGGGAGGGCGCTCCTTGCGACTCGGGAAGTGTGACCCAGAAAATGCTCGTTCTACGAATGGCAAGATAATCAAGGGAAGCTTTTGAGGAGACTGGTCATTCTATGCTTGTTTTTGCCTTGAGAATCGTAGTAAACAAATGTCCGGCTCATCGCAAAGCATTATTAATTTCCCCATTCATGTAGAGTAGCTGCATTTTAGATTGTATATATTTTATTTTATCAAGCCCTATTTGTTTTGAATGCCAAAAGCATCGCTTATTTATTTGGCAACCAAATCTTGTAGGAGCTTCGGATGGCATATGAACAATGCGCCAAGCTTTCTTTTTTTTTTTTTTTGAGGTAAAAGCGAGTATAGTCGGTGCTCTCCAGATGGTGCCTAGTGAAACTTCAGCATCAGGGACTTTATGCGGCGAATATTCTAGGAGTTAGTCTTCTAAAAATGGCGAGTCTGTAGAGCTGATGGCAGCCGAGAACGACACACTTCAGTATTTTTCTCCTGTTATTGGTTCCTGCTCTCTTCGTAAATCCACAGTTTGCACCTGGTGCCAGAAGCCCTTTCTCAAAAAGTGAAAAACTAGGCGGAAATCCCCCAAAACTGCGGATATCCCTGTTCAAAAACAGCTCCGATTAATTTTTTTTTTTTTTTTTTTCCTTGATTTTGAGAATACCACTTTGGGGGCTATATATTGGGGTTTGTCGATATTTAACACATAACCCTAGTTATAAACTACCAATAATTGTAGACAGTCAGTAGATTTGATCTACAAGTGCAGCAAAAGCTTGTTTGTTTATTTTTTAATTTGTTTATTTTGGGGGTGAAGAGAAACGGGGAAACCAGAAGATGTGTGGGTCTCCATTGATTGATAAGAGATGGTGCCAGCATGTTGCTGTGTTCCCTTGTAAGCAGTCGCTTGAGGTTGAGGCGCACTCAGTCATGGCCAAACGCAAACGTGCCGACCGGCACTGACTGGATTCCCGGCACGTGCAGTTCTGCGCCAACGACCCCGAGGTACTGGTCCAGGCATCGCGGCTGGTGGTGGGCCACTGCTGCGCGGTGGACCTAAACCTGGGCTGCCCCCAGGCCATCGCCCGGGCCGGACACTACGGGGCCTTCCTGCAGGACGACTGGGACCTGCTCGCACGCATTGGTGAGCCAAGCCGGGTTCGGAGCTCACTTCTTGCAACGTGCGCGATCGAGGAAGAATACGTTGCTCAAAACAATCATTGTCACTGATGCGATGAGAATAGAGTAGAAGGGGCTCAGTTGTCGTGCCTTCAAGGGGCACTGACACCCCAAAGGTCGTATTTTTTTGTTGTCTAAAACGATGCAAGTTGCAGTCATAAACACGCAAAACAAAACGCATCGCGAAAAAAAATTTTCTCGTGCGCGCGCGCGCCTTTTTATTTTTGTTGTTTGATTCTCCTGCCTTCGCCTCCTCGCTTCTTTTGATTCGTGACGTCAAGAATCATGAAATTTAGAAGCTTTGTAGGCGGCATCTCTATAACATTTAATAACGGCAATCCTAAAACATGTTTTTTAACGCAATTGCGAACGCACTACGACCCTTCTTTTTGAAATACCAAAAATCGGAAGTTCGTTGTGGTGCCGTCTCCTGGATTTGTATCCTCCAACGGAAAACAGGCGACACCACTCAAAACCGGTCCGCCGGGCGCTCGCTCCTTTCCTCCTCGGTGTGCTCATAGTGTGCTCATGGTCATTGAATATATATTAGGCAACAACATCAGGAAAGCTATCTTGTTTGTGGACTCCCAGAGTGCTATCCTCTCTCTCTGTTCCCTCAATGATTCTAAGAATCGGCTCGTGCAACAAGTACGGGTAGAGTTAAACCTGGCTTCCCAAATGGGATACAATATCAAGCTGTGCTGGGTACCAAGCCATGTGGGAATTTCAGGTAATGAGAAGGCAGATAGGCTGGCAGCGTCTGTTAAGGATGCTCTGGAAACACCCGTTCAGCTGCCTCAAGAAGATTTTAAACCAGTTCTTAAAAAAGCAATTCATAATGCCTGGCAGCAAGACTGGGACAAAGAAATAAATAATAAGCTAGTACATGTCATCAAACCACGTTTGGAGGTATGGGAGAGTTTGCACCATAGAGACCGTCACCATGAAGTTTTAATGTGTCGTTTGAGAATTGGACATTCACGTGTCACCCATCGACACCTTCTTTGTGGTGAGGACGCCCCAGTCTGTGAGCATTGCGGTGAATTGCTAACAATGCTGCATATTCTATGGCACTGCAAATTCTTTGATCAAGAACGTCGAACAAGTTTCCCTGCACTTTCTGGATACCTTCCATTTCATCCAGCCTTTTTACTGGGAGATCAACCTTTAGTTCCTTTTAGTCATATTTTAGATTTTCTTAAAAAAACTGGCTACCTGCACCAGTTATAGATCCTCTGCATAGTAATTCCTTCCTTTTACTATAGAGTCTTTTAACTATTCCTTTGGCGCAGCATGGCCTGTGTTGCTTTTGTGCCATTAAACACCTAATAATCAATCAACCTTTCCTCCTCGCTTTGGGTCGCCATGGCAACAGCAGGCAGTCGTGAAAAAAAGTGGACTCTCAGGACTCCGCAATATTTGACGTCAACGCACCGGCACGGAAGCGCGGGAACTTTGAATTCGGAATTTGGAAATTGTTTTTTTACTTCACAAATACTGAATTCCCAAATTTCAGATTTTAAGGTTAATGTCCTGGCATCGTTTTCAATCGTTCCGGATAATAAAAAAAAAATGATTTTGATGTGTCAGTGCCCCTTTCAGTGCGAGCTTCTTATCTTCGATGGGAGAGCGCCACGATGCACTGGCATGCACCGTTTGAGCGTGCGACACGACAGCTCTCAACGTGTTGAGCGCGCGTCACAAGAGCACTAATGGGGCCATTGGATGGGTTGTTCGTATAATCTCCGTAAATGTTTTCTTACTGAAGACGGCAGCAACACGTACGACGAAATTGTATGACACATTGAAAAGACTGCCAAATCCGACCTCTAAGATTCATCTCGGTGCTCAGTTTTGTCCAGGACCATCTTGTATGGATCATGTTGGCCACAATCTTTTTTGCCTTTCCTTGTCCTTGCTGTGACAGGGCTAGAAGATGGCACTGTTTGTTTGTAGTCAACATTGAAACCTGGTGATGGCCAGATTTCATTCTGGTTATGGGGTTTATATTTGGGTAATTTTCAATTTTTGCTTGGAATCGGCAGCAAATATCTCTTAAGGGGGGACACTACCTTGAATTGCACCTTTTTTTAAAAAAAATGCATATTCAGAACTGCAAAGTTTTGGCATGTATGGATAGCAAAGAACACTCTCACAAAGTCTTGTCAATGTGCATTTACAAACAATGTCAAAAATAATTATTCTTTATATGTTGGTGAGGGGTGCTGCACTGCTTAGCACTTGTCATCCACAAGTGAAAATAGCTGAAAGCAATGTCAGGAAGAAGTTTGAAGAAGACATCTACACTGGTGGAAAGAATTTTTGACATTTAAGACACAAAAATAAATTTTTAAAACTTGATCATGAAACTTCAATTGCATTTATCTCAGCTTCACTTTTTAGTGTCAAATATCAGTTCAGGGAAGCTATCATTTCATAATCAAATTATGCGTGCAGATATATTTTGGTTTCTCTATATTTAAATTTTCTGGAGAACACGACTGTGAACTTATTTTCTGCATTTTTATGCTCTTTTGTTATGAAAAGTTTATATTTCTTTTAAATCAAATGTATACCAAAAAAAACTTTTTTCCATATTTTTTTGTGAATAAATTTTTATAATTTTTGAAATTTCTTTTCATAGTCGTCTGAAGCAAGTATTCTGGTGTATGTTCCAACAAAAAAAACTGGCCATTTTCATTCCCCTTTCTAAACGATAGGTTTCCTCAGCAGATACACTTTTTTATTATGAACTTTTATGTAACTCATCGTGGGATAAATGTATAGGGTTGAAAATTTCCACAGCATCCTTGTCCAGTGCTATGAGTACACCCTGCAAATTTCATGCAAAAAAGACAGACGGTTCAAAAGTTAGCCTTTCGGAGTAGTGTTCCCCCTTAAGTAAAGCTTAAAAAATAAAATAATGTAAGACAAGATTAATATAGTTTTTTTTAATATGCAACATAGAGGCTCTCTTGACAACCCTTGCTTGAGCCGACAGAACACGGCCTCTCCCCGACACTTTCCACTATGTTGCGGCGCTCTCATCTCTCATGTTGCACGCATGCCTGTTGGCTGCAGGGGCTCTTGTGCCGTATGCTTTGGAGTTATACAGCCGTCTTCAATAACACCTCGGTGTCACGTGAGCTTGGAGCGAGAGTGGGCAGTTAAAGCAGGGTAAAAGGCAACTATTGGGTGCTGGAGACCATTCTTCCTAAAGAGGTGTACTCCCATTCTGTCAATAGCTGTGCAAAAAAACAAAAGGGAGGGGGGGGGGGAAGGAAGTGAGGTGTACTGAAAGGTGGTTAATCTCTGCCTCTGGACCCATTCCGCAAACTCTCTGGATGCAGTGCAGCGAGTGCACACGCAAGTGGACGTCCCCATCACTTGCAAGGTGCGCGTCTTCCCTGAGGTGGAGAAAACTGTCCGTTACGCCCAGATGCTCGAGGCAGCGGGATGCCAGGTAAATCTTCCCCAGGGACTCTGGTTGCGTTTTAAATGTTGCTCGAGTAGATCCAAGTTACCCTGTTTATACAAGGACTGTTTTCTTTTTTTCCTTCTTTTTTTTTTTCAACGTTTAATGTATTAGATAAAAAACCAGGAGCAGTGAAAAATGTTTTAATATACTCAAAAGGTAGGTACATAATGTAGATATTGTATTTTCTGGATTATGATCCTCAAACTATGCGTGTCTGAAAGTCGAAATTTCGTGCTTTGCAGACTATACGAGGATGTGTTTTTCTGGATCGTTCATTATGTCTATACCCTGTTGCACACTAAAGAAGCTCCCCCCACAAAGTCCTCCACTTTTTCCCCTTAGCATAGCGAGTATTGGAGAGCTGGCGAGCCTTTCCTCGTCTCGTCTCTCCTCCTCTCCGGCGTTACCTTGAAAACCAAAAAATTGAAAAGCTCTATTTTTGAAAAATTTATTTTTTGGGCTGCACAGTTTATGAACTACCTCCTCTGTAACTATCCGTACCTAATTTGCTCAGAAAATATCTTTAAGGGGGCGGTGCAACGACATTCAATTAAAATATTTTTCACTTTACACGAGTTCACTGGCACTAGTGGGACCCAAGTATTCTTGTTTGCAACACTATTGACCAAGAAACTTCTTTTTTGCGGTGTAATTTCAAGAATTAAAGAGCGGTTTCTTTCGGTCTTTCCTCCTTAAAACTTGATGACGTAGCTTGGGGGATTGCAGTGTCGACATAGCCCCCCAGGGAAGATATTTGAATGCGGCTCACAGATTGAACCCGAGCCTTACGTGAGCATTTAATTTTGGCTCGTGATAATCGATAGCTCGACCAGCATCCTGGTAGCGGCCCATGTCCAATCGCAGCAAGCACGACAGTAGCCAAACCCTAAAAACGTCTGGAATTCAGCATGTGTCCTGTGCTTTGCCAACCTCAGCGCCTAGCTACGATCAACTTGGCGGCATATAATCAGCTCCAGATCACGTGGCCGCTTGTTCTGGCTGCAAGTGTAAAAAAAAAAAACGCTGCTCGTTTTTTTTTTTTTTTTTTTTTCTGTGATGTTTATTGCATGGGGAGAAAAACAAACGTGTTTAATTGGTCATAAACATCAGGGATTTGTTCTAAGCGGTATTTGCGCAAAGCACAAAATTTGTTGCATTGTCCCTTTAAGAAAATATTTACAAGGTCTCGGCGGCTTCGGCTAATCACGAAGCCGTGATTGGCCGAAGAGCGTGCTCAAAGGAACGGGCGACTACCATTGACCGCGACGCTTGTTCTCCTTCCGTTGCCATCACTACCGCACCTCTGCGAGCTCGCATCATCTGCTATAGCTGCTTGCTTGCTCTTTCACTTTGTCAAGTCCGCTTCGCTTTTTGAAATTTTTGCCGTTGTTTACAGCAGTTCTTTTTTATTTTGTAGTTTTGCATACTTTGCCTTCATGTTTTGTTTTGTGGCCGCACGCGATGCAGAAAATGAAGTGTGAGACGGTGCATGCGTTCAATGCATGGAAGTGGTCCATGAAAGTTTCTTTGCATCGCAACCATCGGAAGCAGCATCGCGTTGCTACTTACGGCTGTTATGCTTCTATGCCTTTGGCAGTCGACATCTAGAAAAGACAGAAAAGCGGAACAAGAAGAGAGGGCGCAAAAGCACTTCCTGCTACTTCGTGCAGAGTAAAGCCGTTTCACGTGATGCGATCCTGCTTGAGATTCTTCTGATTTTCAGTTGCAACATCTGCTTGAGAGAAGACAAATGAATAAAAGTTGTGGACGGTGGCTTATGTGCATGCGTGTTGTGTCCACAGTATTTTTTTTTTATTTTGTTTTTAGAGAACTTTGAGAGGGCATGACAATCTTCCTTTTCTTCAAGATTTTGTTAAAACTATGTAATGCACAAATGAAATTTGATGGATGAGGATATGACCAACAACAAAATTGAATGTTGTGCTAAATTTTTTTCTGCAAATGAATTAATAAAAAAAGGCTCTGTCATGCCCTGGATTGCCTTTCCAGGAATGGTTATAACAAATTTCACATTCTCACTATGTTTCGCAAATTCTCTAGGCCAGGGACAAAAAAATATTAAATTGAGAATTAGTCGGCACAGCATTATGAAACTTAGCAGTCGTTTTTATATATGTGCTGTGAATGTACCCTGAAAATTTCATGCAGATAGCTCTAAAAATAAAAGAAAACTAAGTTCAGTGCCCACTCCTCCCTTAACCTACAACAGGGTATAGATGTAAGACCGTCAATGGTCACAGACGTGTACTACGCATGAAGGAAACCGCTTCAAGTTTTGGGGAGGACGACCAGACGTTCATGATGACTCGAGGTCGGGGAAGAACGTCTGCGCCGACGGCAATCTTGTTGAATGCAGGATGGAATGACCGAGAACCTAGACAGTAAGCTTCTTTGAGGGGGGTCTGCCCTACGGTGTGAAAAGTTGCTAAATTTCTGCAGTGCTTACGCAGAGGAATGACAACAATAGGTATCTAACTCACGTATATTGAAACATTTTTTATCGCTCTCTTTATTTTAATTCGGTTCGTCGCGGGCCGAGCACTAAATAGCACTCTTGTTGCCGTTTTCAAATGCCAATGTGCAAAACCTTTACTCTAGAGTGAGATTGACTGAATTCTGGCACGTGGTTGTCAGTGCCCTACCGAAAGTGTGACTGACCCGGTTCTTGACTCGCCCCAGGTGCTGACCGTCCACGGACGGACGCGGGAGCAGAAGGGGCCCCACACGGGACTGGCCAGCTGGGAGCACATCCGTGCCGTCAAGTGAGCTCTCCCGCGACGGCGTCCGACCTCGGCGTCGTTGCCGAGGGTCGGGCCACATCGTTCTTGCGTCTTTATTCTGGAGGAGCGAACCAAGAAGCGAGGTTTTCTCGTTCAAATTGCGAGGCCCTAGAAGGCCGGCTCGATGTTTGCGACTTTGGCAACTCGAAAGACGTCAGTTTGTGGCGCTCGACTGCTGGAGAACGACTCGCAACCTCTTTTCGCCAGTGCCCCGAATCCATGGCCACACTGCTCTTACGCGATACAAAAGACGAAGCGTTTGCTGCAGTTGCAATGACATCTGCTGACGCGCCTCAAGCACATTCACACATATGTGTGCTCAAACATGTTAGCAGACAGTTTTTGCACGACCAACGTGGCAGAACTGTCGTATGAGGAAGAAACGTGCCTCATTTGCAAACCGTCTTTTGTGCGACGTATTCATAGCACAACCGCAACCTTACCGTCGGCGGCCGAGATATACCTCATTCTTGGTTAGATGGGCGGGCAGGCCCTCAAATGTCCTGGGAACGGCTAATGGCGGTAACTTTTCCCCTTCGCATGACTGTGACGCTGCGTCGCCTTTTCTTGCATGCTCGTAGGCTTTGACGATGTCTGTGGCATCAAAATGCTTCTCACGCACGCGCACATTCTTCCGATCGAAATCGAAGCCTGCAACTTCCTGTCGTGGTGTCACGCACTTCCTTGGCGCACAGAGGTCGGTGTCTTCGGAAAAGCGAGATAGGAAAACATTACTTCCACTTCGGCAGCCCGGCACACAGCATGTTTTCGGCGACGTCGCTCGTGCACACCGCTTCTGTTGCGCAGCACGGGACGATTGAGACGAGCGAACCGCGAGTAGAGCGATGACAAAAACTCGGCGCGGACGCCTTCCTCGTCTGTCCGACGACGCCTGCGGTGGCCCCCGCAGGAACTGTGGCGCTGCGGCGTGGCCGCCTCGAGTGGCATAGAAGCATTGCGGAAAAGTCCCGCAACCGGAAGTGTGTCGAAGGACTCTGGCATGGCTTATTTGACGGCTCCGGTCGGCCTCCGTAGAGCCAGCCAGAGCTGGCCAAAGCCCGAGCCGACGTCCGCCCCCTTCCTTTCCAGGCGCAGTGTGAAGATCCCCGTGATTGCCAACGGCAACATCCAGTACCTGGAGGATGCTGAGCGATGTTTGCGGGAGACTGGGGCTGACGCCGTCATGTCGGCAGGTGAGCTGCTCGCAAGCGAGTTCGCCTGCTTGGGTTATGCTGACATCACTGTGCCGAGCTCTGATTGGAGGATGTAGAGGGCAGACACAGGCTGCGTTCCAAATCTTACTCGAGCAGGTCCGAGTTACTCCGCACGATCGCACTAATAGAGCGACGCTGGATGCGAGTGCGTTTTTGAAAGCTAAAGTAGAAATGATGTTGAAATCGCCGCTGTCGCCACACCGATTTTCGACGAAATGCGTCGGGATTCGGCGCGGGGGTTCCGACTCAGCGAAGGATGGGAATTTGAACCTCACTACAGTCTGCACGTAGTGTAGCGTTCAGAAACCGGTCTGTTGTCCCGGACGTTGGCTGTTTTGGATGCAGCCACCGCGGCTTCTCTCGGCCTCTGCCTATGGTCCGCACACCGTTGTCTTCGAAGAGCCAGTCTTTTCTCTCGGGTGTGGGCGGTTTCACACAAACGGTGCCACCGTGCTTCGGTTTTACGTCGCCACGTACGTCATGCCACCGCTGCGGCCGCTCCTCCCTATCCCCTCTCGCTCCCGCGGCCCGTCGTTAGAAGCGTGCCAGAAGACTCTTTTTTTTTGCAGAAGGGAAAGTGAACGCAACGAGCAAATGAACAAAGCGAAAAAGCATGGCGGGAACCGCGCCGTGGCCTCATGAAGCCAGTCCAGTCTAAACAAAAGACGGCTTCCAGGGGAACAAATTTTTAGCATTTAAAAATCTTTACCCTGGAGTGGGATCGAGTAAATTTCAGAACACGGCCGGCCACTGCAACCTCCAATCCGAGTGAGCAAGTTGCTGAGTAATTTTTAAATCTCTGACCAACGAAAAGCCGGAGTGTTTCAGTTGCCTACCATCGACAGTGCTTCGACAGCCAGCTCAGTGGCTCAGTGCCGGTCCACGGGTCCCTGGGCGGCGGGTTTGAATTCCGGCCAAGTTGCCTGCAACGTGACGGAGGCTTGTTGCAGAGAAGGTGCCACGTGATTGAAACATCTGTTGCGTATCGAAAGATCCCCGGGTGGTTCAGATTAATTGTCGGTACTCCACTGGGGCGCCTTTGACAATTCGACGCGTAAAACCTCAGAATTTGGTTTGACGCCCCTGCGGCGTCTCTTCAGCCTCGAGCGCGCACGCTCGGCCAAAGCGCGGCAGAAGACACTTAATCTGTGCCTGATTTCCGGATCGAAAGAGACAAGCTGCAGTTCTCACAATGCGAGTAATCATAGGATCTCGTAAGTAGCTTGCACACAAATAAAAAAAAAAAGCTTAGACAAGCTGATGCAAATCGCTTGTTTTAAATCCTTCTGAAGAGACTCGGAAGTGCACTACACGAAATGACAAAGTAAAGATGTCTTCAATCGTGCGTTATCTGATCTTTTGCTAAATAATTGATTTACTCGTCAAACAAGCGAGTGGATTTGAGGCTTGAGCGATGGATTGGTGATTAATTTTAGGGTAGTTTTATGTGGAACCTAAATTTTGGTTGTAGTGCACCTTCTTCGCGACATAGCCTCCGTCGGACTGGTGCGTTTACCCCGTCCTCGTTTGTAATCCCCTACTTCCCGCCCAAGGACGTTAGGCTTGCGTCGCTGTGTTGCTTGCCGCAATCCTGGCGTCGGCATGGTGGTGGAGGTGAATTTGACTTCAACGAAAGCTGTGGGAGTCGAGATACCGCGACAGCGGCGCCTCTCGCGCTCGCTTGTCTTTTTCGTCAAAACTCCTACAATTGACCGCCGGGATCGTGACATCCGACGGCATGATGCACCCGCTCCAGCGGCGCAGTTTGTTGCCACTTTCGTACCACTTTCGCTGCAGTTTGCAGTATGAGACGCTAGACGCATTGTTGAAAGACGGATTCGAGGTGCCGTATAGGCGCGGACAAAAGCCGCGTGCTATGAACGGCACGTCGTCCCCGTTGCAGAGGGCCACCTGCACAACCCGTACCTGTTCACGGGGCGCCTGGCCCCAGTGTGGGAGGCTTCCCTGGAGTACCTGCACCTGGTGCGGGACCACCCGTGTCCGGCCTCCTACGTCAGGGGGCACCTCTTCAAGCTCATGCACCACTGGTAAGTCGACCAGGGAGAGGGGTGTGCGAAGAGAAGGCTCACCCCGTGAGGTGGACCTCAGACATTGGTCGCCTGGACGTAGTGAGCTACGGTACTGTGCGTTTAGTAGATGGTGGGGGAGCCCCCCAATGCCATAGGTGAGAAGCCGGTGCAATACCACTGCTAGCCAGAGGGGGGGGAGGGGGGGGGGGTGCTCCTGCAATTTGTAAAGTGACCCTAACTAACTAGGTTTGAAATTTGAAAGTATCTGCATTTAGGCAATCGTTTTAAAATGTGTAATCATTGTCGTGCATGTACGGCGACGACCATCAGAGGGTTGAGGGGCCCTGCAAGGACTTTTTTACTGATTTTTAATTTGCACCGAACCTGAGCTCTCTGAACGTACTAGCTTAATGAAACTTTTCTTTTCTCGAATTTCGCTTTAGTTTAAAAGTTATATAGACAAACTAAAATTACAAAAACAAGCAAAAAATAACCTTCTTCGTGACGTCCTTGGTTGCTTGAGTAGCCGTGAACTAGACGAGGGGTAGTGAGCTCAGCGAGCGCTCACGGCTGCCGCACTCCGTGTCGACGGCTCAAGAGGGCGCCACTAAAGCATGTTATGGATAGGCTGTATGAAGCGGCAGCCAGGGCGGCTCGCATTGCATTTGCTGCGCGATTAAACACTTATTCGGCATGACACTTCATTGGCCACAAACGACAGCAAACACGGGATAAAGATCAGTTTAAAACGCAAAACGGGAGCCACTTTGTGCTGCCATGCCGCCAAAAGGCCAAACCACAAGCGAAAGCTGCTCGCCAAAGGCCTTGGGAACGCTCGGATCCTCCAGTCTGCACAACCGCAGTGCCGGCGCATACATCCAGGACCTTTCTACGCTCGCCGTTCGTTGGCACCTGATCCCACTACACCTTTTTAGTATGCACTGCCTTTTCCACCGTTTGGTGGTGGGTTTGTTGACGGATCTTTTCTTGTTTCCGTACTTTCTAAACTGCATTCGTTTCTTTTCTGATCTAAAATAGTGAACAAAAACTACTTTTATAAATAATTGAAACGGTTCATGCCACTTATACTTTGTATTTCGACAAAAAAGAAGCTTTTAGTGGCTCTGACCAGTAGTAAGCCCAGGACCTAAGACGTCACATATCGCGCGCTTTAGGCACCATGGGTCGCCCCCGTAGGTGGAGGAGGTTTCCACGTCGTCCGGTTAAATTATGACGCACTGATATTTAGTTAGTCTTTCCGTGCCCGCTGGCTTGCCCAAACCCCGAGGGACGTGGGAGCCACAAAAAGGGTAGATGCTTAAATATGATTGCAGGGCCCCTTGAAGGGGAGACCTTAGTCTAGATAATTTTTTTTTTGTCATTTCTCCTTCAATTTATATTACCTTATCACATCTAGAATTTTGTGTCTTAAGCACAAACATAAGCTCATTGTTTTCCTATCCAATATAGTTTCCAGAAAAACCTTAACTTTATTGCATACGTTTCTACCCAACTTCTCTAGAATAACCCCATTAACCCTTTCACTGCTGCTTTTTTTCGCAGACTGCTCTTCCCCGTGTGGTGGTTTTTTTCAGCGTGTTTCCACGTATTGCCACGGCAAGAAAGACAGAAAACTCGCTTGCCGTCAAGCCTTTTTACTGGTATACTCATGACTTGTCTGCCGACGTACACGCGGTCACTACTTGGCACTGGAAAATGTTTGTTTGCTCAACAATTGCATCCATAATATCTAGCGTAAACAAACTTTAAGAAATCTCGAGATCACTGAACGCCGCCGTGAGGCTTTTGGAGATACCTGAAGATGACTGGCCAAACGCTTGCACCTGCGGCTTGAATTCTTTCATCTTCCGATTCAGATTCTGCTCATCAAGTTTCCTCTCGTGAATTCTTCTCTGGCAGGGGCTCTCATCAAGGTCTTCATTTGCAGAGTCACTTGCATTACCTTATTAGTTAGTGTCGCTTTCGTTCAAGTCCAAATTCATCAGCAGCTCCTGAATTCCATCTTCATCGTCTGTCAGACCACGGACAGGCGTGACACTTTGTTCTTGGCAGCCCAGCCATTGCTGGGCTGCCAAGAACAAGCTTCATGCGTTTTGTGACTTCTACATAAATGGCGCGACAGGCCCACATTTTTTGTTTTCTCACGAGATAATTTGGCGAAAGGCACGGAGTGAGAACAAAATGCAAAACAAATATATTCTGGAGAAGCAGGGGTCGGTTTGGTTGTGAAACGGTTAAAAATCTGCAACAGTACCATTCTTATAATATTAGCTTCATTTAAACAAGCTTATTGCACTTTGAAATTGGGTTCTAATGATTGGAAATGAGTCATTAAAGTCTTTGCCAACTAGAAAAAGTTTAAAGTTAACACTTTCCAGAAATGTTAGTTTCATTACGCTCTCTGGTTTTAATGCATATTTTGTAACATTTAAGATGTCTTTGCCTAATCTCTGACCCACCTGTGTTGCATCAATGTCGAGGCATCGTCCATTCGTAAGCATGAAAAAACTGCTCGTGCCTGGTCACGGTGATACTTGATGTTGCATGATTGTGTGATCTGACGACTCACGCTGATGATGTCACAGGAACACAGGGATTTTATGGAGGAAATGTGCTTCGAACAAACTTTACGTTTTTTTGTTTTTTTTTATCGCAAAGAGAAATGATGCATTGCCGAATGCTCAGCTTCTGCCCAAGTGTAGCACCAGTGGTACGAACCAGAAGCCAGAGTTTCAGAACCACAGTTCTGAAACTCTGGCACCTTTATAACGAAGTTCGTGGGACCGGTGAAATTTTTATTAGTGCTGGTAGCTTCATCGTGGTAGTTGAGAGGGAAAAAAACCGGTCACACGAAACCGGATTAGTGCTATTACATATTGGCGTACCTGGGCAACATTCGAGGTGTTTCAGGAAGCAGCATAACGCCAACTATAGTATGAGCGACATCGGAAACTAATCTTTGTGTGTTGAGAATCAACTTAACGAAAAGGGGGAATGATGGCCGAGACTTTTAGTGCATCGCAGCTCGGGGCACGTGGGGTGAAAAATCCAAACAACTTAGACTCGATTACCATTTTTTTTAAATTTTGTTATTTCTAAATGAAAATTGTATTGGCACTAATTTGTGTGCTCACTATTGCGTGACGCAATTTAACAACACCAGGCTAGCGGTCGTACTGCACCGGTATTGCCACTGATAAAGTTTTGCCGTCTTTATATTGTTGAATGTCTTATACCACTGTGTTGCTTCTTATTTGTACAAACGCCCACTTCCGAATAGGTCTTCAATCACCTACCGTGGTTTCTGTCGTTGCCCGGAAGTTCTACTATGACCTGTTGCCCTGAATGAGCTTTGACGAGATAAGCAGCAAGTCCTCTTTTGGAAATGGTTGGAGATTTGAAAGATATCTGTGGTGGCATTTTCCCATGACCATTTACCTTGTGCGCTGATCAAACATAATTGTGAAATACCGTCTTTTTTTTACAGCGGAGCTGTGAAGGGCTAGGTTCCCCAGGATCGTGTCCGTGTATGTCGACACAAACGTACCTGGACAGTTACCGCCATCTATAAGCGACGGCGGCAACCTTTCCAGCTATAATAGAAGAAAGGATAGTTGGGTGCATTGATGGGAATTCATTGTAGGAAACAGCACGAAAAACAGACAGCGACGATGAAGAAGAAGCACACAGTGTCTCGAGTACAGCTCCGCTGGTCTTCCTTTTTCACAAGAGTGGAAAGGCTGAACGATTTTTGGGGGAGGGGAGGGGGGGGGGGGAGGGAGGGGAGGGGGAGGGAGGAGCTGGGTTTATCAGATCAATTTGTATTGACCAAAATTTTACCGGTTGGTGTTTTTGGGAGTTTTTCGGATTTATCCAAAAACACGGAACCCTAGATATAAGGAAATGAGCGCATGCATTGCCTGGATCTTGGAGCGGAGTGACGCTTATTCAACGCAGGAATTTGTTGTTGCGGTCCGAAAACACGCAGAGGAGATTGGCCGGGTCTTTTATTTTACTTCGTTAAACGGGCATCTTCGTAGTAGAGGCATTCGTTAAAAAGGCGTCTGTCTGTAATAACTGTTATCTTGTTCAAAGCTTACGAGTGATATTCTGAAAATTTCAAAAGGAAACTGGAGCCCGTTCTCGGTAACTGGCGCCGTTCAGCTGCAAGTATTCGAGGGCTCCGTTGAGCACCAATTTTTTAATAAAGATCTCGGGCAATCACTTATTCAGCTTTTTAATAAGATAACGGTTGATTCCGAAACTTTCGAGTCTGGTTTGGACTGCTAGCCCCATATTTGGGTGGTAAACGAGCGTTCAGCGATGCATAATTTATTTTTGCAGTAAAAAAAAACCCCAAAAAAACTGTAAACATTTTGTTTAACGGCCTCTATATTTCAGGGACGGAACGAACGGGCACGAAAGCACCGAGAGCTGGCCCTATAGACCAGTGTCTGCGCTGTTCTATGGGTGCCACCACGTTTGTTTATGCTGATGCCATGACACAGTAGGGGGGCTGCGCTTCTTGCAAGGCTCCGTTTTGTTTTTAGAAACCTTCGCACATATCATGCAAGAACGTCAGAATTGCATAGTCACAAAGCTTTAAGAACAACACCGATGCCAAGAGTGCTCTAAAGAGAAAAACTTGTGTTTTATGTGCATCCCCTTTCTTCACAGAAGCCTCCGTTTGTGATTATTATTTCCCATTTTTATCGCTGGGGGTCAGGATTTCGGAGACTGGCCTATAAATGCTCCGCATTTAATAAAAGAGGGAATGAATTAATAAAGTCGAGGGCCTCGTTTCAGCCTGACCATGGCGGAGAACGTGGACCTGCGGGAGAAGCTGGCCAAGGCCAGCGCTCTCGAGGCCTTCGAGGAGGTGGCCCTGAGGCTCAGGGACCGGCTGCAGGTGAGGGGTCGGCACCTTCGGGGAGGGTGCAGCAAATTCGGGCAGCCAACGGGCGCCATTTTGCCGCACCCTCGCCTCGACTTGCGTGTTTACAAGGCCCAAACACGCTGCCGCTAAGGTGCTAGGAGCGTGACACCCTGGCCTTTGTGATGCCAATTTGTTGCTGCTTTGGGACCGCTTTGGACAAACGGGAGGGGTGGGACTTAAACAAAACCTGTTCGAGCTGCTCTTGGGCCGGGGTGTATCGACGTCGGGAATGAGTAGGGCTCCATGTTTTTGGTGTACACCAATAAACCCCAAAAAGTGACTTTCCGAGCCAGTTTAATCTAAATCGAGAAAGAAACAGTTGGAGCTGTCTTTTTGTAAGGAAAATCCGAGCTTCCCAAAAAGAAAACTTTATTTGTCGATTTATTTAGTGTGACCCGGAACGCAGATGGCGCCGAGCGGTCTGAGAGGCGTTTCTTTGTCAAGAAGCTGCCACGTCTGCTTCCTTCTCTCATCGGTAGTAGGACGTTCTCCGAGTGTTTGGGTCGCGCGTATGTTCTCCAGAGGGTGGGGAAGTTTGCAGCCGTGTCGCGTCTTCGGCATGCGAAGGTTTCGAATATTGCGTCAACGTTTAGAACTTCGTGCATCCGGGGAGTGTTGAACTCCCTCTCCAGAACTCCCTCATTCCCGACACACCGAACCGTTAGTTTGTAAAGTGTATAGTGATCTACGCTAGTGCCTCTGGGCTGGCTCGCGGAAGTGTTCGCTCGTCTCGCTCGTGCGTTTGTTCGGTCGTTCGAGCGGTGAGCCCGCTCTCGTCGAAGTGGGACAAGCGCTGGAATCGTCCGTGGAAATGAGTCTTTAGGTAAATGCGCCGTAGACGCCGACGGGAAAAGTAGGACGGAGGAATTTCGGTCTTACCCCGCCCCCTGCGCAACTTTCCTACCTCTGAGAACACTTTGGCGTCTTGTGAGCATTGAGCTTAAATGTGCAGCTAATGTACGTTGCAAGACAAGAAGAGCATGCCGGAGGCCAGGCGTTCGAAAGGACCCTGCCATTTTCATTCCATAGGTGACTTTTCGCAACTCAAGCAACCCACAGACGTCGCCACTTTCGACAAATATTGAGGCCGAAAACAGATTGTGCCATGCCACATGCCGGCTCGGTGCAGAACGCTCAAGTTTGAGGTGGCAAGCATTGGCTTCGAAATCGTTTGCCCTAATTTTTATCCGCTACGTACGAACTTGCGGCGGCTCGTTGACGTGAGTGAGCGAGCTTCCGAGGCTTTTTCTTCGTCGGGGAAGCACCGGTAAGACTACCTATTGCCGGTCCGTCGTACCGACAAATCAGAATAAGTGCACAATGTCTCGTTCACGCGGTTGCGTCGAGAGCGACCCAGGCGACGTGTCAACACGACACTAACGACAGAGTGACCGAAACAACCATCCGGCCTTTGCAGCGTGAGAAGTGACGCGTGGCTCACCTAATTCGTTGCGACATTATGAGTCGCGGTTTTCCCTGCGGCCCTGTCGTTGCTGTTGACGCAACTAATTCGACTTCCCTCACTTTACTTCGGTGGACGTCAACAGTGTGCAACCACGGAAGCCATGAGAAAAGAGCAGAAACCGAAGAAGGGCCTGTTCCAGCCAGCTCGGTGTTTTCCCGCTCGGTGCCGTTCATTTTTGCCGGAGTTGTGGATAACCGTTCGCCGGGTTGCCCTCGAATCGAAGTACTGAGAGTTGCGTCGTTGCATTGTGCAGTCAAGGACGTGGGAGCCGGAGCCAGGGTCTGCGCAGGCGAGCCTTCCGTTCCCGCCCTGGATCTGCCAGCCCTACGTCCGGCCAGAGTGAGTCAAGAAAGCTAGAAAGTTGCATAAGGGCTAGGAAGTTCTCACAGTTGATGCGAGCCTAATTTTGGAACCCAGTCCATCCGGATTTCTCGATCTTGTTCCTTACAGCACTGATGAGTCCACCATGTAGCACAGAGTAGCACAGATCATTCATATTCACTGAGAAGGCTGTCCTGATAGTTAGAAGTCGTTCACTGATATCCTGTACAATCTCTGTGGAGTTGTTTTTTTTACAAGATACATACCGCTTTTCTTACAAGATCCGGGTGAACTCTGTTTTAAGATTTGACTGGCATCAACTTTGAGAACTTCCTAGCCCTCCTGGAATTCTAAGTTAAGTCGACAGCTGTCAGCCTTAAAGATCAATTCTTTGTTAAAAAAATCGGTGTATGTGTCCAGTCTACGGTTTCCCTGGTGTTTTGCAATATTTATCTGGGCAAAATGGACAAACGCGTATCTGGCTATCTTGAACTTAAGCATGTGCTAAAGGTTTAGAGATATGTAGATGATTTTCTTGTTTTAGGAGATTTGACAGGGGCAAATGAGGTTGTTGTCGCTGCAAAAATCATTAACATTTTTAATGTTCAGTCGGGAGGCTTATAGTTCATCTGTGAAATGGCAAACCACGATTGCATTGAGTTTTTAGATTTGCAGTTAGGTTTCCCTAAGGAACGCTTGTGCTTAATGTATAACTTGCGACACAAAAAGTCTTCTGTCATTCGAAAGTGCCCATTCAAAGCTTATAAAACGAGGAATAGCTAGCAATTGTTTACTTGCGGCCCTGTCAACCAGCTTTGATTTTCAGTTCAAAAAGTTAAAATCTGCACCTCGCAGATTTTAACTTCTATCGGGTGTTTGCGACAGCCTTCTACAGAAAATTAGTCACACGATAAAAAAACTTATTCGTGAAAAGGTCAACAAAAAATCGGTGCAAGTGGTGCCTTATATGAATATAGTTTTGCGCAATCTTAAAAAAAGACTGGGCATAAACGTGTTCAATGTGCCAAGAAACATGCTGTTATGTACACTAAGTGCGCAACTGGGGTTGTCTATGGAATTCCTTTTAGCTGTGGCCGCATTTACATTGAAAAAACAGGTTGGTGTTTCAGTGACAAAGCTCACAAACATAGTCTATTGGTACAAAGCAATCTAGGTGGCAATCTTTGCTGAGCACTGTAAGCATTGTGGGTGTGAACTGCTTTTGAAAATGACGAAGTTCTTGAAGAGAGCAAAGGACAAGGCAGAGAGAATTAATAGAGGCATTTTTCGTCAGGAAGGCTGGAGACAAGTGCATCAGCATGCCTTCAGTGTGTCTCATTGACAATGGAGTATCTTTCCTCGATGGTTTTATCTTATCCGATTGGCACATGGAAGACAAGTATTTTAATGTATCATTTTTGTATTTGTTTTATTTGTGTTTTTTTTTTCTGCATGTGATGGTATATATTGCTTGGTTTGATGATGCAATTAAGTTAGTTGGGAGTCAACTCCAGTCCTGTCGTATGTGTGCCTGTTCGTCCATGTTCAGTTTGGGCTATTTTATTTTTTATTTTATATCGATCTGCGAATGGCTCTTCGTAGCAGACGAACTACATTCCTCGCTCACATTTGCAGACGAACCATCTACGAACGTTATCTTGGCTCGCTTCACGAAAGGCAAATTATAGATCTCGCTCTCACTCTGATTGTGAACATAATTGGGCCCCTGGTGTATTCTTGCAGCCCCGTGGAGGCTGCCCAGACAAAGCGCGACCTCAGCGCTGAGCACCGCCGGCTCCTGGATGCCCTCTCTGGTGTGGACTTGGACTTGCGGTCGCTGTCGAGAAAGCAGCTGAAGCGGCTGCGCAGGAACCCCAGCAGGGCCCTGGGCCCCCGGGAGCAGCTGCAGGCATGCCTGGACCACTGCCCAAACCCTAGGGTAAGGACCCCCCCTTGCTTGCACAAGACACTGGGACCGTCTGTAGTGGTCTGGAATCTTCTTTAGTCGCCTAGAATCCTGGAATAGCCTAGAGCTGTCGGAACTAAGCCTTCCGGAATCGTATAGATTTATCTGCAATCGCATCAAATCACCTTGAGTCGTCTTGAATCATCTGGAGTCTGGCGGAATCCTCCACATTTACATGGAATTGTCTAGAGTCACCTAGAATTGTCTGCAATTGTATGGAATCATCTGGAGCCTAGCAGTATAATCTGCAGCCTTGTGGAATCATTTTCAGTCATCTGGAATTGTCTGCTCTAAAGTCATCTAGAATCATCTGGGGTCACCTGGAATCATCTGATCTCCTAGAATTGTCTGGAGTCATGTGGAACCATCTGCAGTTGCCTGGAATCGTTCTAGAGTTGCCTAGAATCATCTGCCATTACATGGATTCACCTAGAATTTCCCAGATTGTCTGCAATCACATAGAATCATCTGCAATTGCATGAAATTGTTTAGAACGTGTTCAGAATCATCTAGAGTTGCCTTGAATCGTCTGGAGTCGCTTAAAATCATGTGTAATCATCTGCAAATCGCCTAGAATTATTTAGAGCTGCCTAAAGTCATCTGCAATTGTGTGGAATCGTTTGGAGTCGCCTAGAATTGTGTGCAATCACATGGAATCATTTCAAGTTGCCTGGAATGGTCTGGAATAATCTGCAATCGCCCGGAATCATCTAGACTCACCGAGAATCGTATGCAATTGCATGGAATTATCTGGAGTCGCCTAGAATTGTCGAGAATCAAATGATATAATTTGTAACTGCCTGGAATCATCTGTGGTCGGTTGTGAGGCGGACCTGTAGCCTCACACCCCTGAGGTAAAATTATGCTCCTGCCTCCATTTTGTTTATGTGTGGGTAGAAAGTTCTAGCCTTGGTCTTGTACTAAACCACTTGTGCAGTAGCCCCTTGGCAGCTACAGAGCCCGTATATTGGGAGAGTTTGGCCAGTGGGTGTGGCGACGAAGGAGAAAAGTAAATGAAAGGGAGGAGAGCGCCGAAGGAGCGAGAGAGAAAGAAGGGAGCAGAGAGGAGACAACCGCCATTTTTGAGCAACGCTGTCGGAGACTGGTCGGAGAAGAGCGCTGCTGAGGCTATGCGTCGTCTGCTACGGGCCGGCTTCTTTTTCGCCTGAATAAAAGTTTGTGGCCATACGCCGAAAAATCTTCATTTATTAGCTTTTTAACCCACCGAGGAATAACAGAATGTCATTTTCTTGCCAGAGCCAGCGATATAAAAGGCAATAATCGAGATTTAGATGCCGATCCCACGCATTCCGCCAGGAGAATGATCGAAGATGGCGGCCCTCCCCACTCCGCTGCGAGCAGCCGGGAGTTCGCGCGCATGCGCTCATGCCTCTCGCTCTGCGCCGCGTGCCGATTGGCTTGCTCGGGAGGAGAGCGTTACGGCGGCGAGATCATAGACTGACCAAACTCTCCCCATATACGGCTCTGGGCAGCTATGCCTTGCTGTGCCCCCTATTGATTGAATAGATGTGCCTATTCTGGAGTGAGCATACAGTGAAATCTCGGTATAACGAACTTCAGGGGGCCGTGGGAAATTGTTTGTTATTCTGAAAGGTCATTATGGTGAAAACCGCGAAATTACCGTAATATCCCGAGATATAGCCCACATAAGATCAAGAGCAAATCGGGTGAAAATATGGAGTGGGCTAACTTTCAGTGTACAATCAAGAAAAGTTAAAGAATTGCTATTTTTAGGTTGTGTCCCTTCCAAGCTTGTTATGGTGGTGAGGAGCAAAGAAGCAAAGATGACTGTACTTCCCAGTGAGCAACGTTTTTTATATCCCGCAATAGCTAACTGCTGCATTTACGCCGAGGCTTACATTGATCCCAACACTACTATTACTAGGAGTGGGCTATCTTTCGGTGTTTAAAAAAAGTATAGCAAATCAAGCCACAAATAGGGGTGGGCTATCTTTCGAAGGTAGGGCATCTCTCGGGATTTTACGGTAACCGTAATTACTTATTTTCCAATAATTAAAACGTCCTACCTTTACAACGGTGGGTCCTTGAACTCGTTTTTCACAAAGATGCACAAGTCAACATCAGACAAAGCACATTTATTTATAGTAGTCTTTTTTTTTTTTTTTTGGATGCTTGCAGCAATTTTTGGAGCACAAAAAAGCTTTTTTTTTTTTTTTTAATATATATATATATATATGCAGCAGGATTGCAGCGCGAATGCTGGCTTGCATTATGGATGCAATAAACACCGGAAAAAGCTGCGTCTGACAAGGCTGAGAGCACACGCAGAAGTGAGAAACAAAGATGACAAAGATAAACCCTATGCGTTGCCGGCAACGCTGCTAGTGCGGTGCCACTGTAGACTGGCTTGTTTCGTAAAATAGCCGTCAACGAAAAAAAGAAAGAAAGAAAATCGTCAACGCAAAGTGTTACGTTCTCGCCACGCTTCCTCCACAAAAAAAAAAAAAATTCCCTTTATTGTTTTTTCTTTTTTTTGCTTTCTCATATTTTTTGCGCACGTGCTCCCTGCCTCCCTCTCGCCCCTTGCCAAACCCTCGCCTCTGCGCTCTGCGCCATCTGTGCTGTTAAAACCTGTCATCGTTTCAACAACAAGAAAAAAAAATAAAAGAAATAGTAGTCCGTCTTCCGTTACCTCTCGCGCTTTCAACGGAGCGAGTTGCAACTTGCAAGGTGTCTGCTCGCCGTGTCGTCTGCTAACCTGCCGCTCCGGCTCTGAAACCTTAGAATTCCTGCACTTCAGAATATGAGTTCGTAGTACTGAGGTGTTGTTAATATGATGCGGAGCTAAATAATAGTGCTCGTTATTCTGAAATGTTTATTATTCTCAAGTACGTTGTGGTGAAATAATTTTGCATTACAACCATAGGCAGTCAGCACGGGATTTTTTAGAAGTCTGTTAATCTGAAAAGTTTGTTAAAGTGGTGTTCGCTGTACCGAGATTTGACTGTATAGGAAATTAAAAACGTCAATGATTTTGTAAGTTGAAGGCAGTGCTGTCAGACCCCCGTGCTTGCAGATGCCCAGCTTTTCAAGTTTCCTCATTAGCACTCGTGGAAGGAATCACTTCCAAAGGTTAGGCTAGTGTCATGTGACACCGTCTTCTCATACGGTCATATAATGTAACATGTGTGACATTGCATCTGTATGTGATGTTACATCTATCTATGACATGTTTGTGGTATTACATCCTGTCCGTGATGCTACATTTCTTCCAACGCCGCCTCCAAAGCTTGGGAAGTCGCATTTTCTCGTTGTAACCATCGCCACTTGGGCCCGCCCTGCAACGGGGAACAAATTTGCGACACCCACGAGACGGTCGGAGAATAAAACTTCCATGCTGTAAGCATAGCTCATTTGGCGACTGTACCTCTGACCCAACGCACATTGTTTCCCAGCAGCCGCCTCAGTGGCTCCGAGGCAGAGCACTGGCTTAGGAAACCCCAGGTTGCGGGTTCAAATCCCGGCTTATAGCGGAGAAAGCGCCACGATGCCAAGCTTTCGGTTCCACTTCAAAAAGTCCTGAGCGGTCAAATTAATCCTCACTTCTTTGTCGGGGCGTGCCAGATGCCCTTTATTGGCTTGGCAAGTAAAGCCGGCAAATTGTTATTGTTTTCCGGCAGGCTGCCAAGTGCCCGTATGGTCTGTGCAAGCCCTGCTGCAAGACAAAGGTCAAGGAGCTCCGACGGAACTGCGAGGGTGAGTTTTCTGCCTCGTTCTTCGTTCTGTTGAGCTTCCGTGTACATGAACCAGTCTTAGCTCTTAAAGGGGCCCTGCAATCATATTTAAGTTTCTACCTTTTTTGCGGTTTCCACGTCTCTTGGGGTTCGGGCAAGCCAGCGGGCACGGAGAGAGTAACTAAATATCAGTGCGTCATATTTTAACCGGACGAAGCGGAAACCTCCTCCACTGACGAGGGCGACCCGCGGTACCGAAAGCGCACAAAATGTGACGTCTTTGGTCCTTGGCTTGCCACTGGTCAAAGCCGCTAAAAGCTTTTTTTTTTAGTCGAGATACAAAATATAAGTGTCGCGAACCGTTTCAATTATGTATGAAAGTAGTTTTTGTTTACTATTTTAGATCAGAAAAGAAACAAATGCAGTTTAGAAAGTATGGAAACTAGAAATGACCCGTCGACTTACCTGCCACCAATCGGCGGAAAAAACGGCGCATACTAGAAAGAACTAGTGGGATGAGGCTACGACGAACGAGGAGCGTAGAAAGGTCCCGGATGTACATGGTGGCGCTGCGGTCGTATACCGGCTCGAGAATCCGACCGGTTCCGAGCGTTCTGAAGGCCTTCGGCGCGGGCCCTGCTGGCGATTCGCCATGCCATATGTCGGTGCATCAGCGCGAAGTGGCTTTCGTTCTGAACTGATCTTTACCTCGTGTTTGCTGTCGTCTCACGCCGAATTACTGTTTAGTCGCGCAGCAAATGCAATGCGAGCTGCGCTGGCCGCCCGCTTCATACAGCCTATCCAACACATGCTTTAGTGGCGCCCTCTCGAGCCGTCGACACGGAGTGCTGCAGCCGTGAGCGCTCGATGAGCTCACTACTCCTCCTCTGCCCTCCTCTAGTTCACGGCCACTCAAGCCAGGACCTACGACGTCATGAAGGAGGTTTTTTTTTGCTTGTTTTTGTAATTCTAATTTGCCTATAACTTTTAAAATAAAGCGAAATTAGAGAAAAGAAAATTTTTATTAAGTTACTACGTTCAGTACGCTCAGGTTCAGTGCAAATTAAAAACCTGTCAAAAAGTCATTGCAAGGCCCCTTTAAACAAAGACTGGTTTGTACATTAGCGTTTGACTCTGACTGACTGCGTCACGACTGCTTGTGACGGCTTACAACGAGAGGAGACACTGGCTGCATCTATCAGTTAAAACTAGAACACTTCTGATCTGTGTTCATTTCCCAATTTTTTGCGCATCATTCTTTCACTGTGGGCTGGAATAGATTGTGACAGTGTCACCAGAGGCCATTTCTCAAAGCTGGTGCATAGATTTTATTTTGCAAATGCTGCTGCACCTTCAGTCTACTTCCATGCTGATCAGAACTGTTCGAGGGCTAACTGGTAGATATACCTTGTAGCCTTCGCTAGGTTGCGTAGTCACGTGACCATGCAACCTGAAGTGACAGTGTCATTTGACGTTTGACTACAAAACTTTACTTTACAGTGCCGCGCGACGCCGTGATCTCGCGGCATCAAGTGGCACTGGGACGTTGCATTATGTACCGTAATATCCCAAGTCAACGCCCGCCTTACCGCCACGCAAAATTCGTAAAAAGAGGGGGGTGGGCCATGTCTCGGTGGGGAAACAGAAAAAGTGTGGAAAAAGCTAAAACGCCCATTTTTCTGCACGTACCTACTGCGGCTGCACAAGAGATACATTGAACTCAAAACTCAAATTAGTTTCATTATTCCATGCAAGAAATGCTCACGAAAGAATGTGCTACTATCGGGAAGTCCGATGCTTGCACACATGCGATGAACACTGCCGATCAGCATACAGCATGAATGCTTGTTCCGTGCAAGCACGTCTCTAAAACAGCTGTTCTTGTCATTAAGGTTCCGTAGCCTCTGCTGATCTGTAGATTAAAAAAGAAATGGAGTAGAAAAAGTGAAAGCCGTTTACAACTCCCTGTAACGCCGAATTAGAGTGCAGCTCTTGAGGAGGGGGAGGGAAGGATATTGAAGGGGTGTGTCACGTGACGACTTGGGGGGGTCACGTGACATCGGGGAGGGGGTCTTGTGACCTTAGGGGGTCACATGACCCACCCTCCCCGAGGTCCTCCCGAGGTCCTTGGGGGGGGGGGGGAGGGGGGGGAGAGGGGGGGAGGGGGGGGAGGGGGGCTCGCGGTTACGCTGACGCCGCTCAAGCCGGATATGGACACTTAAGAGCTGCGCTCCAAAAACAGTCAGCAAGAAAATAGAAAAACTGGCCATGTACAACCAGCAAGTGAAGGAGCGAAAGAAGCGACGAAGAGCTATGCTGGGCAAATGGGAAAGCCGACGATTGCGTTGGGGGGAGGGACAAATACTTTGGCGTTGGGTCAAGTCGGGTACCTTACCAATCACATGGAGCCAGCTGCTCTTGTGCAACTTTCCTGTTTGGTTCATATATGCATGCACCCGTGCATGGCGTGCTATCAACGCAGGTTTAGGCGGCGTTGCTGCATGGCGTGGATGGCACTGCGATTACTTTACAAACGCTTTACAAACGTCTGTGCATAGCATTCTAGCAAATCTTTATTTACCTGTAGGCTTTGTCTCAAACATCGCACAACCTTGCCGAGTACAGCCACGATGTTCCAGGAGAAGGAGCGGGTTTGCAATGGACATCATTTCAATGGAGACGGACTTTGACCTTACATTCTGCAGCTACGTTCTAGGATATAGGTCTTTCGCTGACCTCGCAATCCCTCAATGGGTTGCTGCTTCTGTTATCTTTCTGATTTTTTTGTTTTGTGTTTGGTTTTTGGTTTGTACAAAAATTTTGATGAGCAAAACAAAGTTTTATATTGTTATCTCCTTAATTTTCCTTTCGCACGGATGTACTCAGTCTTCGGGGTCGCAGAAATCGGGGAGAATATGCGTAAAAAAAGTGAAGTGCCCTTTCCTCCTTCGCTTTACTTTGTCACGGACGTCCTCCAACCGTATGGTCCGCGGCCGTGTCATTCAAGTAGGATGAATCTTTGCAGATTGTGGAGTCCAGGGTATTTGTTGGAGCGGGCAGTTGGCTCGGCGTTGTTTTGGAAATCGATATTTGCCCAAAATGGCGGGTTGGGCGACGACTCGGGATGTTACGGTAGTGTCTTCCGTTGGGTCCACGGGTGCGCACCAGACAGCCCCCACATGTTCCTTCGAGGCACACACCACCCGGGCAGACGCACTGAGTGACTTCCATTCGCGGTGCCCGGCACGCGTGGACGCGGATGGTGCTTGGCGGTGCACCAAAAAGTTCAATTAGTTTCCAAAAGGAAACTAATTGAACGTTTGAACGTTCATTTAGTTTCCTTTTGGCAG
Organism: Ixodes scapularis; assembly: GCF_016920785.2. NCBI lineage: Eukaryota > Metazoa > Arthropoda > Arachnida > Ixodida > Ixodidae > Ixodes > Ixodes scapularis. Next base: position 24,876,480 of record NW_024609881.1, read on the forward strand.
CGTTCGTTTAGCTTCCGAAAGGGAACAACTAGTTTGGATTCCTGTCACAACATTACTAGAACATATCCGGATCCATGCCAATTGAGTGTGGGTCAAAATATTTATATGACACGGAAAAGGGTGTAATGTTTGTCAACAAAACATTACTGTCATTCCGTCTTCTTGCAATGATCGTCAGTGAGCCCTCTAAAGAAAATAGCAGATTGTTCCGCAGGGCTCGAAACACATTTATGATTCACTGGTCCGAACAGTATAGAAGGCCTGTTAACCCAGAACGGCTGCACCCCGTCGCTTTTCCGGTTAACAGTCAACTACAACGTTCGGATAGCAGAGAAGTTGCGTGCTGCACAGGCCCCGCGATGTGTCTATTGATGCTTGTCATTCTCATTGAGTTGGCACGTCTTTACATAGATTGCACCATAGATGCTGACCTAAAGCGCCGACCTGTGGAGGGTTTCCATCTTCCACTAAAACTGCACTCGCGCCATCCGCAAGTGAACCGCGACAGATTCTCGCTGTAGTGCGGGAAACCTGGCTCGGTGTCGGTGCTGCCCAATGAAATTCGCTTTCAGATTGTCTGCAACTCTATGACATAAGTGATGTCACGTGGCATGATGCGGGGTCGGTGTCATGTGGTCTCAGTTTGCTAAATTTGGCGGGAAAGTGATGCATGTCGCGCTACAACAGCCTCTCAAGTCTGCATTTGGTGCAATTCGGACTTCGTACGTTGGGGTCTGGGCGATAGCGTTATGCTAGTGTGTCGAACCGATGTTACCTAGAGGATAAGGCGTGCGCTCTTCGTCCCCAAACGTCATTGCTAGTGGATTCACGCAGCGCCGGCTAGCTTGCGTAGGCATCGCCGCCAGCTTGTCTTGCAGCGTCTCACAGCAAGCGCGATGTTAGCAGATGGCGATGCCCAGACGCACGCGTCTGGCACTTTGCAGCAGCTCTCGTCAAGCTTTACCGCGTTTGCCGCTTGAGATGGCATGGTGATTCACTAAACGACGATGTTGTGCGCAGGCCTCGTCTCCAGGTGGCGCTAGTCGAACGCTACGAAAGAATTGGGAAGTTTGTCTTCCGAGATCCGCGTTGTGGTTGCACGTCTTTGCAGGTCACGACTTCTTCTTCGAGGCAAGTGCACGGAAGGAGATACAGAAGCTGAGACGGAGGGAGGAGCCCCAGGCGGCTGCGCCGGTTTCCGAGGACTCGAACGGCGCCGACGAATCACGGGGCGGGAAAGATGTGGCTTTTCTGTCTCCCTGATCCCTTCACGTTGTCCGTCCGTCGCGGAGGTTCTGCCCGGGACTACGGCGAGACGAATTTTATCCGACGGCGAAAGTGGAGTCTCGATCGAACATTGGGTTTAGGAAAACAGTGCCTGCAACGCACTTGGTCGGACACCCTCTCAGTGGACGATGGAACTGTTCCTTCGCCGCATCTTTCTGCCATTGAGATGCCCTATTGTTTGTTTAGAGATGTATAAATTCGACATTTAAAGCGCTGCTGTTGCTAGCGCTCTTCATCGTCTGCTCTGTTGGGAAAGGAATGCATCTCAAGGACTGCAGCAACCCAGAGTTGTTTGTGCTCGGAACGTCATCCATGGTACGCTTTTCGGTTTGAGGCGTTAGATCTTGAGGTGCCGTTCGGCATTTAATTGTTTGACAGAAATCTTGCTGGCTGGGGGAATTATGCTTAAAGGAGCTGTGCAACAATTTTTGTACTGTGCACAAATACCGCTTAAAACGAATCCCTAACGTTAATGACCTATGAAACACGCGTTCGTTTTTCACCCCACGCAATAGAAGTCCCAGAAAAAACTTTAAGAAAAACGAGCAGCGTTCACCCCCTCAACTCGCAGCCAGAACAAGCGGCCACGTGATCTGGAGCCGATTATATGCCGCCAGTGTTGATCATAGCCACGCGCTGGGATTGGCAAAGCGCAGGACACGCGCTGAGTTCCAGACATTGTTATGGCTCGGCTGTTGTCGTCGTTGCAGCGATTGGACACGGGTCACAACCCGAATGCTTCTCGAGCTAGCAATTGTCTCGAGCCCAAGTCGAGTGCCCACGCAATGCTCGGGTCCAATCTATGAACCGCATTCAAATATCGTCACTTGGGTGTACTGCGATCCCCGAGTTACGTCATGAAATTTCGCAAAGGAGAGATTGAATGAAAATGATCGCTTTTGTCCTTGAAATTACACCGCAACAAAGGAGTTTCTTGGCCAATGGCGTTGCGTGTGAGTATTCATGAGTCCCAGGTGTGCCAGTAAGCTCGTGTAGAGAGAAAAACATTCCAATTGAATATCGTTGCACAGCTCCTTTAAAGAAGAGCATCCAACCGAGTCTAGTACATCGTCGACCCAATGTTTCGATGCCTACCGGGCATCTTTTTTAGGGTGGCTACAGCCACGGCCACCCCTGAAGAACGCTGCTTCTCAATGGCCGTAGCCGTAGCAGAGTCTCAATCCAAGGAGAGACTGGGCACACCTCGGGTCCCTAGAAGATTGAGACTCAGTTGCACATTCTTCTTTAATTTGTTCGGCATTTGCAAGTCCACCAGACGGCAGCACCTGCTGCTTTCGCAACCGACTGGTGTCCTGCGATAAACTTTTGTTGTTGGAGCGGGGTGCCACGGCGTCTTTGCGGACTTTTAGCGTCGTCCGACAGGTGCAACTAGGCCCACCGAACGTTTCGAGAACATTGTGATCTGTTCCCTCTGCTCAAACTGAAAAACGGAGCCAATGGAAGTCTTGGAATGGCTCGTGTTGGCCATTTTGAAGTCGAGCGGAGAAAAGAAGTGCCATAGTTACTCAAATGTAGTTCGACCCTTTACCGACTAGAATACTCGCAGAAAATAAAAAGAAATACTGTAAATGACCTCATTTTCGCGAATCGCCTGCAATTCGCGAAAAATTGGTCCTGCGAACAATTCCGGTAAAATGAAGACGCATTGAAATCTATACTGAAATCCCATCGGGTCGCAAAAATTAGAACCTGCAAATTATTTCAATACTTCAGCTGTGACCTAAATCACGAAATATTGAGCCCGCGAAAAATAAGTCGTTTACAGTATGCAAATATAGGGCGACCTTGAAGGGGCACTGGACTTTTTGAAAGCATTTTTTTAAGTGCCTGGGTAAGACATCGAGGTCACAAAATGAAACCCCCTGCCCCGCAAAAGAAATGTTAGTTCAATGTTTACATTGTGAAATTCATTTGAGCAATTCCAAAGAAATGCTTCTATCTAGGGATCAACATCTCGAAATACAAGTATGTTTTGGAATCGCTTCTAATTCAGCACAAGTCTTAAAATGTATGTACCTTAGTATAATAAAAAAAACGCTTGTTTTCAGGAAAAGTCTGTTTGATGACATATGTATCCAGGCACTTACAAAAGCGTGTTTTGAGAGTGCACCCTCACTTCAGCTTCAAGAAGCGAAAGGGAACAGATTTTGTATATTTATTTTGGAGCGTCCCAAGTCACTCCAGCTAAAACTCGCTCATCAACTGTGTTGGCGGCGTCATCGTCAAAATCAACATTCTTAGATCTATCGGTTGACAAGCTCCGCGAAAGAACGTCGTTTGAATATGGTCCTTCTGCGTTGCCTGCACGGGAGCAGGAACGGGTGGATTGTTATCTTAGCCCCGCGGGGGGCACCGCTCCGACGGGTAACGGAGGACCGTTTTCGATTGACGCTGTTTTTGCACAAATTGTGCATTCACCCGGAGAAGCCCGCAATAAAATCCCTTCCCATCTCAGGCAATGTGCATCATAGGTTACACCGGTTTCGTCGCTTCCGTCTACGAAGGGGGCTGATAGCATTGCTAGTGCCACCAAGCAGACGTGGCACGAAAAATCGCCAGGTATTTTTGGAAACCTGTCAACCGAACATGATCTAGGAACGTTGTTCCAAACTGCCGTAAAGGTTACCTTCTTCAGACGCTCGGTCAGCTTGTACGACGAGGACGCCATCATCACGACGTCGGGAGTGGCTCAACCGACAAACTAAAAATATTGCGAGGATATATTTTAAAAAGTCTAAGAATGGCAGCTATTGTGATAAGACAGAGCCAGTCTCCGATTCCTAATGAGATCACATGATTACTGCGTCAACCGCACGGGCCTCTGTGCTGTGGCACTCCCATCAAGCTTTGCTGCTTTGCATCTGCGCACTGCGGCAGAGCATCTCAGTTTGCTTGAGGAGCCCAAACATTTTTAAAGTTAGCTCTTTTTCTTTAAGTCGTAGTGCTGAAATAAAGGTCGACCTATATTTGAGTAAGTATGGTACGTGAAACACTTAGCTAATGAATACAATCGGTGTCGCAAGGCAAAGGCACCTTGATATTTGCCAGGACTTTTGGTGTCATGTAGCCTATAATCTAGTCTGCCAAAGGAGAGCTCCAGCCCGTTTGCTCGCCAGCTTCCAGATTCTTCCACCTCTGTTGCCCCGATTCGATGGCACATGGCCAGAATTTCTAAGCCATTGATTGCAGCGATGCTGTTCTCAAATCTGGGGAGCTTCCGTACTCTGCGAGCATTCACCGACTCTAAAGTGCAACAGTGTACAGTTTGATTTTTATTGTAGAGCTTATGGGATTGTGCGCCTCCCGTTATAACGACAAAACATATATTTTCATTCAATAAAATGTTTGTAGTTTTATTTTCAGCGACGTGTCTTTGTTGGTCGTGGAAATGAGAGGCAACCCCAATGCCTCCTTTGAAAGTGTTGGCACGAGGGCAACTGGGTGCACTGGGGGCTCTCAGGCATTAGGTGAGAGCAAGTAAGCCTTGAAAGACTTGTTTTGAAGTTGAGTGAGGGGTGCAAATTTGGTGAGAGGTGCAAGTTCACGAGTTTGGTGAGGGGCATGAGTCGATGAGTTTCAGTAGTTCCTGTGGCCTTCCCACCAGAGAAACAGCAGAGTCTGATGCAAAGTGCCGGCTCATGAATGTCCAGTTGGCGGGTTGGAATCAAACTGGCGAAAAATGCTCGGAGATTTCACTTGCACATCCATGCGATTGTAATTACTCGGTCCTCCACTGAAGCGTGCCAAATGTCCTCCATTGGTAAGGATTAAATGTCGCGATTAAAGACAGGCTAGGTGGTGCAAGTCACCCACCGAATTGAAAGGTTTGGTCATATGCGTACATTCATCCATCCATAATTTAACACGTAAACCTCCATTTTTTTTTTTACACAGTAGTCGCGTTAGCATTGCCTCCCTGCTAGATATTTCTTTGTGCCAGGGGGGGGAGCTGTTTTGAAAGTTAAATTTTTAAAAGCAGTGACGTTGCTGCTGTTTGAGCTGAAATGTTACGAGCGGCTATACGCCTACGAATGAATTTTGAAGCACTTCCTCGCACAAACTATAATGTTGGGAATATTCACAAAATACAGCACAATGTTTGCAATATTAGTGGCACGATTGTCGAACCGCTGCAAAGGTACTGGTTTGGCACTTTTGATTCGGCACTTTGTTCTCGACGCATTTCAAAGCTGCGTCTTGAGCACAGGGTACTATTTGTAGAGATTAAAGCAGGGGTGAATGTGTTTATGTGTAGATGTACACGTCTGCACATAAATCGGCACCTGATAATACACCATGTTTTCCAGTCTAGAAGTCACATTGTTGTATAACTCACCTCCCCCCCCCCCCCCCCCCCCCCCCCCGCTCACAGACGGCTTTTTTTTTACAAAAAAGCTGCTATATAAGCCAATCTTTTGTATTCGTCTAACATAGTTACGAAGGGCTGTGAAGAATGGCGACTGCAGTCGCTGCATCTGCATGTCTATGGTGCCATGCTTGGGTCTGTCTGAAGAGCCATTGGCGGGTGCTCTGCTAATCCTCCTTAGTCGTAATTATTGATATGGCCTATATCTTGCACAGTTAAGGTCCATGCTTATAAAAACAAAAATGTGCATGAGTTGCACCATCGTATAAGATGCACCAACGGAAATTTAGGAACAAGAGTGTGACTTATACGCCGTAATTTATAGTACCTTGTTTTGAGAAGTGGCTAAAAGAACCAAATTGGAAGTTTCCCGAAGGACTTCCTCAATGTTCACGGCAGCCTGTTCTGCCGCCACTCTCCGGACTTGCCCCGCTCTTGTAACGAAGTTGCAAGCACTATAGTCGGTTACAGGTTAAGAAGGTAGCGGCAAATGCCCCTCAAAGGGAATCGTATATCCCTCCGCCACCTCCACATCCAATAGTGTCCCATCGCTTCCGTGACGTCGTGGCCAACACGCGAGGAGGGTCTTGCCTTTCTGTACATATTTGCTTTATCTTTCGACTTAGCATTGTGGAAGCCACGAGAAGGAGATTAGAGTTTTCCCCCTCCAACGGAAACGAATACGACTTTCGGGGATTAGCTTCCTCCTTTGATGGATACAAAGGCTGCTTTCAAGGGCTCGGTTCCCCCTCCAATAAATACAAAGGTTGCTTTCGTAAAAAGTGGGATCAGAGAAAAGTTGGAATCTATTGAAGCGGAACAAGGAGCGTTTACAGTGAACTCTTCTTTCGACTGCGGAGAGGTATGAAACGGGCACATCACGCTTGTGGGAAGAGCTTCTACCTTCTTCAGTTGTAACCGACTATAGGGTTTTCTTATGAAGTTCCCAACATTAGGACCTAGCATTACAATAACTCGAATACTTTCCGTTCATCCCAGCTTGGGTGTGGGATCGCAGAGTGTAATGATGCTGTGCAAAACAGTGACATGAGCAGTGCCCTTCACTCCAGCCCCAGTGCGAAGGTGGACCCTGTGAAGTCATTCTGCACTTGCCACTTCTCTCGTGACATTATTTCCAGGGGCAGTCACGAAGCACCACTGCCACCGCTTTTTTGATCTGCTGCATTGTCGCTTCTTTGTGGTGTTCTTAAGCAGTATTGGGGTGTAAAAAAATTTATAAATGAGCCGACGAGCGGAGAGCATTAAAACTTTTCACAAACAAAGCAGTCTTAAGGTGGTGACTTAATCATACTCAAATTTCATGGGAGGCACTCACTCGATCGAATGACGTTTTAGCGAACGCCCACGTTTCACCGAATGACACTTTAGCGAATAGTCGGACGCCACGAAGCGGCGTTTTCGGGTGGGCCAAGTGGGTTCACACTTTTGTAATGAGCCGCCGCAGACTGTCGCCGCGAAGCGGCGTAAAGCGCAGCGCGGCGGATGGGTTAATGCGCGCCCCCATTATTCGCTAGAATGTCGATTCGCTCAAATGTCGCTGTTCGCTAAAATGTCATTCGCTCATGTGATGTGGACCCGCTTTCGGGTATTCGTCTAAAAAAAGCTTCTTTGCTTTACGTTGCGACACCCGAGTAGCAGCGTCAACCGGACAGTTTTTGCCGCTTTCCTGCCTGCGCATAAAAAAAACAAGTTTCTAAAACTCAATTTTTTTTTCTTCTGAAACCTTATTTGAATATTTGAATTGGCTTATTTTTTACAAACTTAATTTCTTACACCCGAACAGCGCTCGGAAGCACGTTGTACAAGGTATGGCCACATCTGCAAGGTCCTCGGCCCTCCGAGGTTTCTGCGTCACAATTAGACGCCTTTTTGAGGAAAATACAATGTGTGGAAGATGGGGGACATAAAACTACACCTGTCGCAGGTGCAATTCGACTACCGTAGTGCGGCTGGTGAAAGAGATGGGGGAAAACGCTTGCAAATTGGAATGTAGTGCCTTCACCACATGGGAACAGGGTCGGTGGTAGAAACATGCGGTTGCATCCAAATACAGACCCTTTTCAAAACTTCATCGAGCAATATTTATATTATTTCTTGGATACCAAAAGTATTATTCGATTTGAGTGCTTGCCTAACGCCGATGCAGCACTTGTTCTCGATTTGAGCAGAGTTCACGTCAAATACTGACATACTCCTTGTGTCCAACACGTGCTCAAAGTAAGTGATCAAACTATGGCAGACCCATATAATTGTCACAGCAGGTATTATATGGCGCAGACTTTTGAAAAGGGTCTATTGCAGTGTGCAGTGACAAAGCTGCCTCAAATCCACTGACTTGGCAGGTTTTTGCAATATGTTTCAGTTCTACAGAATAAAAGACCCAGAAGACAAACATGAACGACCACTCTTTGCGAAAGGAAGCGATTGTTTTCCCTCGTCCTCCAAGTTTTTATTCTTTCAAACTCGAATGCTGTAAAATACTGAGCAAGCAACTATCCAGAAGTTGCAGATAATCATGAAAAAATCCAGGAGGATGCCCTTCAAGAGTGGAACGCGATAGCTAGACAAATAAACCCCTGCTCATTCCCAAGCTGCGTCTCCATGGCCTAGTCGGTGGCGCATCTGACTCCCAACCGAAGGTACGTGGGTTTGAATCCTGCCTCTGCCTAAAATCCTTCAAAATTTTTTCTTTAAAGCAAATGATTTACTTATTAAAGTGAAATCGTTTGAGACATGGGACAACCTTTATTTGACATTGCATGTCATGTTTTAATTACTTTCATTCCACCCGTGGAGTCACATTTCACTTGAGCATTGTGGGTTGTTTGACATTCTGGCACGAGGTAATGTGGCTGCGACGTCGTGACCGTATCGACCAATCAGGATTTCCCTGTCCCACTGATGCCGGCTATTCAGCGACACGAGCTCCTAATTGCTATTGCATTGGAATGGGGATGAGTGATTGTTAGATCCAGGAGTGAAAAAACTTTGGGGGACATGGCTAGATAAGCCCTTGTCTGATCTGACAGAACTGTAGTAGGAGCAATACACCTCATTTTTTAAGTAGCTGCGCAATTCTGTCCCAAGTGGTAGGTTCAGAAGAATGCTGGAGTGGGTAATTGATACGTAGTTTGACCATATTTCGAGTGTTTCAAAAGCAGGCAGTGAGCAATCGTTGTGACAAGAAGCCATTATCAGTATTGATTTTACGTAATTTTAAACACCCCCCTCCCCCGAGACGGGAAAAGACGAAGGACGACACAACACAAACCCCCAGTCTCGGGGCTTTGTCTAAAATAATGTTAAATCTTTACCAGCTCGTTTGCACCCTAACTTTTAGTACTGCCAGTTCTCTCAGGGCCCGTTTGCTCGTAGGCCGCTTAACTTTAACCGCAGCAAAAAGTTAACCGCCTTCCCCTATTCGGTGCAGGTACCCAGCCAAGTTTGACGAAGGCTGGACGTGCGATAGCTCCGCATTTTGTTATGGGGTGGTAGCTTGTGCCATCTACAGGTGGTAGCGAATATAAGTGGCTTTCGTGGAACACTTTCTGAAAAAGGGAGACCCGAGTATGCGTGCTGCCAGGTTTTCGCGACTCGGCGCAGCATACGTTTGAGTTTGAGAAACACTTTTGTTGTTGCTCGTGGTATAAATATTGGGTAAGGTAAAACCAAATCAACCAGTGTTTGGCAAATTATTCAATGTTTGCCTGTCTGAAGTCGAGACAAACCTCACTGAAATTTTCTTCCCAGTGCGAAAGGGGACGACAAAGTTTAGTGTTAGAAACAGAAAAGTGAGCAATGAAAGGGGGGCTGCACACGGGCAGCACGTAAGAACTGTACATAAAACCTTCACAAAATTAAAATTGCATACTTTGGCCCCAGAGGAAATCGGAGTGCGCTCTGCTTCCGTGTGCTATCAATGCCCGGCTGATCGAGTCCAAGACGATCCACTAAGATTCCAAAGACGTTGCCATGTTGACAATTGCCACGTCCCTTCAGGGTTAGGAATATCCAGAATTGAAAGACTGTCCATAAAATGGGGCGAGATCATGGCTCATACTTTACGGTTTAAGCGAAATAGGGCAAAGTGAAAGCCTCCCATACCATTCATTGCTGACAAACCTGTCCAATAGCTTAATGTAGTACGCGAGTGCAAGGGTACCCATAGCTTTGGCTTCATTGCCAAGAAAAGTCTCCAAGTATAGTTCCAAACCAAGCGTTGCTCATTGGGAGGGGCACTGCCATCCCTGTTCTGCCAGTCACGCGTAACCTAAAATCCCCCGCCCCTCCTCCCCCCCCCCCCCCCCCTGTAGAAAAATGCAGTTAACTTTCTGCTGCGGTTAAAGTTAACCAGCTGAGTAGCAAACAGTTCCAGCTGGTGCAGTAAAAACGTGAGATCAGTCCCAGCCCCTTCACCACTGTTGTTTTCACCTCGGGGATAGACAGTGTCAACGTACAGTTATATAAAAAGTTAACTGCACAACCCTCAAGGGCTTTGCACTACAAGTCTTGGCTTATTTTCTAAGCTACACTGTCAAGGCAGTTATAATTGCACTACAAGATCTAATCATTGACTCATCTATATGCCTCTGAAACTTTCTGGAGTTTGGTCAGAGACACCTAAAGAAAGGTCATGTTTGAAGTGGAGCTATTAAATCTTATGTGGGTGTACATCCATCCCATTATACATGGCCAGCATCAACATCGCAACAGCTAGACTGCTGCGGTTAGCACGACGGCTGCTGAACACATACCTCCCGCAGTGCACATTTCGCACCACCAAATTTGTGTCTGCCAACAAGCTGGAAATGGCCACCAGCGTGGTGTGATGACATCACGTGCAAGCCGTGTACTGCCTCCGCTGAAGGCTTCTATGGTCCTGGTCAGGGTGTAAGATAGACAGGTGGGGAAACGGCCCATAGAAACCTACCACAGCGCCGTGACCGGATTGTGTACTTGTCTGCTTGCGGGTACCCCCGATTTGCGACAGATGGCGCTGCGGCAAGAAGAAAAAAATTGGAATCGAATTTGCACGGAACTTTATGGGAGAGTGCGCAAAATAAACTGAGAGCACGACAGTCCTCCATTGAAAATCCACGAGAAACCTTCTCCATCAGTTTAACCGGTCGCCAGCGTTCGCCCACTTGGAGTGAGAGTTCGCGGTGGCGCCACAGAAAAAGAGAAAACCAAGGGGGACACAATGCGGTCGCTCATTTGGCTCTCGTTTCACCACCTGTCTATCTTACACCCTGGTCCTTCCTCGCCGTACAGACTTCTTGCCTCTGTGACACGGCTGATGTCACATGCAAGCCATGTATTGGTTTTGCTGGAGGCAAACATATCCTGGTTGTGTTCCCACGGCGTTAGAATTTCCTGACTGCACAGAAGTCTTGCTTTTAGGACACGACCGAAGTCGCATGCATATACCATCTATGCAGAAGGGAATTTTGAGAGTGACTTGTGCAGGGTATGTAAGGACGGGCAACGCTGCAGCATATTGTGTGGGACTGTGAACAACGGGGGCATGAGGCATCGGGGACCCAGGACTGGCCGGAGGACTTCAAGGATGGTGTGATGTGTGTGGACTTGGAGGGACAAAGGGGTTTCGTCCAGCGAACCCGGAGCTTGCTTCACCGGCAGACTGTGCGTAGGTGTGTTGGTGAAGGGGTGACGGAGGGGTAGGGGTTTTCGCAGGACCAATAAAGAGGTTTTCCACCACCACAAATTTGTCTGCTTATTGGCTCTGATTAAAGGATAGTGGGAAGACCTCAAGGTAGCTTGCTTTGAGGTCTACCCGCTATCATCGGAGCTCTGCGTTCTGACGTCACCACAACCCTGCAAAAGAAGCAGACGAACTTGCGCTCTGGATTGCTTTTGCTGGAGGCTTCCATGGTCCTGGTAGTATGGTGCCTGGATCGCGTCTTTGACTGGTGTGTTTACCGCGGCCAAAAAAGTGGTCCCTCGATTTCCGCCTGATGACGTCATGAAGTGTCATGCTGTCGCCGGTCGCGACCCTGGTGGCGTCCCAACAGTTATGGTGTATGTAGAAGATGCCTGTTCTGCTGCAGGTCGCTTTCCACTGTGACAGTTCACGGAAGCTAGTGCAGCCGGAAGTTGGGACGCCTAACGGGACGCCGTGACGACAGCGACACTCGCGTTCGCTCGTGCTTTTTGCCAGCATTTCTACGGCCAACCGCCAGGATCGCGACAGGCAACAGCATGACACTCGCGTCATTTGTTGCCACATCGGGACCACTTTTGATGTATGGGCGGGATAGGACGCTAAACACACCAGTCGAAGACGCGCTCCAGGCACCATACTGGTAGTTTCTGACTACACAGAAGCCTTGCCTCTTGAATACGAGCGTTCATGGCTCCAAGAAAGCTGATTCCCTCTACAGGCCTAGCGCAGTCCGCCCACCGTGCGTCGTGCTCACGCCGGCATTCGCGTGCCCGGTCGTGTGAAGGTGCGGTCACGTGGATGGCGTTTTGTTGGCCTTCCACGCGAGGTAAGTGTTCCAGACGAGGCCGACTCCGCTGGTGAATGGCAGCCGGTAGGGCAGAGGCACCAGGTGGAAGTTGACCAACTGCGCGGCCGGCCACAGCATGTACCCCGTGGTCAGGATGGGCACGTAGTCTTTTCGCAGCATCTGCTTGGTGTCCGACCAGGGCCGCCGCTGGAGGAAGCCCAGGCACGTCAGGAAGCCGGCCAAAAACACCGGGCTGAAGAGGAGCTGATCGACGAGCACCTTCTTGAGGACGCCTCCGCGCGCGCCGAAGACGCGCTCCAGGACCACAAACCAGGTGCGGATGGTGGGTCCGACGAAGCCGACGCCCAGCACGAAGAAGCGAGCTGCCCGGACGACGTCGAGGGACTCTCTCTTCTCGATGGCTTTCTGGGCGATGACGTCGCCGGCGAGCATCAGGCTTCCCGTGGTCAGGATCTGGGTCTTGGCCGGGTGTGCCCGCATCATCCGGCTGTACAGGGACAGCAGCATCGTCGCTGGAGTGGGCGAGTCGACAACCTGAGCGCCGTGTGGCTTTGGTCCACGTGTGGGGAACCGTACCACGTGCGCTACCACACGCAGGGTAGTCAAACAGGTCGAACCTTGGGGAGACTGAAAAGTGTTACACTTCACAGACTTCACACTCCAGTGTCCTGACGGCTCCAGATCAAAGCCACCGCAGGACTATAAAAAGTGCTCCACTCCCCACGGCGACCGCGGAGACAAGACTCGGCACGGGGCACACAGCTGACACAGCGACACCGGCCACACAGCTGCCACAGCCAACACCTGTGGCCAACCAACACCTCCACTACCTCCACACAGCACCCACAGCGACCATGCCGACCACGTGACCGTGCCCTAACTTTTTTTTTCCGAAACCCGAAACGGCCAAAACCTGAACATGCGCTCGGAGCGGCCGAACCACAGGTCACTGCAGCCACGGCAGCCACCAACGGTAGCCACCGCAGTAATAGCCACTGTAGCCACAGTAGCATTGCACTGTAGCCACTCTAGTAGCCACTACTGTAGCCTCTGTAGCCGAGCCCATTTTTAGTCGATGTTGACCAAACCTACGTTCGTCAGCAGGCTCTGCTCGTCAGGCTCTGTTCATCGCGTTCGTGAAAAATAGGTATTTTGCAGTGAAATGTGCTAAACATACTGCTCTACGTCAGTTATGCTTTTTATTTTTAGAAGTTTTTTTTCCTACCACTTTTGTTTTTAGAACAATTTCAAAACCGGAACCGAAATCGAAACCGGTCAGAGCCAACCACCGCAGGACCGCAAAACATACGCGCCAAGAGGAGAGCCTTTGGCTTTCCACACTTATTTTAAAGAACGCACAACCAAATCTGACATAATATATATATATATATTATGACAGGCTAGGTCAACCTGAACTTTTCTCGTAGCCTCAACGAATGGTTGTGGGACCGACGGGCTAGCTGTTATTCAAAACTCTTATGAGAATAGGAAACATTTAGATACTTCCACGAGGCGCTTCTTCGCAGCCCGATATTCACGTCCGATGAGCGTAAAACCATGCCGCGCGTAAGATACCCTGACAAAGAGCAAATACGCGCATTCTGGTATGAATAATTTGGGATGATGACGTCTGCAGGTACGCAATTACCTGATTTATAACGTCCCTACTCACGTGACTTTTTTTTTTTTATTTGATGAAGTCATCGGTTATCTGCTACCTTTTTTATGAATTTTGATGACGTCATTGGTGGTCTTTTGCATCTCTTGTTGTTCCCATCCGCCGTCACGAGCGCCTACGTCATCCTAACTGACGTGGATTTGTGGACGACATCGAACGGGTGGCGCAGGAGAGCGCGGTGGCTAGTAAAACATCATTCATCCTCAGTCATTCACAGGACCTACGCAGCCTTGCTGCGCAGATCACGTGCACTACATCATCGTTATTGAATCCCATGGGATTAATCAGAGTTATTTTGCAGTACACTTCTTGAAGCAGCCACTGCTCGTTTTAGGGCAGCATTTAATTGTCAATTTATACTTTCTTAATCTTTGCATGTACTCAAACAAAAGCCATTCCTTTTGTTTAATTAAATGCTCATTGCAGCATCTGCTTTTAGAACATACGCTGAGCTCATGAAGCACGTAACATGAACACTTAAGGTAGTACAATTTAGATATGGAATATCATTTCGTTTTAGAACTTGATTGTATTCGGTAGTAAATATAATAACTACCGAATTGTGATGGTGTTCGTTGAAGTTTAGAAGGTTGCAGGAAAATTTTACAATTCTTTATACAATTAAAAAAAGCAAAGCTTTAAAATTTAACCGTGCACGTCTATTGCATGTTAATATCATTTCGTATTGGAACTTGATTGTATTCGGTTGTAAATAATAATAACCGAATTGTGATGGTGTTCTTTGAGGTTTAGAAGGTCGCAATAGAACTTTACAATTCTTTATACAATTAAAACAAAGCTTTAAAATTTAATCGTGCACGTCTATGGCATGTTACTAGAAAGTTCTAGGAATACGCACAATCAGCATACGGGCAATAAATAAGCACATTAAAAAAATTAAGTTCAGCTCGTTAAGGTATAAATTAATTTAGTTTTATTTTAAATTTGCAGTGCCTTCGAACAGGTGGAGGTCAATACAGAGGTGTAACAAGACGAGGAATTGACGTATTAAACCCGTGTTGCAGCCCAGCTATCAAATCAAACTTACTTAGAAATTATATATCAGCTATATGACATTGTGAAAGCAAAAAAAAATAAAAAAAAAATTAACTGCCATCGACACACGAGCAACTTATCGGGTCAGACGCATTTTTGAAATACTAGCACAGTTCTATTCAAAATCACTTTCATAAATATTTTTTTTATGCCTGACACGTGCACGTGCTTCATTCGCTCTCCAAGCGTTTTTTTATTATTATTTATTAATTATATTACGCGCTTGCGCTGCGATCAGGCTTGAAACCCCGAAGTTGCGCTGTCAACTCCGTGGGTGTCGTTTCTCCACAGTGCAGCGGAGCTCACAAAGAAGCACACTCAACGAATCTTACTATCCCGTCCGAACACACCAAAATAGCGAAACTCATATTGGATACTGTTCGATTGGTGCGCGTTAATTATTCGAAGTGATAACAGCACGCTTCGAAGATTTTTCACAAGTCTGCCCTAACAAGAAATTTGGCCATTGGCGCAAATTCTTCACATTTTTAGGGAAATTAACTAATTAAGGAAGCGGGATGTGGCAGCAGGGTCGAATTTAAGGGTCAGGTAGGGGGGTCAAATCGACTGGAAAGGCGTACGCATCTGCTGAGAGATCTGCGACGTCACGGCCGCGGGCAAAGCATTGCCCAGATTTATACATTTCTTTCTAAAACTCCGAACTCACCACAAAGTAAAGCTGTGTTTGAAGATTTACCTTGAACTTTTTCTTCTACGAACTACTACAATTCGTTAGCATTTGAGAAGCGCGGGCCCGGAGTCTCGCAGTAGTCATGCTTGCGGTTTGAGCCCGTTCACACATAGTGACCCTGAAGTTTGCTTCCAAGTATCCAGTAAGGTCACGAAGAGGCCCAGTTCAGTGCCCTTAAAAATATTCCGCTTTTTTTTTCTTTTTTTTTTTTTTTTACTATTTGTGCGTGTGAAATCTGCTGAGGAACGTCCGATTCCGACAAACCTTACGACAAAGAGGGGTCTAACCGAAGCCCACAACGCGGTTTGGCCGTAGGCGCCGACAAGGCAATGTCGGACGGTAATGTTCCCTTCACTTGCGCCGCCGCGTTTACAGAAGCTGTAGGTAGTTACGTCGGCGTTCTCATGAGATCGCCAGATCGCCCTGTTTTGGATGATGCAATGCGAGTCAATTTTCGGCGAAAAGCCGAAGCACTACCCTTCGACTGTTGTGATTCCGCCTTAAAATAAAATACCGCCACGTGCTAAAACGAACTAAAAAAAATACGATTAAAATTTGGTTACACTAGCCTGAACCTTATTTTTAAACGAGTTATCAAAACGACCAAACTGTGTCCTCGCTTTGGGTCGCGGGGTTTCCACTCCAACTACGAAACGTGCAATGGCGTATTAATACAGCCTCTCCGCCACATTCCAGGCTGGCGTGGACGGACTACATCATCATTCGTCTCCATGTTTCCATATCAGCAAGATCGACAAATTTCTGCGCGCTGGAAGCCACCAGTATGACGGACTAGTTGTCGTTTCCCGCTCGCACCGCAAGGTGCTTGCACCTTTAACCAACGAAAATGGAGTAAGTAGAAACGCCTGTTACTCCCGATGCCCGCCGAAACCGAGAAACAGCCGCCTGGGAGGCAGGAAACGTGCAGCGCTGTCCGCCATGTTGACGTCACTGTGCAGTTTCAGCCATTTCAGCTGGATCGAGGGGGAAACTTGACTGGAGACAGCGCGTTGAGGCCGTGTCGGGCTGTTAATTGAACATCGCGTCTCCAGCTGTTCATTGAACTGCGTAACTTTCGCGGCGGTAGATGGCAATTAATGTGGAGGTTATGGGGCATTGCAGAATTCGGGGCAAGAGGAGCTGTTTGCGATAATTATTGCCTTTTGTTTTATTTATATTATTATTATTATTATTATTTTTTTTTACTGTACTTAACCGGTAAAATGTGGGGTTCGTCACTACTCTGAGTCATCCATCCAAGCGAGTTCGCGCCTGCGCATCGTTGTTTGCGGAAGTAACCAGAGCGCCCTCACTTCGCAGCCTTTCTTCCGGCATAGCTTCCCGATTCCAGAAAACAGGTGTTGCCAAACTAAAAAGTAGCCAAGTCACGATTTTGTTTAAGATCTTAAAACATTGCTAATGTAATGTGTTTCAAGAGTAATCATGTTTATTCCGGCTCAGCACAGCCTCGGTGACTCATAACACTAGGATGGTACGATGTGGTGAATTCGTAGGATGGCAGCATCATAAAGTCAGCAGCATCATAAAGCAAACAGTAAACTGCAGAGTTGCAGGTTAAGACGTGGTTGTTCCTGGATGCCATATTTGAGGTGACTGCTCGCAGCGCATGCTCGGGAGGGGAAGGAGAAATTATCTTCTCACCGGGACTTCTTTGTGTGTCCTAGATTTACCCAGACGTCGCTATTCTCCCTCTAGAGGATCAACCCTCGATTAAAAATTCACTAAGGCAGCTTTCCCTTCTCTTCTTCCCTGGTGGTGCGGAACGGATGATGTGATGCAGTTCTTCCGGTTCAATGGTTCAAATGTCATGTAGCTTCCACTGCCTTCTGAGCTTAGGGGTGAGAGTATAGGAACCACCGTATCAGAAGCAGACGGTGGCAGGGAGGCTTTTTTTCCCCCCCCGGTAATACACTGCATACTTTTAGGTATACAGTGTGCTACCCGATACGGAAACAGTTTAACAGCATGACGAGCATGTTGGCTCTGTGTAAAGAAACTACTGTTCTTTCTATAATTGCCATCTCTCATCAGTTAACACTTGCTAAAATTAAAACTACCCGTGTAAAGCCACGAGAAACACAGTTGCCAACAACGCAAAATAATAAAATAATAGTTGCAACTGTTTTTGGATAGAGCCATTGAGCTTTGCTCATACGAGCCGGTACTCAATCGCTCGGCGAGATATCGACAATCTGCCAATCTGCCTCCCTCGACGTCTGTACTCACCGGAAACGTTCGCAATCTGCCATTGTCCAGGGAATCTGCACGTCAAGTGCTCTCCAAGATAATACTCTGAAAACTTGCGGAAAAACTAGCTTAAAGACAGTTCTGGCACGCCAGTGAATGCTTATCGCGGTCCTTACATAAACTACTTTTACCGAAAAACATGGTTGCACTTGAGACAAGGACAAAGTAGGGAACAACCAGAAATTGTGTGCTCTATGGGGGTGCAGGTGTTTAGTAACCCCAGATTCAGGCACATAGCCAGGATTTTGCTTGGGGGGGGGGGGGGGGGGGGGGGAGGTGAGGTGAGGTGGAGGTGTCCTGCCCATGACAAAATGCTGTATGAGGGGGAGGGGGGAGAGGAGGCCCCAGCAAAATGAAAGATTTTTTTTTGGGGAGGGGGCGGTGGGAGGGGCTTGGGTTCCATGGCCCCCCCCCCCCCCCCCCCCCCCCCCCCACCGGCTACGTACCTGCCCAGATTAACTTCAGATTCTCTCGATCGTCTCCAACACAGTGCTCTGTGTTGTCCAGTCTCCTACTTTGTCCTCGTCTCCAACACTACCATCTTTGTGAATACCCAGTACCAACTCGCCCAACAATCTATTTTTCCTGGTCTGGAAATTTCGGCAATTTAAGCCCTAGGAAATTGTGTCACCCCAATCTATATGGGAATAAAAATATAAAAAGAAAAAATGAAAATGATGTTGGATGGAGGTTTTATCCTTGGCAGTGTTAATCTTTGTGGCTTTGAACACAACTCGGTGACCTTCTGCAGGTCGGCAGAGATGCATAGAATCGTGAAGTTGAGCCGAACAACCACCCGGAACCAAAAGCCGTTAGACACGGCAAATTGGTATCCTTGTGTGCTCCACGGAGGTGCAGGTGTTTCTGAAGCAGCACCTTTAGGTTTACAGCTCTGTTCCTTTTCCATTTGCTAGGGCATGGGTTCCCAAACTGGACTTCCCAGAGTACCGTCGGGGGTTCTGCAGAATAGCCTCGGAATAACCTCAAAGTAGCTTCAGAGTAATCTCAAATTTACTAGACCGTCTCTGTTCCTATGTAAAGCGTTTCTCCTGTTTAAGCAGTTTAAGAAAATTAAGCTGCCCACTGAAGCATGACTATTAGCCAATCACTCCCTAGTATGTGGATTGTTGTTTAGAGGGCCCATCTTACTGTATCAATGACAAGACCAGGAAGTATTCCTCGTCCCCCGATTGAGGGATGGGCGTTCCTCGTGATAGAAAGCTACGAGAATGCATGCTCTTGGGCAGTAGTTCTCAAACTAAGGTCCTCAAGAGCGTTTGTAAGTACCTGTGCCCCCCCCCAAAAAAAAAAATGCTTTTGAGAAGTTTTTTTTTTATGCCATTCCACAAAATCTTTGTTGCATAATGCATTGAAGGTCCCCAATTGGCGTCTGAGTGTCTCGCAAGTCAGTGACAGCCGAAAGTTTGAGAACAACTGCTCTTGGGGCATGAGTATTGTGCACTGTCATTCTAGTAGCCCCTTTCTGCAGGCAAAAGGCTGCCAACAATATTTTTTTCACTGCCTTTTTTTTTTAAATACCAGGAGTTTGCTTTGTATTTTTGTGGAGCAAAGGTATTCCTAAAATATACCTTCGCCGAAAATTTGAGATCATTAGCAAGTGCTGCCTCTATTATCAGCAACCCTCCTATCTACCGATTGTGATCAGGCGTAAAAAAATGTTAATTTGCATTTGTTTTGGGCCAGTAATTTTAACAATGAACACTGCTTGTTCCAATCATGAGCTTATCATTATTCACGTTTTGTTGGTTCAATGAGCATCAACTTTTGCTAGCGCTAGTACAAACGGTTTGAGGTTTTCGGTCAGCTTGTCGCAGTGTGCCCGACTAGGTTGTCTTTTGGCACGGTTACACATGGATCACACTGAGGGTGAGCGTGGCATGCCTGCCAATAGTCTCCCAGGTCACCTGTACAATGTATGCATTCTGACCATTGCGTACGATTGGCAGGAAAGGTTGAGGAAAGATGCGGAAAATATGGTTTTCGGTGCCAAACCTGCTGTATGTTCAGCCACTGCCCCCATTACACCAGAAATATCTATACGAGTAGATTGTTGTGTACGAAAGTCGCTTCGTTTGCAAGCTTTTGTGTTGGAGTATTAAGAAAGGTTATACTGAAAATGGTCCCTTTTCACCGAGAATGTTGAGAGCAAAAAGTTTGGACAACAGTTTATTAATGAGAAAAAATAATGCCACGACAAGGACAAGCAGAATGGAACAGGACAAGCGCCAACTGGGAACAGATTTTACTGCATGCGAAAAACATTGCTGATTATAGTTGGGGAGAGGTTAAGAACGGAGTAGAAGCTCTGCCTCCAGCACAAGCTCGTTGCTTCGGTTGCATGTGCTGCAAAGTGTTATCAAAGGCAGAGCATTCTGCCTTTCAACATGTCGCCGACTATAACGCACTTCAGCTTGTCTGTATTTGTAGCACAATTTGTTCTTGATATGTTTACCGAACTAGGCGAGCGGTCCATGTTAGTGCAGTTTATTAAAATTGCGTCTAATCTGCAGATGTTGACACTTTTTTTTTTTTTATGTTTAAGGGTAGAAGGGCGATGCTATCGGCAGGCGGTTACTTGGTGCCCACACAGAATGGCGGTGACACGTTTCTGGGGAAGGCCAAGTGGCACTTGTAACCGATGTTGCGGCGCCGTGCAGGTTCCCGGGCTGTTATGCCTCGCTGCTCGCCCCTACTTTGGCAAGACGAACGAAGGTTGTCTACTGCCCGTACCAAGCGTCGTCGGTTTCCACATCCCCGAGACAGACCAAATCCAAACCAGCAAGCGCCGTGAGCCACAGACGACATGGAAGTCGACTGGGACTTGGACTCGGTGCTGGAGCTCTGCTGCTCCAAGCTGAGCCCCGAAGTCGAGCTGCCAACGCTCGACGATGAAGGTGGGTCGCTCGTACCCGCGTGGGTCAGTTGCGTCCCCGGCAAAGATGCGAGCTTCCCCAGCTGCCAATTGGGCCCCGCGGCTTTCTGGCACACAAGCGCCGTTCTCCCACGAGAATTTGGCCCCTTGGCGAATCCACGATTGAGCAATGTTTTGACGAGATTCTCACTTGCACACTGATAGCGGAAAAGGTGTCTGCTTTTGAGGGCTCGTCTCGGGTGCTCGTTTTTTTATTCACCATTCCAGCTTGGGTACATTAGCAAAACAATTCAAAATTTGCGAGAGAAGTCTGGGTTGTTGATTGCTTTCAACGTAAAACAACAGACTATCACAACAAATTTGTGTTAATTCAGGTGAGCTGTTGTGTGCTCAACATGATGGTGGACCCTGACTCTGGGGTGGATAAAAAAAGCAAAACAGTAAAAGAGACAGAAAATACTTTGAGCCTTTCCACTCTGGTGAGGAAGGAAGGCCAGCAATGCTGTACTATGGTGGGAGTGAAGTAATGGCTGGCCACAAGTCGGCAAGCCAGAGTGGAAAGGCTGGAAAGTTTGCCGCCGTCACTCATAGATGGCGGTAGCTGTCCAGAGTTTTATGTTTTCATTTGTTTGCTGACGGACACGATCCTGCGGAAACTAGCCCTTAACAGCTGCACTGTAAAAATGACGGTCATTGTTTTAGCTTGCATCTGATATTCTTTGCCATTGCATTCAGTTTATGGCAGACCTCTTTTCAGTTCTATTGGCAGCAGACGAATTAATTTTTCAGTTTTATTTCCATCTGCGAATGACAACTTGAAGCATACAAACCCCCGTGATTCATTCAGATTAGCAGACGGGTCGTCTGTTCTACGCGGTTTCACCTTATGGTGTACTGCTAAGGGACTCCACGAGCCATCTAAGCCTGCTCAGTGCCGTGCAGCCTCTGGGAGAGGTGCACCAGAGCTGTGTGTAGAGAGAGCTTGGTCAATGGGAGACGCGTGCTGAGCCAGGGCATGCACCAGATGAGGAAAGGGCATGACATGCTCTCTTGGTTAACCAGAAGCCAAAAAGAATCTCCTAGCAGTGGCAGCGAGAAACAGTTTTCATCATAGGTATATGTTTTTAATAATCAGGTAAGAGTTAAATGTAGTAGCTCTTCATGGTTGAAAATAGGGTGCACATGATGTTTTGATAATGATCATGCGGAAAAATGTAAGAAACGAATGTGTTGCTGGACAGAGTGTGACCGCTCGGTCGGCAGATTCCCGGCCCTCGGCACCGGGCATACGGATTATGTCGATCGTTCCGTTAGTTGCGCTCTTCTACCATGATTTAGGATGACCGTGACTGAAACATCACTTCAACCATATTTTCATGCACCGAGAGTTACTCTGACGTACTTGTTAAGTTTGTTTCTCGCGACCACCGCCAGGGTAATATTTCCAACTTCTGGTTGGCCACATTTGAATTTGTGAAGACGCCCTGGAACACGCCCAGCCGCTTTTGGCGAATGGTGCCTCCTCCTTTCCCTCCTATACTTCCCGATGAATGGCCATACTCTCTACATATACTGCTCTGGGGTGCACAGACACACTAAGCCCATAGTCATGCCTTACCTTTACAATGTTGGATTGGCTGGGTCGGCTTACTCAGTTGTGGCCAAATTAGACCACTCTTGTTGCGAGCTGAATCGGACCCTAGTGGCACCACCTATTGCATCTCCTGGCATTGTCTCGCAGGGCATCTTGACTGGCTGGACGAGAAGGTGGACTTGTCCGCGTGGGCGGACCTGGACTTCCCGGATGACCTGCCTCCGGCAGCGATGACGGAAGCCGGCCACCCGCCCTTCGCCGACCGCCACCTGCCTCGCGTCTCCAGCGGACCTCCCAAGTCTGAGGACCCGTGGCAGTCCGCCGAGACGGCCTACTTTCCCTCGCCCGAATACATCTCCCCACCAGACTCCCCCGGCACGCCAGTGGCCATCGTCCCCAACGTCGACATCTTCCTCAACCTGAGTCCAGCGTCCTCCATCGAGACCTCTGTCCGTTCGCCGGACGCCGAATCTTTGGACGGCCTCCCGGGAGACGCGGACCCTTCCAACGACTTCCCGCCAGAAGATGCATCCAAACATGCGGCCGCGGAGTACAACTCCCCGTCGCCGCCCTACTCTCCGACGCTCCAGAGTCCGGAGTGCTCTTGCCTGGCTTCGTCGCAAAATGCCGACGAGATGGAGTCGACCGGCGTCGCAGAGTCTTTTCCGGAAATCATTGAGGAAGTCGTCGCGGCGCCCTCGACCTCCATGGACCTCCAGATGGAGTGCCAGGATGATCCAACGGACCGCGATTTTGTCCCCGAAGAGTCCGAGTCCGAAGAGGAGCGTCCGAAGGCACGGCGGCCCGGCCCCAAGCGGGGCCGCGCAAAGAAGTCGCAGCAGCAGCGGCGGAAGCGGAAGGCCGCGGACGCGGGAAGCCGTCGGGAGCGCAAGCGCCTGCAGAACAAAGACGCCGCCACGCGGTACCGTCGAAAGAAGAAGCAGGAGTGCGACGTGGTGGAGGAGGAGTTCCAGGAGTTGAGTCGGATCAACGACAACCTCAAGGCGGAAGCGGCGCGCGTGGGGAACGAGGTCTCGTACCTCAAGGGCCTCATGCGAGAGCTGTTCCGCGCCAAGGGCCTTCTCCCGTAGGCCCCCCGCCACGTCCGCACCCGCGAGGCCTTTCGCCCTTGAGTGAGGATGGGACATTGGTGCGGCGGTCGCCGGGTGTGCTGCTATACTTATTATCTACCGTCTACATTTATCATCTGTTATCCCTCCTGGGTTATTCTTGTGCGCTCTCATTTACATAATGGAATAAAAACGAAAGGTTACAACCGTTTTGCTCCCTCGTGTGTTTCTTTACACGTACCGAGCGTGCAGCCGTCCCGCAGCACGTGCCACTTTCCTTTTGTTATGCTTTGGCTGCACGTGCGATCGAGCGTTGTAAAAGCAGAGCTGGAGGCTGACCGTCGACTGGGCTTTTAATCTGTTACCAATTGTTGCTAATAGAGGTGCTCCTCCTCGTCGGCCACTTCTCCATGCACCTCTGTGCAAATCTGTGAAGCTCGTCCTGCCGTGTGGCCCTACTGCATTTTTGCTCTCCAAATTTTGGGGTGGGCATTTGGTGCATATGTTATGGCAGTTTGGCTAGGTTTTTTCCTTGCCATATAATTCTGCATTTTCAGAGTGTATTTCTCGTGAATCTGGGGAGCTTTTTTCTAAATTTTTCAATGAAAATTTAGAATTTTTTTTTTTTTTAAGATTGCATTTTTCTAATTCTGGGTTTATTTAATTGTGCTTTTAAACTGAAAAAAAAAAAAAAAAAAAAATTGGGTACCATGATCTGTTGTACCGAAGGAACATCGACATACTAAAAGGCAAACCATTTTTGTCAGTTGTTTGAGATACCAAAGAAGTGGCATATGAGGACCACTGACTCTGTGCTCTTCTAAGTTTATTTGTAAAACCCAATGTATTTTTTGCTTTATATTGTCGTTTTGATCTTGATATCAGTTTCTAGAATAAATCCGAATTGACGAAAAACGTACCGGCGAGTGTTCTTAGGATTTTTTCAGATTTATTCAAAAGGCATTGCCCTACATATAACCTTTGTGTGGTAGTGGGAAGGAGAAGTTGACCTTGAGAGAACGCTGTCCCATTTGGGGACGCGAAAGTAGAGTTGCCGCTATCTGCTTTCGTGTGGTGTTGCACAGTAAAGGCCCGTTCACACTTGCGACTTGGGACAGTCGCTGGAGCGACAAGTGACTGGCGACCACCACTGTTCACACCTGATTGAACGCGAGCCGGCTGAAAGGTTTTTCTGATCAGAGGTGCCGGCAGGAAAAAAACAAGAAAACGTAATGGTGCTTCGGAACGTAAAACAACGGCTATATGCACGCTCCCTCAACCGGGATATTTTTGGTACCTGCCATGCCGAAAATGTCGCCGATCTCGTTTTAGGCCTGCAGCTTTTTGCCCCGATCCTTGTGGTCGGGGCGCCACTT
Source organism: Ixodes scapularis (assembly GCF_016920785.2). NCBI lineage: Eukaryota > Metazoa > Arthropoda > Arachnida > Ixodida > Ixodidae > Ixodes > Ixodes scapularis. The sequence goes on from NW_024609881.1 coordinate 24,901,292, forward strand.
ATTGTAAAGAAACAAATAGTCTGACAGCATTAATAAGAGCTTCCGCGGAGAACTCCATGCCAGTGACCGCCGCCGTGCGCGCGTCGCTATTTCCTGCGGGTAGCAGTGCCAGATGTAAACAAACGCAAACACCACTTCCGACGAGACTCTGATTGCTTCCGCCGTCCAGCGACTCGGTTTTGCGACTTGAGAAATCGGTCAAGGAGCGACTGCCTAAAATCGGTTGCTACCAACCTGTCTTGGTCACTCCGCGGCCAAAAACCAGTCGCCAGCCGCTGGTCACTCCAGCGACTGTCGCAAGTGTGAACGGGCCTTAAAGGGGCCCTGCAATCATATTTAAGCGTCTAACTTTTTTGCGGTTTCCACGTCTCTCGAGGTTCGGGCAAGCCAGCGGGCACGGAGAGAGTAACTAAATATCAGTGCGTCATATTTTAACCGGACGACGCGGAAACCTCCTCCGCCGACGAGGGCGACCTGCGGTACCGAAAGCGCGCGAAATGTGACGTCTTTGGTCCTGGGCTTACTACTGGTCAGAGCTGCTAGAAGCTTCTTTTTAGTCGAAATACAAAACAAGTGGCGCGAACCGTTTCAATATTTTATAAAAGTAGTTTTTGTTCAGTATTTTAGATCAGGAAAGAAACAAATGCAGTTTATAAAGTACGGAAGCAAGAAATGACCCGTCGACATACCCGCCACCAAGCGATGGAAAAGGCGGCGCATACTAGGAATGAGTAGTGGCATCAGGCGCCGACACGGAAAGATCCCGGATGTACGCGGCGGCGCTGCGGTCGTTTACGGAGTGGAGGATCCGACCGGCTCCGAGCGTTCCGAAGGCCTTCAGCGAGTAGCTTTGTCTTGCGTTTTGGCCATTTCGCGGTATGGCAGCGCGAAGTGGCTCCCATTCTGAACAGGTCGTTACCCCGTGTTTGCTGTCGTTTGTGGCCAATGAAGTGTTATGCCGAATTAGTGTTTAATCGCACAGCAAATGCAGTGAGAGCCACTCTGGCTGCCTGCTGTATACAGCCTATCCAGAACTCTGCAGAACACGCTTTAGTGGCGCCCTCTCGCGCCGTCGACACGCATGCGGCAGCCGTGAGCGCTCGCTGAGCTGACTATCCCTCCTCTAGTTCACGGCCACTCAAGCAAACAAGGACGTCATGAGGGAGGTTATTTTTTGCTTGCTTTTGTAATTTTAATTTGCCTATAACTTTTAAAATAAAGCGAATTTCGAGAAAAGAAAAGTTACATTACGTTACTACGGTCAGTGCGCTCAGGTTTGGTGCAAATTAAAAACCAGTAAAAAAGTGCTTGCAGGGCCCCTTTAAGATGCGTGTGTCAACACAGGACATCGAAATTGCTTGCAAGGTACCATTAAGTTGCACTGCTCGTGCACACCGGCTTGAAATACTATGTCTGAAGCATGCGAGAGAAAAAAAAAAGCTAATTCAGGATAGAGCATTGAAGGCACAGCACTGGTCGACGCTACTCTTCTGCCATAGGGTGTTGTCGAACAAGAACCTGTGTCTAAGGGCAGAGCTGTCCTTGGAATTCGAGGATGCACTAGCACCACCTGGCAGCCGGCACCTGATGCAAGGCACACGCAGAGCCGTTTATACCGAGAGAATTTGGCCGATGGGCGGAGCTTATGGCCCCCCTGGAACGAGCGGGCTTCGCAATAACACAACATGTCGTGTTATCTCATAGGTAGACGACGATGCTTCGTTAAGCGTCTGCAACACGACATGGTGGAGGCAACATACCGCGAAAGTCGCTGGTTTATGAAAGAGCAGTTTCTCCTTCATCTCTTGGCGAGACAATCCAAATTCCCGGTGACGAGTTGCTTTATAAAGATATTTCTCGAATACAGAGATTTCGTTATCCACACATTGGCTAAACGAGCCCACGTATTCGCACCGCCACCACGTGCCGCGTCGGTGACATTGAAAACATATTTTTCTGTCTTTAAATATGCAAAAACGACAAATCTGTGGAGATAAGCATGATAACACACAGTGCCAAAGATGCTTAGTATATTGGTAAGGAACGCTTTCACTATGATGATGCTTCGCAGAGATCTTGGTGCAACTGGTTTAGAACGACCCTTTCGAAGATTTGAATGGACCGAAATGGCGATTGCCACGGCAACCGAGACTGATCTGCGAATCAACTTACAAGGTTTGGTCGTCTGTATGTTAGTATTTGTTTGTGTCTGGCTAGCAGGCAGGGCGCTACTTCCCCAGGATCTAGTGACTAGTACATACCGCCGTCACTGTCGTCGTGGCGTCCCAACTTGTGGCCGAGCAAACTGTGGGGTTGAAGGGTGACCTGAGTGTGTTCCAGACACTGAAAGTCCTCGTAAACCCCTGCCAGGACACCTGACTCAGATTTCCCAAATCTAGTTTATTGGGGCACGAAAGCCAATCCTCGCCGTTTCTTGGACGGGCAGTCCTTGGCCGGCGTCCGTCCGCGTGCCGGTCGACGCGACCCAGTCTTGCGCATATAAATTACTGTACAAGAAAGCCCCGCTCCGTCCCTGCGTCGCAGCTGACGTACGGAACCCGCCCACACAATCCCGGAGCGTAGTCCCCTGCCGGGCGTTTGCCATGGGGCCTCTTTTCCGACAACCGTCGCCACACGAGGAACGCCCCGACTCCGTCCGGGGCCGCGGGCAACGGCGATTAAGACTAGAATATGGCCGGCTGCGGTGCGTCTTGACGCACAGTGTTCGCGCACCGTCCTTTTCTTTTTTTTCTCCGGCAGCGAATGGCACGCACTCCTCGGAGGCTGGGCCGGTGTCCGCGGGCGAGGGTTCGGGGGCGCTTGCGTTTCTTTGGCAGGACTCGCTCTGCGTCGTCGGGCAACCTCGGGCGCGGGGCCCGTCGTCTGCGACGTTGCGTCTGCTTGGGCTCCCTTTCACCGGAACTCGTAGATCTGGATGCTGTGCTCGGGCACGTGCGTCAGCGTCAGAGACTGGTACCTGCAAGAAAAGGGAAGCGTTGAGGTTCGATTAAACCGCAGAGTTAATATTATGATCTAGAGCGGGAGTCTCTTAACACCGGCCCGGTTGTTTAATACTTACTCTAACGTTAATTTCCATGTTTAAATGCTAATTTAGGGTTATCCACATAGTTTTGCTTTGATTTTACTAATTACTCTTTTTTCCCCTGAACCCTCGAGACTGCAAGAGATCACACATCCGGCCTCTTAGCCAAAATGTTTGGAGACCTTCGATCCAGAAGGAAAGGTCCCACGCATTTCGGCCGCTTCAGGATGGTGGGGCATAGACACGGATGTCCGTGGTCCCGATAAGACCATATCGCCAACGACGCTATGATATAAGCAAAGAAACTGGGAAAATATCCCTTGCAAAGTTCGTAACGAGTGTTTTTCTAGCTTTATTTTGCACGAAAGCACCGGCGTCGTGCATCGCATAAAAATAAATAAAGTTGACGAGCATTCAAACAACTTTGCTCCTCGTGGCAAAAGGAACACGCCTAACCTGTCGTCTGTTCTTTTCCCTCTGCTTTTCTGTCACTCTCTCTCCCCTTCTTTCTCTCAAGAGCACCGATGTCGGTGTTTAACATTCGCCACATTGTGCTCCCATCTTTACCTCCCTGGATTAAACTTCCCAGCAAGTCCGACTTTCCAAGTGCGCAGTCGAGTTTGACTTTTCGGCAAGTTGAACTGGGCGTCGAGTTCAGCTTCCCGGGTAAACTCTTGACACTGCACTTGCGAGGTGCCGCAGCAAATCGGAGACTTCTCGAGTTGGGCGCCACATTCTTTTGGCCTTCCCGGTTTTTTCTAACACAAGCAGCATCTTTTTTTTGGCAGCTTTCTCGCATCGTCTATGTGTATCAACAAATTTGTTTTCCGTGCTCAGAAAGAAAATAAAGCAAGTTCAGAGCTGATCTGTACACACTGTGAAATAAGGACTTAATGCAGATGGCCGATTCTCTTCAGTGCCTCATATTCTGACGAGCCCCACACGAAAACCATCTTTCCAGCTCGGAATTCGAGCTTACTGTAATATTGTGAGGAATAGCCCGCATAAAAGATGCGAGATACATAAGTGAAAGTGCAACAAAACAATTGAACACATCCTAGCTAGAACGTTGTCTGAAATTTCAGACACCGTTCAACTCGTTGCTTGATTTTCTGGAGTTGACTTGCGCCGTTAAACCAGACAAAAAGGCTGCCGTGCAGCAAACTGTCATGATTTTGCCTTTATCTTGCAGCCTCGATACCAGATACCATGTCCAACGCAACAGAGGAGCTGGACTGAGGCTACAGTGACATGATGAGGTTTTGCTATAGATGCCATGGTCGCCTTTCGTCCCCACGACCATGGCACGGCTGTGCTTCTTTTCATGTTCTTTAGATGCGAGTGCTTTCTGCCTATTTTTCTCGGTTTCTTTGCCTTTCCCTACATATGTTCAGCTGGTTCTATTCACTATCCTTGTACACCTGCTGAAATCGTATGGTTTACAAAATGCCATCACCAAACTGAGGCGTGTCGCTCGCAATTGTGTTGCTACTGTGGGGATGAAATGGGAAACGTGCGAAGGCAGCGATGCTGCCGTGCGTTGTCTGCTATGGGCGCACAGTCAGAAGCATGGACCTCGATGACGCAAGCCTGTTTCCGGCTGAGTTGAACTCTCCTCATTGTTCTTTGTTCTTATTAAAGGTTGTGTTGTATCGCTTCACATGCATAAAAAGTCAGCAAAGCTATAAATATTAAGTCGGGATACTTCCATAACCTTAGTGCTAAGGTTTGTAGAACTGCTGGTCCTATATATTTTTGTTATCTCGCACAATCCATAGCCTTCATAGAACAATGAATGTTGATTAAAAAATTAACCCGACTGATCGCCACCTTTAATAGACTGATCAATCGATAAATCTGTTAGTTAACTTTTCTCGAGTCGTATTACATGAAAGACAATAAAATCCCATTTTTTTACTATATAACCAGGGATGCCGCGAACCACCCTAGGTTCGAATTCGAAAGGTTTAGATATTTTCGAACCAAACTGATGTTCGATTTCGAAAAGTTTCGATATTTTCGACCGTAGGGAGGTTCGAATTCGAAAAATTCGCAACTTTCCAAAATTGTGGGGTTTCGAAGTCGAAAAGTTTGAAGCTTTCACGGTTTCTAAAAGTTTGCGTTCGATTATTTGTTTACTTGAGGTTCGATAAATTCGAAGATTTCAAACTTCCCTAATTTGAAATTCGAGAGATTCGAATGTTTCGAATTTCTTTGGATCTAAAATTTAAAAAATTCGAACGTTTCGTTCGATAAATTCTAAGATTTCGAATTTCTTTCTACATAAAGTTTGAAAAGATTGAAGGTTTTGATTCTCTTTTAAAGCTAAATTAAAAAAAAAAAAAAAAAAATGAATGTTTTTGGTTGGTGTGAAGTACAAGTGCGCAAAGTTCGAAGTCCGGTTTTCATGTTCTGCTACAGTTTCAGTTTCAAATAAAGTTTTCATGCCTCACTGGTTTTCACAAAATGAGGTTTAGAAAAGTTTGGGTGTGTTATTTAGCCTGCGCGAAGTTGGTCAGGCAATTAAATGAGACGACAAGTGCCCGGGATGGGCTGGAATATTTGCCAATGCAGTGACGTGTAACAATAGATCAGTAATTGTGACCGCCAGCCTGGGGTGGTCATTAACGTGCATTACGAAGTAGTGATCCTACGAATGCACTGTTTAACGATATTCGTCCAGTTCGAAACGGCCAGGGGCAGGCAGGTGGTTGAGGTTCAGAAAAACCTTGAAGTGATTTGGCAAACTGCCCCCCTACCCCCTTGCACGCTGGTATTTATCCGATCGAATGCCGCCCGAGTGACGCTGGTATATAGTAAGTTTAGTTTGTACATGATGCAAAATCCTGAGATGGGAATGAAATTTGAAAGAAAAAGTGTAAGAAGACAGAAAAAAGGGGACAGGACAACGTCTCAAACTCAACTCAGCTGAAAACTCAGCTCAGGACAACGTCTCAAACTCAACTCAGCTGGGTTTGAGACGTTGTCCTGTCCCCTTTTTTCTTTCTTCTTACACTATTTCTTGCGAATTTCATTCCCAGTCTCGGGATTTTGCATCATGATCAACATACACCAGCTCGCCTGCACCTTGACAATTTTTTTGTTTGTAATTGCTTGGAAGTTTATTTTCTGGGGCGGAAGAAACGCCGAGCAAAAAGCACAGAAGCTGACGCAACTTGAGGTCGAGGAGCGTTCTACCATACCAGTGGCGCCGGAAGAGGAAAAACGGGGGGGGGGGGGGGGGGATGGAGCTCCAGTCTTTCTTCCTCTCTCTCTCTCTCTCTCTCTCCCCCCCCCCCCCCACGGGAAAGAGGGCATGGTCGAGCTTATTTGAATCTGAAATTATTTACGCATATGTATAGCTACTGTCGCTCTTCACCGCATAAAAGATCGCGTAGATGGTCATTGTTAAAGGGGCCATGAAACGAATTTTGGGCTGAGATAAATTATTTTAAATTGGGACTTTACTAATCGCATATCGTTTAGTTGGTTAAAAGAAAGACGGTAAAAAGTCAAAAGCCAGCTTTTCAGTACTAACATCTGAAAATATAGCGGAGTATTTTGTACCTTCTTTCCTTCGAAAGCTCTCCGCCTTTTCACTATGATACATCCGCGGTTCCCAAAGCGCGTCAGCGGTGCCAACCTGACGTCAGCCGAGCCCAGCTCACGCATTGGACACGAGAACTGCATCACTCGGACGTATGCGCTCGTCAACAATCAATTTATCGACAAATATTCGGATTCGCGTTCGTGGCCAATGAGTGCCCTGATGGAACTTATTGTCATTGGGAAATGACAATTTTCTACATAAAAAGCACGGTGGAAGCTAAGAGTCATCGCACCAGAGCCGAAGAATGTCACGACGACGTGATTTCACAATTCGCATTTGAGTGGAGGATTAAAGCTAAGGGGGAGGTAGGAAAATAGTTACATCAGCAGCGTTACATAAGCGAAGCGCTGATGTAACGCTGCTCAGGCGCCGTCAGGTGCTTATCGTGCGCCATGAGCAACAGTTTTGACGGTGCGATACAAAGCTGGTGAACGCTCCCGTCGGCACGTGCTTAGCACAACGTCAGCGCTATGCTTGTAGTGAAACATATAGTAAAACATATAAAATATCGCAACAGAAACAAGGACAAGAAGTAAACAGGACAGGCGCTAACTTTCAACTAGTTTTATTCTGGAAAATCGAACACATATATACACACGACAGGCAAAGCAGCACCACGTAAAAGTTGATTAATTTTTCACCCGATCAATCATTAGTTGAAAGTTAGCGCCTGTCCTGTTTACTTCTTGTCCTTGTTTCTGTTGCGCTATTTTATATGTTTTACTAAGGTGAACCAACTAGCCCAACAACGTACCTTACAAAACTATATGCTTGTAGTGCTCTGCTACATTTGTGAACAGGCCTTTAGAAACTCGTTGTCAGGAGGCACTACTCGTCACATGCTCGGTGGCTCGAAAGTTCAAAGCTATGTCTTTTCGACCTAAATAACTGTGCTATTGGTAAAAAATAATCAATAAATAAACATAACAATAAATGCAAAAATAAAAAGCTGGAGAGAAAAAAAAACTATCAAGAACCCGCCGGAAGTGTTGTATTCTTGCATATTCAGAGGCCCAGAACTATGAAACAAGTTTCTCCTACCAAAATGTGTACAGGCCAAAAGAAGCACGTCCCAAGAACGTAAAATGAGAAAAAAAAAATTTTTCTGCCGTGCTGAACTTGAACAATTTTAGAAATCTTCTCCCATGAGTTAATTTATTCCTCCCAACGTGAAAAGAGCAATAAATACATTATTTTTTATTCTGCAGATGGTAATGATATGTATTGTCTCTGGTGTTAATTTAAATGCGATACCCCAAACAATGTAGGTGAAAAACAATACCAAGTTTAGGGCATAATTGTCTGTAGGTACATGTTTGGATATGTTTTTGAAACTCGTCTTGAACAACAATAATCATATCTTAAGACGACACTCACCTAGGCTATACATAGATCATTCTTAAAAAGTTTAACATCTCTACCATAAATAGCTTCGGCTATAGCGCGCTTCAAATATGGCACAAACGACAATTGTCAAAAACCCGTTGTCCTTCCTTGATCCTTCGGGAATCTATTTTTCTAAAACCAAGCATGCCAGATGAGTGAAATAAACGGCATTATCTTTCGCAAGGAATGCGGCACCCCACATAAAATTGCAAAAAAAAATATTACGAATGTACCTCACTGCTTGAATTCAAATGAAACCGACCGCCAGTCTTTCAAAGTTCGACGAACTTTGAACTTTTACTCTAAAAGTTTGAAGTTTGTCGAACTTTTGACTTTTCAGGCATCGAGAGTTCGACAATTTTCGAAATTCTTAGCGTAGGAAGTTCGGAAGTTCGAAAAGCTTCAAACTTTTTGTGCAAGAAATTCGAAAGTTCGAAAATCACCAAATTTTTTAGTCAATCAAGTTCGAAAGTTCGACAAGCATCGAATTTTGCAGCGTAATAAGTTCGAAATTTCAAAAAGTGTCGAACTTCCTAGTTTAAAAAGTTCGAAAAGTCGACTTCCGTCGAATTTCTCGATATGGAAAGTTCGAAAATTCGAAGTCTTTCGAACCTTTCGAACCGCTTGATTCGATCATCAAAACTTCGATTCGAAAAAAGTTCGCGGCATCCCTATATATAACTATGTCATAAATGACATACTGCAGTCCCATTTCAACTTCACGTTGTGACGCCTACAAATATGAACATGGGAAGTCTTTCAAAAAGTGGAGTCATTTTTAAGTTATTTATTTAAACAGTATAATCAACCTCAATGACAATCACAAGCATGCTGGAGAGGTTTACCATGGAAGCCTGTGTTGTAAAAGAAACAAAATATGTCAGAAATATCAAAGCAGAGATTTTTTACTTTTTTCTTTTTGTCCCGACTTTTTTTAGCGCAAGAGTCCGATTAAATGGCAAAAAAAACTGTATTAGAAATAAAGCGTAACTCGAATAATCTGAAGGTTAATCGATGAACTGCCCAGTCCTGATATGCATAAGGTTCGGGCGAAGAATTATCACAAAGTCTGGTGAGAGTCGCCTGTCCTCATCAGTAAAAGAGTGTCGCTACGGCCGATGCTGCCCTTGTCGCGGTGCTGGTTGTTTGTTGGAGTCGCAGAGCAAACTATGTTTCAGTAGAAGATTTAGGCAGAAATTTATAATATTAGCCTCTTTACATCCATGGCCCTCTCTCTAGAAAATTAAAGTGGGTAAATTCACACTACCGACAAGCGTGCCTAATAACACGAATGCTGCTGCGTCGCTCGATTAAACTCATTTATTCCACTCGTGGCAGATATATTAGAACAGTGTGTCCTACCAACGAACAATTTGCAGATCATAACTAGAACAGACACTCTCACCTCCCACAACGTAAGTGGAATTGTTCTGACTCCGAAAAACTTCAGCACACTATGGCACATTAGAGGAAAACATTGGCTGTGGTGGAACTTTCTTACTCGTAGAAGCTAGTAATAGCATGGTAATTTCCCATACAGCACTAAGTTCTCTCCTAGCACAATATTTATATTGCTGCAAAAACTAAAAATTGTGCGAAAAAAAAAAAAAAAAGATGTGTAGGACTTGCGATTTTGCAACTCACGGTACCAGTATTATGTAAGTATCCAACTTCTAATCCCTTGTTTTGTTGCATTTTTATGCTAGTGAACCGAAACATCCCTTTTAAAAGAAACAAGTATTTAACATAAATAGTGCAGTTCACCCGGAAAGAGGCATTCGTAGCAGTGATCTATGCTTCCCAACGCTTGCCTAGAGCAGACAATGCATACACACTGGCGATTCTCAAAATAGTATAAAAATTCAAAAGCGCAAACACCAAGGAAAAGAGGAGGGGACAGGACAGAGCGCTTACTCCAACTGGAAGTGTAATGCATTCCCCGAGGAAGACATAGAAGAAGAATTAGGCATGTGAAGGTAAAAAAGAAGAAGAAAAATTATTGTTATAGTTTATAGATGCATTAAAAAAATTTAAACTCAATCTGACTCGTTTTCGTTTTCTTCTTCTCGCGTTTTCTTCTCGCAATTTCGTTTTCCTCTTCCCTTGGGACTTGTCAGACATTCTGCTACATCAAACAATATTGAATTTTGAATTGCGAGAAGAAAACGTGGTCGGCAGTGATACCCTACTTCCACGACATATCCCACAACTTCAAACGGATAGCCTCAAAGTATGAAGTACCAGTGGTACTATCAGCTCCAAACTAAAAAAATTGTGTCCTAAGATTAATTTGCAAAATGAAAATAACAACTGCACCGTCAAGCATACGCACAAGTACGTCAACTGCAACATCAATGTAGTGTACGAAATTCCATTCACATGTGGGAAAGTCTACGTCGGACTTTCGTCGAGAGCATCACCTTTCTCTGAAATCATCACCATCGGGACATCTCGCCATACATGTCCGGGACTGCCACTGAATACCCATATTCCAACAGACTAAGATCCTCAAGCATTACCATAAAAAAAAGATCCCGAGAACTCTATGAAGCGAAAACCATATGGTCTCTCGGGGGAGCTTGCATAAGCGCACCATCAATAGCGCTGTCCGAGAAAGAGATGAGATACCTCTACCTTTTTTCTTAACGCGGGTCGCTTTAATGTTTTCTAACCTGATCTTTGACCCATTGATTTTGTTTATACTTCTCAATTTTTATCACATTCTTTTTTCGCTAGTGTCAAGGGGTCAGATTTAGTTTAAATTTTTTTAATGCATCTATAAACTATAACAATAATTTTTCTTCTTCTTTTTTACCTACAGATGCCTAATTCTTCTTTTATGTCTTCCTCGGGGATTGCATTAAACTTCCAGTTGGAGTAAGCACTCTGTCCTGTCCCCTCTTCTTTTCATTGGTGTTTGCGCTTTTGAATTTTTATACAATGTGTAGCCAACTAGCCCAACAGTTACTTTTAATTCTCAAAATGGTGCGGCACCGAACAGCACCGCACCATTTTCCGCTAAAATTGTTTTCCCACCAATACTATATGCCACAAAATAAACGCAAAAATCTATGCCGTCTGGGACGTGAACGTGGAAAGTCTACGGGGCGGCCATGCTTCTGTCCTCACATCAGCGACAGCGCAACGGTAGTGCCGCCTTTAGGTGGACCTCGAGTCAAATGGACCTCTTCGTAACGAATTGCAGGGGGGAATGTGTACTGCTGGAGTGTTAGCATCAAATATAAGTAATCACTTTCTGTTTTAGAATTAGCTTGCCAGAATCCGAAACAAAACCCGTTATTAATGCAACCTCTTTTTGCGTTCGGAACGTTACACCAAGGACATTAAAGGGGGGGGGGTGCAATGATTTTAAGATTAAAAGAATTTGCATCTCGTCATTTTTACGATGTTTATCGTGTCCCGAAAAATAGAGAAAACATCTTCTTCATTAAAAAATGTTGTGATTCCGCTCCATAATCACAAAATAGAAGTCGAGCTTTTTCCCCTACCTGCAGCCGCAAGTGGCAGCCAAAGGAACTACGGCGAGAAGCTTGCGCTCGGCTCTAAGCTGCAGCATAGCGCCCGCTAATGTTAGCAGACAGGGGGGAGGAAGCGTCCTCCGAGAGAGCATACGGGAACCTACATGGCACCCCAAATTACGTCACTAGGAGTGGGAGTGAGACTGGAGTCACTAGGAGTGGGAGTGGGACTGGGAGTGAGTTGAGGGGGGCAAGAAATGCCAATATTTATTCTTTTTTTTTACACAACTAAGGCATGCAGGCAAAATCGGTTTCCTATTCTTTACTTCAAAACTGTCAGAGGGCAACTTCTACAAATCTTTGACCGAAGTCCGGAAATCGTTGCCGCCCCCCACTTCCGACCCAATGTGTGTGTGTGTTTTCTTTGTTTAGTTTTTTTGCATTTTAATATTTTAATATTCCCGCTATGGCCAAGCACACCAGTGGAAGATGCATTACAAGCACCGTAATATTGCGAAATACATTAAAATAGAAGAATAAAAAGACGGCAGGCCTGGGTGCAAGTAACCGGAGCCACTCACCATTCCGAGCTGCGGTGGTAGTAGTATCCCTCGATGGTGGCCGTCGACTTCTGGAAGCAGATGTAGTAGAAGCCCGCAAAGGACGCCCCATTGATGTCCTTGATCGTGTGGTCCGGCACCAGGAAGTGCTCCTGCAACGGGAACCGCCGGGGTCTCGAGGCCTATTCGCACACTTGCGTCCGCTTGTGACCCCGAGTTTTCGAGATGCGATTTCTTACAACGACAGAGCACGCCGGTGCCGTCTACAAGGTGGCCCCAGACCGCGTAACTTTTGTAACTTTTGGGACAGTTCGATGGGAATGTCGTCGTCTGCTATCCGACGAGGACCGAACTGTCTAAAACAACTAGCTTTTGTATACTGTACGCATTATAATTATTTTTGTCCCCCCCCCCCCCTCTTTAAAGACTAGTCCTGTCGACGGAGACTCTCCTATCTCCCGACTTCCAACTTTCCCTTCGTTTCCGAAAATAAAAGAAAAAAACAACAGTTTGCGAGACCAAACGTCCGTATCGTCCGAGAGGAATGGCCGTCTATAACGCCGTCGAAAGCTCTTCGAGTTGAGAAAGAAAGAATGATGCGCGGAAAAGATGGGAAATGTACGGGACCGCCAAGTGCTCCACATCCACCCGGTAGGTGGCGCCGCGTGTCTGCTCGTTGTAAGAGATCGCAAGAACTCGGTCGTGAGCAAAACACAAGCGTGTGAACCGACCTTTTCTCGAAAAATGCGACGAACTGCAATTACGAGTTACTAGAATTGCGCAAACGTTCGAATAGTTTTTTAAAATAATACGCTATTCCATGTTCGTTTCGAGGTGCACTCCGGTATTCCTTCTTTTCAAAGTATCGATTGTGGCGTGTTAACTTCGTTGGGTGCACTTCTTAAGGACCATTGGTACACTGCTGAGAAGCAAGACGCAAAGAGAAGCGCTCCACAGGTGTTGCTTTTCCACAGTGCACCGGCACACCGTAGGATGTGCACTTTACGGGGCTGCCCCACCGTAATCAACACTTCGAAAAGTGTGAACATTGCAGCGGCGTACTTAGGAGTAAAGCAGTTTCCAAACGGGACGGTGTGCACGCAAGGACAGGGCCCTGCAACCGCAAAGGCTGCCAGAGAGTGGCACCACTCACCTTCCAACGCATGAAGACGTAGTCCGTCGTCCGCAGCTCCATGTAGTTGAAGGTGTCTGCATTGAACGTCTTGGCGTACTGGTAGAAGGACAGGAACTTGCTCTGCCAGAACAAGCATGGACAGAGTCATGCCGTGCATGGATCCCGTCGCCTCTTGCAGTACAGTTGTGCCACATTAAAAAAAAACTGGTGTTTAAATTTAATTTTTTTTTCATTAATTGTATTGAAGTTTTGTGTACTGATGTATTTCTCAGTGGTGATTTAAAAGATGCAATCCGTTTTCAGATCGCTATACTAGATCCTCAGTTATCAATAAATTTGCAATTTTAATTAGATCCGCCTTAAAGGTCGCTAGCGTAAAATTCTTCAAATATATCAGAAAATTTTATAGAACTGCATTCATCCATACATGCCTTGTGCAGAGATGCTATTTTTAGCCTGGTTTAATTATATTACATTGGTAAAAAAAACATTTGCAAACAGGTTGCACAAAACGGGAGGCTATATCTTTTTGAGACTAAGTAATTAAAATAATTGTACGACATATAAGGCAACAAAAATGGCAACACCACACAAAGCATGTCTTGGAATATGCAATTCTAAAAAAATTTCTGATGTATTCCAAAGAATTTAACTCTAAGGAAGACCTAATTAAGATTACAAATTTATCGATAACTCAGGACCAAGTAAAGCTATCTGAAAACTAATTGCATATTTGAAATCACCATAAAAAATACATCAGTATACAAAACATCAGCACGATAAATGAAAAATAAAAAAAAAAAGTTAAAGACCCTCGTCTCCCCTCCAGATGGCCATGTTAATATGGATATTCCACTACATGGATAACATTATTGGGTATGAACTGGGTACTACGTGCATCTTTGTCTCATTAATATGGACAACTCACCCTACGGATAATATGCGGGGGGGGGGGGGGGGGGGGGGGGGGGGGGGGATGGAGGGAGGTTTCCAGGTTAGCCAAGGAAACATGGTCGTATTCATTTATTTAGTTTACCCTCGGGGGCACTACAAAGGGGCGTGGTGAAGAAACTCTATAACAGCAGAAACAATGGGGAAAACACGGTTGCTAACACTTGAATAAAAGAGAGTGCAATCAACAATGGACGCAGGTAATGAGGGTAAGTGATACCCTTCATTACCGTCGAAATACTCTACCGGACACCGTTTGAGCGACGCAGGAGCAATTAGTTACGATAACTCCTGATGATTAGTTACGATAACTCCTGCAGGAGCAGGAGTTATCGTAACTAATCATTTTTGGCCACATAAACACCATGCTTAAAGGGGCCCTACAATGACTTTTTTACTGGTTTTTAATTTGCACTGAACCTGAGCGCACTAAATTTAGTAACTTAGTGAAACTTTTTTTCTCGAATTTTGCTTTATTTTAACAGTTATAGGCAAATTAATATTACAAAAACAAGCAAAAAATAACCTCCTTCATGACGCCCTTGGTTGCTTGAGTGGCCGTGAACTAAAGGAGGGGTAGTGAGCTCAGTGAGCGATCACGGCTGCTGCACTCAGTGTCGACGGCTCGAGAGAGCGCCACTAAAGCATGTTCTGGATAGGCTGTATCAGCTGTATGAAGCGGGCAGCCAGGGCGGCTCGCATTGCATTTGCTGCGCAATTAAACACTAATTCAGCATGACACTTCATTGGCCACAAACAGCAAACACGGGGTACAGATCAGGTCAGAACGGGAGCCACTTTGCAATGCCATGCCGCGAAACGGCCAAACAGCAAGTCAAACCTGCGCCGAAGGCCTTCGGAATGCTTGGAACCGGTCAGATCCTCAAGGCCGTAAGTAACCGCAGCGCCGCCGCGTACATCCGGGACCTTTCCGTGTTGGCGCTATCGACGCCTTATCCCACTACTTCTTCGTAGTATGCGCCGCCTTTTTTACCGCTTGGTGACGAGTGTGTCGACGTGTAATTTCTGCTTTCCGTACTTTATAAACTGCATTTGTTTCTTTTCTGATCTAAAATACTGAACAAAAACTACTTTTATAAATAATTGAAACGGTTAGCGCCACTTATATTCTGTATTTCGATTAAAAAGAAGCTTTTAGTGCCTCTGACCAGTAGTAAGCCCAGGACCAAAGACGTCACATTTTGTGCGCTTTCGGTACCGCGGGTTGCCCTTGTCGGTGGAGGTTTCCGCGTCGTCCGGTTAAAATATGAAACACCGATATATAGTGACTCTCTCCGTGCCCGCTGGCTTGCCCCAACCCCAAGAGACGTGGAAACCGCAAAAAAGGTAGATGCTTAAATATGATTGCAGGGCCCCTTTAAGATGATAAAAGGACCTTCACTGAATTCATCTGCAACTGTGCACACACGACGCGCAATTCCACGCCCATTTCACGGCTGCTGAGCGTTATGTTTTTCCATTTCGATTCGTCTCGACGCCGAGACTTTCCGCTGCCCGAACCTCCGCGCAACGAATCGGGACTTTGACCTCGCTAAAGTTTTCTTAGGTTCAAACGAGTACAAAGGGCTCTGGTTTATTACAATGCCCCTTATGCACTTCATGCAGGAAGTGAAATTCGGAGCCCCATTGAAAGCTGCGAAGGGGCCTCACCCAGTGCTTCTTGTCCACCTCTTCGTCGGCGTCCCACTTGCGCGTGAGGAACGGGTACTTGCCACTGATGATCTCCCCGTCAAAGAAGGTGGTCAGGGTGGGGTACTCCTCCGTCAGCCCCTTGATCTTCAGGTAGCCGCACAGGTACGAGTTGGCCTCATCCACGTGCTGGGAAGAGATCGGGAAGTCAGACCAAATTGGAACCAAAAATAAAGAAGGGTCCTTTAACAGGGTGAGCGCCAAAAGTCTATCTCCAAATTCCCTGACTTTTCCAGATATTCTTCAACTATTTGATCTAAATTTCCCGACCAACCCCTAAGGAAACAGGGCGTGTCTGAAATGCACATTTTATGAGTACACAATGATATATCGACAGCCAACAGGGCGGCAGCGAAGCACCAGATCCTATTACCCTGCCAGTCTATTCTTCGATATTTTTTCCCAAGTAAATTAACCTCCTAGCAAATACAGTGGAATCTCGTTATTTTGGATTTGAGGGGACCAAAACTTTGTTTGAATAAAGCAAAGTTTGAATTACCTGGAGCTTCCTCCATAGAAACAGGATCGGTATGTTAGTTTGAATTATCTGCGAGTTTGAATTAAGAGGGTTTGAATTAAAGAGATTCCACTGTATATTGGTGTGAGCATAAACTTAGAAGTTTGTTTTGGCGCAAGTGTTTCGAGAGGAGGCGATTTCGGTTCTACCAAGACCCTCGCTTCTAGGCGAAGGTTTGCGTTGGCACGCTGTGCCACACCAGTTGCTTGGAGAAAGGAAAGCTCAATTTTCCCAACCAATTTTGATTGCGCTGGGAATTACCCCGACTTTTCCGGACTTGCCAAATTTCCTGACAATTCTCAGTTTTCCAGGGTGGTAGACACCCCACGTAACCATCTGAAATCGAACCCAAACATTATTGTTTTTTTCAATGCGGCATCGCTTCTAGGGCCACCAAACCGGGTAACTACTTGCATCCGTCCGAAAGCGACTCAGCATTCAGAACGACCGAAAAAATGTGAACTGGTGCGTACTTATACATATCAAATTCACCCACCAAGTTAAGTTGGAAACTTGAATCGGCGGATAGGACCAGCAATATGCCCTATAGGAAAATCCTACGGGACCTCAATCCCACACTGCACAGTGCGGCGCGAGGAATTGCATGGGGCTGTTCTGACGTGTGCTCGGGCTGGCTAGTATGCTCCAAACATGCTGGAAGTGGCTCAATTCCTTCCCTTACCACTACGAGTTCGGAGCACAAAGAAAATGGAGTGAACACATCACAAATCTGACGCGTACCCTGCTTTGTTACTGTCCTGCTTTCTTTGCGTTCTGAAATCGTAATTTGCTAAACCAACATGAACCGTTCCTTCTATTCACGAATACCCTTGGTGTCGAGAAGACGGTGCTGCCTATTTCCGGATTCCTTGGGAACACAGCTGAATGAGCGAAAAACCGAGGAGCACTCGAGAGCTTTCGCACACACTTCATTTAGAGCATGAAAACCTTCCTCTGTGACGAGAAAACATAGGTCAGCTGCCAAATTGTAATTCCTACATCCTGAAGTGCCAACCAGCGTAGCCCAAAAGCAGGCCGGTTGTTTTTGTTCCTCACAACGTATGAGCAGTTTTCAGCTGCACCCTTAATTTGTAACAATTCAAAGATTCAAATTTGATTTTTATTATTTTTTGAACCGGTATAAACCTCGTTTTACTTGGGAGCTGAGCCTTTCTCCTTAAACCAAAGTGAAAAACATATAGGTCAACACCTTGTAAGAGGTGTGCCGGACGACCTTCAAGACAGCTGCCACCTGGTTGCACAGTGTCGGCTTCCAACTTGTGCAACAACCCCTTCGTGTATCTTTTGACCCGGTTTTCCTCTAACCTTGACCTTTTAACCCCGGTTTTTGTGCAACGTCCTACGTTGTCTGAATGGGGACAGGACAAAATTGGCGCCCTTGAGCAAAGATGCTGGGCATCCTCTTTTTGAGCGATCTTTCACCCGGGGTTTGTCCAGGGCTCTAACCCTGAGAGGAGGAGGGGTGGAGTGTGCATGTATACCCTCAGCCTCCTCTATAAATTCTGTCAATAACACATAGGAGAAGCGCAGATGCTACCACTGGCCTGCCGGAAAAGATTTTGCGCAACTTTGGAGGCGAAGCGGGTCGTTGGCAGAGTCAGATTTGCCGCCGATTCGGGCCAAAGCCAAAGCACGAGCCGTGCAATTATCGAATATCTGGGTGCATGTAAGTCGGGGCACTACCACCTAGATACTGGTAAGGCCTTCTTACTTTCCCTCATGATGCCACACTAAGGGTTAAATAATGGTTGGCACAGCCGCCGATTCACTCCTTCTCCCAGACTTATCATATTCTAGCTAACGCCGGCGTGGCCAACGGCCAGCGATGTTCAGACGCACAAAGTTACGTTTAGTACTGTGGAGAAGGAACAGTGCAAAGGCCTTGTATCCAGGCGAAGTAGGTGCAAGCGTGGCATGTAAACATCCCAAACAACCAACTCGCATCTTTTAGTGGCACACAAATTGCCGCAGCAACTAATGTTACCTGGTTGGGTTCCGATACTCGCATTCTTTTTGTGGTTTGGCCTTTTCTGCCACATTCATTGATTGCCTAGCCAGCTCCCAGTAACTGACCTGGCCTGAAGCCGTCTTAATAAGGCAGACGTCATTTTGCTGCCCGTATGTCGAGTGACACTCTTAATAATAATTAGACTGTGTAGAAGCTCTGCTGACTGGAAGCAGTATGTCAAGCTCATCGTGTGTACTAGCCTCCTGAGTACAACCCTGGTTTCACGAAACTGATGCATGTCAGAATGCATCGTGAACGCTTCTCGATAGCCAGGCGTCTGTCCGCTGCGTTCCATCGCCTACCTGGCCCAGCGCAAGCTGTCTGCGAGTTGCCCGGGCCAGTGGCGCGCCAGCGAAGAACGCGGCCCGACCAAGAGCGCGGATGTCCTTGCGCTGTCGTCGCAGGCTGCGACCGCGGCTCGGCAGAGGAGCGGGCACCGTTGCCAACGGCGTTTGTGCGTATTTCAGCCGCCGAGCAAAAAAACAAACAAGCGGAGGCACGTGAACGCCGAAAAGAGAGCGCGCTGCGCAGGGGACGATCTTGTGCAAGGCCGCTTGCCTAATGTCCTCCTGTGCCCGACCGCTCGACGGGGACCGGCACCGCGCTGTCACCGCGTGCGCGTCGTTCAGCGTGGCCGGGGATCGCTCACCTGAAGCACCACCTCGACGTCGTAGCAGTTGCCCTTGCTCTTCTGGTGGCCGTGGAAGCGGGACCCGTTGTACAACAGCGATCGCGTGACTCCGGGCTGCTGGGCATTCGCCGGCGGCGGTGGCACCAGGTCCGTCGACGTCCTCACGGGCATGGCTCTGGCGTTCAGCTTGAAAACTTCGAGAAAAAAAAAAAGGGTAGGATGCCGCACCGACGTGCGATCGCGCGTTAGCAATCCGCCATGTTGCGCCGGAAGCGAACGCCGCCTGCCGCGCTCGCCTCCTGACGTTGCTGAGACGCTGAGGTTGAGGAGGCTGCAGTGGCTGCAGTGCTGAAGCACTCGGGGTGAACAAAGGCGTCTACGACTGGTGTGCGTTCGGCGTCTATTTTGGTCTCCCCGAGTTTTGACTGGTGACGTCATGATTGTGTAATACTGCTGTTCGGGGCAATCCTGGCGGAGAGCAGCGAAAATTTGGGCACGTTCTTGATTAATAGATGAATAAACAAATAATGGAAACAAGCACGACGTACACCCAACGCCTAAGCTGGTTAAGAGGCTGTAGATTTTCGACAGTTTTGTTTGTTAACCATATTCCATAAATCCAGAATCCACTTTACTTTTTAATCTAAATCCGAACCAATCCAAACGCGACCGGTCACGAAATTGCTCCGTTTTTCTGATCCTTCGTCACCTTCGCCCCGTTCGTGGATTGTGGTTCTGTCCACAATGCACCGTCCGAAGTGTGCATAAGCGCAAACGTAGTCCGCTTCGAACTTACAGTGCCCAAACTCCTAGGACCGATCTGTGCGCGCAAACGGGACATGATGCTGGGGTTCACTGTGCTCACGGGACGTGCACTCTGTGCCTCTCGCACATCGCTCTCCTGCGTGGTGTCCAGGCGCTTCTACCCAGGTAACCTCGCAGGGCACCAAAGGCCCCAAGCTTACAACCTCCTGACCGTCGGTTGCCTCGCATCTTGTCTTTGCAGCCAAGCGAAAGCGCTTCTTCAAAAACGTGGGAATCGTCAAGTCGGAAGGTATACGCTCAATTCTCGTCCGATATGAATATATAGGGCGACTAAAATAACCAGGCTCAATATAAAATGGGTCGTAAAAATCGGCGCCTGCACGAAGCAATCTACACTTTTCGTTTCGTCAGAGGTGTATGTATTTCACTCGTCGGTGTTATCTTGTAAAATTACAAAACGTAGCTTCCTTTCTGTAAAAATTGGGGCCAAAATACTTTCCAGGGTCAGCGGCGGACGGCGACGCAGAAGACCGAGTTGAGCGTCGGAAGGTGTAGCCGACCAGCGAATCAAAGCAGACAACACGCAGATGAAATCCGTTGGCAGCAAAAGCGCCATCGTTACGCAACCACCTTTTTTTTTTTTTTTTATTTAACTTTTGTTGCATTTTAGAAAGATTATGTTCATTTTAGTACACCACGATCGTCGTGTGCAGTCTCGATTAGAGTTTCTGTCTAGGCTCCCTACGGGAGCCAAAGTTGCGAGTTCATCCCCGTAGCGCCGTCTTTCCTGCACACCATATTGAGCTTGCTCCTCACAAGACTGAATTGGGCGAATAGCGGCGCCGCGTGTTCGAGGCACACGGCGCACTCAAAAGCAAGGGAACGTACGCCGGGGCACGTGTAATGTCTACTTTCCTGCACGGCATTTGATCCTGCTCCTCACATGATCGGATCTCGGCAAATAGCGGCGCAGCGGCACATGGAAAATAGACGCGCATCTCTCGCTCCCACAGGGGCCTATGCAGGAACTCTAGTCTCGATAAGGATATAGCACCATTTATCAATACGTGCGCCAAACGCACCCTGCCACGCGACTCAGTTGCCTTCGTCAACGCCCGCCGTTGTTCCTGGCAAGATTTTTGGCCCAGTTTTTTACAGAAAGGGAGGTACGCTTTGTAATTTTACATGGAAAAACCGACCTGTGAAATACGCCTTTGATGAAAATTTACAATGCTACGTGCAGGTGTTGATTTTTGCAGCCATTTTAGATCGAGCCTAGTTATTTCAGTCACCCTATATATCTTTGTACTTCTCCTTTGTCCGAGTATTTCAGTGAAATATAGCGTCGACATTCCGATGCTGTGTAAAAAAGTGGCATGTTGGAACAACCAGGCACTGCTGAGTGTCGCTACGACAACCGAGCCTTAACAAATGGTTGGTGCACAAAGAGTTCTCGTGGCTATTTATTTTCCATTCATATATTATAGGGTTTGTAAAAATATTCAAGTAAATGGAATAATTGTTACGAAGGCACCGAGAGGCAATCCCAGTCAGTACAGCTCATTCGTCTGCATATTTTTGTTTGTCTCGTCTTTGGAATAAGATTATGAAAATGATCCGGGTTTTTGTGAAAACACAGAGTAAGTTCATACACTACTCCCTTCTCCACATTCAGAGACGCTTTTCGGTGGGCTTGCTGTCTGTACCACTTTTTCTGGGTCGGTGGCCGTCATTCCAGGAGTTCCTTTTCCTAAAATCATGCCTACAAGTTTTTTCACTATTTAAAGACATTGTCTGAGCTGCTTTCTTTTGCTTTTGTTAATTTTTTAATTTGTGCATAAACCCTTTTAAAGGAAGTTGCTGGACTCTCTAGTGCCAGTATTGAACCGTGGTTCGATACTGGCACTAGACAACAACAACAAATTATTTTACAGTACATCTCTACTACCAGCTCTACAAAGCAGCTAAATCCATTGCTCCTCTTCGTCAAATCTTGCTTTGCCAGACACAAACTGCTCAAAAATTGGAATGTCGGAATCTCCAGCATTGAGCGAGTTCATTAATTTTGGAGCGTTTCAAACAAAAAATCAGGTGTTTAATTTTGAAGCTCAGCAATTTTTACACAAAAGGGGAGGTGCTGATAAATTATAAAATTTTGCTCAGTTAAAAGTACCCTGAAAACGTCAAACGGTTACGGCGAAAGTGGTTGAACAGTTTTGTCTGAAACAAAGGAAACACAGTTTAAAGGGGTCATGCGACGGTTTTAGAACTTTTTTGGCAAGCGTGGGTTTCGAATCTCGAGGTCTTACTTCGTGACTCCTGCACATTCCTTTCTTCCTGTGGTGTTGTGTTTTAGTTTGAACACTGACTTTTATGTGTGGCCTTGGCAGCAGCCATGCTGAAGCTTTGCTTTTAAATTAACCTTACCAACATGTTTAGCTTTTAATAATTCTAGCCTTCTTTGACCTCAAGATAAATGGAAGAGCATGCGTTTGGGACTACAGTAAAACCGAGTCATTGCAACCGTGGCCCGACTTCTTGCCGGTGGAACATTGAGCGGTCATGGTCACCGACAGGGTAAGAACGGCGGGGAGGCCTTCGAGTTGTTCCGTCCCCAGCGTGAGCTTGGTACCACCAATGACGCTTTGATGTCTCATGAGCATCAAGCATGCACATGCACCTAAGGTACGGCGGAAGGCAATGTGCGCCGGTCAGAGGCTGGGCTTCCGAAAACTAGCTCGTCTTTATCATTTCTAGGGCCAAGAACTGGCTAGGCGGCCGCTCGCAGAAGACATTGGGGAAGGTTCTTGCTCAGCATTTTTGGAACTGCTGAATCCCGCTGAACGGCGTGTTCCTACCATGCAGGAAAGTTTGAGGTCTGCCTAGACCAAAGGAAGCTGAAGACCCCTCTCGGAAACCATTTCACAGTTCCCAACGAGGCTCTCGCCGTGGCCGTGGCCACGGAATGGGACGCGCAGCTCAAGGAGATCAACCAGCACGAGATGCACCTGGTGAGGCATGCCCTACCCCCTCTCCTTTGCCAAAATGAACCGTGGGGCTAGTTGGGCAAATGTAGCCTGACCTTCTTTGTCTTTTTGTGCGCATTAAAACGTCTGTGCTCATTCGCTTCATTTATTCCACTTGTCCCTGTCATTTGGCGTGCTTTGTGTTCTTGCCCTCGCTTTTAGCCTAGGGACCTCCCAGTTAATGCGACATATGTCCACTTGCTGGGCATTGCTTCTGGGAACGAGGTCACGGTAGTGAACTTGCTTGGAAATTTATGAGCGACGTTATTCCAAACAAGTTGGTTCACTGACAAGTGCCACACATTAGAAGATGTTGTGTGTAGTTTACGAGCTTGCGTGAACTTATCTGGCGAGGCTAGGTGGCGTCACGACTGTTGCACAGTTTTGCCAGATTAATTTACAGAGTGTGCTGGTTACAACCCTATTCGAGGTACAAATCTAAAAAACATAAAATTTTATTAACTTTGTGGGTGCTTAGATGACAGGTCATAAGTCTGCCTTTGAGGGTGCCAGCTTGCATATACTGGACCTGAGATTTTTAATTGATGCCAGAAACATTACTGGTTGTGGGCCTGCTTGTCAGTACTGCTTCAATTTCTGAGTGGGCACAACTGACTAAGCAGATATCAAAGCACATGGGAACCTTGGCACACTCACCTGAGGCAGAAAACTAATGAGAATGGTATATCTGATGATAGCCATATGCAACAGTAATGACACGGAACACTGAACACTGTGCACATGAGAGCACAAAAGAATTTTAACATAGTTACACATACATAAAGCGGAGGAGTAGTAATGCTAATGATGACAATAAACATTAAATAATATATTAAGAGAACCCACATTTGAATGCAGCTTTCTGTAAGTTTTTTCTAAAATCGTCGTTTGCGCCTTGGTGCACTTATTTTTGCCTAGGGAGCAGCGGGCCAAATCTGCCTTTGCAAATTCGGCCTGTGGGCTTGGGCTTCAAGAACCCTCGAATAGAGTATGCATCTGGGCATTCACTAAGATGTTTGACCCAAAGCACCTGACCCAGAAAAAGAAAAAATACTGTTACCTGCTTTCCCAGCTCCGCTAACCAAGTAGAGCTGGCATGGCAAGGTACCCCGCGCGTGGCAAAATAAACGACTTACTGCGCCACGCGCGCATGGCGTCACTTACGAAGGGCGTTTTGTGCAGACGACCCTGTGCAACACCGTGCTGGACAACCCGTCCCACAAGACCGAGGAGAGCGTGGCGGCCGAGATTCTGGAATTCCTCGAGTCGGACACGCTGTGGTAAGCGAGACTTCGGTGGCCGGAAGGGATCTTCGACCGGCGCGTTTGGCGACCCACGCCGCTTCTGCATCGACGTTGTCAGATGCCCCTATTCCGGCGGTCAGTCGTAAAATTCGGGGAAAAAAGGAGGAGGGAATGTTAGCGTCGCTGTTGTCACAGCGTCCCAACTTCAGATACTGCCGTAGCTTCGATACACTGTCCGACCAGAAAGCGAACTATGGCAAAAAACGGGCGTCTTCTCCCTCGCTGCTGGAAACACGGCAGGCAACGGCCCGATGCTGCTCTGACGTCTTGGGACAGAGATCGAGGTACCGCAAGCGGAGACGCAGTAAACGCACCGGTCGGAGACGTGTTCCGGCCACTGTAGCAACGTTGTCACGGACAATCTGTCTGGAGCGTTGACCCCAATATGTTTCAGCTACCGCATGCAAGAGCCGGAAGAATTGGCGGCGCTCCAGGCAAGTAGCTGGGATCCCCTGCTCCGGTGGTTTGAAGAGAGGTAGGCAACTTTGACTGGTTTTGAGATTTGCCTGTAGCAGTCATCTTGTCGCTTAGACTTATTGATGCCAGCTACCTGAATTTTTATTCGAAATTGCGGAAAACGCCTTCCATTCTCCAGAAATATGAAAACTGTCGGTGAGAAAGCGAAACGACATCACCCGAGCTTCCCGACGCTTTATCTAAAGCCAGGAAAGTCAAATTTTTTTCATCGTAGCTATTGCCCGGTTGCACCCACTCTGCACCAGGAAACAACACGGCGGCACCAACGAGACACTCGGGGAATGGAAGGTTGCTACTCTCGGGCGTAGCGTATCTAGGAACCCTAGAACAGGGTCCCAAACACGCTTTGACCCCCTAGGAACACCTAGGACATGGCCTGCAAGCATTTCGCGACTGCAAGCTCCGGTCGGCCATGTCTCGAGCGCGCATGCACCGTAAATCCCGTGAGTGCCTCGTGTCGTCAATCTCTTAATTTTCGAGCACTGTTTTACCTCCGTCACTGTTTCTCGCGTTAATCACCTGTTGAGAATCCTGCTACTAAGCACAAGTGCGAGCTTCACTTAGGAGCATCTTCTCACAATAGTAAGCTGGGTCTTCCAGCTTTAACATCTGCATGTCTGAAAATCAAACGATGCATAAGCAGCAAACAAATACCACGGGAGTGTGAGTCTTATATGAATATCTTTTATCAAAATTCCACAAAAATATAAAAACTGGTGTATAAAGATTTTTTTTTTTTTTTTTAGGGGAAAGTTGAGTGTCAGAGAAGCAGACTGTACACTCTCATTTTATCGAAAATTGCCGCCGTATCCTTGGAGCAGCGCCCTTTAAAATATTGTTATCACACCAGGTGGGAGTCCAAGGTAGTCGTATAAACTATTCAAAGCTGAAGATAATCCCTGGCAAAACTGTGAGTTTCTAAGAAGCAGATAGCCCGAGGTCCCTTCTTTACAACATTTCTGGCAGTGTGAAGCCCCAATGTTGTTTTTCTTCGCCTCAAAAAATTTTCATCCTTCCTGCTGGCCCACAACCATTTTGGAGTTGGATTAGGACATCTGGCCCCATGACGGAACGAGTTTAATATCCCCGCTTTAGAACTGTCTAGGGTCGCCAGTGTCACGCTCAAAGCCCAGTTTGTTGTGAAAGTGGGAACGCCCCAATGACCTCTTTCTCTTTCCCCGCAGGCACGGCGTGAAGCTGGACACGTGGAGCGACCTGGCCTCGTCGAGTCTCCCGGAGGAGACGTCCAGCGCCTTCCTCAGGCACCTGCTCTCCTACTCCCTCTGGGGACTCACCGGTCAGTGCATGGGGCTGTCTTCCCTGCCTCTCGATTTGGGAATGAGGGAAGGCTGTTCGTTAAGAGGCCATGCAACAAGTTTTGTACTTTCAGTAACTACTACCGAAGAATTATTCCTTGACTGTTGCAACCTGTGAGACAAGCATCAGTTTTGTGTCTTTACATAATGGCAGTCACAGAAAAGAATATGAGAAAAACGAGCAAGGTTTACTTCCTCAACTCGCACCCAAAACGAGCGACCGTGTGATCTGGAGCCGATTATATGCCACCAGTGTCTGTCATACTCATGCAATCAGGTTGGCGAAGCACAGGACACGCACTAAGTTCCACACATTGTTCCCATCGTCGAAGTGATCGGGCTTGAGCGACTACCGAAATGCGTGTAGAGGCATTAATTGTCACGAGCTCCAAATGAGCGTTTACGCAGCGCTCACTATATTCGCAATTCCAACACCCTAAAGGTGGCGGGGTGGTAGTTCCTAGATGGCGGAAAAGACAGGGATAGATTCTCCAGGATTTCCCGTGCGCCCGCCCGTTGACACTGGTCAGCGCGCTAAAAATGATTTGTCTACAAATGCGAAGCGGTTGAGGGATCATACTACAGGTGACGGAGATGGTGATGCACGTTACCAAAACAAGCATGCTGATATTTAAAAGTTGCAGAAACCTCACCTTCTGAAGCTTTGTGGTGGGTGAACGCGTTTTAGGTGGGGGCCACGTCACTGTTTGTGGCAGAATATTTTTGAGGGTGATGAAGATATTGTGTTTGTGCTTTGCCTGGCCATTAGTGCTCTAAAAAGTGAGCCGCGCACGGTGACCGTCAAGCTTCGGAAGAACAGCGTTCACAGTATTGGCTTCTTTGTGTCACAGTCTCGCAACTCGCTGCTCACCGTCTCGGTTTTAGTGCATTGCAACACGTGATCAAACTGCTAATGGTTATTAATAGGAAGTTTGTTACTGCAGGCTAATGTGCAGTGCAGCATTACAACTGGAAGCTCGCGCTGTGCCTTTGAAGCAACATTTTCAGCGCACGCCAGGAGCGTTGCCGTGTTCACGGTAGCTTGCGGTAACACTCTGCTAAAACTGCCTACCGTAGAATACCGCGCATCCGCCCATTCCACATTAAGCGCCCATATCCAAATTTCTAAGATATGAAAAAATGTGCACAGTACATTTATATGTAAAATTGATGATCGGACAAGCGCCCATCCCCCATTTTTTTGCGATTATCTCTATATTTTGGGTGGGCGCTTGCCCGGTATTTTACGGTGTTACCATAATCGGCGTGTTTAAGGGTTTTATTTATTGCTTTATCGAAAATAAATATTTGAATATACCATAGATTTTTCGTACCGTGTTATTTGCAACATTGCGGCACCTCTCGCAATAACTGCCCGCTCTAAGTTCTCGTCACGAACGGCTGGCTAACACAGACGCGCTTAAAATGCTTTGGGCATTTCTTTATTTGCTTTGTAATTACCTGAAAGCAAGTATGGGTATTCTGTCTTTTTAAAGTGTTTGGAATAAATGGTAATGTTCCTTGTAATGGCCTTAAAACGCGAACCCCTTCCCGATGTGTATTGCTCGACATACCATTGCGCGATGAGTTTTCTCCTACTTGTGGCAAAGAATAGACTTCATAGACCGTATGCTAAAGCTTTATATTACTAGTGGGAGTGTTTGCTGTCACGTTGAGCACAGATTGAGCTGGTGGCCATGCACAAGACCAGAAATCCGCAGTGTATGCAATACAGGAAAAGTCTCTAGATTAGAGATCCCAGTCCTTCGTGCAGCGCTGTTGCAAGGGGGAGCACAAAAATTTCTATTTTAACGCGCTCACTTTTTTCATTATAACGGCTTCACGCATCAAGGCCGACAGTCCCTGCTACCGTCTCTGCACTACCGCCGCTGCCGCTGCCGTCCCTGCTCCTCTAGTTCTCAGTTCGTCCGCGGGAGGGAGGGCAGCGGGCTGGAGTTACAGATAAGCTGTGTTCACTGTATGTCACCACGGGAATCGCAAAGCTCGATGAAATCCTGGGGATGGCGTTGTTGACAGTGCCAACAATGCAATTCATACAACTTTATCATCAAGTTTTGCGAAAGCTAGACTGAAACCGTGCAACATCACTGTAGAGCAACGTGTAATAGATTGTGCTACTACTGCTTTTGCCACTATTGACCAACACATTGTTTACAAACAAGCCCGCGTTTGCCCACCAGGCGAGGGCACTGCGCGCGCGCAGAAACCAGATTTGGCCTAGGTGAATCAGCTGCGCATGCCCAGTGCCGACAGCAGAGCCACCGCAGCGGCGTGACGTCAGAGAGTTGAGTTGGTGTATAGCGCAAAAAAAAGCAAACTTTGTCAGAAAGAGGGGTGAATAGTGCAGGCTGGCTGGTGAATGGTCATACTTATAAGACACCGAGACAAGGGAAAAAAACAAAGAGAAGGAAAAAAAGGACACCACAATGACTTCTTGTTCTATCGAAAATTGCCAGCACATCGCCAGGACAGAGCCCTTTTGAATTTTGTTATCACATCAACTATGGGTTCAAAGTAGTCATATAAACATTTCAAAGCTAAATAAATTATCAGCTAAACTTAGAGTTTACAAGAAGCAGACAGCCTGACATCCCTTCCCTTGAAAATCTGGCATGAAAACATTTTCTTCCTTCTCTCGCCCTTCCCTTTGTCATTGTGTTGTCACTTTATCTTTTTTCTTCTTCTTTTCTCAGGGTTTTATGGGTGTGCAAATGTTTTGCCTATCAGAATTCATGGGGCGGTATCGGTCAAGGTTGGAGTGTCTTATTTTGTGTCATCTTTCCAAGGGCACCGTGACATCTGGCACGCATTTCTACTTACCTCTGCTTGGCATTTCAGTGAGAACCTAGGTTCGGGTGCGGTGCACAGAATAAGTCTTCGACCGGTGTATTTAGCATTCTTACTGCCCATGCATCAATAGTAGTCCCATAGTGGCAACAAATGACGTCAGAGTAACCGGCATATCATGGTGTCGGAAGCCGCGCTCCAGGCAGTTGGTCGTAGAGGCACCGTTGAAACGTATGAGAAATGCTACAGTCGCCATCATGGCACCCCACCCTGTGACTGTCCACCATGAACTGTTGGGCCAGAGGGCGGCCTACAGCGGAACACTGCCACATCCAATTTTACTGCCGTGACACCGCCAGAGTTACGGCGAGCAGCGGCGTGACAAAGTGTTACGTCACAAGTTGAAATCGGGGTGCCGTAACTTAAGGCCATCTCCCAACCGGCTGACTGCCCCACCGTACTTCCGCAGGGCTCCTGTACGCGACGGAGAGCCTCAAGTCTGCCGTGCTGTGCATGGCGGCCGTGAGTCGCGTCGTCGACGTGGACCAGGCCGTGTCTCTGTCGAGGCTCGAGACTGAGTTCCAGGTGGGTCCTGTGGTCGCCCAGCCGATATAGCAACTCAGTGGTGAAGTTTGCTTTGACAGGCAGCACCATCTACGGGGAATTTTGCAATTCTAATGCCGTCCGTAGCCCGAATCATTGCACTCTAGCTCGAAGTCCGAGTAGACATCTGGTCTGCCTGTTCTAACAAACAGAACTTTTTTTAGACTTAGGCTAGGTGACGCAAGCTACAACCCGTTACAAAGGGTATAGCTAGTAGCATCCATACAAAACGCAGAGTGTTCTACATGTTCCAAGAAACCTTTTGCAAGGCATGTATTTGCTGTCCGCAATGCCGAAAGGAATGTCAGGAATGGGTTGCACAGAAGCTGCTGCAGCAGACGATGGAGGTAACACGGGCACGTAAGTGAAGACAGTGAAGCAACTGTGCTCATTTTTTTCCCTTCGCTGTCATGGGGCAAGGAGGAGGATGCAGGGCGTGCCCACAATAGACCGATCTCACCAAGCGTTCGGCGCATGCGTAACGCCGCCATAACTTTAGTTCACTGGAGACAAACAGCAGTGCAAGGGAGGGCTCCTGCCGTCTTGTGCTTTTCAAGCGCAGAGCTCCAGCGAGTTTGTCGCACGTGCAAAAAGACTAAAGTTGCCTCGAGGCATTGCGGCAGCGGTGGCATTGTCAAACTGGCTGGTGAGATTGGTCTATTGATTCCACGCTTTGCCGTGTTGTTTTGTGAGTTTTGCAAAATGACTTATCACAGCACAGGTCGTGCATTTGGGAAACTCTCCGAGCCTCATTGGCTAACCTGTTTGGGAATGCCGACTCTCATGTGGTTGGCGAACAAGCGTACTGGACCATGCCTGTCCATAGACTATATGTTCAAAACAAAACAAAAAGAAATGCATAAATGCTAGGAACAATCAATGAGCGAGGTTTCGCTCCCGTTCGTCGAACATTCAATAAATGCGAGGCCAGCTATGTCTATTGATAACACATGGGCTAACTATAACAGCAGTAAAACTGTCCTGTTTCACATGGTTCACAAACAGCTAGGCCTTTGTGAATGTGGTACACAAAGAGCTAAGTTGTCATGACCGTGGCGTCAGCCATGAAAACACCGTATCTTTGCAACCTCGCACTTGCCCGAGCCCTAGGTTGACCCCCTGGTGCGTCGTCTCTTATAACCGACGAGCGAGGAGGTTTCTGTGAGCCACCTCCAGAGGGCGCCGATGCGTTATCCATTGGCTAGAAGAGCAAACGGAGGTCAAGAGCCGACTTCGGCTCTCGCGAATTGCCCCACGAGTATCAAGCCAGGGAGACGAGCACCCTCGTGAGGTGACGGGGTGCTATATCTCCCACCTCGGGCAGAGAAGCTGGCTGTCTGCATTTTTCTTACATTATTGTTCTGGTCTCTACGTCGCCCAGAGAGCGTTATTGTAAGGGGTTACGTAAATTAAATACAGATTATGCAAAAAAATATAAACTATATGCACTTAAAAAAATAAGAAGAAAAGCTTTATAACAACATCTACCATGCACCTTGTATGGCTGAGAAGAATATGAGAAGGGAAAAATATTCACTAACCAATCCCTGAACCTGAAGAGGCCCTACGTTGCGGAAACGAGTTGGTCCCGAAACGTAGGGCCCCTTCACATTTAGGGATTGGTTGGTGAATACTTTTCTCTTCTCATAATTTTATCCCAATGATAGAGTCTTGTGTCAAACATGTTTACTGAAAGAAAAAAAAAGAAGAATGAATTGACAATTTCAGAATGAAGGCAGTTCCAGTGGTGAATGTTGAAAGGAAAAAAAAGGGAGCAGAAGCATTGATATTGTATAAAATTCAATGCATAGCTGCGGGAAAGAAGGGAAAAGAAGGAACGCGGACCGCTCGATTGAACATGCCATAGCTACACGGGTTGTCTCACGCAGAACGTGGTGTGTTGCAGACGAGTCGCTGGGGCAGCGTGGAGTGGGCCCATGACCTCGACCGGGAGCAACTGAGAAGCCGGGTCGCAGCCGCGCTGCTCTTTGTCCAGCTGACGGGGGAGTCGTCGAGCATCGTCCACAAGGCCACGGCTGCAAAGGCTTGACTGCTGCGTCGACCGTGTCGGACTGTGCTCACCGTAGCCGCTTTGGATAGTGAAGAACAAGTTCAAGGTTCACCCCAACGTCTATTGTGGAACACTCCGATCTGGCGCAGAGCATGCACCGATCCCGCGCGCACGTTTAGTTCGGCGTCATTGGCGACGAGACGCTTCGGCGCTGCTCACTTATGGCTAGTTCGCGAAACCTGGGACTGCTTACGACAGATTGCCTGAACGCTTCTTGGAAAGTATTACGGCGAGACAGACAATGGTGCCATCCGTCGATGGCCGTGAAATGCGCAACATTTATGTGTATGCTTTTTTTTGTGTACATCATTCTTTCTTTTTGACTTAAAAATCTTTTGACGAGGTGTAGATAGTACATACATTTGATCTATCAAATAGTACTGCAAAACTTTCACTGTAGTGAAACGCAGTTCTAGTGTTGCCTGGTAGATGGCGCAAGCGTGCAAGTCCGTTCTCTCGCCGTAAAAGGTTGCAAGAACTCGGTCGTAAGCAAATGCCTGCGAGTGAATGTCCCCTTTGTGGTTCGTATCGGCGACGTTGCAATCTGGGTTATTGGTCGCAAACGACAAGTTGGACGGCGTGTGCAGAAAGCATGGCCTTGGAATAATCGTGTCCTCGAACCAAGACCGTCAAATTGGACGGTCCGACGTTGTTCTTCTTTCAGGTGATGGATGCGGAATTAATATCGGTAGTTACGTCATAGTGTGCATTTGGACAATCATGGAAGGCTGACCGTAGTGACGCTTCCTGATTGTGCATGTCCCCAACGGCAGTTGAAGGAGTGCTGGGCATGCCTTACGATGTCCACACTTTGCGATTCGTTTGTCAACGTTATTACCGGCGAATACCGCAGTCTCATTGGCTGCAGAACCATAATGAGACGACTTACCACATCCTGCACTTATTAAGCTGACAGCGACTCTAGAGACCTTGCTATTTGGCGCCACTTATGATGTAGCGATCCTGATACAGTGGAATCTCGTTAATTTGAACCCGAGGGGTACCAAAACTTTGTTTGAATAATGCAAAGTTTGAATTACCGGGAGTTTCCTTCCTAGAAACACATAGGAGGGGACCTGCATGTTAGTTTGAATTATTCGCAAGTTTGAATTAAGAGGGTATGAATTAACAAGATTCCACTGTACCCTATTACCCTCTGATATTTTTGATTGAAGTGTGTTTGATAGGATGTCGGACGGGACGTTGTCGCGGATGGAAGAATCTCGACAGGTGTAAACTGAAAATAAAGGTTTGATCGGCGAACTTGTGCCGGAAACAAAAAAAAAGAATGAGCTTCGAAACAGCAGCAGCGAACGTCATGGCATTGGCGTGACAGCTGGCTGGAGCGGCTTGGAGAGCGAGCAAGTTGTCGTCGGTAGAGTGACTTGGGCCTTCTTTGATGTGTCCGTCAGAGATTAGTCTGTCACTCAGAATTCCTACAAAAGCAGCTGTCCTCTTTCTTCTGCCTGTGGCTTTGACGGCACTGTATGCAACTAGTGAGATAAAGAACAATCGCATGTTTCCCTCCGCACGCTGATTGGCTCACTGGAACTGTAGCCTTTGCCATTTGTGAAGAAAACACCGCTATCAGACGAGATAATAAGGATAATAATATGTGTTTCATTTTGCAAAGAATTTTGCACAAATCTAACCTGCAAAAGCAATAATTGCTTTTCTGTGGGGCAAGGCTGGCCTTAGAAAAATTTACTAGAAGAACAATGAACAATAGAAAAACGCTGTTCACCATTAGCAAAACACTGTTAACCATTAGCAAACACCTTTTTATGTTATGAAAACAAACCACCATATATACATGGTGATTAAGTAACATATTTTATTATTCTAAAATTAAAAAAAAAAACAAGCAATAGAAAACTGTGTGCAAATAGTAAACACATGCTTTATACCATGCAATTAAATGACGAATTCTATGATATTGAAAGTACTCGAAAACAAACATACACAAAGATGTAAATCCTGTTTTGTACTCCTGACACCATTTTGAATGAAAAAACTGAGTGCGCAGGCGAGCTGGTGGATGTTGATCATAATGTAGAAAACCCGAGACTGTGGTAAAAGCAGGGAAACGGTGTCGGAGAAGAAAGACAGGGGAAAAGAATGTTTTGAGACGTTCCTTTTCCCCTGTCTTTCTTCTCCGACACCGTTTCCCTGCTTTTACCACAGTCTCGGGTTTTCTACATTATGACCTTTTTTAAGTTTGAGTTTTGGGTGTCTTTGCATCTTATTGGTTCAAGTTTCTAACGGACAAAGAAGGCTCGAAGAACAAGGCCGCTTACGTCTCGTCAGCTCAGTCAACGAAGAAAAAATGAGGACAAGGAAACCGGAGGGAGCTTCCCCAATGGGTAAGACACCTAAATTGGATGGATAGCAACAAGCCTTGTTTTACTTGCCGTTTGTATGTATTACTCTTTTCCTTCTTTTCTCGACGCACACTTTCTCTAGGGCTTGAGGCCGCCCAAGAAGCTCATGAACCCTCTGTTCACATGATCAGCACTGACCAACTGTGCATGCTTTTTCGGCATGCATGTGTCGTCTGCTACAGATGCACGGTTTTTCTCACTACCAATTTTTTATGAACATCTTATCTGTGCCAGACATTTTTGAAGAATTATTGTTCTACCAACTTCTAGCGATACCCTTGAAAAAATGAATGAGCCTGTTCATAATTTCAGTCGGACCATTTTTAAACCAGAAGGTTCTTATATGACTCGAGAGCATCACAAAAAAACGGTGCACATACAGCGATTCTCTAAATTTTTCAGTTACCTGACACCAGCCAATGGGAATGAGGCAGCACTGGTACCTCATTCACTAGCCGGAATAAGCGACCATATCACCTAGCAACAACCAACTTATACCCATGCCACATGGGCAACTCGAATGCCATTTACAACGAATGACATTCGTGTGATCAACGAATTGGCACGTGATCTGTCGCGCGTGAAACGCCCCACGCTCGGAGTGTCGTGTGCTGATTGGCCGATCGTTCAAATGTCATTCGTTTTAAATGGCATTCAAGTTGCCCTTGTGGCACGGGTATTAGTGCATTTTTTACTGCATATACTGATCATGAGTATCTGTAAGATTAAGATACATTAACGGTGTGATAGGCTAACGTCTTGCACCATAAAAGGGCCAACCACTCAGTTTGGCAGATATGATTGGAACCTTATACACTTTTTGATAGAAATGGGCTCTACTGATGGACAGCGCTTAGCAACACCTGCTTTTATTTTTTTCAGGTAGCTTCAAAGCATTCACGTCAATTCCTGTGATTTTTGTGAATACAAGGCATTCGTAAACTTGATGGGCTCGTTTGATATTGATTCACCTGCGGCAGCCTACATTGGTGCAGAAAAGTAGCATGGTCTGGTGCAGAAGAGTGCAATATACAATGTAATTCTGCGTTTTCTTTTTGTTTGTTTTATTAAGATGGGCTGCATTTGTAGATTAAGTACAGTGGTGTGCACCGTGTGCAACTAGTGTAGAAGATGTGGGTACATCGAAAGGAGGCCAGTTAGCAACACAAAAACTGTTTTGACAGGGAACATCGTCTTATGGAAATAATGTAAATTAAAATATTTTTCTATATTTTCACGGCGAACTATACTTCGTTGCAAGTTAAGAAAAGTAGAACAGGTTCCTTCAGTAAAGCCCTTCACTCTTTCCATTTTAGCAGAGTGAATGCCGTTGAAGGACCTCCATGTCTCTCCTTCTCTCCAGCATTTGCTCTGCTGAACTGGAGAGAAGGGACTCGGGACGAGGGCTTTGTGGAAAGACTTTGTACGACTTTTCTTAACCTGCAACAGGAAATGACGATCAAAACTATTTTCAGGTCCTAAAATAAGCGACGCCACATAGTTGAAAACGTTTGACAATTGTGGGTGTCAAAATAGGTAGAAATTATTCATGCTCGAATGTGATTTTTTTTTAATTCCCGTAATTACTGAAGTGGAAGCCTGGGCAAGTTGGTATGACGTACTTAAAAGGTTAAAACAGCGCAAAAAAACGACGGACAGGGTCTGTGTCCTTCTTTACCCTGTCCGTCCTTTCTTGCGCTGTTTTAACCTTTTAAGTATCCCGTAATTAATTGAATAATACAGTATTATTCAAATTTGTTGGATTCGACGTAGAACTTGGAATAACCGCCACCTACCACCACTTAAAGCCCTTTTATCCTGGGAAAAGTGCAAAGTGGCGCCATTCATTGTTGCAGAAA
Source organism: Ixodes scapularis (assembly GCF_016920785.2). Lineage (NCBI taxonomy): Eukaryota > Metazoa > Arthropoda > Arachnida > Ixodida > Ixodidae > Ixodes > Ixodes scapularis. The sequence goes on from NW_024609881.1 coordinate 24,936,953, forward strand.
TGCTCGAGGCACGTGCCGCGCGCCACTTCTGGGATATTCATGGCGTCTGAAATCTAGCTCAGTGCTGCGCTGTGCCGCCATGATCTTCCCAAGGGCTGCAAGTTGCACGTGCCTCATGCATCGAAGAACCTTGCGCTACTTTTGAAACATGAAGGGGCTTTACCACCACCAACCCCGCCACTACTACGCGAACCGAAACCTCTTTTTTAGCTAACCTTGGCATAAACGACGACATGATTCTGACAACCAATACCAAAAGGAAAGCCGAAAGGATCCAATCCAATCCAAATCGTAGTTGGCGGAGTTGTGTGTGAAAAGAAATACACGTGCAACGTTGAAACCACGTTGTTTACAGTGTGAAGCGAAAAGTTTGTTACCGACAGCAAAATCTATTCAAAGCTTCAAGCGCCTTCTGACACAATAATGGTATGTTCCATGAAATTTACTGTTTTGTTGAAGACGCGAGAGTTGACTTCGCAAAACCTCCGTTTGCCGGCGGCTACCGCCGTAGGCCTACCAATGAAACGTTCAAAATACGATTATGTGAAGAGCGCGCCGCAGCTACCCCGAGCGTGCAGCCAGGACCCCGTCTGGGCGTGGAGTCCTACCCTGCGTAGATATGATTACCGCCTTTGAGGAGGATTGCTATACGCCGTCTCTGCTCGCCATCGTCAGCACCTCACTGGATAGAAGCGCCGAAGGCCGGACAAACTGAAGGAGGTAACGACAACAGCGCTCCTTGTTGCCGTTACCTCCTTCACTTTGTCCCTGTCCTTCGGCGCTTCTATCCAGTCATGAATCAACGAGCCCAACTGGACATTTTGTTGCACCTCACTGAGCTGCACAGTGTCATCGCGTTATCATTAGATTCGACTCGGCACGCCTTCATGACATCGATGATGGAGAAATTAATGACGCTAATGCCAACTTGGCCAACTATCCATCCCCTTGAGGGAGAGATGGGATCGTGTGACTCCCATCACCATGTTGTATTGCGCGGGCCCTTTAAAAGTGACAGGATCACGTGACTTGGTGGCCACGAGTTTGTCGTTAAACCCCAGCTGTGCCCCTCCCCCCCCTCGCAGTGCAGGCAAAATGCTCCAGGTATGCGAGATTTTTCACTCTCCTTCTTGTGGTTCCTACTCATGGCATCTCAATGTATGGTTCCGTGGTGAAAGCTTGGCCATCGCATTCTTAGAACTAACTCCGAAACAGTTGGCGCTCTAACAGTACTTTTATTTCCATCGATGAAATCAGATTTAATATCACTAAAGACGTCATAGTGAGTGTTTGGCCGATCGGGGAAGGTCGACCAAAGCGACGCTTTTGCTTGTGCACGTCGCCAGCTGACTGTTGCAACAGGAATTGGGTGTGTGTAGTCCAGTTGTCAGGTGTGTAGACGAAACGCTGCTCATTTCCAGGGGTAGAATGGCGAATTGTGGTCACAGCAAAAACACCAACCACAGTGTAAAAAGGCCCGGGTGTAGTAGCGCCGTTTCTGGAGGTGTTCAAACTTTTGTCCAAGTTTCTCATGCATGCCACCAGATGGCACCATGGTTGTCAAAGCCCACAAAGGACCTTCTGCTACGCGGGGAGTGAACCATTTGTCGACTACAGCGAAGCTTTGCACGCGGTAAACTGAATGCGACAGTTAAACATGGCACTTCGAAATGGCGGTGGATATTCCTGATGTTGTGTAAGGCTACTGACCATTCCAAAGAGGGTCTTCTGGCCGTTGTAATTTTTGGCGCTTTTGTGTATGGCACCCGCTTTCTTTACAAAGCCAGAAATTCGAACCTGCTGTACTGTTCAGATCACGCACTGGGCTGAGGAACGGTAATGTTGGAGTGTAAAAAACAGGACCTCAGATTAAGCGCACTACTCACGTGCAAGGAGCTTAGAATCAATCGCAATGGATAGGATGCTGAAGTTCTCTTGTTACAGCAATATGCTATTTGCTTATTAAGTACCCCCCGATTCCACATCAGGCGAAGTGCTTAACTCGTTTGCACAAACGAGTCTACTTTAAAATAGAGCAAAAATAAAAATGATGCATTATTCGCATACTTTTTATGAAGGTCGACGTTTCATCGCACTGAAAAAACTGTCACTCAAGCTTTCACGCACGTTAGGAACACAACTCGTACGCAGCGCTGAGCGCTGTGTGAGAGTCAAAGCCAATCGGAGCTCGGAGTGATATACAGTGAAATGCAGCTTGAACAAACTCCAGTTAAACAAACTGTTCAGATGAACAAACTTGCAACAATAAATACTTGGGAGGGTTCCTCAAGTCCTACCTGACAGAGTTTTCGTGTTACGCTTCGTCGAAAAAGTTGTACTTCGTCGAGCGTGACTATCTTGGGTTGAGGCCTAGGCGCTCCACAAGCATAGCTGAAAAGTAACAAATACATTCCAACCACAAATCTATGCTTCACAAGGCCTCTTCCCTGCGAGCGCTTTGGGCTGCTTTGCCACGTCCAACCACTTGTCTGCCAGTAAGGTTGGAGGCAAAAAGGATATGAATGTGATATTGTCTCTACCATTTAGTTACTCTAGTTACTCTAGCCTGCTCCTCAGGTTGTGGCAGTTTCTTGCTCTCCGAATTTCTGCTCCAGAGAGAGATATTGATGGAATGAAGCCCTGCAAAAGAAAAACGCTTTCAAACAATTAATTGCACGGTGCACCAGCGACACTTCTGGTGCCCCCTCCTTGGTTGTTGAGTCAATGAGTCCCCTAAAGGCCCAAACAAGCGCTTAATTGGTGTCCATGTCTCCGCTTCAGCACGCGACTGGCGATGAAGAGGGCAACTGCCCCCATGTGGACGTGCGCCCACCTGCGTCAGTCGGGCGCTACGCAGGGTCAACAGCGTGTTGGCACTGCACACGAGAAGGTTATTTAGAGCTTATAAACCTTCAGTTTTAATTTTACATTAAAGATTACTAACTGTTGATCCAAAACAGTCATATACCTTGCTGCGTCTGCTGCACGTTGACCAATCAGTGAAAGCTGGAAATGATGCCTAGCAAGTCAGTTCCAGCGTTGACGACAAGATCTGGCCAAAACGGACATTGACACTTCGCGCGCGTCGCATTGTTGCAGACGTTCTCAAACGATGCATCTGGATGCATCTGGATGCGGAGAGACGCGGACACTGTAGAGATGCGCGAAAAACTCCTTACATGGTCGGGGCTTCACAATGACCGGCGTTCTTCTGTGTCCCCAGGCAGACGAGGTGAACCCCAAAGCCTACCCGCTTGCGGACCCGGAGCTCACAACCAAGATCCTGAATGTTGTCCAGCAGGCCACCAACTACAAGCAGATGAAGAAGGGCGCCAACGAAGGTGAGGTCGTGAAGGGGCAATTCGGTACCGCCGGGAATATGAGGCTCGTGCATTGCTTCGCCGTCGGTGGACCTCAAACCTGCCCGAGCGGCAAGTGTGTGCGTCTTGGCTTCGCCACATGCCATACTGCGCTCACCCCTATGCTGACATTGCTGTGGAAGCTATGTGCCCGTTGGATGAGCCGTGTGTATATCTTTTGCCACGTGATCACGCTCCTGGCTCATGCTCAGGCGCAGAGGGCAAAGTTGAAGGGGAGGCGGTTGCTTAGTCTGGCGAGTGTGTAGCTCTCACTGAACCTTCAGCTCAGGGCTGAACAAAGTATAGTGTTGCACCCGTTGTGAGACACTTAAAAGGGCAGTAAAGTGGGTCTATTTATGGTCATAACTCATTCTATGGACCTTGAACATTCTAAGAAACCCGATTGATACGTGTCCGATTTCCCGAATTAAAACAGGATCAAAGGTCACAACGCAACATTTTTATACAATTCGGCACAGACACGAGAGCGTTTCATTGGACGTGCGACGGCCAATCGCGAGCGATTGCTTCTTGTGCAGCGAGGGGCCGGACCAAGGACGGGCCGTTTCTTGAATGTGTGCAATCCACTCGCAATTGGCTATCGCACGTCCGACAACACTCACTGGTTTCTTTGCCGAATCACGGAAAAACAGGTGTGTCGTGATCTTTAATCCCCTTTTAATTTGGGGAAGTTGGAAGCTTGTTAATCTAATCTCGGGTTTTTCTAAAATGCTTAGTGCCCGTAGATCAAGCTGGGGCCATAGATGGTTTCGGAAACCACTTCAGTGCCCCTTTAAAGGGGTAGGGAAATGAAATTTCGGCGCTCATTTTCTAGCTTCAATGTGTTGCATCTTGCACTCTAACCTCAAGAACACCAGTCTTCCGTTGAAAAGCACAAGAAAACTAATTTTAAAGCTAAATAAATGACTTTCAATGTGCACCTGATGGATGCATGCGGAGCCTATTTAGGAGGTAGTCTAGCAACGTTGTGGAATCTGCTACGTAGTCGTGACGTAGCAGATTCCTTCGGAGCAGCGCCGCTCTTTGGCATTTCAACGTTTTCCTTCTTAGCTTTCCTCCTGAACTCACAAATCGCGTATTTACCAACGGTCCAAGAAGACGGTAAGGAAGGACTCCCCTCTTCCTCGGACCCTCGTTCGTGCAACCGGAAACAACCATTCTCCCCCTAGAAGATTAGCCCGTCCCTCAAAGCTCGAACAAAAGTTGCTTTCCTCACCCCGTTCAGCCCTGAGCTGACAGTGTTGTGGAAGCTACGTGCTCCTTGCGCCAGTCACACGCTCGTCACCCCACGGCTACTTCGAACAGCTCGGTTGTAACGCGTTGACACTATTGACACCACCACAACGCTGACAACGCCACCAAGGGCAAAGCTCATAACCACGTCTGCCTTGCTACTCCACGAACGCGGGAAATCTTTTCTTTCTGTTTTTGTATGCGCCGGATATCCCATGACGCATCGCGCTCTCCGTTCGCTTCTCTTCGAGCGCTTGCTCGAGTGCACCGTTTGGAACGAAAAATATAGCCAATCGTTCAAAATACAAACGTGTGATTATCATTTACGGTTATTATACGACATGCTTGACTCATTTCCGAACGAAATTTGAATATTTCAATTTTTGTTTCCGTACCCCTTTAAAGAAGTGTGAACGGCAACGTGGATGCAACATGGTTGGCACCGATGTTACCGCCGTAGAATACCGCGCATCTGCCCTGTCCACATTAACCGCCCATTCCCAAATTTGTAAGGTCTGAGAAAATGTGCACAGTACATTTATATGTAAAATCAATGGCTGGACAAGCACCCATCCCCCATTATTTCAAGATTATCTCTAAATCTTGAGCGAGCTCTTGCCTTGTATTTTACGGTAGATCGTTTCAGTCGTAGAACTTTCCATGGACGTCGTTCCTTGAAGGACGTTAAAAACCGTGTCCATATTTTTGTAATGGTAGTGCACGTCGTTTGCCTCAGTCGCCGACGAGGTGAGGACGGCTGGGAGGAGCCTCGGTCGTCCCTCCTCCAGCGCGAGCTTCCGACCTTCGTCGACCTTGAGCGCGCGTGCGCAACCAAAGTACAAAATAAGGCATGGGGTACCTGGTGAAGACTGGGCAGTTGAGAGGCTTTCTCTGCCGTTCTCATTCTGCCAGCGACTATGCGGTGTGCAAGTCGGTCTGCTTCTTGCACAGGGATCGCGGTGACGTCGGAACGCCAAGCTCCGATTGGTTCGATCGGAAGGATAGTGGGTAGCCCCCGAGGCAGCTAGCATCCGGGTCTACCCACTATCCTTGCGATCAGAACCAATCAGAGCGCAGCGTTCTGACGTCGCCGCAACCCCTGCGCGGGACACGGGCAAACTTGCGCTCCGCATAGCTGTAAGTTGTGTACCGAAGCCAGATATTATCAGCTCTGCGCTTTATTTTATACTACGGTTAAATGGGTAAAAGTTCTTTTGTAGGCATTGAGGCGAATCTACGGTAAATGCATTGCGAGTGTCTTGCACCTTTAGCGGGCGAAGATTTGAAGCGTGTCTCGATACCCACAGTGATCCAAGGGAATGTGTTTTTAATGGAATAAGTAGCTTCTTTTTTTTTAAACGCTAAAATGCACATAACAGCCTCGCAAATTTTGAGAGTATTTTCACTTGAAGGCACAAAAAAAAGTATCCGACAACAGCAATAATGCCTCCTACTACAGTACATCCGTTCGCTCACAGACAACACGCGAAGAAGCCACCTCTCTAGACCAAAGTTCCACAACCAAGTTGATGTAACAACATTGAACGGTGCCGCGTAGGTTCATTAGTGATTGCTTTATACGAGGAAAGGCACCAACCTCATCTTCAGGCGGCATTGGGCGGTGCCTCGTTTCCCCACCGCTTGTCGATGCTAAAAACACTGGCTAGGTGGTGCAAGCTGCCCCCCGATTAAAGGGTTTAGTAATATGCGTTTATCTATCCATCCGTCCGTGTTGCAGCCACCAAGGCCCTGAACCGTGGCCTGGCCGAGATCATTGTGATGGCAGCTGACGCAACCCCCTTGGAGATCCTGCTGCACCTGCCGCTACTTTGCGAGGACAAGGTGCGCCCACGGGGATCTTTTGCCCTTGCACCTAGAGCCTCTACGTGGGCTACACCTCAGACTGACGACACTTTGGCCATCCTGTTGCTTAAAATCAGTGTTGCCAGTCATCCAAAGTTATTTGAAATCGCGGAAAACGATAGTCGGTACCATTGACGACTAAGCAGAACGATGTTGCCTAAGCTTCTCGACACTATGTCTCGAAGCCCATTCACACGAATGCACTTCTTACATTTTATTACTTTGCATTAACAATCGCCGAGACATCCGTGCTTTGTATGTCACGTGCAAGGCTACTTCTTTGGTTGATTGCTACGCTTCCTAGGAAGCGCGGATATTCCAGTGACTCTTGACATGAGCGGACGCGGCAAAGCCGTAGGGCTGAACTTTTGACGTCTAGCGGAGATGGGCGTGGGGCGCGGGTCAGGCACAAGTGCCGCACAGACACTTGGCCGAGACTCAGTTTCCAACTGATTGAAGACGAGTAGTAGCTGAACACTGATGCAGCACTGTGGATTGCAGCTTACGATAAGCTCTAACACGCCATACTCGGCGTCAGCTATTTTGCGCTATGTCGTCGAAGCTCGCATAGCTCCCAAGGTGCCATAGCCCCGCAGTGCTGCGAGAGCGCGTTGCTTTGTCCTGTTTCTCCGTTGCATCTGCCCGTGCCATTAGTTTTGGCAGAGTCAGAGCAGTGCAGAAGTTACACTAGCCTCAACAATGTAGCTTAGTATAGCTTGTGCCGAGTAATAGACAAGATATTTGTTGCTGTTGACAGCAGTTCCCTTACAATGTTTGCACTGGATAGACGAAGAGCAATGGTATGGCAAGCTGGGCTAGTTGGTGTTCGTTGATCATGACGTAAAGCAGAGCTAAACGGACAGAACAAAAGGAAGCAACGCTGGGCAAACACGTGCTGACTCACAGCTGAAATACAGACATAAAAAGCACTGTACAACGAGGCAAAAGAAAAAAAGGAAAGGAAAAACGTGAGGAAGAACGAAAAATGTAGGACAAGGCACAGGAATTTTAACTGGTAGTTTGGAAACAACCTCCGAAATTTCACTTGAACCTTTCATTGTACCATTTGTTTAAGGTTTTTTTTTCTTTAGAACTTTGCTTTATACATTACACTGCTGCAAATGCCTGCACATACAGCGCATGTAACTACGCTCGCGCATGCTCCTTGCTGCCTGGTAATTTAGCTAATGGTTCATTGCTGCCTCCTGTTCAGTTGCTACTTGCCTGAACAGTAGCTCACTGCACAATTTACATGCCTAGATTGGCCTCCGTCGTAACTCAAAACAGTACAACATTGATTCGTTGTCCAGACTGAATGCCTGCCACAAGTCGCCTTTGTCAACTGTCTGAGGTTAGGAAAGGTCACCTCCTCTGCGGCGTTCACTCGCTAGAGTGGAAAGAGTAGAGGGCTTGGCGGGAGAAGCTTGACCTACCTTTTTCAACCTGCAACAGGGTATAGAGTGGGCTCTCTTTTGGACTGTTTTCCCAGTGCTCCACTGACACTAGCCTAGCGCGAAGTATCCAAGCCCTCTTTGGGGGTCGTCGTGACCCCTCTGTAATGAGTGCTATGGGCCTTGAGGGGATTGAAATAAGTAAATAAATAAATGTAGGAGTTTTCCAGGTAACTCGGAATAACGAAACCCTGGACTCTACTTGCATTTTCGGCTATACGTTGACCACAGTTGCAAGCCGTTAAACGATTTCCAGAATTTGCAGTTTATATAGACGGACCTTGGGCTTAGGCTCAGTGCCTCGTGCCTGTTCAACCTTGAGCTTTGACAAACTTGGTTTGCCGTACTTGTAGTTCGAGGTTGGAATTTCCCGCAGGATGTACGTCATCAACTGAGTGGATGACGATTGGCCGTCACTTTGTGTTGAGCAATTCTTGTCGCACATCCTCGAACAGCAAAGTTATTGTCCCCTTTGTGCTTTCTTTCAGAATGTGCCATACGTCTTTGTGAGATCAAAACATGGTAAGCACCTTACTGATCATTATAGCGGAAGATTATAGGAGGAAGGACTGTATTCCTAAAGGGTGCCGTACGTTTTAAAGTATCCATTGGTATTTCCAAGGTTTATGCCTCTCTTTAAAGGGACACTGACACCCCCCAAAATTTTTTTTTCCTTTTTTGTCAGGCGATTTATTAATGTGTCGGAACACTACCCAATTAATATTTTGCTAGAGTCACGTATATTTTTAATGAAGCCAAAAAACGCAACTGCTCGAAACCGAAACTCCTGCACCGCACGGAGAAGTGCCCAACCCCCTATCTCCTATCTTTAGACGGCTAGCGCAACAGAGGTAGGTGCCGCTCGGCCTGCGTACTCGGTGAACGAGAACGATCCTGACGTCACGTTCACGTAGCGGCTGATTTCCAGTGTTGCTGGGGCCTGAAGCGGCTAGTTTTGGTTTTGTTGACCGCACACCAAACAAAACTTTGAGGCGTTGATATCTTTAAAACTACGCACAATAGCGAGAAAAAAAATTACACCATGCATTTCAGGGACGCTGAGTGCGCTAAAAACAGTCCTGATCCCAAAATCGAAAGTATGGATTGGAGTTGCCCTTCAAGCCTCTTGCGATCGGTTACAATGGGCTACGTAGCAGCACAGTCGGTTGTAAACAATCGCGAAAGGCTTAAAACAGATTTTAAGCGTCTCCAATTGTGGATGGTCCCTAATGTGCATGCAAGCACATTAGTGACCATCCACATGCAAGTCGGGAGTGTTCGAGGACTGCTCGACAGATTGTTCCAGCGCATTCTCTCGTGAGTGAGCCAGTCCCAACCTCTGATTGCAGCCCTGGGCCGTGCGTGCGGTGTGTCGAGGCCAGTCATTGCCTGCTCGGTGACAGTCAACGAGGGCTCCCAACTCAAACCCCAGATCCAGGGGCTGCAGCAGGAGATCGAGAAGCTCCTCGTCTGAACGCACGCCCGGGGCACCCTGTACCATACGCGTCTTTGCCCATCGCATCCCTTCTTATTTGCCATCTCGTTATTAAAGGACTCTCTCTGGTGTTGCCACATGTCTCGCCCCACAGAATCCACGCTTTTCTTTTTTTAGTGTCGGCCGACGAGCGTTTGGGTGTTGCCTCGCAATTTTAAGGTTTCTCATTTTGCGAGAAACCTGATGCTGCTCACTGCAATGTGATGTAATAATGTCCTACACCCGCTCCTTAATAAAGGAACACTGCATCGCCAAAATCTTTTTGGACGAGAAAGCAGGCACCAAAGTGTCTGGCCTGTGCAGACAAAGGTCTCGGCTTTTCTTTCTAAAAGTCTTGTGGCCGCGCTTTTTTTTTTTTTTTTTATTGATTTTGGCTTAATATTGTGGACAATTTTTCTAGGGATCGGAGGTGTTCATAATGATGATATGGACTGTAGTACCTCGAGCGTTGAGTCGAGTGCTACCTGGGGAGTCACTGACGAAAAGTGGCGTGTTTGGTGACCTCCCCCCAAAAAAGTGCCCATTGAAAGTGGAATAGTGCATTGTATAATGCCCTGCCAAGGTCTGTGCAATAGACCTTTTAAAAAATTTGCACCAGTGTCCGTCTGCCATAGCTTGCTCACATGCACCAAGCATGTATTGAACGCGTTGGCGTTGACTCTGCTCGGCTTGTATTCCAGACGAGAATCGAGTCGGTGTTTGGCGATCCAATCACGCGCTTTGTGTCCATGGGGGATCGGGCAAATACAAAATAAAAAGGAAATCGCACCCCCGCTTTTTCCCCCCAGCAACTGAGAGTCGCCAATTATCCTCTGGTCAACCTTGGGGGTTCTTTCCAACCCCAGACCCACTGAGAGACAAACAATGGCGACTGCCAATGTTGCATGTAAGATTTTTGAAAGGGTCTGTTGCTAGACACTCCTATCAAACTTTCACCAACTGTGCATTGAAGTGGTCCATTTATTAGAAAATTTCAAAGCGTAGTTTTGTTTCTGTAAAAAATTAGACCAACCGACTGGCGGACGTGTTCGCAGACGCCCGAAATAGTGAAGATAGATGCGACTGGAACCCTTTAAATCGGGCAACGGCTTGCGCTACGTAGCCAAAGCTTCTGCGAACACGTCCACCGTTGAGTTTGGCAAGTTTGCTGGTTTCGTTTTTTTACAGAAGAACCATGGCTTGAGATTGCACAAGGTGAAAGCCTGAGCTTCCTTTGTGCTCGTGCAAAATTTGGATGAATGGATGCTAACAGCTACACTCGTAGAGGGCGATAGCTTGCGCCACCTAGCCCAGAAGTTGGGAACCACAAGTATGTTTTTTTTGCCAATTTGCTTCCCCTCTGCAATTTCACAACTATCACCAGGGGCAGTGTGGGATAACACCAGGATGACTTTTGAAGGATCGAGCAAGAAAGCTAAAAACATCACTCCCCGCCTCTCGCCCAGGGAGGGGGAGAAAGTGGAAATAATGCTTTGGGGAAAGAAAGCTCGAGGTACACCTAAGCATTTCTTATGAGTTGTGAATGTGAAAGCATGCAAGCTGCTCGTCCCCTCCCTTTGTTGTCTGCTCTTCCACTCCCTTTGTCGTCTGCTGCGTACTAGCGCATGCGCGCTTTGGGATCTCTGAGCCATGGTGTAGTGGCCGATGGGAGCCCTGTCGACGCACGCTAGCCTATGGAACCGAAGGCGAATCGCTCCTATTGGGATCGTGGAAACCAGGAGCCGTTTTCGCGCTTCAAACTGATGACGTCGCCTCGTTCCATGAGATAAAAAAAAGCCATTCTACTCTATAAAGGTGCATTTCCACCGGCGATGTAAGCAGTCGCGCGATGCAACTAGATCACATTGCAAATAATTGGATGGCACACTGGCGTGCGCGATGAGCGAGTCCACCCAACGCCTTCGTTGGCTAGTCGTTTCTCGAAAGCTTTTGCTCCGAACACCGTTGATTAGATCAGCCGCTCCGCGACTAGATCGCATCGCAAAAAAGTCTGGTCGAGTAGCGACTGCTCAAATCTCATTGGTTTTTTTCCGCGATGGCCGCTTTTGCAATGAGAGCTATCACGGGACTGGGTGGAAATTCTTGGTCGCAATGGCATACATAGCACGTCCTTTACTTATAAATGACGTTGTTTTGAGCGAGAAGGCGTATAAAATTAAATAAACACGAAAAATACAATTTTACGCGACCCCTGGTGAGCGTTGTGGAAAGCTTGCTTCGTGACGTGAGCATTCTCATTCGCCTCAAAAGACGGACCGAGCCAAGCCAGGCGCTAAGCCGGATGGCGTTCGTTATTGTTAGTACCAGCCGCTTTGAGAACAGCCGCCGAGCGAACAATCAAGGCGAGCACCAACGAACGAGGAGAATGCGCGGAGGCACCAGGGGCGCTGGGGGCGCCGAGAATGCGCACGTCAGTTCCGCTACGCCTGCTCTCAGAAGGACTCGCTCGCGCCGGCGGCTTCCGGCCGAGGATTCGCTTTTCATCCAAAGAAATACAATAATTCGGGCCGCATCCGTCTGATTGAATATCGTTTTTAGGTACAGTACCATCCCGTGAAGCCCGCTCGGGCAATATTTATGAGATTTCAAATATCGGTTCAGCATCCCTTTAAAGGTGGATGACCAGTGAAGCTGTTTAGCACACGACACAGACCTGCCCCGAGGAGCCGGAGGAAACTTGACGCGCGACGGGACCGCCACCTCGGGAGAGTGGAAGGAAAGGAGACAAGGCTTGCAGGCGCTTGGAACGACGACAGAGAGAGGGCGGTGCGAGCGTAGACATGGCCGCCGACGCAGGTTGCACTAACGTTACTAAAACACTCGGTTGGGAAACTCGCCCTTGAAACCTGGGCCACTGGAGTCCACCGAGACCAAGCTAAATACGATAACAGTGCAACCCTTTAGCGACGAGTTGAAACAAAAGTTGCTTGATATGGCTACTGCAAGATGGCCCTGCCAGATGGCGCCACAGGCCTTTCCGTAACTCGACAGAACCGTAAGTGCAGCCGTGCAGTTCACGGAGTGGCTCCTATGGGGGAAATGGGAGTGTTGTGACCGCCATTAGCTCGGTACTGGGATAAGGATCGGCGCCACTTTTTCCGAGCAGGCTCTATGGCATTTTCTCAACTGAATGGTTCTAGTAACTTTGGGTCGCACTGAGAAACCTTTATTACCTACTTGAGAGTCCACTGATCTTGAAAATGGTGTGTTTCGGTAACTAATCTACTGAATAGCTAGATATTATATATAGCTAGATATAATAATATTATTATATTATTATTATTATTACCTATTGCTAAATTACCCAAGCATCAAGGAGAATGCAGGGAATGGTGTTGCGCCGCACGTGCCGGTGTCTGCAGCAGTAACAGTTATAAAGCAAATGCCGAAAACAGATGGCATCTTGCACGCGTGTTCGTCAACGCTTTATTTTGGGTATTTACTTCGAATCTTTTATACGGGGAAGACGTGCACGAGCGGGCGGTGCGAGCCGTGCGAGCGTACTGTTTTTTGGTCACGCACACGAAAAATCCACGGGAGCTTTGCTGTAAAAAGTAGACTAGGCAGGTGACGGTAAATGAGCAGACCTAAATATTTATTTTTTACACGCCGATTCTGTGACCGGGGTGGCGGGCCGAGGGCGTCCGCAGCACTCTCTTGCAAAAATGCGGATCAATGTTGGGATCAACGAGACGTCCGATTGGCTAGATGGCGCAAGCGCTCGCCCAATTCAGGGGTTTCAGTTTTAGCAGTGTCTGAGCAGTGTTTATTCCTCCATCACTCATACCAACGAGGGGGAACGGGGGGAACGTTCAGGTGGTTCAGGCAGTTTCAGGTGCATTCGGGCTGCTGTTGGAGGCCGAAGCGAGTGAAGTTGAGGTCGGTATCACCTTCAAAGGCTTCCCGACATTCAGCAAAGAGGTACTGCTGCAGCACATCTTGTTCTCAAAGGCGCGCGCAAAGATTAGCGGGAATGCGTGTTCAGGGAGCCTTGCATACGCTCCCTAGGAGGCAAAAGTGAGCCGCAAAGATCGGAGGAAGTCGTGTCCCGTTTGGGAACGTTGAACGCTCACCTTTGAAGCTTGAACCATGTTACGTTCGGTACCTACAAGTGAATTGCAACGTCTGTCATCTCTTCTACTCGAGTGAGAGCTGACGCAGTGATGCGGATGCAACATCCTCCGAAATTTCGCGCTCCATTGCAGACGATACACGAATGCCGGAAATGTGATAGGAGCTTAGCAGCGCCCAAAATGTTAGCAGAACGATGAACCAACATCTAGCAAACCTAATTTGACGACGGGCTAGGGCGTGCGTAGACTTTAAGATTTTAAATGAAAAACACCGATAAACGTCCGCAAGAGTCAAAAATACATATTGTGTTAAAAGGTACGGAAGGCAAATTTCAGGGCCTATTTATGTGTGTAGACGTGGTCTCCTTTATGGCAGCAGCTCACAAACACAAGTCTTTCGTCCGTAAACCCAAGAAAAAGTTTTTAAATAATTTCCGAATACAACCAAATAATTGAAAAACCACAAAAAAAAAAAAAAAAAGTTGCTTGTAGGTTTATACAAGCCTCGACGGGTTACCTGTATAGCCTCGACGGGTGACCTGTCTCTTAGCTGTAGATGAGAAATTTAGCCAGTGCAGTACAACTGCTAACCTGGGGTTTTTAACGTGCATCACGCTGTAGCGATTACACCAAACGCGTGCCGGTATGAAACTCCTCCAGATCGAACCCAGGAGGTTTTGCAGCGCAGGCTTTCACTTCACGCTTCGAGCTGACACGCGTTAGCCCACTCGGCCACCGATCCCCCTTGGGGGGCCGAGCTTTGTTGGAATGTCTTGCGTCACACATCCATTAGGAGCAGCGCCACGGCGCAGCATGTCTGATGCAGGCGTGCCAGGACCGTGTATTGGGAGAGTTAGGCCATTCATTCATTTGAATAGGCGAGCATCTTGTTGCGAACCACAGGTTGCGAAACAGTTGCGAGCTTTAAGAATGCGACTTGACTAATTTAAGCCGTTTTAGCATTGCTGGAGTAAAAAGGTGTAACCCTTGGTGACTGAAAACTTGGCGCATGTGAGGTTTTTGTCACGTCCATATTCAACGGTAGAATAAACTAACAAGCGCTCCAAACTGATCATTGCTGCTCTAAGATTGAACGCTTCTATTTCACACTTTAAATGTTGTCTCCGATGTTGTGACGCCGAGGTCTGCTGATTGGTCTATGCTGTGTCACACTTTTAGTGTATGCTCTAACCGCGGGAAAGGGGGGCGGGATATTTGGCGCTGGCGGCGGCCTTTGCTCCGTCCATTGGCCAAGCTCTCCCAGATATGGCTATGAGGCGTGCGGGAGCGAGCGGCGCTTGCCGCACCTCTCAGTTCTGGTACACCATACCTCAGGTACTCCCACTTGGCACGATTGTAACATGTTGACGATAAAGCTGGTGCCTCCTAGTGACAACAGTTGTAATTATGGCACCCTTGGCTGTTTATGGGCCCGTGAGTTGTGAGTATGACGTAACAGGCAAATATCCCAAGATGCATTGTGCCGCCTCGATTGCTGATTTTAAGCACTCACCAGAATCCGTTGGTTGGAAAGAAAAATATAGCCATCCGCTGAAAATGTGAGCATGTGATTATCATTCACGGATATCGTCGGTCATATTTCACCCATTGTGAAGTGTTCCGGAGATATTTCAGGTTTCGATTCTGTACCCCTCTAAAACCAAAACATACCAATTACTGAAAAAAATAAAAAATTGTTAGCTTGGATATTTTTTAATTTGGCTCGGAAACCCCCTCTTCACCTTCGTTGGGTGTGTCACCTGCACCGGTGTGCCCCGTCGTCTTCGATCAAGTGCACCGGTGCGCACCCAGACGTCCTTGATCAACGGAGCGCACCCTCCTGGGGCGGTTTTTCATTGCCCCGATGATCACCAAAAAAATTTATAACTTGAAGTAGAGTACAAAGTAAATGAGAGGTTCTGTACTTCAAATAAAGTAGTATTTTCACCAGTAGTTTCCACGGAGCATCTGATATCTCAAGAAAAATTCCTGAAAAAATGGATGAGATTGAAATTTCTTACGACAGAATACTAAATTTGGTGAACGTATTAAAGGTCAACAAAGCAAGTGGTCCGGACGGTATACCCGATCGTGTTCTCGCATCAGGCTCTATAATCACCTCATCCCGCTTAGAAATCCTTTTTAAAAAGTCTCTCTCGAGTGGACGGCTTCCTAGCAAGTGGAAAACAGTGAACATAGTGCCCATACATAAAAGTGGCCCAAAAGACCATGTCCAAAACTACAGACCCATTTCCCTGCTTTGTACGTGCTCCAAAGTAATGGAACAGAATCTACAGCAACATTTTTAATCACCTCGAAAAAAACTCCTATCTTAC
The DNA here is from genome assembly GCF_016920785.2 of Ixodes scapularis. Classification (NCBI taxonomy): domain Eukaryota; kingdom Metazoa; phylum Arthropoda; class Arachnida; order Ixodida; family Ixodidae; genus Ixodes; species Ixodes scapularis. The sequence goes on from NW_024609881.1 coordinate 24,952,784, forward strand.
TACTGCACAAGACGGATTTAGAAAGGGATTTTCTTGCGACACTCACGCAGTTGGTTGAGTTCCACCATGACCTTGCAACTTCATTTGCTAACGGGCTACAAGTAGATTGCATTTTCCTTAATTTTCAAAAAGCATTCGCCACAGTATCTCACACATTCATTATTGCGGCGATGTCAAAACGACTCCGACCTCTGATTGGCTGTGATTGAAAGGATAGTGGGTAGACTGGAATGCGAAATGCCTTGAGGTGTATCCACTATTTTTTTCAATCATCCAATAAGAGCTCAGCATCCTGACATCATGGCAACCCCTTGCACTCTGCATAAAAAAGCCGATTTTTCCGATGGCCGATGGTTGTTGGGAAAACATGGAACAATGGCCATGTTTGTTAGCCTTATTCAGAGATGACTGTTAACTAAGTATTGTCACGAATCAAAGTGGGACATGAATGTGAAACTTAAAATAAGCATTTAATGAGGCAAACTAGTGCCTACAAACTTAAAGGGAAAAGTACCTGCATCTAGCGTTGGAAACAGAAGAGCCACTGTCCCGAAGCAGCACGTCACCACGGCTTTAATACGTATGGTACGTTCACAAATGTTCCAAACCAAACAAAAACACAATGATAGCCGACATCGGACTGGAACTTTCCAGTAGAGTACAAATCATCAAAGAAAGAAACACGTCGAGCGGGGTTCGAGCCTTGTTCATCCGCATGGCAGCCGCACATGTTGTCAACTCCACCACGCACAAGGCGATATAACTTAATTTTCTTTCCTTTGTCCGTAGTTCTACAGGGGTGGTCCACTGCCCTCCTGTGTTCTTGCTTTATTTAACAAGGTGATTACACAACGGCACGCCGGTACAGTGCCCATTCGTGTTGACTTGGGCAGTGACAGGGTGGAAAGCTCAGAATGCCCGAGTTCTGTGGTGCGAGATATCAGTTTACGTGCACTGAGCTGCTATGCGCTATCCTACTTGGCTGCCGAATCAATGAAATGGCGCTCAATGAAATGTCGGGCCCCGCGCTGTTAGTTACGTTGGTAGTGTAATTATCACTTCTGCGTGATGCATGTGAAAAATCCCATGTAGCAGGTGTCTTGCTCTTGCTGAAGTGCCCTTCAGCTATAGCTTCATTCGATTTACCTGCATCTCCTGCACCAGTAAAGAAAAGTGTAGGGCGGTTTACTTCCAGTCGTATTCGAATACGCGTATCGGAAGTACACTGCCCTACACCTTTCTGCTCCGGTGCAGGATGTGTAGGCAAATCGAACAAAGTTAATGTTGAAGCAGCATCACTTGCGACCTATCAAGGACAGATGGATCACGGGTTCTGCTGGTTTATCTTGGCCAGGGAGAAGCACTTCAGTCGGGGTATTTCATGTCGATTTGACGAATATCCGCACATTTAGTAGCTTGAGAAAGGTTGTCGTTTTGTATGTGTAGACACTATCTTAAAACATTGCACATTGACGTAACAACTTGTTTTACAACGATCCTCTAAAACCACCACGTAATTTTCTTATTAGTGACGGATATGTACCGTACTGGCAATGCGACAGAGAAAACAAGTGGGTTGTTTTTAACAGGCCTTCGAACTTTAGGTCAGGTGGCGCAAGCTACTACTTTACAACAAGGCACACAGGAGTTGTTTCCTCATCCGTTCGTCATCATAATCTCGGAAATATTTTGGTTGTGTCTCGAATGTATTATCCTCGTAGCTCTCTGATTAGCTTGATGCACTTGCAGGCTGTGTCTGCCTTGTTCTGAATTACTCTCATTGCTCTTTGCATTTAATCGTAGGCATCTCAAGTGGTTTCATGCGTCCTTCGTGATCGTATGGGCCTCTTTATGAATCTGACCGCAGACATCAATGCGAATGGAACCGATTCAGTCTTCAAGTGTCGGTGAGTTCTCATTTCAACCTCTTTTGATAAACATAGAACCAAGGGCGTGCTTTGCCCATGTGTGCAATACACCTGCCAGGCTTTCTAAAAGTTAGTGCGCGCTTTCTAACAAAATAGTGGATATGGCGACATCGGTTTCAGGCACGAGCAGAAGGCATGAAGCTCGCTGCCAATTGAGCAGAACGACGCATGACTCAAGAAAATGACTGGAAAATTTTCTATCTCGTCTCGTCGATAACGACAACAGGACACGCGTAACTTTGACAGATGACACTTTTATTTGTAATCCACTCCACTTTACTTTTGTGTGTGACGGTAAGATGACGCAATCATTGTTGATCCAAATTACCGTGCAATTGATCGCGTTTGAAAGGGGGGCACGTTCAACGGACGAAGAAATACTGCTTTAAGGGGGGACACCACCCAAAAACGTGAATGTTTTAACCACTTGTCTGATTTAAACGACATTTACAGGGCTTGTTTCTGTTGATGTTGACAACATTTCTGCCAAGCTTTGTTAACTTGGGTGAAGTACAAAAAAAAAAAAAGTAGCAAATGTTCAAAGCATTGAGCATGAAAAATTACAAAAATAAAAAAATACAAGCTCTATGCTATCTTTTCCTTTAAATTTCTCCTCAGAAAAACTCATAAAATTAATCCAAGTTACGTAATAACAAAACAATAGTTTTCGAAATGTGAAATTTATGCCAAAAAGTGGAATGGAGGAAAATGTTTTCAAAGTGCTCCAACCTTTACCCTTTCTTAAGCATCGGTGGACCGAATATAATTTTTAAAAGATTAACTATTATGTAGTATAAACTAATGAAACTTTCTGGGAATACTCTCAGATGTTGGTGAATGTGACATATTTCAAAATCAACTTTTTTGCAGAAATTGTTTTTTCTGGGTAGTGTCCCCCCTTACAGACGTCATTTCAGAGTATTCTTTATCGAAGACTGCAGAGAAGCAGATGGAGTTCAGTGAGTCAGCATGGCAGTGGCATCACTCTGTCATCTCATTTCACCACGGCTTCCAAAGCACTTTAAAATTTCCCCCAAAATAACCACCGCAAAAAAAATAAAATGAAATGCTCATGTTGCACTATTTTGCCGATAGCGTGGGTCCACGATGAGCAACAAACCCACAAAGAGAAGCCATTGGCGCTGACGAAGCATGTCGACCATACTCTTGGTGTTGCTAGACCCAATGGCTCGATGATGTGGCCACGCTGAACATTTTGACAGCTCACTGCGCAATGCCAGCATTCGGCGCCTGCATTGCGTCGCCAGCCGTTCTCATTGTTATCTTGAAAAAAAGATAGTTCATCAAGACGTGACGTCAAAGGGAATCGGGAAGCGATTGGTTTCGCTCTATATGTGGAGACTACGAATGCGACCTCCAGACACCGATGGGCGGCGCCACTGATCAACCTTATCGAGGTGGTGCGCGCGTTGTGCGCATTACAAGCTCGACTTCACCGCTACGCGGGAAAGCCCTCCACTTGTGTCCCATAGTCGGGAAACTCGGCTGAGAAGACGCCAAAATGCCCACAATTCCCCCCCCCCCCCCCCCCCTACTTCATCTGCCATGTCGATGACTGTGTCGTCATTTTGGGTGTTGGAATGGACGGCGCGGCTGGTGAGACTGGCGTAGCAGGTCCTTTCATTGGCGCTGGACGAGGGCTATGGCTGGTTCAAGATCGCGCTTGTTGAGCCGGTTAATGCATGCACTAGTGGAACTGCTGCGCCATTTGCACCAAACTGTGCCAGTACAAACAGCCTGCTACGTGTTGCTCCAAAGGCTGTATTTCTGCACAATTTGTGCCATGTCTGCACCAAAGGGGAGCTGTTCTCGAAAAGGAAACAAAATATAAAAGATATAAAATATAAAAGAAACAAACATAAAAGGAAATGACGCTACTGAAAATAAAAAAAAGTAGTTTTTTTATTTTATTTTTTATTTTTATGTATTATGTGCAAGGAGAATATTATAATTTTCGAATAGTAGTTTCAAATAATATGCCATTCATACTTTTTGAAGTGTTAATCGTGGCGGGTTAACCCTACTAAATTACAAATAGCGCTAGGACAAGGACAGACGAAGAGGACAGGACAGGCGCTAACTCACAGCTGACGGTTTTATATACAACGTTAAAGAAGAAGGTGAAGGAAGTGTCTGGAGCTGAAAAAAGAAGAAATAAATCTGTTTCTAGCTGGGGCACTCTAAGAAGATTGTTAGACTAAAAAGGCTACTAATTTGTAATTTAGTATGTATAACCAACTAGCCCGCCAGAATATCTTGAAGCGGGTTAACCCCCATGAGCGCGCTTCTCCTCAAGCACAAGTGCACTACAGAGAAGCAATACTCACGGAGCCGATAACGCGATCTTGCGACTCACTTTGCCACAGCGAAGTGAGTCACTTATTGTTATTGTTAATATTTATATTGCAGTAAAATCTTCCAAGTTTAACTGTGGCTGTTATGCGAGGATATATGCTAGGCACCGATGTTCTAGCAACCCATTTTCATTAATTGTGTTTTTATTTTTTTTAAAATTCAGAATTAAAGAAATTATTTTTATATAGCAAGAAGATTTATAAATCCCCTCAATTAAGTATGACTGGGCTCCTTTATAGGTTTAATTTTATGTCAAATCTGTCCTTTACTTGCCATCCCAATGTAGGTATTGGACTTTCTGAGGCCACAGCCTATAAATATATCTACATTAAATTTAACAGAGCTCATGAGTGTGCAATTTGAAGCTCCGAACCAACCTTCGCGAGTTCAGCCGAATTTTCGTTTAAGCATGGCGTGACAGTAGGGAAAGGCGTGGAGAAATGCGCAGCAACTATTCAGTATTCAATTAAACTGTATTCGGTCAAAAACACTATTCACTTTGAATTCGCTTCGATCCCAAAGTCCAATATTTGCACATGCCTAACGAAGAGTTATCGGCTTTTGTGCGAACCGCACTCACCTTGGTCACAATGAATAGCTAGCGCTATTCATTGTGATTGGTTAGAATAGCTATATGCTCCACTTATCTGCTCTCTGAACAGTAGCAGGTTGATGACGAGCAAAAGCAGCATGATACAAACAGACTGAAGATGCCATTGGTTTTCCTAATAGGTTAATTGAGACATCTACAAAATTACCGCGCTATCATTGTTCAATAAATAAATAAATATCTAGCGGCCAGGTCCCCTGAGGTATGACACTTTAATTAAATAGTCTCCTTTTGTGGCGACAACCCAATCCAGACGCTCTAAGCATCTCAACAAACCCGAAACCACAACTGTGGGTAGCTTATTTCCTCCTTAAAAGCGTGTTTAAAAATCTCAACACGCCCTTTTTGGGAAGACTTTTCTTCCGAGTGAAGTGGTCGACGAAGGGCGCTTGTCGGCGAGTTGCAAGCGATGGCTTCGCCCGCAGAGAAAAGGAGGAGTCTTATCTGAATCTGTGCCTATCGGACTCTCTTCGAAATGAGTTATAATAAAATCATTCCGAATCTGCGCATATTGTAGAGCTTTCATTGGTCCAGACAATGTAGTACTTGAGAAAAAAGAGTCCACATGTTTTTCTATTGCTCTGAGATGATTAGGCAGTTTTGTAATATAGGACTTGGTATATGTAGGAGCTAATGCATTTTAAACAATATAAGATCAAAAAAAGCCTTTTTTGAAAATGACTTCAGTGCCCTTTTAATGCTGTTCATGTAATAGGACAATTAATGGAGTTAATTGTATTTGAGCGATTCTGTGAACAAAAATAAAAAGGGTTGCAATATATTAAACCACTCAGCTGAAGTTGAACTGCAGGAATGGCTACTTATTTCTAAATCAATTGGCTATCTTGGTTGGACTTTTTTGTCTCCTAATTGACAGTTTTTCTTTTAGGCAATGAAGCTGCATCATTGGGGGAGACCAGTTGCCCTCTGAAAGCCACTGAGGACATCTGGTTTGGATGCTGTTCCTGCGCCTACTTCACCAGAGATCAGCGTCAAATTGTGAGCCACCTGGTTGCCCATGGTGATGAACAAGCCAAGTGCCACGACCCCCTCATGTCTCCTGGCTCTAGGTCCAAAGTGCACATCAACACTCATATGCACAGGGGTGTTAGGTTCTTTAAGTGCAAACTATGTCCTCAAGCCTTTAATTGGAAATCCAATTTGACCAGGCATAATCTATTGCACACAGGTGAAAAACCTTATAAGTGCAAACAGTGTCCCCGAGCCTTTGCTCAGTCTGGCAGTCTGGTCTACCACAACCACGCACACACAGGCGAAAAACCATTCAAGTGCAAGCTTTGTCCCCGCGCCTTTGCTCGCAGTTCATATTTGATGGCACATAATCGAACACACAATGGTGACATCGCTTATAAGTGTAAGCTGTGCCCCCAAGTTTGTACAAAGTATTCCCAACTGAGAATTCATTATCAGGTACACAGTGGTGACAAACCTTATAAGTGCAACTTATGTTCCCAATCCTTTGCACGGAAGTATACTTTGAGCTGTCATAATCGAACGCATACAGGTGAAAAGCCGTTCAAGTGCAAGTTCTGCTCCCAAAGCTTTTCTCAGAACTCCAGTCTGATCCGCCATAATCGAAGACACAACAGTGAAAAACCTTGAAAATACCTACAATGCCCCAAAAGTTTTTCTGTGAATTGGAGTCTGATCCACGAGATTCAAATGCACGTACCATAAAATTCTGTAAGCACACACTCCCTCCAGAGGTCGCCCATCCCGTGTCTCTGGCTAAATATCTGTAACATCAAAATGGTGAAACACTGCCCACCCCTCAATTTCTGTCGGGCGTCATGCAGTATTTGATGGGAATAGAATCAATTGCACGGTCCGCGGTACCGGCGTGTCTGACAAGCGAATTCATGGCGTTTTTCCGCGTTTTTGTCTGTGATTTGTGCTCGTGATATCAGCTCGTGTAACACGCGAGTTGTTCCCGCATGTATATTGCATCTTGGACGTCGAATCTGCTGTGTCCACGATCTGTGACGTGCAAGTTTGTAGCAGACTCCCGCATTTTAGCCTGCGATCTGTACACAATATCAGTTCCCGTGACAGGCAAGTTTGTAGCAGGTTCCAGCGTGTTTTTTGCACCATAAATCTTGAATCTGCTGCGTACGAGATCTGCAGTATCCAGTCCTGTGACATGCGAGTTTTCAGCGGGTTTCCACGGGTTTTTCGCTCCGTGAAACACGAATCTGGTGCGTCCGCAACCTGCGGTATCCTTTCTCGTGACGCAGGAGTTCATAGTGAATTCCCGCGTGTTTATCGCATCGTGAAACACGAATCAGCCTTGTCCGCGATCTGCAGTATCAGTTCCCGCGTCATGTGGTTCGCGGCAGGTGCCCCTATGTTTATCATAATTTTTGATAAAGTTTTGCTGTGGCACCCCTAAGATAGCCCACCCCCTGTTTTTCACCTTTTATCTCTTCATTTTGGGTGGGCATTCTTACGGAAATTTACAGTATCTGGAAATCCTTAGGGTTCACCTGTAAATTCAGCAGGCCATGCTTGATAATAGGCAGTTTTAGAACAGTGCACAATAAAGATTTGCGTGCGCAAAGAATAGCGTCGCCGCCACTGCGAATGTGCCGAACGCTAACCATGTTTTGCGCTTTGTGTGCGCTATTTTAGCGTGCGCTAATTTTTGGAAATTACATGCGTACGCAAAGAGGCTTTGCACTCCTCCAAAAAGGATTGTCGATGAGAAGTTTGCTAAAGCCAAGACGAGCACAGTTAAAAAATGGCAAGTCCCAGGACCGCGGCGGCCGCTTTCGAAGCGTCATGAGCGTGAAAAATATGCAAAGCTTTAGTGTGCGCTATTCTAAAACTGCCTAATGTGTTAATCATTTAACTCATGCACAATTTTATTCTATTTCAATTGAAATATTCATATACAAGCAATGCCCCAATGCCTTTGCTTTTATTAATAGTCAAGCTTGCCCCACTCAAGTGCATATGCATAATAAACATACTTAGGTTTTTTTTTAAAAGAATGAGATGGGTCAAAGCAGCTAAGTCTCAAAAGAACAAAAATTCAGCCATGTTTATGCTTGGGTTACAGAGCACAATGAATTGTTGCACAATGTGTTCATTTTTGTATAACATCATTGTTTTTTTGTTTTTTTTACTTTTTCTTTTTAGTTGAATAAAAATCTGCAGACGACAAATGTGTAATCTATCCTTCGTTTTGGCTGTTTCTCAGAAATGAAAGCTTATAGTTTAAGCTTCTGCAGTCATATATTTTTTTCAGGCATTATTGAAGTAAGAAGTTGCAGAGCAGTTCTGTTGGGGCTGAGTAATTCTGTAAGAAGTTCCTGTTTCGCCATCCTGGACCATGCTGGGATCTCACTGTAACAGTCTGTTAGCCAGGAAATGAACTGTCAAGTGAATGTGCACATCGCAGTACGTCAAGTGGCATGGTGGCGCTTTGTGATGCCAATTGTTAACAATAGTAGTCCAATTCCTGACTTTAACGAGGTTTGGATAAGCCGCCTCGGTGGCTCCGAGGCGAGAGCGCCGGCCTACGGATCCCCAGGTGGCGTGTTCGAATCCCGACCGAGGTGCCCGCAATCTGACGGAGGCTTATTGCGGAGAAGGCGCCGTGTAACCGAGCTTTCGGTTGCACGTCAAAAGATCCCCAGGTGGTCGAAATTAATCCTCAGTCCTCCGCTGGGGCGTGCCAGATGCCCGTCGTAGGTTTGGCACGTAAAACCCTCAAATTTGACTTTTTTTCGAGGTTTGGATATGAGGTGGCATTTGTAGTACTCCTGTGTAATTCATGTCAATACATTGCTGCATTGACAAATATAAACAGAAAGGAGAATTACGGGTCTAGAGGAACCAACTAAATTTCACTCCTGCTCCTCAGCTTTATTCTGAAGATTTCGGGATAATGAGTGAGTTCGCATTAAAAAGCACTAATAAAAGACTCTACAGCATTTGCTTCGCATAAAATGGGTTATATATTGATAAATCTAACTTTAAACACGAGCAGAAACCAAAAATTCGGCACCGCCTGGCAACATTTGCCTCAGGCTGCCAAGAACATGGCTGTCACGTGGTACAAGATGTCACATGATCCTGTACACAGCGATGGGCAGGAATGGGCTGGGCATGTGCCAGGCGTAAGTGTCGTCTCCACCATACTCTTTCATACGTTTTGGTGTTTATGACATTTCGTGACGTCTGCGCAACTGCGGCATAAGTTTGTGCACATATAGTGTCCGTATTGTGAATGAAACTTTAAAAGACAATAATCGCAAGCGCTGAAAAAACAACGGCAGTTGTGAAGCTGGAGACGGCGGTAATGGCTGGACGGCTTCCAAGAAGTGCGCTGCGCAGGTGCATTACAGCAATTACGTAGACAGTGCTGAGCTCCGAAAGGAATTCGTCGCTGACGTAACCCGTTACACTTGCCCGAAGTAGTAAAAATAAGCAAAAGGGGGCAAAAGCTCAAAGTTGGCTACGCCCATGCTGGTGGCCTTGACTGCGCTGTTGGTTGCGCCTCAATTCGCCCGCTCGGGACAGCCAATTTCAGCAACTTGGCGAGTTGCAAAGTTTGTCGGACCGTTTAAGAAACATTTAGACAGATCTAAGTCGTAATATTTTATGTGTGGTCTTCCTAGGTGATACTAAAGAGGACTGCATTGTTTTTTTCAATTTTTCAAGAACAAAATTGAATCGGAGTTGTCCTTTAAGTGACACTTGCTTCTTTTCGACCATCAGTGTCTATAACATTTATATGAATGCCATATTTTGTTGCACCATACACTTGTTCCTTAGGGTTGGAATTGTGCCTCTTGGCTTTCTTCACCAGAATTCATGAACAGAATGTTACTGTACAGAGAACAGTGTTGCATGTTAGTTTTTCTATTGTTTAAGAAATACTGCAGCTTTTAGATGATTACAGAATTTGTTGGAAATGACAATAGACCTTTTGCTAAATTACCCAAAGCATCAGAGAGAATGTTGGGAACGTAGGTACATGCACTGCACGTGCTTGCTTTCCCTATAAAAAAGACTGAAAGTAAATAACCAAAATAAAGCATCCGTGAAACAGATGTGCAAAATGACTTGTTGTAGATTTTTGCTTTTGAACGATCGGAGCTGAAGACGCCAGCACGCGCAGCGTCTGTACCTACGTTCCCGCCGTTCTTTTTGATGCTCGGGAAATTCGGCAGAAAATCTACTAATGCATGCACAAATTTTGATGGCAGAAGGGAACCGCAATCGTTGGCAATTCGTGCAAGAAAGGAATTTAATCGAAACCTAGTTTCAAAAGACCTGGATGTTCAGGATATATTTGCTATTGTGGCTTTCTTGCACACTGCTGTCTCAATAACTCTAGCTCATATTTTTTAGGTACTGAAAGATGTGCATACATTTGAAGATGAGCAGAGTTTCAAGATAGGAGAAGTAGAAAGAAAATTCTAGTAATGAATTTGTCACATACATATCCCCTCTTTTGCGCTAAAAAGGGGTAAATGATAAATAAGATACCTGTTCCATTGACATGCATAGCAGCATGCAGTTCCTTCTCTTGGAGGACAGTGGATGTTTTTTTTCCTGAGCTCCAGCAAAAATGAGTATCTTTTTTCTTTGTCTTTGTTCTAGTGTGCATGGGGCAGAAAACTAGAAAGTGTTAAATAGTGATTGGGTGTTAGGGCAGCTTTTGAAGAGATGGATTATTTAGCTTAGAGTTAGAAAAGTTGGATTATTGGGACGAGCTTTGTTTAAACATTTGACGTGATGGTTTGACCATTTTTTTCCTCGGAAGTTTGTGACAATTGGAATAGATATGTTTTTGTTTTAACGTTACCTGGAAATAGTTTGTGAGGACAATCAGTGGCTAGTTTTTGGTTTTTTTGGCTTTATTTCATGACAGCCTTCGAAGAGGTTAACCACGTATGGTGCTACATGGGGGGCATGCCATGCAGGACAGTGTGGCGGGTGGTCGGAGAGGCAGGTAGGGTACAGTGTGGGGACGTAGAGCCAGGGTATTTTTATCGGTACATGCGGGCTTGAGGAGAGTCTCTGTCTGACTAAGAAAGGTAACAGGGAAGGGCAGGACTAAGACTCGCTGGAGAAAAAGAAAAATGCAACAGAATATAGGATTCATGACCATGAAAGGCTGCAGGAATAGTGTGAAGTTGATAGAAGCTGAGCACAAACTCCAAAAGGAAAATTTCACAGTATGCGGGGTCGCAGAGACGTCTTGGAGACATGGAAGAACCGCCTTTTATGCCAGAGTACACGTGGATGGGGTGCAACAGGAACGGAAGGGGGAGGTCAAGTGGTCGTCGGTGAAAGGATGAGATTGGAAGAGAGTTGAGGAAGATTGTAGGGAACATCCTTTAGATGAAAGGTAGTATTGGGGGTGTGCCAACATGCTTGGGATTTGGTGGACAGGAAGTGATTTGAGAGGGACGGGAAACTCGCCCTTGAAACCTGGGCCGCTGGTGTCCACCGAGACCAAGCTAAATACGATAACATCGCCACCCTTTAGCGACGAGTTTAAACATGCAAGTTGCTTTATATGGCTACTGCAAGATGGCCCTGCGAGATGGCGCCACCGGCCCTTCCGTGACTGGACGGAACAAGTAAGTGCAGCCTTGCAGATCACGGAGTGGCCGGTGCGGGAGAAATGGCAGCGTTACAGTCGCCATTAGCTCTGTACTGAGATAGGGATCGACGCCACTTTTTTAGAGCGGGCTCTATGGGAGTTTCCCAATTGTGGGGTTCTAGTAACGTTCACTGTCTGCTCCAAAATGCAACAGCACACTAGCGCCACTTGAACCTCTAGAGTTTACTGTAATTTCATTTCATTTATTTACCTCAATGGCGTCTGAGGACGCATTACATGAGGGGGGTAGGCGGTGCATGCCTTTGTAACAATACAATCACAATTTTTCAAACACACTCAATGATATAACAAAATAATCACAATCAGCCCAACACAGAAAGGAGTATGGAAAGCGGGGAGTATGGAAAGAGTAATGGTACCGGCATTGGCCTTTGGTAATGCAGTCTTGTGCATAAGTTCTGAACTTAAAGGAGCGGTGCAACGATATTCAATTGGAATGTTTTTCACTTTACACGAGCTTACTGGCACTAGTGGGACCCAAAGATACTCGCACGCAACGCCACTGGCCAAGAAACTTCTTTGTTGCGGTGTAATTTCAAGGACAAAAGCGATCATTTTCATTCAATCTCTCCTTTGCAAAATTTGATGACGTAGCGTGGAGATCGCAGTACACCCCAATGACGATATTTGAATGCGGTTCATAGATTGGACCCGAGCATTGCGTTGGCACTCGATTTGGGCTCGTGATAATTACTAGCTCGAGAAGCATTCAGGTAGTGGCCCGTGTCTAATCGCTGCAACGACGACAATAGCCGAGCCATAACAATGTCTGGAACTCGGCACGTGTCCTGTGCTTCGCCAACCCCAGCGCGTGGCTATGATCAACATTGGCGGCATATAATCGGCTCCAGATCATGTGGCCGCTTGTTCTGGCTGCGAGTTGCGGGGGTAAACACTGCTCGTTTTTCTTTAATTTTTTTCTGGGACTTCTATTGCATGGGGTGAAAAACAAACGCGTGTTTCATAGGTCATTAACGTCGGGCATCCATTCTAAGCGGTATTTGCACAAAGTACAAAGATTGTTGCATCGCCCCTTTAAGGCAAAATTGGAGATAGGACAAAGGAGCGTTGGCGGGATAGCTTTAGGGGCACATGGGAACTCTCCAAACGAGGGTGTGCAGGGTGATATGCTAGTCGTCGTTTGAGAGCATAAAGGCATTTAGTAAAATAAATTTTGACCAAAGGCAAACAGACATGGAGGACATGCGGTGGGCACATAAAATCAATAAATACCTGTACTATACGTGGAGTCTGAACACGAGATGGATGAAATGGACACGAAAGCTTAGGAGGAAATTCCTGCGGAGCAAGAAATAAAGAAGGAATGTTTATTCAATAATTCAAGAGAGAGTGCTCTGCTGTTTGAGGTGAGGACAGGAGTCTTTAGAGCAAAATCGTATAGGGCCAAATTTGAAGACGCAGATACAATGTGCGCAGTTTGTAAGTAGGAGACCGAAACAACTGAGCATGTGATTCTAAAATGTAAGGAGCTTAGTTCTAGGGATGCCGCGAACTTTTTTCGAATCGAAGTTTCGATGATCGAATCAAGCGGTCCGAAAGGTTCGAAAGATTTCGATTTTTCGTATTGTCTATGTCGTAAAATTCGACAGAGGTCGAATTTTCGAACTTGTTAAGCTAAGAAGTTCGACGCTTTTCGAACCGTCGAACTTATTATGCTAAAAAATTCGAACTTTCGAACTTATTGCGCTGCAAGGTTCGATGCTTGTCGAACTTTTGAACTTGACTGACCAAAAATTTCGATGAATTTCGAACTTTCGAACTTATTTATCAAGAAAATTCGAAAAGTTTCGAACTTTCGAATTCTGAAAAGTCAGAAGTTCGACGAACTTCAAACTTTTAGGGTAAAAGTTCGACGTTCGTCGAACTTCGAAAGACCGGCGGACGGTTTCATTTGATTTCAAGTAGTGGGGTACATTCGTAATTTTTTTTTCTCGAACTTTTACACGCGGTGCTGCGTTCCTTACGAAAGACAATGTCATTTATTTCAATGTTCTGGCATGCTTAGGTTTAAAGAAATAAATCCCCGAAGGGGCGAGGACGGACGACGGGTTTTTGACGATTATCGTTTGTGCCACATTTGAAGCACGCTGCAGCCGGAGCTATTTATGCTAGATATGTTATACTTTTTTAAGAATGATCTATGTATAGCCTAGGTAAGTGCCGTCTTAAGATGTGATTATTGTTATTCAACGTGAGTTTCGAAGAAATGTCCAAACATGTATCTGCATGCAATTATGACCTAAACTTGATATTTATTTTCGTCGAAGTTGTTTGAGGTATCGCATTTAAATTAACACCACAGACAGTACATATCATTGCCATCTGCAGAATACAAAATAATATATTTATTGTTTTTTCACGTTAAGGAATAAATTAACTCATTGCAGAATATTTTTAGTAGCGTTCAAGTTCAGCACGTCATTAAAAGAAAACTTTTTTTTTTTTTCGCTTCACGTTTTTGGGACGTGTTTCTTTTAGCCTGTACACATTTTGGTAAAAGAAACTTGTTTCGAAGTTCTGAACCTCTGAATATGCAAGAATAGAACACTTCCGACGAATTCTTGATAGTTTTTTTTTTCTCCTGCTTTTTATTCCCGCATTTATTATTATTTTTTTTCTTTTGTTACTATCGGCACAGGTGTTTAGGTCGAAAAGACAGCTTTGAACTTCCGAACCACTAAGCATGTGACGAGCAGTGCCTTCTGACAACGAGTTTCTAACAGTGACCATCTATGCAACCTTTTATGCAGTGAAGAGCGACAGTAGCTATACATATGCATAAATAATTTCAGATTAAAATAAGCTCGACCACGCCCTCTTTCTCCGTATTGTTTTCTTTAACAGTCCAAAATACCTGCAAGGGGGAGAAGGAAGCTGAAGCCCCCCCCCCCCGCTACCCTCTTTCCCCCCGTTTTTCCTCTTCCGACGCCACTTGTATGGTAGAACGCTCCTCGACCTCGAGTTGTGTCGGCTTTTGTTCTTTTTGCGAGGCGATTCCTCCGTCCCAAAAAATAAACCTCCAGGACAATTATAAACTTCACCGGATCGGATTACTACCAGCGTGCAAGGGGTGGCGGGGTAGTTTGCCATGTCGCTTCAAGGTTTTTCTGAGCCTCAACCTCCTGCTCGCCCCTGGCCGTTTCGAACTGGATGAGTCTCGTAAAACAGTGTGTTCGTGCAATCATTACTGCATGATAAAGACCCGCCCCCCCCCCCCCCCCCCCCCCCTTCCGGGGCTGGCAGTCACAATTCTGCACTGGCAAATATTCTAGCACGTCCGGGACACTCGTCGTCTCATTTAATTGCCTTACCAACTTCGCAGAATCTAGATATCACACCCTAACTTTTCTAAACTTGATTTTGTGAAAACAAGTGAGTCGTGAAAACGTTATTTGAAACTGAAACTGTAGAAAAACTTGAGAATCGGACTTCAAACTTTGAAAACTTGGATTAAAAAAAAATTCGAAATTTTCGAAGTTTTTTTTTTTTTTTTTTTTTTTTTTTTAATTTAGCGTTAAAAGAGAATCGAAACTTTCGAGCTTTTCGAACTTTATGCCAAAAGAAATTCGAAATCTTCGAATTGTTTGAACTTCATGTCTATAAAAATTCGAAGCGTTCGAAGTTTTCGAATTTTTTTACAAAGAATTTCGAAATCTTCGAATTTATCGAACCTGAAGTAAAAAAATATTCGAAATTTTAGAAACCGTAAAAGCTTCGAAATTTTCGAATTCGAAACTCCGCTGTGGACAAAAGTTGCGAATTTTTCGAAATCGAACCTCGGTCGGTACGAAAATATCTCAAAATCGAACCTTAGTTCGCTTCGCAAATATCGAAACCTTTCGAAATCGAACCTAGGGTGGTTCGCGACATCCCTACTTAGTTCTGCCCTTCCCGAAGTGGCGATGGACTTATCGGAGGCCCTCGGTTTTGCTGGAGAAAGTGGAAGGGTGGATTATAAAAGAGTATGTGAAGCGCAAGTTTGTCTGCTTCTTTTGCATGAATTGTGGTGACGTCAGAACGCAGAGCTCTGATTGAAGGATAGGAGGTAGACCACAAGGCAGCTTACTTTGAGATCTACCCACTATCCTTCAATCGGAGCCAGCCAGATCTCGCTGTCATACTGACTTCACCGCAACTCCTGCTAACGTTACTGGATTACCTCATTTGTGGTACTCCCGCAGAAGGGGGTACCCCCCCTCACTCATTTCAGTCCAACTCCCGTCGCTTGAAGCGCCATCTAGATTTTCATTCCATAACTGTGTGTTCCATAGAGTACGGTGGAACGCCATCTAGATGCTGCGCTTCGAAACAAACATATTCCATGGAATGCACTGTAGTTACCATAGTAGCCGTCCGGCGCATTGAACAACGGAAGGCGAGTCGTGGTGATTGGGGGGGGGGGGGGGGGGGGGGGTTACTGGAGGCTCGTGCAATTTAGCGGATATGAGCAGTTCCGTAACTAAGCTAATCTAATAACATTGACCCCTGCGCAGACAACTTGCTCTTTGCATAGAGGAGGGGAGACTGAAGAGCTGGTGGAAATTATCTAGGAAAAATTGGATGAAGTACAACTAACTAGCACAGCTGGGGACTAACGGGACAGAGGAAAATTGGGACTCCATCCGGCGTGGCTCCGGCCCAAAGTTTCAACCCTGCCCCCCAGAGGAAAATTGGTGCCTCGGCGGAGGGGGAGGGAAGGGGGAGGGGAGAGAGGGAGGGAGGGGGAGGGGAGGGAGAAAAGTAGTAGTAGTAACAAATTTATTCCGAAAAAGGGTGGCACTTGGCCTGTTTGGGAAGGGGCTAAAGGGGTGTTACGAGTTAGGTGCGGCGCACTATGGAGGCTTCACAAGCGAAGCTCCACAGTGCGAGCAAGGTCGTTTTTTGGTCCTGTACCGGAGTAACCCACCCCTCGTAGGAGGTCACACCTGGTGGTCGGTGCTTCTCTCTGACGTCTTTTAGTCCGTCACATTCCCAGATGAGATGTCTGATGGTCGGTGCTTGATCTGCGGAGCAGCTGCTGCAACGTGTGATTGGAGGTGGTGGGGGATCGCCTAGAAAAAGCGGAAAGGTGATGTTTTTAATTTTTTTGTTTGCCTATCCTTTAAAGGTTTGTCTGCCGGTCATCTCTATGACCTGATGATAGAGAAACGCATTGACTTGAAAGGGGAAATAAGGTTCTTGTTATTATTTTTTATGTTGGGTGGCGCAAGCTACCGTCCGCTACAAGGGGCGCAGCCGTTTTCATCCATCCATCCATCAATTTATCACGCGTTCAACTGGCTAGGTGGCGCAAGCCGTCGCCCGATTCTGTGATTTTCACTAGAGCACTATATAGCTCCTACGGAGCAGAGTAGCGCAATCCTTTGAACCCCGTGTTTTGCCGACAACATGGCCGACAGAGCGGCTCGGCGCGAGTCACGTGGTACTCAGGGTTCCAAGAGGCGGCCCGCCCTATGGGAGAATACATGGAGATCGATACAACACGGCTGATTAAAAAATGAACGGCGAGTTCACACTTTTCAAAACTAGTCTGTCGTGAAGTTAGTAAAGCACTAAACACTTTATCAAAGTTTTAATAATATCGGATGCCTGTGCAAATTTTGACAAGGCAATTTCCAAGGCAATGGCGTTTGAAGCAGACGATTTTTGCACGCAGCGGAGATGGGCTTTTCGGGTTGGCCGGAGCGGGTCACGTGAATGGTGTGACGTTGCCGTGTCGTCTGCTGCATGATGCCGTTCAAGCAATTTTTAAAAAAAATTCAGGTCCTTGCGGAGCACAAAACTTAGCGAAAATTATTCTAAAATGTTCCATTATTATGTCAAAAACGATTGCCATTCCGTACATTCCCACAATACTGAAGAAACAACGATTTTCTCACGTTCTCCATGCATTTCTGACCGCAGTTGGAACCTCCGGGCGTTCGCCGCTAGTCGCCGAGAGGCGGCGTTCTAGATTGCGCTACTCTGCTCCGAAGGAGCTATATAGTGCTCTAATTTTCACTTCAGCCGTGTCAGAGCAGTTCGGATCCGTTCGGCGGTTTGCCTTGGCTGGCTCAGCTGGCTGCCCATGGATGAAGGTGGAGTCTACAGTGAATCCGCATCACTTTCAAAGGTGTTCAAAGGCTTCTCGATTTCTCATTCAACGAAGAGGTAAACATTGGCTAAAAAGGCGCGCACGCGAAGGGGACTTGCGGATCCGGGGAGCTTCGCTTACGCTCCTTGGGAGCCAAGTGTCGCGAACGGCAAAGATAGGAGGAAGTCCCGTGTAAAAGTATTGAGCACTCGTCTATGAGGCTTGGACCATACTTTCAGGTGCGTTCAGTGCCTGCTAGTGAACTGCAACGTCTATTCTTTCACTGCTCGCGTGAGAGCTGGTGCGGCGATGCGGATGCAGCATCCTCCATCGAAATGTAGCAGCGCTCGCAGCGCTCGAAATGTTTACCGCTGCGTTCCGAGCGACCAACTTTAGAACAACCCCATTGTTGTGTATTCGAGTTCTCGCGCCCCGGTCCTCACCGAGGAGTCGCGTATATTGAGGTTCCCCTGGTTCCCCTGCGTTGTACCAGATGGAGCCACGCGTCCGGAGAGCACCGAACCGGGCGCGTGTCAGGTTTCGTTTTCGCGTGCCTCGCGCGCCTGCGGACTCTGCGCCCCCGCGAGACCGCGCACGTCCTCGCCGAGCGTTGGAGCGACCCTCCACAATGTAATCAATGTAATCCCGGCCAGCCACACGGGCTGGATATATTCTCTAATAAAGTTGCGTTCTTACGTATCAAGGACTCAACAACTGGCGACGAGGCAAGTGATCCCCGGACTCGCCTTCCACGTATGTACGGCGTCAGAGCGTACTACGTCCCGTTCTGCGCGTGAAGCCCTGCGCTGCGCTCCGAAACCAGAACTCTTGGGTGTGGCCACCCTCCATTGTGTTCACCCTCCTTGGACCCGACATGTCTTCCCCGGACGAAGATACTCCGACTGTTGTGATGGCTCCTTCGGCCCCATACCTCGCCCTGGCTGAATTTTCGCCGGATCAGCCAGCCGCTTGGCCCGTGTACCGGGAACGGCTTGAATTTTACTTTCAAGCTCAGAACATCGCAACCGATGACAAGCGGAAAGCCATCCTCTGTAGTGCCTGCGGAGTGGACACCTACACACTTCTTCGCTCCCTGTGTGCCCCCAAGACGCCGATGCAGACACCATACGCTGACATCGTGGCTAAACTGGATACCCACTTCGTCAGCAAGCCCTCTGTCACCTTGGAACGCTTTCGATTCAACAAACGGGATCAGCTCCAAGGAGAGACAGTGCCGGCCTACCTCGCTGCACTTCGGCATCTCGCTCGTCATTGCGAGTTTGAGGACTGGCTTGATCGTCTACTGTGCGACCGACTGGTATGCGGCTTGCGCGACGAGACCCTTCAGCGCCGACTGTTGGCTGAACCAGAGCTCACACTGACCAAGGCTGTTCAGATGGCTCGGGCTGCTGAGGAAGCAGCCGTTAAGACAGAAGAACTTCGTCGCACCAGGTCAGAAGCTCGCCAAGAGCAAAACCAAGTGGCACAGGTGCCGCGGAAGCCCCCCAGTGGTAGCGCTTCCACCAACGATCGATCTTCTCATGTCCAGTGCTGGAGATGCACGGGCTCACACGACGCCGCAAACTGTTCCTACGCCAGTGTCGTATGCCACTTCTGCGGCAACAAAGGACACCTGCAGAAGGCCTGCCGTAAAAAAGCGGCAAAAGGAAAAAAGAAACCGGGCAAGGCTTCTGAGCGACCACCTGACTCCGAACGGCGGCCCAGAGGCCGTAATCACCAGCTGACAGAAGCAACCGATCCCCCAGATCAGGATGTATACCACGTGACGCCGTCCGTTTGCCACACGGGGCAACCTGTCGAGGAGGTTCCGGTTCTTCAGTCCCTGTCGACAGTCAGCTCCGTCACCCCGGCTGTATTCGCAGAGGTTGCGATCAACGGACATGCTTTATCCATGGAGGTGGACTCAGGCTCCGCCTGCACCGTGATCAGCTCAGAGACTTTCCGAGTTCTGGACCTCACGACCACTAATCTTCAACCCTCTCCACTCCAGCTACAATCCTACACCCACGAGCGGCTCGACATCATGGGTACACTGGAGGTTGACGTCACTTACAAGACCCGAGAGGCACGCCTTCCTCTTCTGGTGGTGAAAGGAACCGGCACCAGTCTGCTCGGTCGAGACTGGTTTCCTGCGTTGGGAATCGGCCTGAGTGGCGTGAAGCAACTCTCTGAAGAACGAACCCTTCGGCAGCAACCAGTCAGCGTTGTGGTAGCCGAATTTCCTGAAGTCTTCAAGGAGGGACTGGGAAAAAGCAAAGGACTACCTGTTCGCATCGAGGTCGCCCCTGCGGCTACACCCCGGTTCCTCAAAGCGCGCCAGGTACCTGTTGCTCTACGTCCTCGCGTCGAAGCCGCCATCGACATTCTCGTCGAGCAAGGCGTTTACCAGCCAGTGCGTAATTCACGTTGGGCAACCCCGGTCGTCCCAGTCGTGAAGAAAAACGGCAAGATTCGCCTGTGCGGCGACTACAAGTGCACCGTCAACCCTGTGCTCCAATGGGAGACATACCCCTTACCTACCACAGAGCAGCTCTTCGCCAACCTCGCAGGTTGCAAGGTGTTCTCGCGCCTTGACCTTGATCAAGCATACCAGCAGCTGACTGTGGACGACGAGACCGCCGACTTGCTAACGGTCAACACGCATCGCGGACTGTTTCGAGTCACCCGCCTTCCATTCGGTGTCGCCACAGCCGTTGCCATCTTCCAGCGATATATGGAGGAACTGCTGGCTGGACTCCCAATGGTGCACGTCTACCTGGACGACATCATCGTCGGAGGCCGAACGGAAGTAGAGCACCACCGCAACCTCCGAGCGGTTTTGAACAGAATCCAGGAAGATGGAGTGCGCTTGAGCAAAGACAAGTGCGCCTTCGGAGTGCCTGAAGTCGTCTTCTTGGGCTATCGCATCGACAGCCCAGGCATTTACCCGACTGAAGAAAAGGTCAAGGCTCTGAAGGAAGCTCCAGCACCCAAGGACAAGCAGCAGCTTCAGTCCTTCCTCGGGTTGTTGAACTTTTACAACCGTTTCCTACGCGGAGCAGCGCACACGCTCGAACCCCTGCACCGTCTCCTCGGCAAAGACTCGCCATGGAAATGGGGACCGGATGAAGACCAGGCGTTTATCAACGCAAAAAAGCTTCTGGAATCGTCAGCGGTGTTGAGACACTACGACGTCCACAAGCCCCTCGTTCTCGCATGCGACGCATCGCCATACGGGCTCGGTTTTGTGCTGAGTCATGAAAATCAGCCTGGCCTGGAAGCTCCAGTCGCCTACGGATCCAGGACGATGACTCCGACCGAGCGGAACTACTCTCAAACAGACCGAGAGGCGTTGGCCGTGGTGTCAGGCGTCAAGAAGTTTCACCAGTACCTGTATGGGAGACACTTCAAGATCTACACAGATCACAAACCCTTGCTTGGGCTCCTGCACCACAGCAAACCCATCCCAGCGGTTCTATCGCCACGCCTGCTCCGATGGAATCTGCTCCTGGGACAGTACGACTACGAGCTGGTCTACCGTCCAGGTCGACAGATGGGCAATGCCGACTCCTTCAGCCGGTTGCCTCTGCCGACAAAGGACTTCCAGCCTCCACCCCTGGAGGACGTTCTCCTGCTCGAGGCTGCTCCAGAGAGGCCAGTCGACGCAGAGCGGATTGCTCGACTGACGAAACATGATCCGAAGCTGTCCCGCATCCTCCGATGGATCAAGCATGGATGGCCTGACGAGAAGCCATCAGAAGAGTTCCAACCGTACTATGTGCGCCGCGACGAACTCTCCGCATACCGCGACTGCATTCTTTGGGGCAGCCGCGTAGTTGTGCCACCTAGCCTCCGCCCCGAGATCCTAAAGATTCTCCACTCTGCACATCCCGGCATGGTGCGCATGAAGGGGCTCGCCAGAGGCTACGTCTGGTGGCCAGGCCTAGACAAGGGAATCGAAGAGCAGGTCCGCACCTGCGCGACTTGCCAAGTCACAAGGGACTCGCCTCCACAAGCTCCAGTGCATCCCTGGGAATGCAGCTCCAGGCCATGGTCCCGACTGCACCTGGACTTTGCGGGCCCCTTCCAAGGAAAGACCTTCTTTTTGGTCGTGGACTCGTATTCTAAGTGGTTAGAAGTACGAATTACGAAGTCCACGTCAGCAGCGACTGTTGTCCGCGAACTAAGAAGGATGTTCGCCACCCACGGACTGCCCGATGTGGTTGTCTCGGACAACGGCCCTGCCTTTGCGTCAGAGGAGTTCCGCACGTTCCTCGCCCGCAACAACATTCGACAAGCATTGGTGTCTCCCTACCATCCATCTTCGAATGGTCAAGCGGAAAGGTTCGTCCAAGACACCAAGAAAGCGCTGAGACGCTTGAGAGGCGCTGACATCGATGTGTGCCTCACACGCTTCCTGTTTGAGCAGCATATCCTGCCAAGCACATCGACAGGAAGAAGCCCGGCAGAGTTGATGATGTCGCGCCAACTCAGGTCGGCTTTGGACAGCGTCCACCCAGACCATCAGCGCTACGTCGAGCAGCGCCAGGAAAAGCACGCACAGAGCAGCAGAACAATGAGAGAATTCTGCCCCGGCGACAGCGTGTTCGCTCGCAGCTTTGCGTTGGGACGTCCACGCTGGGTTCCCGCCGTCGTCTACTCTCGCAGTGGACCGGTATCATATCAGGTGAAGCTCCAAGACGGCACGTCTTGGAAACGGCACGTTGACCACATTCGCCGACGAACGTCGGACATGCCGGACATTCCTGATACGCGTGATCGCGCTCCGGATTCTGGTGGCGCGGAACTTGATCCACAGGAGACTCGTGACGACGCCGGGTCGGCTGCAAGGCGCAGCATGCCGGGAACGTCTAGGACCGAATCTGAGGAAACACCTGCCGAAGCCAGATTGACCCCGGCCGCTGCTCCTGGGTCACCCTCGCCCGCTGCTGCGCGATCCACAGATTCATCCGAGAGCAACAGCACCTCACCGATCGCACTTCGCCGATCAAGTCGGACAACGCGCCATCCCGCCCATTTGAAAGAATTCGTTTAGGGGGGAGGGGTGTTGTGTATTCGAGTTCTCGCGCCCCGGTCCTCACCGAGGAGTCGCGTATATTGAGGTTCCCCTGGTTCCCCTGCGTTGTACCAGATGGAGCCACGCGTCCGGAGAGCACCGAACCGGGCGCGTGTCAGGTTTCGTTTTCGCGTGCCTCGCGCGCCTGCGGACTCTGCGCCCCCGCGAGACCGCGCACGTCCTCGCCGAGCGTTGGAGCGACCCTCCACAATGTAATCAATGTAATCCCGGCCAGCCACACGGGCTGGATATATTCTCTAATAAAGTTGCGTTCTTACGTATCAAGGACTCAACAACTGACCCATGAAGGCATGGCCTCCGATAATTTTAACGCGGAGGGCAGAAAAGATTGAAAAAAAGTAGGTGGCCAGGCGCCTTGCGCCGCCGTGCAGCGGAAATAGCGACGAGCTGCTACTGTTTATCGGGCCTGCTCACGTGCTTGGGTTAGGGTGCCTAGGCTACTTGAGTAGCTTGGGCCTTCTGGCACGCAGGTGGTAGTCTGTTTGCTGGGTGGGCAGTGAGAATGTGCGCGTTTGAGGGAATTATACTGGTTGCTTCTCATCATAACAAACTATACTTTTCCGAGAAAGCGATAGTTTAAAATCCTAGGGGTGCTCTCTTAAAATCGATAAATTAAAATCCTAGGGGTGCTCTCCTAATATCGCGAGAAATGTACAATAAATGCGCGCCAGATGATCTTCAGACAAACTGCACGTCCAATGCGGAGCGCAAGTTCGTCTGCTTCTAGCACAGGGGTTACGATAATCTCAGAACGCCGAGCTCTTATTGGCTGATTAAAAAAAAGTAGTGGGGAGACATCAAGGCAGCTTTGAGGTCTACCCACTATCCTTTCAATCAGAGCCAATCAGACGTCGGCGTCGTTCTGACGTCGCCAC
The DNA here is from genome assembly GCF_016920785.2 of Ixodes scapularis. Classification (NCBI taxonomy): domain Eukaryota; kingdom Metazoa; phylum Arthropoda; class Arachnida; order Ixodida; family Ixodidae; genus Ixodes; species Ixodes scapularis. Next base: position 24,976,426 of record NW_024609881.1, read on the forward strand.
AACTCCTGTGCGAGAAGCAGACTTGCTCTCCTCATTATTTTGAATAAAAAATGGGGACGAATCAGTTACGAGCTACAATAAAGTTTCTGACCCAAAAATTCCGTTTTCTTTGTAAAAGCTTGGTCTGCTGGGCAAGTTGGTAGTGGACATTCATATTAAAAATAGCGCAAAAGAGGCTGGTCTTTTTGTCCCGTCTGCTGGGCAAGTTGGTAGTGGACATTCATATTAAAAATAGCGCAAAAGAGACGAGTCTTTTTGTCCCGTCTCTTTTGCGATATTTTTAATATGACCGTTTTCTTTGCGAGATTGAGCAGGCGGAATGAAACGCCATGCCCTATCTTCATGCAGATTGCGTTATTAGGTAGGAGGCAAGTTCTTTCTTCTCGTCATTTGCTTGGGACTTCAAGCTGCATTGTTTCTTTCGTGATATAGTTAATTTTTTTTTTTATTTTGTTCCTCGGCTTCATTTTGTTTTCAGTCTGTCCTCACAAGTTCTCGGATGCCGTCTTGTCACGGCTTTGCTATTGGTAGGGCTTTGTTGGCTTCTGGCCTTTTCGCTGCTGTGAAACTCCCTGCGATAAGCTTTCCCTGTGTGACAAAAGTAAAAATAGGGGCAGAATTAGTCAGCCTTATTTGTGACGGTATATCGCAAACCAAACTACAATTAGCATGCCCAGCTTGCAGACAGGCCAGTTGAATTTTCAGCGATGCAAGGAGCCCGGCACCATCGTGGTGGGGCTCCAGGAGTTGGTGCTGGTGTTGGCCGGATGGCGGTCTTCGTGAAAGCGGGCCTTGAAGTCTCCCAGCTTGTGGTCGTGATTGTAACCGAGCTGCGTGAGCACCCTGGCGATTGAAGACATGGTGTGGGCTAGAGACTCTAGTGCTGGCCACTGGTTCGACTGGCTCTCTGACGATGGAAAAAACACGTCGTATACCAAGCTTGCTTCCTCTTTGTTACCTTCCTTATGAGCTGTTCGAAGTTTGGCGAAGCAATACAATGCGGTGCCGAGGTGCTGACATTCCCAGCAAACAGCCGGAGTTGTGATCAAAATGTGTAAAAAGTCACTCTTACTTGGGGTATGCTTATTCAGTGGGAAAGGTATGTCGATCTCTTGCCTTATAAGCTAGGGCAGTTTAACCAGAGCTGTGCTGGTCCAACAAGACGACTTTCGTGCTCTACGCCAGTGGTGGTGGAGAGGATAAAACAGCCGACAGCACCACAGCAGCAGTGGTGGCAGTTGCACAGCAGAAGTGCCAGAAAGCAGAGCAGCTACGTCTGCATCATTCTATGCGCCTAAGAGCTGTTGATCCACTACCGAGACTGGATGCTCCAAGTCGCAAGTCTGCGGGCACTCGCCATTTGCAGGGGGAGGGGCCATTAGTTACAGGGGGACGTTGGGGGCCGGTTGTTTTAACGCACCCCTTCTCGAAGAACGTGGAGCAAAAGCTCGCAGCGCGGAACTCTGGGATCCTGGGTTCAATGACCATCCCTGCTTGTTTTAATGTGGATGAACATTCTTCCAATGTGCGGTTGCTTATCACTACTGCGTGATGTGTGTTAAGACTTCAGGCTAGCAGTCGTACCGCACCGGTTAAATTTCTCATCTTTAGGAAAAACACCAGACGCTTATCGGGGCTGACTTCCTACTGTGACTAAACAAACACCAAATGCAATCACATTTATGGGAGACTCATAAAAATCTGCTTCAATGAGATGGTGTTTGACCAAATCAAGTCTGATTTGTTGTACGGAGGTTTTGACTGCGGGGCACTAGTCTGCCCTGAAATGTGTGGTGTCTCCACTGTAAATGGGCAGTTTAACCAATGTGAAGTATTCATGCCAACCTTTGGCCTTTGCCTCACACAGCAGTTTAGGGGTCTTAAACTTTGAGAAAGGGAACATGAGGGACAGGACTGCATGGGGGGCACTCAGTTGGTTGAATGACGTTTTAGCGAACGAAGTCCTGTCCTCGACTTTTCATCGAAATGCATAAGAGCAAGTGGTCGGCCGCCTCAAAGTGACGTGTACGGATAGGCCAGATGGGTTAACATTTTTGTAATGAGCTGCCGCAGACTGAACGAAGGAGGCAGGTGGGTTAACAGGCACCTCATTGATATGTCATTCGCTGAAATGTCGATTCGCTCAAATAACTGCTGTTTGCTAAAACACCATTTGCTCATGTGATGTGGACCTGCGCCGTGGCATTGCTCGCAGCCCGTTAAGGCAGATGGATCACAAACTTTGCAAGGTCATCTTGACCAAGGTGAAGCATTTCAGTCGGGGTGCTTCATGTCGATTTGATAAGTGTCATCAAATGTAGTTTCTTGAGAAAATATTGCCGTTTTGATTGCATAGACATTGTCTAGAAATTCAGCGTTTTGATGCGACGACTTGTTTTACAAGAAAGCTCCGAAACCGGTAAATTTGTATTGGTGCCAAGTTTGTCTTATATGATTGGATGTTTACCATACTAGCAGTGGGACAGAAAATAACATACAGGTTGTCTTTGGCTGCTTTTAACACACCTTCAATCTTTAAGTCAGGTGGCACAAGCTACTATAGGCATAACTAAGCACATAGGAGTCGTATTTCCTCATCCATTCGTCATTGTAATCTTGGAATGGCAAAATTCGGGGGGTGTCCCATATACAGTATTTACTCGCAGAATGAACGCGCTTTTTTTTTTCCCGAAAAATCGATGCAAAGTGGGGGGGGGGGGGGGGGGGGCGTTCATTACGCGAAGTAAAATATTTGCGTCCGTATTTACTCGCATAATGAACAGACCTTTTATCTCGAAAAATCGAAGTAACTTCGTATCTCTTTGCGCGCGGCCCCGTAACCAAACTAAGCTGTGTAAAAAAAAAAAAAAAAAAAAACTCTTTGTTTTTGTTTTTTTTTAGTTCCTTTGGTTTTTGTTTTTTTTTGCCGCCTTTCGCAAGCTGTTTTGTTTGCTTAGGCGATGGCTCTCCGCTTATCTTTCTTATCTCCTTGCGCGCGGCGCGCTACGCACGACCCCCCGTAATCAAACTGCGCTGTGCAAAAAAAGAAAAGCTACTTTTTTTTCTCAGTTCCGTGTTTTTTTGTTTTTTTTTCCTTCTTTTTGCCGCCTTTTACAAGCTGTTCCGTTTGCTTAGAGGACTTCTCCGCTCCTCTTACCTCCTTGCGCGCGGCGCCCCCAGGTAACCAAACTGCGCTAAGCAAAAAGAAAAAAAAAAAAAAAAAAGCTTTCTGTTTTTATTTTCTCCTAGTTCCGTGCTTTTTTTTTTTTTTTTTCCGCGTTTCGCAAGTTGTTTCGTTCGCTTATTAGCTTCTCTTTCTTGCCCCTTGCGCGCGGCCGCCTTGCGCGAACCCAAAATCCAGACTGCGCTGTGCAAAAAAAAAAAAAAAAAAAAAAAAAAGCTCCTCTCCATGTTTTTTTTTCTTGCTTCCGTTGGATCTTTGCGAATTTTTTTAACGCCTTTTGTAAGGCGTTTTGTTCGCCCACGCTGCCCAGGCATTCGCGACCTGGCTGCACCAGGATAAAAAAGTGCGTTCATTTCGCGCGCGTGGGGGAGGGGGTCAAAATTTTGACGTTCGAGTTTGGGGTGCGTTTATTACGCGACTGAAAAAAAAAAGTAAAAATTTTGAGAGCCGACTTGGGGGGTGCATTCATTACGCAAGTGCGTTCATTTTGCGTGTAAATACGGTATGCTATTTTCACAGCTGCCTGCAGGTTAGCTTGATGCTGCTGTCTTTGTTCGTAATTATTGTCATTGCTATTTGTGTTTAATTATAGGCATCTGAAGTGGTCCTGTGCGTCCTTTGTGATTTTATGGGCCACCTTACAAACCTGACGGCAGTTGTCAATTCGAATGAACCCGACTCAGTCCTCCCGTCTTGGTAAGTCCTTTGTTTAAACCTGTTTTATAAACAGGGAAGAGTGGCGGTGTCTAGACTACACTTATTTTACAGGTCTGCAGACTTTTAAAGCGGCCATGAATTGATTTTTCTACTTCCGCTAAATTCTACTCAGAATCACTCTCTAACAGTAATAACCGAATAAACTTGCCTTAGTTTTTTTTTTTTTTAAGCAATGTCAGTCGGCATATAAATGAGAGAAATATGAGCATCATTCATCCCTTCAACTCAGAGCCAGATTAAGCGGCCTCAGAGCCAGATTAAGCGGCATAGGATAGGCCTGGTGCCTATCCTATGCCACCAACGTTAATCATAGCCACGCACTGGGGTCGGCAAAGTAGAAATTGCGTACTGAGCTCTAGGCATTGTTAGAGTTTGGCTCTTCTCATCTCCGCAGTGGTTGGACACGAGCCACTACCCGAGTGTCTGCCGAGGCATTGATTGTTATGAGCCGAAGCTGAGTGCTCTCGCAGTTGTGTCCAACCCATGAGCCGTGCATGTCTTTCGTCAGGCAGGTGGTTTTGATCCCACAACTACGTCGTCAAGCTTTTCGAAGGCAAGACTGAAAGAAATAGTCCACTTTTATGCTCGCAATTTCACTGTGACAAAGAAGCTTCCGAATCAGCGGTGGTCTGTGCAAGTATACTTAGGCCAAACCAGGACCAGTATGCCTTCGCAAAGTCATGAACATTCCGACCCAGTATCGTTTCATGACCACTTTAAGAGTCTATGCGAGTTTGTGCGTGTGTGAGGGGAGTTAAAGTACCATAAACTGGACTGCGGTTGCGAATTTTGTTTTAGTCGCCACAGAATCGCACTGCACCGACAGCATGTAGATATGCCTCGCTGCGCCGACTTATTGGCTCCAAGCCGTGCTTTGAAACCGCCGCTGTAGCCTTCAGTCTCGGTTGAAACGACGGAGTGCTTCTCCAAATTCAGAGTACAAGTGTTCCTGCTAGGGAGCGACCTACCCTATTTTGAACCCTCGTCCTTGAGTACCGAGCCTTCTACCACCTGGCAGGCCGGTAGTTGGTTTTATTTCGGGGGTCCACCCATGTCAGATTGCCCTCCGAGAAAGGGGGAGGGGGGGGGGTCGACTTTGTTTGGGGGGGCGGCCGCCCCCGTTGCCCCCCCCTTGTATCCGCCCCCTCCCTGAAAGCTGCTTTTGTGTGAATTTTGAGTGTCGGGTTAATCTTCTATAATCTTGTAGAGGAAGAATAGCGACATCTGAGACACAAAGGAGTCTTGTTGAGTGGGGAGTCCCTCCCTCCCCTCTTCTCTTGTGCTGGCCGTAGGGCTGTCGGGATGATGTCAGGTTCAAAGCATGTATAGCTCTAGGTGAGACAGTTATCGCCACTACCTGTCAAGGTTCCTAGACGGGCATTATAAACAAGGCTTTAGCGACATCTACCAGGTGCTCTCTGCTAATCGTTTAATTCGTTTTAATATTTCCTTGTCTTTTTTAACAAGATATTGGTGTGTCCGATGTGATACTGCGTCTGTGAACATGTATAGACCAAAAAATAAGCACTAAAATTTCGTTGTAGTATCCCTTTAATAGAGTGAATTGTACTTAAGTGTGTACGTGAACCGAAATAAAAAAAGCAGCGTGATACTAAACCACTTGGCTAAGCTGAACTCTACTAATTGCTACTTCTTTCCAAACCAGTTGGCTATCTACATTAGAATTTTCTTGTGGCTTCTAATATACAGAATCTCTTTTTCTTATAGGTAATGAGGTTGCGCTGTTGGGGGAGATCAGCTGCCTTCTTAAAGCCACTGAAGACATATTGTTTGGATGCTGTTTCTGCACCTACTTCACCAGAGACCAGTGGGGAATTGTGAGCCACCTGGTTGCCCATTGTGATGAACAAGTGAAGTGCCACCATCCCCCCCTATCTCCTGGCTCTAGGTCCAAAGTGCACACCAACACTCAAATGCACAGGGGTGATAATTTCTTGAAGTGCAAGCTGTGTCGTGAAATCTTCAATTGGAATTCCGATCTGACGAGGCATACTCTCAAGCACACGGGTGAAAAATCCTATAAATGCAAGCTCTGTTCCCAAGTCTTTGCTCACCCTGGCAGTCTGTTTCACCACAATCGAATACACACAGGTGAAAAGCCATTTAAGTGCAAGCTTTGCCCCCAAGCCTTTGCTCGAAATTCCTTTTTGAGACTCCATAATCGTACACACAGTGGTGATAAACCTTATAAATGCAAGCTGTGCCCCCAAGCCTTTGCTCAGAAGTGCCATCTGACAATTCATAATCGAACGCACAATGGTGATAAACCTTATAGGTGCACGCTGTGCCCCCAAACCTTTGCTCAGGATGCACATCTAAGAAGCCATAAACGAATACACAGTGGTGAAAAACCTTATAAGTGCAAGCTCTGTTCCCAAGCCTTTGCTCGGAAGCACACTCTGACCTGCCATAATCGAACACACACCGGTGAAAAGCCATTCAAGTGTCAGCTCTGCCTGCAAGCCTTTTCTCGGAATTGTGATTTGGTGAGGCATAATAAAACACACAATGGTAAAAAATAAACCTTATAATTAAAAGCTGTTCTCTCAAGCCTTTGCTCAGTATGAAAATCTGATCGACCACAAACACATACAGGTGAAAAGTAATATAAGTGCAAGTTGTGTCCCCTAGCCTTTGCTCAAAATTCCTGACTCAACATAATCAAACACACAGGTCAAAAGCCATAAACGTGCAAGCTATACTCCCAAGCCTTTTCTAGCAATTCCAGCATAATCAAACGCAGTGCTGAAGTTCAAGCAGTGCCCCGAGCCTTTGCAAGTTCAAGCAGTGCCCCAAGCCTTTGCTCACATTGTCAATCTGACCTTTCAAAATTGAACACACAGGTAAAAAGCCATACAATGTGAGGTGTGCCCCCAAGCCTTTTCTCAGAATTTCTATCTAATAAATCAATCAAATGCACACAGGTGAAAAATCTTAGCAGTACAAAGAGTGCCCCAAATGTTTTGCTGAGAAGTCACATCCCCCCCACTCAAATGCACATATATGGCAAGCCCCATAGTTCACCTGAAGGTTGAGCCTGCCATGCTTTATTAGTGTACTCGTTTAACTCCTGCAAGTTTGTATGCTATTTCAATTTAAATATTTGAGTGCAAGTAATGCCCCAAAGCCTTTGGTGGGACTTGCCACACTGAAGTGCATATGTGTGAAAAACCTTACAAATGCCAGCAGTGTCCCCAGGGCAGTTTCCAAATTATCTTGCCTCAACAAGCATGCATCACTACATTCGGTAGACAAACTTGAAAGGGCTTTGCAACAATTTATAGACCTTGATCAAATATGTCTCCGTTGTTGTTTTGTATTGTTATTTACCCCTATGTATGTAGTAGACATAATCTTGCAGAAAGTAAATGTCTAACCAGAACTTACTTTCCCTTTTAAAAAATTGGACGTTTACAACACCCTGTAACGCCGAATTAGAGCGCAGCTCTTGAGGAGGAGGAGGGAAGGGTGCTGAGGGTATACCCCTCCTCCTCACCTTCATCCTCCCTGCTACTCCTCTCCTCTTTCTCATCCTCCTCCTCCTCCCCCCATCCCTCAAGCTCCTCCTCTCCTCTTCCCTCTCCCTCCTCCTCCCTCCTCCCCACACGTTGCATCATGGGAAATGTCCCATAATGCACCGTGCGGAACCCTCGTGATGTCACGAGGGTCCCACGCGGTGCGTTATGGGACATTTCCCATGATGCACCATAAGATTACGCTGACGGCAACGTCGGCGGCGACGTCGACGCCGCTCAAGCCGGAAACGGGTGCCCAAGAGCTGCGCTCTAAAAATGGGGTCGGAAGTTTCAGTTCCCACACTGTTGTTCCTTTTAGTTGTTGCATATCTTGCTACTGAAAATAGTCTAGAGCGACTTTAAAGGCTTCCATCTCAACTTTCTGTGCCATGCTATTTCATTTTAGCAATTACTTCGGTGGGTGATTGACAAGCGTGTGTGTGTACTGCAGCGCAACACCACAGCAGTTTGTGCTGCCAATTGGGGCATTGCCAGTTGAATTTTCAGAATTCCCAGCAGGTTTCCCAATAAACTGACCTACCGATGTGCATGTTTTTAATTTTGTGTAATGCCTTTTCAAGACTGCCTTGACAGAAGGTAGATCTTGGAACTCACTTTAATACGCTGATAGCTAGTGTTTTCACCTTCCTTCTCTGTGCTGGCATTTTCATAATTATGTATTTATATGACACCTGCTTTGAGATACCAATCCCTGTAGTGTTCAGCTGGTTACGATATTTGGTTGATTTGTGTTCTTATTCCTCACAGTTGTTTCAGTGTCGCCCAGTCCTCTGCATCAGAATTCTCTGGCCGTAGGTGTCATATTGCACATTAGGGTATGGGTTTTGCTTGTTTTTTTGTATTATATGTGCAATACATTTGCAAACATGGCTGGCTGCATTGGGGTTGTTTGCTTTTTCGTTTATTACTCTTGCCTCGTTTGTCTCGAACAAATTCTGCAGATGATAAATCTGTTCTCAGATTTCTTTTTCGCTGTTTCTTTAAACTAAAAGTTGACAATACAGCCTCCACAATGTTTTCTTTTTTTTTTTCTCAGCCATTGCATATTTGAGCTGAAGTAAAAATATACCAATGTCAGGGTAGCTCTTTGGAAAGTTAGTTTGCTATCTGTGCCATGCTGGGATCTCGCCGCAGCAGTTTTGTCGGCTGGAAATGGTCTACCAAGTGGATGTGCACTCCGCCAGAGTGGTGGTTTGTGCTGCTGGTTGTGACATTAGCCCGATTCCTGCCTTCCAGGTAGTTTGGGTATGAGGGCCGGGATGTATTTTAGTACTGGTGTGTAATGCATGTCAATACATGGCTGCATTGACAAAGGGAGTCAAAAGGACTTGTGGGTCGAGGAATTTCGAACCATCTTAAAGGGGTACGGAAACAAAAATTGAAATATTCAAATTTCGTTCGGAAATGAGTCAAGCATGACGGATGATAACCGTAAATGATAATTGCACGTTTGTATTTTGAACGACTGGCTATATTTTTCGTTCCAAACGGCGCACTCGAGGAAGCGCTCGAAGAGAAGCGAGCAGAGAGCGCGATGCGTCATGGTATATCCGGCGCAAACAAAAACAAAACAAAGATTCCCCGCATTCGTGACGTAACAAGGCTGGCGTGGTTTTGAGCTTTGCCCTTGGTGGCGCTGTCAGTGTTGTGGTGGTGTCAATAGCGTCAGCGCGTTGCAATTGAGCCGTTCAAAGTACACGTGGGGTGACAAGCGTGTGGCTGGCCCAAGTAGCACGTAGCTTCCACCACACTGTCAGCTTAGGGCTACGTGGGGTGAATGGGGTGGGGAAAGCAACTTTTGTTCGAGTTTTGAGCGACGGGCTAGTCTTCTAGGGGGAGAATGGCTGTGTTTGGTTGCACGAACGAGGGTCCGAGAAAGAGGGGAGTCCTTCATTTCTGTCTTCTTGGACCGTTTGGTACAACGCGCAATTTGTGAGTTGAGCTAGGAGGAAAGCTATGAAGGAAAATGTTGAAATTCCAAAGAGCGGCACTGCTCCGAAGGAATCTGCTACGTCACGACTACGTAGCAAGTTCCCCAACGTTGCTGGATTACGTCCCATATAGGCTCCACATGCATCCGCCAGGTGCACATTGAAAGATTGTTTATTTAGCCTTAAAATTAGTTTTCTTGTGCCTTTCAACGGAAGACTGGTGTTTTTGAGGTTAGGGTGCAACATGTAACATATTCAAGCTAGAAAATGAGTACTGGAATTTCGTTTCCCTACCCCATTGTGCTCCTACCCAGGACTGGCTACTTTTTAATTATGTATTGTTAATTAGACTCTTTTTCAACCATCACTGTAGCATTTATGTGACTGCCATATTTTGGCGCACAGTGCACTTGTTCTTGAGGGTTGGAATTTGACCACTTGGCTATCCTCGTCAGAATTTATGAACTATAGATGTATAAAGACCAGTGTCTCCTGTTAGTTTTGTTTCCGTTAAAAAATACTGCAGTTTGTAGATGATTACAGAACTTGTTAAAATGGCAATTGATGCATGTTCAGTGGCAGAAGAGAACCCAGTTGTTGGCAGTTCGTGCAAGAAAAATATCTAATGAAAACCTAGCTACTACAAATTGTAGTTTCACAAGAAGGGATTATCTTAAGGGGGGACACTGGCTAGAGGTCAAACTTTTGAACTACTCAAGTGATCAAAATGAAATTTTCAGGGGAGATTTAGCTTCAGATGTAGGTGTACTGTGCAAATTTTCAGCTCTCTAGGACAAATTTACATACCTGCATAAGATGATGTGTCACTTTTCATTAAGAAATCTATGATATGCAAATGAAGCTAATAAGCATCACTTTGACTGCTTGAATATAAAGTGGGGGATATGGGACCTCGGGCTATCTAGTTTTAATAACTTAAATGTAAATATTTCAGGAAGAGTTATTACCTCAAAATATGAGATGCATATCTGTCCTTATGTCAATTTTTGAAAACTTAGCTTTTTATCACTGAGGACTTCAACTTAAATCAAAATAAAGTAGATAGCCCAATTCCCCACTAAATTTCAGTTCAGAAACATCTTGATTGCGGTATCCAAATACTTTTACCTTCGAACAAAAGATTCCTTCGTATGAATTTTGCAGCAAAAAGTGGAACTGAGAAAAATGCATTCGAACATTGAACTCCTTTACTTTGTTACTGCCTCACAATGTGTTGAAAATATTTTATATCAGCGTAACTATTTGGCATATGGTTATCAAATTTGGTGTAAGGGTGTATAATAAGTTTATGATACTGAAAACCTTAAAATTGAAAAATGAATTTTTTCAAAAAATTTAAAATTTAGGCCCATGTCCCCCCTTAATGGGCTACACTGCTTCTAGAGATTTTTTTTGTAAAGTTTGTGATCCAATTCATATGAGATTTACATAGCTTATCTGCCTTTACAATCTGAATTCAAATATGTGAAAAGACAGTGAGTGTTCAGGCGAGCTGGTGATAGCTGCCATATCTGAGAATGGTGGAAGAAATATGTGCTTGGTTTTGTTAGCCTGACTAGTTTTGTTAATACTGAAAGTTTAATTTGCAAAGATGATGGGAAGGATTAAGACAAATTGAAATACTGATAACACGAAATAAACATATCTTAGTAAACAAAGTGGAATCCAATGCGGAGAGCAAGTCGTCTGCTTCTTGCGCAGGAGTTGTGGTGACGTCAGAAAGATGCCAATTTCTAATAGGCTTTAATTGAAAGCTGTGGGTAGACCTCCGCTAAAAGCCTTATAGTCTATCCACTTTTTTTTTTTAATCGCCAATAAGATTTAGGCATTCCGAGATTGTCACAAACCCCGTGCAAGAAACGGCAGATGAACTTGCGGGGGAGAGCAAGTTGTCTGCTTGCGCAGGAGTTGCGGTGACGTCGGAACGACTGAACTCTGATTGGCTTTGATTGAAAGGATTGTAAAAAGAAAAGTTTGAGGTACACCTAAGCATTTCTTATGAGTTGTGAATGCGAAAGCATGCAAGCCGCTCGTCCGCTTCCTTTGTCGTCTGCTGCGTACTAGCGCGCGTTCGCTTTGGTATCTCTTGGTATCTCGGAGGCCATGGCGCAGCAATGAAGATTGAATATGGTTCATCCTGAAATAGCAGCGAAAAACATGCAATGACGGATTTTACTAAGATAAAAAATACTTATTTCACAAAAATACTTTAGGACAAAAAAAGCGTCTGTCAATAATTTTTTTTTCTTTAGAGCAGTGTCAAGAATGGGGCGGAAGGTATTTTCGCAGCACGCGGTTGCCTTCAACGTTACGTGTTACGCACTAGAGATCAGTGGTGTGATCCATAGAGTTATTATAATGTACGCTAGAGGTTCAAGTGGCGCTAGTGTGCTGACGCAAATTGAAGCAGACAGCAACCAGTCTAAAATTGACTTCCGGTAATGCATTTCTATGGGAAAAAGTGAGTGCATTTTCTCTCTGCGCTCGATCATAAGAGCAAATATCCCGAATAATTCGTACGTACTAGGTAGCTTGGAACATTTCTCAGTCAGGCCGACGAAATAATTGGTCAGTTACGGTGTTTTTCTTTCAAATTCATCGCATTAAAAACGGTGCTAAAACAGCTTCGTACGTGTATTTATGTGCACTGTCGGACACTGTTAGCGCGAACACGACGTCGGCGCTTTTCAGCGTGGGGGATATACGTGCCAAACGAACGAAGAACATCTGGAAATTAAGAAAGACGGCAAGAACTACGCAGTAACACCGGATCAGTAACTACACGTGCATATACAATCAAAATTAATTGAAGGCCACGTAATCTATTCCTGTTTTAAATAAGTAAGTACCGTTTTATTCTTTCTGCTCTGAGCGAAGCTGCTTGTTCTACGTTCAAAATATCACTCGCACGCTCGAAATCTTTGAGAACAAGTGCCCGATAAAAGCTGCACGGCAGAGAAAACAATACGAAGAGACAACTTTTATAGCCCACGGACTTTATTCTCTACGTTTTGAACGTTTTTATCCGCTCATGCACGACGGGGTCATTTTTATATAGTGACAGGACTGGCATATTATCAATATATAAGCGTCACCGGATTGCTGGCGAGCCTTGAACACACTCTACATTCCTTTCGATTGTAATTTTGCTTCGAATCGTCGCTTGTTTTTACACACCTGCTGCGGAACACACGCGTTTGTGACTGAAATGTAGCGAAGTTAAACATCGGTCACTGATGAAGAAAAATGCGCTCACTAAAGCAATTACACTTTTACAGTGTTAATCAAGGTACATACTATTCGGTATGACCCAAATAACCAAAGTGTTCCGTGTTATTTTCCGGCGAAGAGACAAAATGCACGCGCGCTTTCCCATAGGAATACACGGGAAGACTGGAAAAGTAGACTGGTTGCTGTTAGAGCACTATATAGCTCCTTCGGAGCAGAGTAGCGCAATCTAGAACGCCGTCTCTCGGCGACTAGCGGCGAACGCCCGGAGGTTCCAACTGTGGTCAGAAATGCATGGAGAACGTGAGAAAATCGTTGTTTCTTCAGTTTTGTGGGGATGTACGGAATGGAAATCATTTTTGACATAATAATGAAACATTTTAGAATAATATGCGATAAGTTTTGTGCCATACAAGGACGTAACTTTTTAAAAAAAATTGCCTGAGCGGCATCATGCAGCAGACGACACGGCGACGTCACACCATTCACGTGACCCGCTCCGGCCAACCCGAAAAGCCCATCTCCGCTGCGAGCAAAAATCGTCTGCTTCAAACGCCATTGCCTTGGAAATTGCCTTCTCAAAATTTGAACACGCATCCGATATTATTAAAACTTTGATAAAATGTTTAGTGCTTTACTAACTTCACGACAGACTAGTTTTGAAAAGTGTGAACTCGCCGTTCATTTTTTAATCAGCCGTGTTGAGTCGATCTCCATGTATTCTCCCATAGAGCGGGCCGCCTCCTGGAACCCTGAGTACCACGTGACTCGCGCCGAGCCGCTCTGTCGGCCATGTTGTCGGCAAAACACGGGGTTTAAAGGATTGCGCTACTCTGCTCCGTAGGAGCTATATAGTGCTCTTGTTGCTGTCTGCTTCAATTTGCGTCACGGAAGTCGCATAGACACTAGCGCCAGTTAAACCTCTAGCGTACATTATAGTAACTCTATGGTGTGATCTCCATTGTACAGTAGAGGTTAGTGGGTGTTACGTTACCCCGATTGCGGTTCCATCACGCGTCCAACGGGCTAGATGGCGCGAGCCGTCGCCCAATTCAGGGTCTTTAGCTTCGGCCGTATTCATTTCTCCATCATTCATTTAGTGCAAATCGGAACAAGCTGAGAACAGCAGTGATCGGAACGTATCGGAACTAACGTTGGTCGGAACCACACTGACTACACTGTGATCAGAACCGCTGTCAGAAACTGGAGTCAGCATCACTTTTAGAGGCCTCTCGACTTCTCACTCAACAAAACAGGTACTCCTCTCAGCACATCTTGTTCTAAAAAGGCGCACACGCCAGGATAAGCTAGAGGGAACGAGTATTCGAGGAGCCTTGCATGCGCCTCTTGGGAATCGTGCTCTGCTCCTGGCAAATGACTCGGATCATCCGGTCTCGCTGGTCGAGCGAACGAGCCTCACCAGCCCCGCGTACAACACGAAAGTCGTTGTGCTGGACGAGCGCTGCTCATATTTAATGCCGTTGCTTATAAGGCAACCGATCGATGTACTCTTCCCGCAGAATAATAAGCATACCCCCCCCCCCCCCCTCCCCTCCCCTCTTTTTCCAAGTAAGTGATTGTGATTTTGATCGCATCTCCGGCTGTTTGACGGGAGCGTCGACACCTCGGTACCCCGTCGTAGCGCTTCGCCGACCTTCGAATAGCTCGTAACGAGTTTTGTAACAGCACCGCATCCCTGTGATATTCCTGTAACTTTCTATCGTCAAGCGGTTCTGGCGCGATCGCCTTCGTGGCTGTCGTAACATCGCTAACGCAAATATCGAAACTGAAATGTTTCGAGTGACTACGGGTCAAACTCCTCCGAAAAAGGCAGCTCAGAGAACTTCTGTGGACCGCTCTGCGTGCTCCGCCACTTAAACAAACCGTTGCTAGGTGCGTTGCTATGGGCGAAAACAGGGGACTCGATTTCGCTCCGAAAGAACCATCGTTCAAAAATCGGACATGGAATTTAAACGTCAAAAAATAATATAGGAAGCCTAGATTTCACTCTACCAGGAGAGAAGTTTGCCGAGAATCAGCTGTTTTTAAATTATTTGCGACGGTAACTTCCAATCCCCAAGACTGGCACCGCGCGAGTTCTCCCCAAAATGCATCGGACTCGCAGAGTGCCGCGCGGATAACCGGTTTCGAACGAACTTGCCGAGTGCACATTGATAAAGGGATACTTCAGCGGGAGGGGGAGTCCTACAATCGGGGATGGGCAGTTTTTCAAATACAAGTATTTATAATACGTATTTCAAATACTTTGTGTATTTTGCATTTGTATTTAATTACAAATTCGGTAATGTATTTGACGTGTGTATTTAAATACTAAAACGTGGGTATTTCAAATACAATTTTCTGGGCGAAAATACATCCCTCAAATTTATTGTCACTGTCCAGAGCAGGACGAAAACTACGTTCTGCACCGAATGCTGTGTGTCTCAATCAAGCACAAGCTTTTAGTGACTTTGTGATTACGGTGCTAGTCCAGGGCAAGAATAGTGACGGAATCGACGTTCACAGGCAGACTGGCTAAATAAGTGCCTGTGACAACTTGTGATGCTTTCCAGCCTGATTTCCATCCATATTTTTGCCTGGAACATTCTAAATGCGCGGGTCGTCCAGATTTTCGTAACTGGTGCGAGTTGCAACGATAAAAAATTCTCTAGCTAGTGCTGCGCTTCTTGGTTGTCTCGGTTCTTTGTTGGTCTATACCAGAATGTAATCGACAAAAAAGCTGCTTGAAGCTCTGTACTTTTTTCACCTATTACGTCCAAGCTGATTACATTTGTTTTGTGATTATATTTCTATTACGTTACTAGAGCCCCGCACACTAGCTCCCGAGTGTGCGATACAAAATTAAAATGAGATACCCAGAAACCCGTTGCAGGTGCCCTGAAGTCGCTGACGCAAATTTTGAGGAATGTATTTGGAAAAGTATTTGGAGGAGACCAAATATATTTGGTTGTATTTGTATCTTGTACTTAAATGCTTTTTTGGAAATGTAATTAGATTTGTATTTAATACATTTTTGACGAAGTATTTTGTATTTGTATTTCGATACATATTTGCATGTATTTTGCCCATCCCTGCCCACAATGTAGGTTTCTACCACGCTTTAATTATTTTGTTAGGATGCATAACCTGTGTACGAACTACAGTTTAAGACTGCGGGCATGTCTTGTAGAAGTAGATCGGCATAGATAAAACAATTTATAGTTGATTGACTGTTGGACGTCTATTTTTAGGTTATTTATTGTTGTACCAATACTGCTTCTAGCAATCTGCTATCTGAGAGGCTCAAGACGAAAATAAATGTAATACATTAGCTATAGTGCTGGGTATTTGACCTATCACTAATGAAGATGAAAGCAATAGAACAGAAATAACTCTCATACAGTAGCTGTAAACAAAGTTATCCTTTTTGCATGAAAAACCAAGGCTAGGAAATGGTGACGGGGAATAAATTTAGTATCACATATTTTAACTGTTCTGCATGGAGTCGGAGAGAGACCTTCCACGGCTATATTTTTTGTATAAAATCTGTTTTTTTTTTTGTTTTTTTTTTTTCGCTAGTTCTTGCACAAATATTGTGACTCGCAAATGGAGTGCGCAAGTCCAAAGGCAGAATGATGCAAAGCAGCAGTGACTGGGATAAGGAATATTACATATCTCATTTTGGGAATGTGCAATTAGTTCACATCTCACCCACCTTCAATTAACTTCTCACTCAGTGTATCAAGTGATGAAAAAAATAAAGTGGATATGTTGTCATTTTAGTAGAGGATCAAATTATAAAATATGTCGCGTCACATGTGCCATCTGAATTAAAGTTAGTTTCCAAAAGTCAGCGAAAATTAAATAATACTATATTCATTGCACATGCTTGGACATAGCAAAAGGAGCAGCTATCATCCAGGCATTTCCAACTACACAGTGTAGCAACTGCTGTCGAGCGAAAATAATAAAAATAAACAAACAACTGCACTGCACGAAAAACCAATACTCGCAGCCTTCTTGGGATGCGTGTTTGTAATTTTTTTTTTTTTTGTGTTGCTGTTAGGATATTTATTTCCCTCCAATACAAGCCTTATACTTGTCCGTTCATTGGACTTAAATTATAAAGTTTATTGAGGTACTGTAAACAACTTATTTTTCGCAGGCTCAATATTTCCCGATTTATGCAAAAGCTGAAATTTTTTAATAATTCGCGGGTTCTAATTTTTGCGACGCGGTGGAATGTTAATATAGATTTCAGTGTGTTTACATTTTACCGGTATTGTACGCGAGACCTATTTGTTGTGAAATGTAAGCGATTCACAAAAATTAGGTCCTTGCGAAAATTAAGTTGTTTACGGTATTTAAAAAAAAAAAAATCTGAAACGCTGTTATCGCGTCCCAAAGCGCCCGACAATGTGCTCCTGGCAATACTTGGCTTCGCGCGGAGTCAGTGACGTTGCGGTGCTAAAGGGCAGAGTGCCCCCCACATGTGACGCCGCCATCTTCCAAGCGCTGGCCGCTCCCAGTGCGTGGCAGAGGCTGCGCGGTGGCTACACTACCCCTTTAAGCCACTGTACCGATTGCATACGAGTACAAACTGATGCTGTCGCCATCTATGTTGTAGAAAAAGTATCGGCCTCGGACCAAAGATAGCGCCTGCTGTTCGACATGACAGGCAGGACAAACTGTTGAGACAAACTCGACACCAACACAAATCCCTTAGCAGTTTTAGAACATTGTTGTTCCATACGTATAAACATGGTCTCAAAATTTGACATTTTAATGCAGCGACTTGTTTTACAACAATGTTCTAAAACTGCTAAGGGATTTGTGTTGGTGTTGAGTTTGTCTCAACTGATCGGATCTTTATTGTACTGGTAATGTGACAGAGAAAACAGTCAACGCACCAGGTGGTGCATGCTACAATCCATTACTAGATGCTTGGGTATTTTGTTTCCTCCCTCATTTGTCATTGTAATTTTGAAACGGTAGTTTTGTGTGTGTCTCGTGTGTGTTATCCTTACGGCTGTCTGGTGAGCTTGATGCACTTGGGGGCTGTGCTTGTTTTGCTCATAATTCTTGTCATTGCTCTGCATTCAATCGCAGACATCACAAGTGGACTCGTACATGCCTCTTGGCCTTACGGGCACCCTTACGAACCTGGTGGCAGATAGCAATTTGAATGGAACCAGTTCAGTCCCCAAGTTTCGGTAAGTTCTTCGTTTCAATCTGTTCTATAAACACGGGACAGTAGCAGTGTCTAGGCTACAGGGGGTCATAGTTTAGAGCAGTACTTTTTGTACTGCTGTCCATAGACTGCTAGGGTTTCGGGCCAATTCGGAGAACCTCACCCAGGAACTCTGTAAAGCCCAGAGGCCAGATGAAGGTGTGCTGTGCTGTGTCATGTGGGTTGCGCTTCCAAGGGAGGGAGGCAAGCAGCAAAAAGGAAATTCAGGAGAGGTTCATGGCAGTAGAGATAAACTTTATTCTAGTAAAATTTTGGGTTCTTATACATATTTACAAGTATGGCCCCTAGGTGCTGCCATCTTTCTGCTGGCATGTGTAGATAGCCTGCTGGGCTGCAACACAAGGCTGCAGAGCCTTGTGTTGAATTTATTTATATAAATTATGCAGTGTCAGGCAAATAGTGTTATTGGCGGCTGAATGGTGCTACAATGTCATTTATATAAATTAAAAGCAGCAATGGGCCAAAAACACTGCCCTGCGGCACACCTGAGGTTACGTTTAGAGGTGATGATTTAGTTCCAGAAAGTTATTCCTTCCACTGAATGCAGGAGGTTGTCTACTTTGAACGCCTTCGTGGTGTGCCAAAAGCGTTTGTTATAACGGAAGCTTATTTAGCTTGGTCTTACTTTTAAGATGCCAATAAATAAGTAAACATGCTGCTGTTTGGATGTGAGACTTGAGATCAATGTATGCGGCATTTACTCCACAAACTTTGTGATTGAAGCTCAGTGCGCAACCAATAATAACGCACACCAGATGCGTCGGTTTATTAACGTGGATGTCGCTCGCTCCCCTGGCATAAACCAGATGCTTCAGAGGTGCTCATTGCCTTCGTTGTGGGACGTTGCAATTGCAGACCTTGTTTGGTTCCAATGGCTTTCCATTTCTTCAAAGTAGAGGACATCTCCAACATGATGACCCTAGTGTGCCTGAAGAGAGTGAGCAGTGATTGTCAGGACGAGACACAAGAGCGCACCAGAGACCACACCAGACAAATGAGGCATTGAATCTAGGAACTTTCTAAAAAAAAAACATAACAAAGTGGAGGCAAGCCTCAGCGAGCACCAGTGCTCACTGGTGACCTTTAGAGAACTTTCCAGAAGATGCCAGCAGTCCTGAGAACCTACTCACCCTTGTTTCGAACAGTCTTTCCCCCAAAATGCTGGAAGCGTGCTTTGCATTTCGCCACCTCCAGTAGCCATCAACAGTGTTGATTTTGGTGTGGCGGCTGGCTGCTCTATTCAACTTGTTCGTTGTAACAAACAATGCAAGCGGAAGTGGCCATTTAAGTAGACTGTCCTCCATAGCGTTCTTGCAAAACATGTTGGGCGATGAGAATCTGTTTGTTAAAACAAGAAGTTTGTTTTGAGTCGGCCAGTTGTAAGTGGGCTTGACTACATTCTGTTTTGTACTTGTGTGGGATCTAAACAAGTAGAGAAATAAAATATTAGTGCTTAGTTTTATGCTTAAATAGGGACTGTTGAGGACAATACATCAAAGACACAAATTTTTGTCGGAAAAGTGCGAGAATAGATATTTTAAGAGGATCAAAACGATTAACTAATTTTACCCGGCGAATGCCTCTGAAGCTTCGTTGGAGGGTCGGAGCATCCTGATGTTGTTGGCCTCACGAGAGCAGTGCTGTGCCACAGGAGTGTGGCATACTAGTACATATATGCGAGTCGGGCATGTGAACGAGCGTGAGAGATTAGAGGAGAATGCCGACGTTGGGCCGTGCCGGCAAGTTTTGTCGAGCCGCTATCGTGTTGACAAAAGTCTAGGCCGTCTCCTTTGAACAAGTTGTTCGCTTTGTTGGGTTAATTGAATGTTTCCAAACATTGCACGCGTTTAGTGCGAGGCTCCATGCTATAATTTGGTGTGTTGCACCAGTCCATTCGTTCCCAATTAAGGACGAACTGCTGAAGCCTTACATCTCGTTCGTCTGTTGTATCCGACATAGGAAAGTGAATGCTTTCTCAGAAATTGTTTTCATAGTAGGGACGTTTATTACGGAGAAAGCACAAAGGTGCTGAAGTATGAACCCACATTAACACCACTGCTTGACTAAATAACTTAATTGCTTGACTGCAATCTCACTGCAAGCAGTCCGACACCGGTGTCGAGAACTGGTGCCATCATCATATTAATAATCTTCGTGCTCGTCGCTCGATTTTTCAGACTGTTGTTCATAAGTCTGCTGCTACAGTGCCTGTCGCTGGGAGTCGAGTTGTTCCCATTTTGCTTTTGTCTTGGAGCATCGATACCATAATAGACAAGCTGCAGTTCTTTGGATCCGACAGCTTTTTGCCGATATGCTATCGAAGTAATCTTTGTCTGCCTGATGTTGCCTTTGTTGGTTTCGAATGACGCACGCAAATGGGAAAACTATATTGAAATAAGGGTGGCAAAAAGGTGTTACCCTTCTGCTGTACCAATGTGTCAAAGGCAGTGGTAACACTGTGATATGTTAGTGTAGAAAAATGTGTACACTAGGGTGCCTTCATGTGCGCTTTGAATTAGGGTGGAGACATCTCGCCATTTTGTTCCCCACTTTTATTTTTAGTTTTTGTTCAGAAGCGCGTGAAAGGGCTTGCCCTGCACGCGTGTGTGGCGCTGACTGTGCTAAGGCGACATTTTGTTTTCGTCGATTTCTTTGTATTTTCCCCGTGAGCGCGTGCTGTCGGCATCGGGTACTACAAAGGGTGGCATCACTCTAAACAGAAGGATATTGAGGCACCCTAGTGTACACTTATGGAGACTGGATGGTGTGAATGATATCTGGAAGCTACCTTCTGCGATGGCAGTGTAAATCACACTTTTTTGTAGCCTGTTGGATTGTGAGGGGCAGTAGACAGTGTGTGCTGAAAACTGAACTGCAGTGAAACCCGTTTAGGACGAACCCACATACAGCGAATTATTGTCGATATCGAACTCACGAAAAATTTAAATAAAAATGTGTGTAAAAAGTATGTTTTATAACGAACAACATATTGGCTATATCAAACTTCTTTCCCCCGGGACGGCTTCCAAAAACGCGCAAACAATCATCTTCTAGCCTTTCCCTTCCCCCAAAAAAGAAGTAGGAAAGAAAGAAAATTCCAAAAGCTCAAATTGCGAACGAAATTGAGTAAAGAGAAGCGATTCAGAAGGGGAGAAACGGGGTGTCTAGCAACCGGGAAAACCGGGAATTGTCAAGGAAATTATAATTACTGGTAAAAATCAGGGAATGGTCAGGGATATTGTCAAAAAACGAGCCCAGTCAGGGAAAGTGAGCTGTAAACGCCCTCGACTGCCTTGAGCAAAGACTCGAGGACTTGGGGGCAAAAAAATAGGCAATAAATTCTGCTTAGAACGGAGCGCGGGCTCTGCTTGCCCGATGTATATTGTGCTACCTGATGCAAAGGGAACAGTCAACAAATGCAGTCCAAGCCTTGGATTGGATTGAGGGCACGACACTATAGGCTTAATACAGGAAGAGCTGCCAGATTTAATAACAAATGGGAAAGCCAAAGACCCCATTTCAATCCAAGCATTAAGCCGAAAGTGTCCGAAAGTGTGCATCTGGTGGCCGCGCGCCATGCTGCCATTCAGTTATTCACATGTGTGGTCAACACCTCCTAGACAGCTTTCAAGCCTGCGCGTCACGTGATATTACGTTACGTCTGGAGGCCTGAACGGGTGCTAATTGGATGAGAGTCCGTGTCAGCGTTCGCGTGGGATTCGTTTCCCATCATAGTCCCATGCGAACGCTGACGCGGCACTTGCCTCCAATCAGCTCTCGTGCACGCCTCAGGGACGTGACGTCATGTCACGTGACGTGCGGGCTTGAAAGCTCTCGGAGGTGCTGGTGTGGTTGAGCATCGTGTTTGCATTGCGTTTTCGAAAGTGGCCTCTTCGCTGACAATGTCGGCAGCAAGAAAGTGCTTGTTCAATCCGGACTGAACGAATCCGAATATTTCGGATATTGCAAGTTGGATGAAGTCCGCGCAAAATGATGCGCACAGTGCTCAATGCTCAATGCCTTGTGTTGTAATGGTCTTACATATTTAACCGCCTCTACAAATAGCAGGGAATTTCACCTGAAATTATCAGGAAAAACCTGGGAAAGTTAGGGAATTTCAAAATAATAATTTGCTAGACACCCTGTAGAAAGCTAAAAAATACTCTGCATGCATGCACAAAAAAAACAACGAGAAAAAGCTTCATCTCAAAGCATTTGCCCACGAAGAGAAGTGATTCAGAAGGAGAGATAAGCTAAAAAAACTAACTCTGCATGCATGCAAAAAAAACAAACAAAAAAAACTTTTCATCGCGTTGTTACAAGGCAGCCGGAAGTGAAAAGATGAGAAAGAAAGAGAAGCTCTCGCCTTACAACAAACTCATCTTGTAAGTTCGTTGTAAATAGTTCTTGTTATATCTAACTACTTGCTATATCAAACTGATCGTAGTGTTTCTTGCTGTTTGTTATAAATGGGTTTGACTGTATTGAACTGAACTGAACCAAATAACGCTGCAAATGGTGCAGTGTTATTTGGAAAGGATTTATTTTAGAAAGATTTTGAATAACACAACACTACAGTGTCCGACGACAGTCACATCTTGACGATTGGACGGAATCCAAGAGGACCTCATTTTGGGGCACGTTTTGGGGAGAGTTTTCTTTTCGCAGAACACCAGCACCAAGGCAAAGGAACAGACGTGACTGATCTGTTCCCCACCCCTATTCGAATAGCTATTTTTGGCGATGACTGAGAAGGACTCTACATAAACTATCTCTGAGGGTGGAGAGAGATAGTTTGTTTACTCATTTATGTATTTATTTAAATACTTCTAAAGGCCCCGGAGGTATTTGTTCGCAAAATCACATCCAGGGACGTTCGACGTTCTACTCTTCCTTTGTTTCCCGTGAATGTTGAGTAGAAGCTCTTAAATGGCAGGCACTTACCAGCCCTATTTCTCACAAAAGAAGATAACACAAATAGGGTATGCAGCATGATTAAAAGAGAGGTGGAAACTTTCAAGGAATGCCAGAAAACCTTAAATGCAAAACTGCAAAACATAGGTGGAGAATTGCGCTGAGCAGTGTTTCAACAGTCCACGAGAGGCAGAAAAATTCTGGCTGGTAGGGGTGTGAGAGTCGCACCAGCTACATCAACAACATGGCGGCGGCGTAAGATTATTTTTGAAAGGTCTATATAGAAAGTAA
Source organism: Ixodes scapularis (assembly GCF_016920785.2). NCBI lineage: Eukaryota > Metazoa > Arthropoda > Arachnida > Ixodida > Ixodidae > Ixodes > Ixodes scapularis. The sequence continues at coordinate 24,999,520 of NW_024609881.1, forward strand.
AAAAATGTGACATCTTTTTGCCCTTGGGTGCTGTCTGGCACCTGAGAAACTTGTAATTAGCATATCCATTTGCAGCGGAGCCAGAAATGACATGCCTCATTGTGGGGTATCTTGTTAGGATATTACGGAACATGTAACTGTTCTCTTTTCCTGCAAACTCGAACATCGGGTAATGTAATATGCTTGAGTGCACTGTCTGCAAATCATGATGTCTGCCGGTATGTTTCCTTTATGCCACTGCTGTTCAAAATATGCATTCGGCCACAAAGCTGAACACGCACAAGGAAACACTACATTACCCAGAAGAACATCTATAGCATTTCGGGGAAACAATATATCTTCGGGCTAGAGCCAAAAAAATAATAGGATTTCTGAACTTCAGTAAGCTTCATCAGCTTAACACTACAATCAATGGGGCTGGAAACAAGCTTGACTTGTGCATGACCATGCATATCAGCCATCTCTCTCAAAGCTGCTGACTTCCCTCTTGTCTCTACTAATAAATGGCATCCACCATTCACCCTTTCTATCAATCTTCCTGCTCAGACATTAGCAAGTAATCAATCTCGGGTATAGCTATGCTCGTGGCAATTACCTTCGTCTTTATAATCGCCTTCACAATGTGAACTGGAACGTTATATCTAGGGTGTGTACTTTCCGGTGTTTATTTGTGAGAAAAATCGGCGGATGTTTTTCGGTGTTTATTTATTTTCGAAACACCGGTGTATTTCGGTGGAACGTCTCACGACGAGGCTAAAATCGGTGATTATCGGTGGAAAAAAAATGCGATTGATCACAGACAGAGAGTTCTAATTTTATTAACATATTTCATACACTTCTCGAGAAAGCATATATTTCTCACACTTGGTTATTTTAGTGGATGCAAGCATACTTCGAGAGGTTTGCATTCATCATGGCAGCACGTTCCTTGCGGTTCACAACCCGCAATTTTGAAAACACACGCTCCACATTTTCGCTGGACACATGAAATCCCAAAATGTCCAGCCAGGCTTGGGTCAGTAGACTCCAGTCAGGTAAATGAAGTTTCCAAAATAACACTCGATCAACGGTGCTAGTCACAGTATACTTGCGGTAACAAAGAGACTCTGATTCTAGGTCACTCAGCTAGCTCTCGTCTCGGAGGACCAGCCGATAGATACTTTCATAAGGCACAAATCCCTCTGGTAGCTCCACGTTTATGCACAGATTAACAATTGGCACGCGGAACCAGAACGACGATTCATCCATGAAATCTGTAGCGTAGTCATCCTGAGCTTTCCGCTTACTTCCCATCCTGGTGGCCTTCCATTCCGCGTGACGACGAAAGGAAGCAAGTCTCGCGTTGAGAGAACCCGCAGACGCGGGACAGACGCGCCTTCTCAAACACGTCTGCAATTTTTTTTTACAGAACGGTTCTTTTATATACAGCGAAAAACTCCCCCGCCAACAAAACCCTTTTTTCCGTTTTCTCAAAAGCCCATAGAAACTAAACAGATAACAAGGAACGCATCTCAGTTCTGAAAGTTCAGTAGTCCTGTATGACACGGACGTTGGCATTCTCTTCCAGGAACCACAGCAACCTCTGAACACATGGCTTGCACCGACATTACTTGGCCAGACAGAATGGGGAAAAGGCACGTGAGAGCGTATACCTCCGCTGCGTTAATTTTTCCACAAAAGGGGGCCATGGGCGACACAATGGGAGAAAGGCGTGTGAGAGCTTAGCTTTCACTGCGTTAACTGGACGCTTTTCACCCCCAGAAAGGAGGGCGGACTGACGCCATGTGCAAGCCATGTATAGACACTGAAAGAATGCAGGATCCACGAGATAACACGTATGACGAACTTCTACGCTAGGTCGGAAAAGTGCAACGACCGGTGTTTTTCGGTTTTAACCGGGGCGAAAATATCCAACCACCGGTGTTTTTCGGTTTTAACCGATTTTGTATTTTCGTCACCGACGGATGTTTATCGGTGTTTTTCGGTTAAAACCGGAAAATACACACCCTAGTTATATCATTCTGTTCCAATATTGATACTGCAGTCACAAGTCTAACAGACATCGTAACTTCAGCCATGAATAGCTTCATCCCATGTAGAACTAAAGGTCGAACAAGCAAAGACCCTTTTCGGTTTTTTAGAGAGGTGCCATAGAAGGTACAAGAACACCAACATAAAGAAATGGCAGGTTCTGTTTAATTCATTTAGTGGCCAAAAAGTTGGTTTGGCATGATCAGGAGAATTGGCGAAATTCAGTTGATTGCAATTTAAAACACTATACAAATGCTGTGTGGAACTACGTGATGTATATGAGAACATTTAGTTAAATACAATTGCATTAATGATGACTGGATATATATCTGAGCTGTCCTATGTCTGCAATCTTTTTGCTACATTCCTTCCATCGGTAATTTGATTACTCCGTGCACGGTTAAAACCAATGCTCCTGTTGAATCTACCCGCAGCTTACCGGTGCCAAAGCTAACGCTCGAAGATGTGCTTTTTGCAATGAATGAACTCGCTCTGAAAAAGTTATCTAGTGAGGACGGAATCCCTGCTTTTATCGTAAAGGGATTTAGGGATATTTTTGCCTTAGTGTTGCTCCATATTTTTAACATCTCTAGAGGCAAATGTATTTCCTCAAGGATGGAAAAATGCAGTAGTTGTACTTCTTCATGAATCTGGTCGCACTAACTGCATTAGTAACTATAGACCAATTTCTCTACTTAGCTCTTTTTCTACGGTATTTGAAAAGGATATGTATAAGTATATTTACTTCAATTTTAAATCGTCTGTCTCAACCAGCACGGTTTGTGTCAAGGGCGCTCAGTGGAAATAAATGTTTATCATTCTTGGAACACGCTTACCTAAGGTTACTTCCCGTGGACAAGTTGACACTATTTATTTCGATTGCAACCTATGATCTTGTAGATCATAGGTTGTTACTTGCCCAATTGTCAGCATTGCGCGTGACTAGCTCGTTTTGCAGTGGTCAAGTTATTGTGTAAGACAAAACGGAGTGCTTTATGAAGGATGTTTTTCTACCTCGTACGTTTTTAATATTGGAGTGCCTCAGGGGTCCAATCTTGGGCCGCTCTTATTCAACATTTTTTTCAATGATCTGGCAGATAGTGTACAGCAGTCGAGGTGCTGCCGTTTGCAGATGATGTAAAACTTTATCACGAAGCTATTGCAACTATGGACTGCCAGATGGTGCAAGACGATGTTCAGGCAGTTCTAAATTAGTGCTTGAAAAATAATTTGGCGCTTAACCCCAATAAGACAGAGGTTGTTTCATATACCCGTCAGACAAGCTGCATTGAATACCCGTATACCACATGCGATTAAAGTGGCAATTTATGCTCTTTGGTTTGTGATCAAGTAGGGCACCAAAAGACACAAGGACAACGAGGTAGACAGTATGCACCCCTGTCTGTCTACTTCATTGTCCTTGTGTTTTTGGCACCTACCTAGCTACTAGTTTTGTTTATTTACTTCTAACTTTCCAAAAGTATGTCCTGCTTGTTTGTTTTTTTGTATGTGTTTTTTCATTAATTGTAATATGTGCACACTATGAGGCCTGGAGCTGTTTGTGGGCACATTAAGCTGAATAAATTCCGATATACACTTAAACAGGCTTAGTGCTGTCCATGCTAATGTAACAATTGAGTAAAGTCGAAACGCTTAATTCTGTGAACCAAAAAAAAAAAAAAGACTTTTACAATTCTTTGTAATGCCGAATTAGAGCGCAGCTCTTGAAGAGGAGGACGAGAGGCGGGGAAGGTATGCCCATGTGACGTCACGAGGGTAATGTCACTTGTGACGTCATTATGAGTAACGTCCCATGTACGTTGTTCTTTTTATTCGTAAAATATGCCACACGGCATAATATGGGGGTTTCAAAGAAAGCAGTGCAGTCCAACGTCGTGCAGGAACTGCAGGAGCGACTTGTCGTACTTGTCGTCATTCACCCATTGGATGTAGTTATCATGTGGGTGACCCTTTAGTCCGGCCTCGCTGAGTATCTTCTCATGGGCAACGTGCAGTTACGCCGACGGGGACGCCAATCAACCCTGAAACGAGCACCTAAGAGCTGCGCTCTAAAAGGCCAGCAAGATTTTGAAGCACTCAGTTGAAGCTTAATCAGGGTGTCTACCGACCGGGAAAACCGGGAATTGTCAGGGATTTTTAAGACACCTGGAAAAGTCAGGGAATTGTCAGGGAAATTTCAAAAAAGATTGCCGAGTCAGGGAATTTATCCCATACTCGCCCGCTTATGCTAGAAGCGGCAGGTATGGGCAGGCATGGCCACGAGTGCAGTCAAGTGCGGCGTCGCGACCCCCTCCACGCGCTATGCTTCACACGAGAGCATGTGCGAAACTGGCGACTCGTCGTTGTTTTAGTACACTCTAAAGCCACTAAATAAGCTACACTTTAGGGTAGCAACGCTAAAGTATGGCGGCTAAAGAGTTACTTACAGTTACTAGTGAAACAGAGTAGCAGCGGCAATTTTGTTTAGTTCTTGACTCTAGTCAGGTGGTGTTGCTTTAGTACGAGGAGAGACAGTTGCTCTAGCCGATACTAGGTGGCGCGAGTCACCACTCACTCGAAAAAGAACAACCGTCGTTCATTCATCTACCCTCTGAGAGGCGCGCGCCTAGCGATCCATCTGTTTGTCAGATACGGTGCTTTCGCGCCTTCCCGTAAACGCAACCTGGACGCCTGTACTCTACGAGCTCTGCCACGTGCGTTTGTGGCTGTGGGTTGCGCTTTCTATCTTGTTATTTTCCTAAAGTGGAGGTATGTGAAAGTGACTATGTCGCTGTCGAGAAAGTGCTCCTTCAATCTCAACTGGACAAACCCGGACATATGCACAAATGCGAGTTGGATTCGGCCCATTCCAAATGATCCAAATAGTGCTCACTGCGCAATGTGCTGCAAGAAGTTCTCCCTGAGCAACATGGAAAATAGGGCGATTGCTACTCATCTTGAGGGTAAGAAACATCACACTGCTATGAAATATCTGCAAAGCGTTTCCCAGAGCCCAGTCGTATTTTTCAAAACTGCGACAAATGCGGACTTGCCTTCCACAACAGCAACGGGTGTTTTTTGTCCGGTGGTAACAATAGTGCTTGTAGGGCTCCGGCAATGCGTCTAACCACCGCCACGGAAGCTCTTAGCCCCTCTGTGAAGACGTGGGTGGTGGCTTTTTATTGAAGAAGGAAGTTACAAAGGCCGGGGATTATGTGGTGCTTGAACACTATAACAACTCATGGGTCTTTCCGTTCAGTGGCAGCGTCTGCCTCGCTGTTTCCGTTGATGTTCCTCATGTGTGAGACCGCCAGAAAAATTCAGCTTGGAAAAGACAAAGTGGGGTATACAATATGTCGTGGTATCGCCTCCTACTTTCAAGACAAGTTACTAGCAAGCCTCTCTAACGTGCCATATCTGGTGGTTGCTTTTGAAGAATCACTGAACAAAGTAACTCGGAGAACAAATTGATGTACTGATCAGGTGCTGGGACCAAACTTCCTGAAACAGTAAACCCGGGTCAATGCTGTATTCTAAACATCTTCTGAAGTTTGCTTTATCTAACTTAAAGAAAATATTTTACGTTGTGAACAGTGTCTATCTATCATATATTGTTTTGGTGTCGGTAGTTGTGGGTCAGGGAATTCAATTAAAATAGTCAGGGAAACCTGGAAAAGTCAGGGAATTTGAAAAAAACTATTTGGTAGACACCCTGTTAACTGCAGTAATGGCTAGTTATTACTAACAATTGACTATCTTGGTTGGGCTTTCCTTGCATCTCGTAATACAGTCTTTTCTTTTAGGTGATGAAGCTGGACTTTTGGGGGAGGCCGGCTCTCTTCTGAAAGCCACTGAGAACGTCTGGTTCCAATGCAGTTCCTGCCCCCACATCACCAGAGATCATCGTGGAATTGTGAGCCATCTGGTTGCCCACGGTGATGAACAAGTCAAGTGCCACAATCCTCCTGTGTCTCCTGGCTCTAGGTCCAAAGTGCACAGCAGCTTTCAAATGAACAGGGGTGATATGTTCTTTAAGTGCAAGCTGTGCCCCCAAGCTTTTGCTCACCGTGACAGCCTGATCCAACACAATCAAACGCACATACGTACACGTGAAAAGCCATTCAAGTGCAATCTTTGCCCAAAAGCCTTTTCTCGGAAGACCCATTTGAGGCTCCATAGTCGAACGCACAGTGGTGAAAAACCTTATAAGTGCACTCTCTGTTCCCAAGCCTTTGCTCAAAAAGGCAGTCTGACCCTCCACAATCGAGTGCATACAGGTGAAAAACCATATATGTGCAAGCTGTGCCCCCAAGCCTTTATTCACAGTTCCAATCTGATCCGCCATAATCGAACTCACTGTGGCGAAAAACCATACAAGTGCACACTCTGTTCCCAAGCATTTGCTCAAAATGGCAGTCTGATCCTCCACAATCGAGTGCACACGGGTGAAAAACCATATGTGTGTAAGTTGTGCCCCCAAGCATTTACTGACAATTCCAATCTGATCCGCCACAATCGAACTCACATTGGTGAAAAACCTTACAAGTGCAAACTGTGCCCTCAAGCCTTTTCTCACCATTCCAATCTGACGCGCCATAGTCGAGCACACAGTGAAAAACTTTAACAGTACAAATAATGCTCTGTATTTTTGCTAATAGGAATCTGATCTACCACACTCAAATGCACATGTGTGAAGCATTACGGTTCACCCGTAAGTTAAGCCTGCCATGCTTTATAATGTGTGTAATTGTTTTTTCTTGTACAGCTGTATAGTGTTTCAGAATATTTAAGAGCGAGCAAGGCCTCGAAGCCTTTACTTAGAGTAGTATTTAGGCTCGCCACACTAAAGCACACATGCACAATAAACTTGCAAATGCCAGCAGTGTCTCGGGACGTTTTCTAAATAGTCTTGCCTCAACAGGCATGTGTCAATACACGAGGTTTTTAAACTCAAAGGGGCTGTGTAAAGATTTCTGGACCAATTAACTGCAGGGATTGCTCCCTGTCACCTATACAATTAAGAAGCAGAAAAACATTTTATTTTGCGTACGCTAGCTTCTAGAAACAAAAAGTAGATGAAAGAAATCAAAGGTTTGAGTAATTCTAAACTCTCACACCGTCTTTCCAAGTAACGTCGCAGGGAGTACCACCTGGTTTTCTGTTGGGGCCTACCTTCAGGGCCCTCGGCACTCCCTTTGTGATTGTCAACTCCTCAAGGATTAGCATTTCTGAAGGTCGCTGGGAGTGATCGGGACAGTGAACAAACAGTTTGCCACGGAGCTGACGTCGAGTGTAGCTGCGGTGTGGGAATATTTTTAGGTGACTTCTGTGTCCTCCTAATGATGGCATATTTATTTATTTATTTATTTTCAGATACAACTACCTTCTTACGGAAGGCATCATAGGACCGGTGGAAAGGTGCAATATAAGGGATATCGGTGCGACAAAGTTATTTACAACTGTACTAACGAGAAACCACAATTCAGAGTTCACACAATGCTAACACAACAAAACGTGGGAACAATAGCATAAGAGTGGTCGGTCAAAAGTTGTCACCTACCACACACATACATGCAATGCCTAAAAAAACAAAAACAAAAACGTAGGAGCAGTCAAGAAGTGAAAGATCAGTCACACGTAAACATGATAATTCAATACTTTTAGATCACTATATCATGAGTTCATTTATGCCATGAAGAGAGTGATATTTCAAATGATTGTGAAGATGCTTCCTTTATATAGTCAAAAGGTAATTTGTTCCACTTTTTTACGGTGTTAGGAAAAATTAAAATTTGAAGCAGTCATTATGACATTATTCTGTAAGTGATGAGCTTTGATAATTTTGTGTGCTTCTCGCGGATTTTAGAGAGACATGGCGTGACTTTTGTATTCTAAAGCCATTGTTGATCGGAGTGTATAAGAAATTGAGTCGTTTACTTTTTCTGCGCGTTTGAAGGGCTTGGATGTCTGCTATGCCATAAAGTGTACTCACGGAATCTAGCCTTTTATACTTGTTATAAATGAATCTCAGGGCTTTTTTTGTATACTTTCAAGTTTGTTTATGTTTGATGACATGTGCGGATCCCAAATAATATTGGTTTCTGACACAGCAAGTCAAGTAGGCATTTTATCTGAGGTCAGAAGGAATAGTGACACCAAGGTATTTGAACGATGAAACCTGTTGCTAACGAAAATTTTCTAAGCTGTATGAAAAGGCCAAAGGAGACTTTCTGGGTGTTGTTTTCATAGACAGATTTTTTTAGGTTTAAACTCATTTGCCATGTCTGGCACCAATTGCCGATTTTGATCAGGCTCAAATTCAGATCAGCTTGGTCTGCGACGTCTTTGATTTCGGAAAATATTAGATCATCAGCAAACAGACAAACATTAATATTTGTATTGTCTTTTACTAGGTCGTTTATATACACTAGGAAAAGAAAAGGGCCTAACCTCTGCACCAAATTGTCCGCGCACCGAAAAGTCCGTGCACCGAAAAGTTCGTGCACCGAAAAGACCTCACCGAAACGCCCTACACCGAAATGTCCAGATCTTGCAGGGGACACATGAGCGTTGAAAACGGGCACCGCGCGGCAGTTTTCAAGGCAACTTGCGTACACGCTGTGACTTGGACCTATGTCATGCCGCCACGTCACAGCGTCCGCGCAGTGCCACATTTCATAGCCTACGTGTGCCCCGCGGAAGCAAGCTTCGCGGGTGTTGCTCCTCTGCAGTTCACCGGTGCTCGAAGAGAAGCGCACTCAACGGGGCCGCCGGAACAACAAGAGTGAATTGCACGAAAACGCCGTTCGAACTAAGAGGCTGATCAATACATTAGAAAAGCAGGAGAACCAAAATTTTGAAATTAGTTTGAATTAACCAAAAGCAGCTTGGGTTACAGTGTCTTTGAATTGCTTCTCTATGTTTATTTTTGGATTATGTCATTCATACATTTGTAAACATAGCTTCATTGCATACTTGTTTTTTACTCTTACCTCGTGTAAGAGTAAAAAAAATATTTTTTTTTACTCTTACTTTTACTCTCTTTCGGAAAAAAAAAATTTTTTTTTTACAAAAATTTGTAAACGATAATTTTGTAATCGGACTTCTTTTTCACTGTTCCTCAGAAATAAAGGTTGACAATACAAGCATCAACAATGTTTCTTTTTTTTTTTTGCAGCAGTTAGTTGAAGTAAACATGCTACTGGCAAAGTAGCTCTTTAGGAGGTTTCTGTTTGCCCTCCTGTATCATGGCGGGATCCCAACATAGCATTTTTGTCGCCAGGAAATTGACTGCCCAGTGGACGTGCTCACCACAGTACGTGGGGAGTGGCAGTTTGTGATGCCCATTGTGGCAATAGTCCAATTCTTGCCTTTGAGAAGATTTGGATTTGAGGTGACATGTTTTAGTAGTGCTTTGCAATCCATTTGAAGACACTGTTTTATTGACAAAAGGTATGGAAAGGAGACTTGGGAGTCTAGGGTTACTTGAAACCAACCTGACTCCACTCCTACTACTAAACGCTGGCATCTTCGTAATTGTGTATCGTTATATGATTATACTTTCCTCTTCCTATTCTTCGCTGCAACATGCACTTGTTCCCAAGGGTTGGAGTTGTGCCTTTTGGCTCTTCACCAGATTTCATAGACTGTAGATGCCTTACAAAGAACAGTGTCTCTTGTTAGTTTTTTTTTTTAACTGCGGCTTGTAGATCGTTACAGAACTTGTTGGAAATGACAAGAAGAGGATCTTGTCTTAGGCAGCATGTGCCAGAAAATAATACAATCAAAACCTCCCCACCACAAATTGTAGTTTCAAAAGAAGATATTATGTCTGTAGCTTGCTATAGCTGCATTTGCATCCAAAACGACTTTTAAATATAAAAAAAAGGCTTGTGTGGGCACGATGTATTGGTGATTGGGGCTTTCTTCCACACTGCAGTTTCAGTAACTCTAAACCCTAGTTTTTTTGTGTTTTTTTTATTTATTTATTTATTTAGTTGCTTGAAAATGGGCAAAGATTCAAAGATTATCAGAGTTTCGAGAGTATGGAAGTGTCCTGCCATGCATTGTGAGTCATTATTTGTCTTAACACGATTTTATCATGCATTTCCCTTTTCGTGCTACGAAAGCAGATGATAAAATTATATGCCCACTCCAGTGACAGGCACTAACTGCATGCAGTTCCTTTTCTTAGAAGGAGAGAACAGAATGGACAGTCATTCTTTTAATAACGTTCATAGTAACCCTGAGACATAAAAACAATGAAAAAAAAAAAAAACTGACAGAACAACAAAGTTTTTAGAGACTTCGTTGTTCTGCCCGTTTTTTTATTGTTCCTACATCTCGGGGTTAGTATGAATGTCATTCACCAGCTCGCCTGCATTTTTTTTTTACCTTTCTTCACTAATTCTTTTTATAAGTTTATTACGTAATTATTTAATAAAACTTGTCAAAAAATTTTTTTTTTCAGCATTGTATTTAAAGTTAAGGAGCAGAATGCAATGCCACATAGAACGTCTTCAGTGTTGCTTTCTAGTGATAGTGGGTTATCGCCATGGTGCAAACATTTTCAGCCGAAGCCTTGGCATGTTCATCGATGGGGGCGGCTCAGGGGACCACATTATTGATTATCTTATCTGCAGGTGTTTACTCATAATAGTTTCTAACAAGTTACATCGGGAACTGGTACTTGCCCTTGGTTTGAGAAGTTGGTGTGTGCTGCAAGGTTGCACATATTTCATAAATAGGGTAGTGAAGATCAGTGTTAGGCAGTAACTATAGTTACTAGTGACGCATTACCAGTAACTAGTTACTTTTTTTAAGTAACTGGTTACTGTAACTCGTTACTGCTTAGTGAAAATAACTTGTAACTGTAACAGGGTTACTATTCTTCGGAAGTAACTGTAAAGAGTAATGTCGTTACAGTCACTTCTCAAATTTATGTGCAAAAATATTGCATACATGACCACAAAATCGTCTTGCAACTCGTGAGAGAGTCCCAAGTCCTATATAGGAAGGGCACAGCAAAAGCTGCTGCAAAAACAATCTGAGCATAATAAAAAAATTGGGCAACTTTGTTTGGTTAAGTTGGTCCCAACAACTGGGAGGATGGGGGGTTTGTGTCCATACCCGCCGTGTATGGTACATTGCCCATTGAGCACGCAATTGTAAGAAAGTGCAGCATCTCTAAACCATTTCTTTTTTTTTTTTTTGTGCAGCGGAGGGAGAGAGTGCTTTTTTGTGGAGTACAGTTTTTGCTGATCGTTCCCCCAAACGCACACAGGCTTACAGCACAACTGATTTTTGGAACCTCGTCTTTTTGCCGCCAAGCATATGTTTCCTTCCCCTCTAATTTGAACTGTCCAACTCTCAGACGCCCTCTTGCAGGGTCTCGCTTTTAGACCGTTTTTTAGCTTTCTACAGAACGGCCCCCCCTTCCCCCTCCTTCCCAAAACTCCCCAGAATTTGTTACACACAATGGTGTACGCCTTCTGCACTGAAACTTTCAACAAACTGTGGTGTGCCCTACTACTTGTGGCTACTTCGCTTGTGTTCGTTTTTTCTGCTAATTTCGAGCGACTTTTTAATTGACTATGTGCAAGCAACGATTGCTCTTGGCGTTGTCGGTGGCATGTCGCATCTGTGTTTGGCTCTAAATGCAATGTCGACTTGGAATTGCCAATTAAGAGCTCGCACCATGCCGGCGGCCGAAACTGCTGTTTCTCGCTCAGCGTCGACTGCTACTGCCTTGGTGCACGGCCGCTCCATTGAGAGAGCTTCCCCAAGCCCCGCCGTGGAGGAGCGGATATCTTCTATTAGACGATTATGCGAAATTGTTAGAATGTCGGGGAACACTCTGTGCGCTGCCATTTTTGTCAGGTCAAGATTCCTCTGCTGTTTCTCAATTTCGTAGCGTTGTCAATAACAATCGAGGCCTACTGCTCACCATCATTGATCCTCACCCACACGTGCAAACTAAGGGTTTTTATTGTTTTATGCTCTTCCTTGTGCACGTATGTGCTCGTCGCACCGTCGGTCGCCGATTTCTCACTGTAACCAACATGGCAGACATACACTGCAGCTCGAAATTTGGCTTTGGGGGCTGGCAAAGGCATGGGCGCTGGTTTTTGAAGGTGTTTTCTCTGCGCGAGTGCTTGTGCAAGCGAAGGATTCTTCAGAACTGCAATTTGTGCCCTGGCCTTTGCCTGCACCGAAGCCAACTGGTGAGACAGAGCATGCTCTTCGGTGCCCTACTAGATGGCGCTGCACATTTTGCATATGGTCTATTGTGCAGGAAGAAACTTGCAGTCCGCAAACAAAAAACAAACAAAACGTTCTGCCCGGTTAGATTTTGATTTTGACCTGACATTTCCGTACGTATAACATATAATATGTTATTTTTGTATGTGGAGATATAATATGTTTCAAGATAGTATGCATATGCTTTCATGAAATGATATCTTTTTGTCCTTAGTTATGAATATATTATTGCTGACCTACCAAATAATATTAAGTTAGCCTCCAGCGTGCAAGCTCTGGAGGCAGGTCAGAAAGGCAGTGAAAACAGATATAAATGGTGAAAATCCTTGTTTAGTCCACTAAAAATGAAGAACCTGGCCGTCGCACCAAGTATATACGTCTTAACTTGAGTGTTAACGCTGATAGGGGTATTACGGCGAGTTTTTGAGCTACCCTAACTATATTTTCGGAATCCCCGGCCTTTACTCTTTCCGGTATGCTATATACCGCATCAGTCAAAGATATCGCATAAATCGGTTTCTTAATTTATCGAGCTGGGATTTACTACATGTGTGCTCAAAGGTGGTGCATAGAGCGTTATATAGCTCTAAGAATGTAAATATATATATATTTTTAAATTGCCTGAGTGGCATCATGTGACAGACGACGCGGTGCAGTTCAGGGCACTCGCTCAGAAAGCAACTAAAAAAAAATAGCTACGTGCACAGACTCAATCTTACTCCAGGGTAAGGGTTTTGTACCTCGACGTTCGCAAACCTACTTGCGTCCAGCATTTTTCTGTGTTTTCACGTGATACCCCCGCCGGAGTAACTTGGACCAATTTGGGTAAGATTTTAAACACAGCTGTAGCCATCATACTCACGCTGTTCGGGAAACGCGCGAAAAAAAATGTTGCACCATTCACTAAACCCGCTCCGGCTGACCCAAAATGTTCATCCTGCTTCAAACGCCATTTCCTTGGAAATTGCCTTCTCAAACTTTCCACATGTATCCAATATTATAAAATCTTTGATAAAGTGTTTAGTGCTTCACCAACTTCATGACAAACTAGTTTCGAAAAGCGTGATTTCGGAGGAGGAGGCGGAAATGTGTTTTAAAGGGATACTACAACGACATTTCGGCGCTTATTTTATGGTCTTAATGTGTTCAAAGGAGCAGTATCACATCGGACACACCAGAATCTTGTTCAAAAAGACACGAAAAGGAATTATAAAACAAATTAAATGAGTAGCAAAGAGCAGCTGGTGGATGTCGCTAACGCCTCGTTAGTAATGCCCGTCTAGGAAACTTGAGAGGTAGTGACGGTTATTGTCTCGCCTCTGGCCATGACGAAAGAAGAGGGAAAGAGGAACTCCCCTCTTCACGAAAATACCTTTTGTGTGACCCAGAAGTCGCTATTGTCCCCCTACAAGATTATAGAAGATTAACCCGACACTCAAAATTAGTACAAAAGTAGCCGCTTTGGTGGCTGTAACGACTAGGTCATCCTCTCGACGTCAGCATCGCCGTAGCTTTGCTCGTCCCGAGACGAACTATGTCACGATTGCGTCGAATGTCTCGTGCTCTAAGCTGGGCCTTCTCCGAGCGCTTGCCAAAGTGGGCCGTTTGTAACGAAAAATACAGCCACCAGGCTCAAAAGTACAAACCTGCGATTGTCATTTACGGATATTGTGGGTCATATTCAACCTATTTTTGAACAGATTTCAAATTTCGTTGAAGTATCCATCCCTTTAATCAGCCGTGTTGCGTCGCTCTCCGTGCGTTCGCTGCTCTACATCACACGTCCGACAGGCTGCCTAGAGGGCGCAAGCTTTCGCCCAATTCGGAGATTTCGGATTCAGCTGTATTGATTTCTCTACTATTCATTTAGGAATGCAAATCAACTTTTCGAGGCAGCTGCCCGTGGGTGAGGTTGGAGTCGGTGTGACTTTCAAAGGGTTCTCGACTTCTCGTTCAACAAACAGGTACTGCTTTTAGCACATTTCGTGTATTCGTGTATAACATTGACTAAGAAGGCGCGCACGCAAAGATTAGCGGGAATGCATATTCGTGGAGCCTTGCATGCGCTCATCGGGAAGCAAAACTGAACGGCAGTGATCGTTGGAAGCCCTCTCTTTTAGGAAACGTGCCTGCTTACCTATGAAACTACGGACGAATATACTGCAACGTCTATTTTCCCTCCTGCTCGCGTGAGAGCTAGTGCAGTGATGCGAACCGAAAGAATAAACTACTCGTCGCCGAACGCTCATTTTCCGTCTAAAGGTTGCGCTAGAGGTTCGAACTAGACGCCAAAGTTTCAGCCCGATCCCTCATTCAAAAGTTTTATCTGATTATCTGAAAATTTCAATGGGAAAACGGGGTCTATTTTCGCCCTTTTCCTGTTTCTGGTTCGTGTACTGATAAAGTCCCCTTTTCACTCGCGGATTTTCGGCGAGGACTTGAAAAACATTTACCTAGTTTGGCAAAGGTATACAATTTCTCTTGGTTTCTTGTTTTCGGACTATTAAAACAAAAGTGGCGCATCGTTGCTTTGTGCGTTCGCTAGTTCATTTTGTCGTGCGATGCTTGGTTCCACGCGTGAAAGAAACCTCGGAAACTTTGTCCGGTTGGCGCAAAGCAGGTTCAGGTACTCCTCCGGGTCCGTGTCAAGAAGCTCCCGTCAAAACACGTCTAGCACACTGCAATAATTCTTGCACGTTCAATCAGGCTTTCACCGAGCAAGACCTTTCTTGTGGCTGTGATGTACTGGAGTGCTGTGCACGAGTGCGGAGTGCTTGAAGGCATCTCCAAACGCCCCTCTGCGAGCCCAGAACTTCGTTGCTTCTACGCCGAACCCTTCTTGAGCAGGGCCACGCCTGTGTCACTGTCATGCCTTGGGTTAGAGCTAGTGGTGCTTCGCGCGAAGCCTGTCACAGTGTTTTGCTTTGATCTGTACGTAACAGCGGCATATGATTGTTTATTGCGGTAACAAACATTGATTTCTTTCCTGAACAAGGGTGCCACAATGTAAAGTTAGAGTTTCGTGGCACTGTGGGGTGGCGAATATGTCCGGTCTGTCCTCGCTGGCGTCTGCTCGTCGTCTCCCTCATGTGGATGCGCTTGGGAGTCGGACAAACCGCGGGACGTGTCTTCACATGATCAATTCATCCGCAGATCAGTCCGTCGCGTCAATCGGCCATTAGCAATGAGTCAAAACATGTAAGTTAGTTTATATAGCTACTGCGAAATGGCATTGCGAGATGGCGCCACCGGCCCTTGTGTGACTCGACCTGAACCAATAGATGCAACCGTGCAGTACAGTCTTTTGGCAAAAGTTTAGAGTCCATTGCGGCACGGCCGAAGCGAGCTTGCTTTTTATGTGGCAGCGCCACTACCGTGGGCACTCTCTGAATGCAAGGAATTTTAGAGTGTGGATGAACTGCGCGTTTGCGTCGCACTTGCTTTCATTACAGTCAAATACTTTACTAGGGGGAATATGGTTCATTCTGCTCATTGCTTTAGACAGAGCGACGGCAGCGCCAAAGCCTTTTCTCGTGGCCTGGCTGCTCCCGCTGCTCCTGCCACCGACTTCCCTCCTCCCTTTTTGACAGTCTCCTCCCAGCTTCTTCTCTCAATACCACTCACTCTTTCTCCAAGTCCCGTGGGTGCCCGGCAATCCAGATTCGAGAAAGCCGGAGAACGCAGACGCAAGTAGCGACCGCCATGCGATGCACCAAGTTCGACATAAAAGGTAAACCACACGACCCGAGTGTAACCAGATCATGAACCATTTTTTTTGACCGTCGGGCACTCTGGTGACGCACATCACCCACTTATCGAGTCAGTTACAAGTTGCCTGTGCTAGTAATAGATGTCGTTCCCAGCTCGAAGTTGGTGAAACTGAACAAGCCATTAAGTGCAAGCTGCGTATATGCACCTTGTAATTCAATAAAAGGTTATTTTCAAGTTTCTTTTACATTAAAAAGACCAGGACACCGCGACCGAACAGCGCGCACGCCAAATATGCGGCTGGTAGCGAAAGTGCCTACCCGAGAGATGGCGCTGATTACCGGCCTATCAAAAAGGGAAAACCATGAAGAGTCGACACACTCGGCCATTCAAACGTGCCAGATGCTGTCTGCGCTGAGCCTATTGTGTTCACAACTGTGGCCCGTATTCCCCCTAGTAATGTATTTGATACAGTCGCTCGATAGCGAGTGCGACGCAAGAGCGAAATTCCCCCAACTTTCGAAAACCTCGCAGCCAGGGAGTACCGATGGTGGCAGCGCCGCCGCTTGGAAGAGAGCTCGCTCCGGCCATGTGTGTGGTGGGCTCTAGACTTTTTCCAGAGACTGTACCTACTGGAGTTATCTTACTTAACAGAAAGGGGGAAAATCTGCTTTCCACTTACATTTAGAAAATATGTGTTGCCCGCACCGCGCGTGTTGAAAGGCCGCAGAGCTTCTTTGCCTTTTGACTTGGGTTTCTGCAATATTGAAAGTCCACATGCTTGCATGTACCTTTATTGCCTAAAGAGTATGACTTCTTTTTTTTTTTTTCGACGACTACATGAATTGCACACGTTTGACCCAGTAATAGGGTCGTTCGCCTGAATTCCGCTGCTTGACTGGAGACTGCGGTTGAGGAAAAATGCGAGCACGGCACATAGCTTAGTGCTCAATTTTATTTACTCGTGCATAAACAATGTCAAGAGTACAAAAAGCAGGAAGAAATTAGTAGCTCGTGAGTGTTTTTGGGTTCATGACTGCACTTTTTGCATGAGAGCATAATGTGCAGCTCTTCACCGCAACTTGAAAAAAGTCGTCTGGCTTTGGTAGGTGCATTTCGTGTTCTCATTTAATAAAGCCCTTTCTTTGCCTCACTGCTGTATAGACCTTTTAAATCTAGCAATAAATAATAACATGAACAACAACCCAGAACATGTTTGAGCCGTTTCTTTTGTGACATCTGGTTTTGCACCTGCTTCCTGAGGTATTTACAACGGATACATGGACCCGTCTGTTCACTTGTGAGTGTGCATCTAACACAAAAGTGAGATTTAGTGAACAATATGTATCGGCTTTCATTACTGGGTTTAAGCGCACAGCCCAAGTCACAAGTGAAAGTGTGACATCAAGCACTGCTTCTGCTTTGTCTGACAACAGCATAGCACTCCAAGTGCAATTTGCCCCTCAGGAACACAGAACAGGACACTGGTCCTGGCTGCATTACTAGCTTTGGCAGCAATTTGTGGGATCACCTCTTTTTCTTTGTGCTTGCAAAAGGCCGAAGTAAGCAGTACCCAATTCCACAGAATGACGAAGCTTGTTTCAGCAGGTGTCTGGTAGGTGGCGATGTTTTGTGCAGGTGGTCCACTCTCTCTTCTGCTGTTGATTTACCTGTGTCCTTGCACAAGTTTCTGTCCACCACTTTTGACAGGAGGTTTCTTGGTGAAATACTTCGGCGCATCCGAAAAACCGTAGGGACAGCGTCGCCCTTCAGCTGTGGTCGATCCAGTGGTATTTCAACGATTTCACCACCAGCGACATGCGAAACGTCCCGTCGACGAATCTTGCCTCATAGTAGCAATCACAAACCAGACAGTCGCTTGTCAGCTCTTTGTTGGCTCTCTCTGTTTACCCTGCCCACTGTGTTTGTAAAAGCGTCTTTCAGCAAATGAAACGACTTACATCCACTTTTGCAGCGAGGCACAAAGCACATTCTTCCTTTCGACGGCATAGCATATTTCTAAAGAAATCACGCCCGAAAAA
The DNA here is from genome assembly GCF_016920785.2 of Ixodes scapularis. NCBI lineage: Eukaryota > Metazoa > Arthropoda > Arachnida > Ixodida > Ixodidae > Ixodes > Ixodes scapularis. The sequence goes on from NW_024609881.1 coordinate 25,017,561, forward strand.
TCGCACAGCACGCATGCGGAAATGCAAAACCTTTTCTCAACAAACGGCAGCAACCCGAAGCAAATGTCAACATTTGTGAAACCTAACGCCTCCTGCCAAAAATTGCCACCCGCCCGCTTGGTGTAGCGCCCATAGCGGTCCCCAAAATTTTTATTGCGCCTTGCTCCTCGCTCTTTCTTATTGCACACGTACGGCGCCTATCACGCTTCTCCTTCTAGCCACTGTATCGGAACTTTTCACGAAGGTGTTTCTAGGTGGTGCAGTGATTTTCAAATTTCGTGAGTGTGGGTTTCTGGGAAGCAAAAAACATGTTTCTTTTTATGCATGGGATGGAAAACAGAAGCAAACCGTCGGGTTGACGCTGACACTGACATGGCACCAGATGGTACAAAAACATGAAAGTTTCTTGGAGATGAACAGCCTGTAGCAACTAGGTGTCCGCGATGGCGATGTGGCTCACAGAAAGCGAGCCACACGCAAAGACGCGCACCAGTGCGCGGGTGAAAGAAAAAGAAAAAAAAAGCTCCACGAGATATCACTCGGGCAGGTGGCTCGAGAAAGGTTTCGACGGCTACACCTTCAGCTGGCTGGTTCCCGGTCCGGACGGTATCTGTAAATACATCCTGTAAATAAATGAAAAGCCACCTTGACCACTTCAATTGGTGACCCGGAGACCTCCGAAGACGGATTACAACCTCGACACATCAGTGAATCCATCCGCTGACTAGCATCCATTGCCCTGCCCCAATCCCAGACGCACTTCAGGGTCATGAACCGAGCCGACGGGTCCCGTCACGCAGACGAGCATGGGACATCGGACAGCGTTGTGGACCAGGCATCTCCCGAAAACACAGCACTGGCCACACTACAGGTACGACTCCCACCATTTTGGGCAAAGAACCCTCGATCTTGGTTCGCTCAGGTAGAGGCCCAATTTCACTTGAGGAAAGTGAGCACCCAGCTGTCCAAATACTACTACGTAGTATCCGCCCTGCCACCTGACATCGCTGACGAACTCGACGACGTGCTCGCGGCGACCCCACCTGCAGATGCCTACGACCAACTAAAGGCCGCTATCCTACTAAGGAAGTCAGAATCGACAACCAGACGGCTCCAACGTCTTCTGACAACCGAAGAACTCGGAGACCAACGGCCGTCGCAACTCCTGCACCGGATGCGCCAGCTTCTTGGAGAACAGGCCTCCGACGTAAACAACTCCATCTTACGGGAGCTGTTCTTGCAACGGCTACCGCAAGGCGTTCGCATGGTCCTAGCCCCAGCAAACGACATGTCCTTGGACCGTCTTGCTGAAATGGCTGACCGTGTGGCGGAGTACGCGGCACTGACGCTAGCTGCGTTGACAGAGCCTCAGTCGTCGGCAACCGCCATACATGAACTTCAAGCAAAGGTCGACCAGCTGACAGTGACCGTCGCGTCCCTGCAAAAACATGCCGGTGGTACGCGGCGTTCTTCGCAACACAGCCATTCCCACCAGAGAAACTCATCTTCCGCTCGAGCGCGATCGCCGTCACCAAGACCGAGTACCTGCTGGTACCACCGCAAGTACGGACAGCGAGCCCTGAAGTGTCACCCCCCTTGTGTCTGGCAGGAAAACACCCCGGCCAGTCACTAAAGGCGGTAAGTGACTCCGGCCGACCAGCATGCCGCCTTTTCTACATTGCTGATCGGTTCACCGGCTGCAGACTTCTTGTCGACACTGGCTCCGAAGTGTCCGTCATCCCACCCACAGCAGCAGAGAGAAGACACCTGGATAAAGGCAGAAACCTAATCGCAGCAAATGGATCCACCATACCCACCTTCGGTATGCGATCAATGACTCTCGATCTAGGACTGCGCCGAATTTTCAGGTGGCTCTTCATCATCGCTGACGTCAAGTGTCCCATCTTAGGATCTGACTTTTTGTCCAACTTTAACTTAGATGTCAGCACGCGCCACCGTCGTCTTCTCGACGGTATGACACGCCTGGCTGTAAATGGTATGTCTGCAACCGTTTCATCCCTTGGCATACGTCAAATCGTACCATCTACGGGATTCGCATCTATACTTACCGAGTTTCCTGAAGTCACAAGACCTTCCAACATGGCACAACCGACCAAGCATGGTGTAACTCACACCATCGTCACCTCTGGTCCGGCTGTATACGCACGACCTCGTCGCCTCTCCGGTGAACGATTCCAAACTGCTCGTCAGGAATTCGAGCACATGCTCGAGCTCGGAATCATTCGGCCGTCGAACAGCTGCTGGGCATCACCTCTACACATGGTGCCCAAGAAGGAGCCAGGAGACTGGAGGCCGTGCGGCGATTATCGCGCCCTCAACGCCAACACGTTGCCAGATCGTTACCCTCTACCACACCTGCATGACTTCACAGAGCAACTCAACGGGACCTCCATTTACAGCAAGGTGGACTTAGTAAAAGCTTACCACCACATACCTATCGAGCCAGCTGACATTCCGAAAACTGCTGTCACCACACCGTTCGGATTATTCGAGTTTGTGCGAATGCCCTTCGGGCTTCGAAATTCAGCACAAACATTTCAAAGATTTATACACGAAGTGACACGCGGGCTACCCTTCGTGTTTGCATACGTTGTTGACCTCTTCATCGCGAGCAGTTCCCCGGAAGAGCACGAACAACATCTGCGCTTACTCTTCGGGCAGCTACGCAACTATGGTCTCGTCGTCAACGCAACAAAATGTGTCTTCGGCACGTCCAACCTCGAGTTCTTAGGACACCGAGTGACACCCGAAGGCATTCACCCGTTACCTTCGAAAGTGGAAGCCATCAAGGACTTTCCGCAACCCAAGTCACTTCGTAAGTTGCGAGAATTCTTGGGCCTCGTCAACTTCCATCGACGCTTCATTAACAACTGCGCCCAAATTCTCAAACCCTTAACAGATCTGCTGCGCTCACCAAAAGGTCCCACATCACTGGTCGAATGGAATTCGATGGCAGAGGAGTCGTTCAAGACTGCAAAGCAAGCTCTTGTCGACACGGCACTTCTCGTTTACCCACGACCAGACGCACCCACGAGACTTGTGGTCGACGCTTCGGATGTCGCAGTGGGAGCCGTGCTACAACAGTACAACCAGACGGACTGGTTTCCGCTAGGCTTCTTTTAACAGAAGTTGAAGCCGGCGGAGACACGTTACAGCACGTTTGGTCGCGAACTCTTTGCCATCTATGCAGCAATACGGCATTATAGACACTTCCTGGAAGGCCGGGTTTTCCACGTCCTTACAGACCACAAGCCCCTCACCTTCGCCTTCCACGCTAATCGAACCTCGTATTCGACCCGAGAGACTCGTCACCTTGCTTATATTTCAGAATATACAACTGATCTGCGCCACGTATCTGGAGCGAACAATGAGGCGGCAGACGCCCTGTCACGCGTCGAGACACTCAGTGCGTCACCTGACCTCGACTTCTCCAAACTGGCAACAGCCCAAAAGTATGACGACGAGCTGCAGAGACTCCAAGAGTCCTCCACCTCACTGCAGCTTCGACCTGTACCTCTACCACTTGCAAACTGCGATGTGGTATGCGACACCTCAACGGGTACGCCCCGACCGTACATCCCGCCCATTTTTCGACGCCCCATCTTTCACTCCCTCCATGACCTGAACCATCCTGGTATTCGTGCAACCCAACGACTGATCTGCTCGAGATATGTCTGGCCCATCATCAACCGGGACATTCGCCTCTGGACGCGGTCTTGCACCTCTTGCCAACGCTCCAAGATTCAGCGTCATACAAAAAGCCCGCTACATATTTTCAAACCACCAGACGCCTGCTTCGACCACGTGCATGTCGATATTGTCGGACCCCTCCCACCATCCCAAGGGTGCCGATATATCCTTACATGCGTGGATCACTTTACCAGATGGCCAGAAGCGATTCCAATTACGGACATCACCGCACAAACCGTGGCACAAGCGTTCATCACCAACTGGATTGCGCGGTACGGCTGCCCTTCTATCGTCACCACGGACCATGGTAGGCAATTTCAAAGTTCATTTTTCGCATCACTGGCAAAAATGCTTGGAATGTGCCACATCCACACGACAGCCTACCATCCGTCCGCCAACGGCATGGTCGAGAGACTACACCGGCAACTCAAGGTCTCGCTCATCACAAAGGACGACAGGACCAACTGGGTGAACCATCTTCCTTTGGTGCTTTTGGGCATCCGGGCCACTTTGAAGGAAGATGTTGGATGTACAGCTGCTGAACTAGTGTTTGGAACAACACTGCGACTTCCTGGCGAGTTCCTTACACACCTGTCCACTCCACCACCCGACCTTCCTTCGTATCTTCAAGATCTACGAGACCTGCTATCCTCTTTGCGACCGACCTTGCCTCGACAACAAACACCACGGAAAATTTTCATTCACACAGAACTAACAACATGTACACGTGTGTTTCTTTGTCGTGACTCCGTGCGTCCATCCTTAACACCACCCTACGACGGCCCATTTAAAGTCATCGCCCGAGACAAGAAGACTTTCACCATCATCATCAACGGACGAACCGACGTCGTGTCCATTGACCGGGTAAAACCTGCTTTTATGGCAGCCTCAATTTGCGACACTGCATGCGTGTTTTCATCAGTCACCTTGCAGAAGCTGCAAGACAACACTCGCAGGCCTGATCAAGAACCCTCCAACAAACAAAAAACTGTTTCGTGGAGCAAAACTCTACTCCTCCACTAGGGGGGGAAGACTTGTAGCAACTAGGTGTCCGCGATGGCGATGTGGCTCACAGAAAGCGAGCCACACGCAAAGACGCGCACCAGTGCGCGGGTGAAAGAAAAAGAAAAAAAAAGCTCCACGAGATATCACTCGGGCAGGTGGCTCGAGAAAGGTTTCGACGGCTACACCTTCAGCTGGCTGGTTCCCGGTCCGGACGGTATCTGTAAATACATCCTGTAAATAAATGAAGGGCCACCTTGGCCACTTCAAGCCTAAAGCAGTTCCAGCAAATCCTAGTGTGTCTGATGTGATATGCTGGTAGCAGCATCAGCACAACGGTTTGCTTCCGTTTGTGAGTGTAGCTTCCACTACACTTACAAAACTCAAATATAATAATGCAACTTATTTATAAAAAAAATTGACTCTAGAGTTTGAGAGAACCCTGTAGGGTCTAGCACTCTGCCATTTCTGAATCAGTAGAGTCACTGACTTAAAAAACCAGTGGCATGAGAGTTGGGTCAGTTAGTCTATCACCACTGATTGTCCGAGTGCAGCAATGTATGCAGTTGCGGGAGTTGGTGCGTGATGTGAATAAATAAAACTGCAAAAAAGGATGCAAGCCCTTCTGGAAATGAGAAAGCCCATTCACTCTGACAACATGGTCAGGCTCAATGTGCAGTGTAGAATTTAGTAGCACCAATGTGCACAACTTAGCGCTCGCTCATTGATGCTTTTAGGAACACTGCTGAGAAGCTGCAGTCTGGCAAACGGGGCAGATTTTCGACTGAGGTGCAGCCAACTTCAGGGAGAGAACCTTATGAGCACCAATGTGCATGATAGCACCTAAGAGCACCAGTATGTAGATTGCTCATTGGTGCCCTTAGAAACGTTGCAGCGAAGGTGAACTTCCGGGAAAGATATAGTTTCTAATGTAGGTGAAGCCTACCATAGGGAGATCTTGAGGAATCTTGGACTTCGAAATTATGGCATTTTGTACCAAAAATTGTGCAGATTGAATGCACTTCCTGGAGATTTGGTGTAGGAGATCAGTCTAATCTGATAAGAAATTACAGAGGATTCTGATTTGCTCTGTTGGAGAACAACACGAGTTTGCACAACTTGGCAACTAACTGGGTGCTCACTGTGTATGTAGAAGGGCAGTTTTAATCGGGGCGGAATTAGTTTTACCCAAACTTCAAAATGAATTTTCCAGTTCATATTGGAAGTGAAGAAATGCTATCACATTTAAAAGAAAGAACAGAGTCAAGCAGGGTTCGAACCTCGTTTCTTCACATGGGAGCCGCGCTCGTCAAATCTGCCATGTATGTGGCAACATGACCGAATTGCATTTCTTTCTCCGTTTTTTTCTAGGTGTTGTCTGCTGCCCTCCTGCAGTCTTAATTTAGTATGCTGACTACACGACTGCACGTAAGTACAACACTCTTTTGTGTCAAACTGGGCAGTGGCAGGGGTGTAGCTCAGGATGCTTGGGTTCTGCAGTGCGCGATTTCAATCCACATGCTGCACAGAGCTGCTGTGCGTTACCCACTTGGCTATCGATTTGACAGAGTGGCATTTGATGAAATGGGTTGGTTCAAGTGGTGTTAAAAGAAACTGAGGGTCTCACCGTTTATTACATTGGTAGGGTAATTATCACTTCTGTGTGATGTATTTTGAAGAGCCGCATTTAGCAGTTTTATCGATTTTGTCAAAGCGCCCTTCAACTGAGTTGAAGTGTAATTGCTTGTGACTCCTCAACTGTAGATGGATCACGGTTTCTGCTAGTTCATCGTGACTGGAGAGAAAATTCAGTTGTGGTTTTTCGTGTCGATTTGATGAGTGTCAGCACATTTAGTACCTTGAGAAAAGAGAAAAGAAAATTTAAACACTCAAAACACTCATTGTGATGCAACGACTTTGATTACAACGATGCACTGAAACTGCCAAGTGATTTGTATTGGTGCCAAATTTGTCTTAACTGATTAGATGTTTATCGTACTGGCTGTGCGACAGAAAACAAACAGGTGGTTTTTAATTTACCTTCAAACTTCAGGTCCAGTGCCATTAGCCACCACCCATAACTAAGCACACAGACATTTTATTTCCTCATCCATTTTTTATTATCTCCAAATTTTAAAATCCTGGGTGTGTTTTGTACGTGTTATTCCATAGCTGTTTGATTAGCTTGATTCACTTGGAGGCCGTGCTCACTTTGTTCTTAATTACTATCATTGCTCTATCCATTTAATCGTAGGCGTCTCGAGTGGTCTTCTGCGTTCTTCGTGATCTTTCAAGCCTCCTTACGAGCCTGACAGCAGACAACAATTAGAATGGAACCGGTACAGACATCAAGTCTCGGTAAGTTCTTTGTTTCAAGCTGTTCTATAAACACAACAGTGGCGGTATCTAGACTACTGGCGGTCATTGCCTAGAGTAGCACTTCTTGTACAGCTGTCGATAGACTCCTAGGGTTCCACGCCGATTCAGAAATCCTCCACCAGGGAAGCATCCTCAGTGGAGCTCAGATGAAGATGTGCAGGGTGATGTAGGCTTGGCTTCAATTGGAGGAAGGCAAGCAGTAAATAAGAAATTTAAAAAAAGGTTCTACTAGCTATGGAGAACAAAAGTTGGGCGAGTTAAATGTTGGGTTCCTAGACACATTTGCATTGCAAGTACGGCCTCCAGGTGCCGCCATCTTTCTGCTGGGTTGTGTAGGTCGTCTGCTGGTCAAGCCTTGCCGCGGCGTGCCTAGCGCCACTGTCTGTTCTCTTGAGGGGAGCGGAATGGTGCCAGTGATTGATGTTTGAGTTTGCTAACAATCCACGCACCCTATTGGCTCATGGCGATCATGCGGGCAAAATTTTCCCCCACTTTCACAAAAGGTTTTAGTCTTCACGGCGGCAGCATTTGCGTGGTATCGGCAGTCATTGTTTTCGCTACATTTTGAGCGTTTGATGCCAGGGTGTTGTGCTTTCGGGTGTAATAACCGGCATGTGGCTGGAAAATCGCTCTTTCGTATCACGGCGGGCGAGAAACACTGCACACTATGACTTTTGTGGCCGTCGTGGATCAGTATAACAGGCTTCCCTCGCAACTCTTGTACTCAGCTGTGCAAGGGAAGTTATATTCTTGCGATAATTGGTGTAAAAGTTTGAAGAACTAAACGAGCACAAACTGCAATGTTGATTCTGACGAAGACCAGTTTTCTGGACGCCAGAACGACGGCAAACGCAAGCTAGCGCAAAATACAGTGCCTTCGATCTTCGCCCAAAAATTACGAAAGGCTCTCTTTTCTGAGGAGCCGAAAAAAAAGTTACGGAGGCTCCTCTTTTCGGAGGAGCCAAGAACAAATGTATATTGTATTCGTAGCATTTAAAAGCTACGCGTTAATCGACTGCTGCTGTAAACATATGCCGCCAGCTCGCCGTGAATTTCTCTCATCGCACTACTGTACCATGTTTCCCACGTGCATATACGATAACGCATTGCTTCTCATGCATTGATTATATGCTGGTTTCATTCTGCGCATGTGACTTGATTAGCTTGTCTTAGCTTGGAGCACACAGAACGAAAGTTCGCGCTGCGGGACCCAGGGATTCTTGGCTCCAGCCCAACCGTTTACCAGTTCCGATCTGGACGAGCACCATATGGGCATGCCTTCGTGTATCCCTGCTGCGTAATGCACGTTAAAGACCTTAGGCTAGCAGTCATACTGCGCTGACTAACCGAAGAAACGCCACGAAAAGTTATCGGCAGTGCCGCAGAGCCGACACTTACTCACCACCGAGCCCGCTGTGTCGTCTGCTACTTTAAGGTGATTTGGGCTCAAAACAAGACTTCTGTGCTCGCTCGGACCATAAAAAGTGATGTAAGCACTTTGAGAGTGCTTACCTATGATATTAAAAACAATTTTCCCACGATCAATAGCCTAGATATAACGGAACCCCCCCTTGCTTCTATGCCCGATACATCCACCGTGCAAGAGGTTGAGCCTTTTTGGCATTCCCCGCTAGTCGCTGAGTTGGGGTGCTACAGTTGGCGTTACTCTGCTCCCTACGGGAGCATATATACAAAGGCGCTAGGCGTGTCCAGAGTAGTTGCCAGGTTGATGTTTCAATATTTCTGGGCTTTCGGTGCATAGCTGCTCCCAAACGTACATATACCAAGGCGGTGACAGAGAGGATAGAGAGAGTGGTATGGTTTCTGGCCACCAGATACAGTGCTAGACTTGCATTGGGAAAGAACTGGCAGGATATAAAGACAGTGAAGAAAAGCTAGAAAAGAGAAGTGGTTGGCAACAAGGGAAAATAAGCCTATGCAGAAATATAGAGCAGAGAGCTGTAAGGATAAAATAGAACATTTTAGACAATTAAGGGCGAGTTTATTGCCCTTAATACGCGGGTGCTGAAAACCTGGTCCTGTGGGTTAAGATATGGGCTGACGGATACAAAAGCGGCAACATTGAGGGAGACGAATGAAACAGGGCAGCATGTAAAGTATGGTAAATCCAGTAAGCACGTAATTTGGTAGAGGCACAGCACCAGAGAGGTTATTGCAGGGGGATAGAGTCCAGTAGAGTTAAATAAAAACACTTAACATTCAATTCTCTCTAGAAAGGCAGAGCGTGCTGTTTCCATGGGTGGAACATGCCAAAATGGTTACAAGTTTATTGACGTTCTAAGTGCTTAAAGTGGGGCTAAAACAATAATAAGGAAGGAAGGCTCGCAGATTTTTGGTCAACTGGGAGCTTTGGGTGTGTTCTATGTTAAAAGTGGAGTGTGGGATGCCAGACAGATGGGTTTTGGAATGCTAAGGTACAAAAGCTGCATTCTGGAACATAATTGAGCAAATGTTTGCATTTGCCGCGGTGCAGGTATGCGGTACAGTCACGCCTGCTTACAACGAACCCCTTTGTTATGCAAAGAGCGTTTGCTTTAACAGGGTGGTAGTGAACCAGCGCAACAGCGCGGTGTATCGCACCGGTCGACCCATTCCAAACGAGGAGGAACTGCCAAAGTCGTCAGTCTTATTCGTTCTCCGTACCCCTCTTTTAGCGTAAACACCTCCGCGGCAATCGTTTTAGTTGTCGGGACTTTTTACTATGGAAGGAGTGCACAGACGCCGAAGCATCTAGGCTCACCAACACCACGGCTTAACCGACTAACCAAATGGCTTGACTGCCCTCTTGCTGTAAGCAATCCAATGCTGGTATAGTTTGTTGATGTTGTCATCCTGGTGATAGTCTTCTTATTGACGTGGTATTCAACACACAACTGCAAACACGGTGGCGGCGGCGGGGCGACCGGCGGGATGGGATCGAGCGGACAGCATGGTCATGTGGTAGTCCGGTCCTCGGACACCTTGATTAAGCTAGATCATAAAGCCTTGACGCCACCAAGTGGTGAAGCTCATGGCTTAGGTATGCTTGACCGTGCCGAGGCTGATGACATTCGGGCGCGACGGATATCCCAAAATTCACTATGCTCCTTAATGGCTGATCTTAAAGCGCTCGTAAAAATCTTTCATTTAGAACAAAAAATTTAGTAATCCGTTCAAAAAACAAGCCTGTGATTATCCTTTACAGGTATTGATTCTTTTTTTTTTGCTTTTCCTAAATTTGGTTGTCTGCAAGTTACTTGGTATACACAAACTTATCTCTGTTACGTCATGGCGCGGTGGTGGCGCGTCGGGCGCACTTCCGGTCTGAGGCTGTGGGTGGACGTCCCCATGCCAGACGTGTATTCCTGCGTTGTTTTGAAAGGAACCAGACAAAAACCTGCCTTCTTGTCAAAAGCCGCGACTGGGACTGTATTAAAAGAGTCTAGAAAGGTTTGAAGGTCAGCTTTCATGTGCTCGGTTCGTCCAAGGACTTGGATATGCGCTGTGAAAAGGGAAAACCAGATGCTGTCGGACCACGATTGCTTGGGCAGGAAGCGCTTTGGGTTAAATTCACGGATACTTGGGGTCAACAAATTTATTTGTTTTGTTCAAACATGAGCGCCGAGAACAGTCAAGTTTTACGGACCACCTGTGGACTACGTTGAGTGTGTCTTTAAGTTCAAAGGGCCACCTGATCGTTTGAACTGTCGTGTGCTCTTTCAAATGTTTCTGCTTGTCGTCTGCTCTTTTAGACGACGCCGGCCTGTTGGCCAAATGTTAGCCCAGTACTTGCGATAAGAAGTGAGTGCAGGCCTCAAAAGGCTTAGTTTGAAGGTTAGTAAGCGGGTTCAGTGTAAACAGTAGATACAAGGAGATGTTCATCATTGTTACCAGTGGCCGTCACCGACTTGTTATGCCTGATTCACTTGGTCTGATTCTGCTTGCGATTTTCAGTGTCGACATCGACCGTCTCATCTACGGTTCACGCTTTTGCAGCTCAATCGACGTCGCGACTGAAAATTACGAGCGAAATCTCATCATGCGAATCGGGCTTTAGCGCCCACTCTGCGGCGTCCTCGCGGAATGAATCGCCGCATGGTCCCATCATTCACGCAAAGTTTTGCAGTGTAAAGAGCCTCGGTAATTTCACTGAGGCCGCTCAAGTAGTCGTACATTGCCAGGAAGACGTAGAATCAACAATTCGAACGCGAAAAAGGGCAGGGGGACTCATGTCGACGCCGACATCGCATTTCAGTGGTTTGTTTATGGGTGACGGCGAGCTTCTTGCCCACACTCCATTGTTCATGCGCGGCGCTGGTGGTGTCCGCTAGGGGCGCTCCGGTTTGCTTGTAAACATAAGTTTCTGTATATGCCTTCGGCCTTTCTATTGTACGTCAAACCCATTTATATCAAACTCGCAAAAACACTTCTACCAGTTCGATATAGCGGGTAATTTGATATCAAAGTTTCAATGAATTTGACAACAAACAATCCCGCCACCTTTAGAAAAATTGTTTACTCTCAAAGGAGCATCTGTATGTCATGACGTGCCAACGCGGCTATCCAGTGGCCGCTTGGTATTTTAAGTTCTCACCAGCTTACCCTCTCCCCGCTTCCTCCACAAAAGATTTTTTTTTCTTCAATGCAATCAACGTGGCTGCTCAAAAAAAAAAAAAAAAGCTGGCTTTCTTTAGCGCTCGTCTGCACTAAGGAAAAGCCAGCTTGCAGAGCAAAACAACGTTCTTGGCAGTTCGATATATCGGGAGACGCTGTAATTTTCGTTTGATATAACCACATTTTTCGCTATGCTTTTTCATTGTAGCTACTAGTCGGTTCAGAAATAGTTCGATATAAAAGATAGTTTGAATTAACTGGGTTCAATATAATCAGGTTTGACTTTACTCCCCATCTCTCGAGGTAAAAATAAATTGAATGAAATGAAATAAAAGTCTCAATTTATTTATGGATGTTTTGCACCTATTTTATTTTTAATTCGGTATCCCTCGAAGCTTCTTTAACATGCAAAGGAAAAAAAACTTTTCTTTTTAAAGAGGCTAGATGGAAAAAGAATATTATAAAGCAAATTTACAATGAAGAAAAAAAATTTAGAGCTATATTTACGGCGCAAAACGAATTTGTAGTTGGCGCCCGCGGGAGCCGTTGCTGGTCACGCGGTAGGCTCGCGCGCCGCCTCGCTGCGTTGCTGCCGCCGCAAAGTCACACCGCCACCGCACGCTGAGCGTTGTGCGCCGCAGCTTCCAACGCGTTTCTCCACGCTGCCGTCGCCGCCGCCGTCACCGCCGCCGCGCAAGTTCATCTGCTTCGGGGCGCCGCCACCGTCATCTGAACGGCGCACAGGTCTATCACGTCTGCTGGCGCTTTGTCAGGAGTTTTCTTTGGGCTCTAAAAGTATACTTCAAACAAAGATGAATAAGTTACTTTTGGAGGCCAAAAGAAGCTTCCGAAAGAGTGCAAAGAAGCAGTGATTGTGTCTGCAAGGACGGTTGCAGGAAATTTAAAAACAAAAGTTGCTAACTGAAAATGTTCATAACCTCTTGGTCATCGGAAAGTTTGCTATCAACGCAAGAAATCCAGCTTCCGTAATGTCCCGAGATATATCCCACTTAAAATCGAAAGCAGTGCAACTAAGGGGAGTGTGATCAAAAATTTAAAGAAATATTGTAGCGAGTCCAGGAATGCTCCAAGGCAGCATAAACATCGGTCTCTGTTGGAACGTGAATAGTGGTTTCCAATTGCCGACTGATTTTTTGGAAATCTCTACCAGACCACTACTGCCCGTAATGTTAAGGTGTATAAGCTACTGAAATTTCGGATGGTGTTTTTAACTCATCGCTCGATTTTTCACGTCGTTGTCCCCAAGACAGTTCCGCCAGATATCGAGTCGTCCTCATTTTGCTTTTGTCTTGTGACCTCAGTACCACAATTCACCCTTTTCCGGCATGCCGGTTCGAGGGTATGCAATGCACGTGTTGCCAGGCCGGATTAGACTGGGGGGAAACAAGGCTGCCATTTTACTTGACGCGAGTGGCGCTGTGCATTCTTGGTGTGCTCGGACAATGCCAAAGCGCTGTGTTGCATTTGGATGTCAAAACCAGCACTGACCAGGACAAGTTTCTTTTCTCTTTTTTTTTTTTCGGTTTCCTTCTGGCACATTTGACCTTGACGGAAGACTTGATGGATTCCGTAGCAAAATATTGATTAGGTAGTCTGACACCATATTAAATCACCCAACAAGAAACTAAAAAGATATTTTTGGGAGGGTGTTAGTGTCCCTTTAGTGTTGTGCCTTGTCCCACGTGTGTACAAGAACGTAGCTTTTTTGCATATGCATTCAATTCTAGAACATAAAAAGCTATTTCACAACTAGCACCAGATACATAAAAAGGTTAAGTGCTATAAGCTAAAAATTCATTCAGCAATTGTCAACAATCAAAGAAGTGTTCTTTGGTCAATGCTGTTCATGCTAATAAAATAATTAATAGAGTGAATTGTATTTAAAAACTTTCACGACCGAAAAAAAAGACAGCGAGATATTAAACCAATCAGTTGAAGCTGCACTGTAACAATGGCTTTATAAACCAATGGGGTATGTGGGTTGTGCTTCCTTTTGTCTCCAAATACACAAAGTATTTTATTTTAGGTGATGAAGCTGCACTGTTGGGGGAGACCAGCTGTCCTCTGAAAGCCACCGAGGACATTTGGTTTGGGTGCTGTTCCTGCCCCTACTTCACCAGAGACCAGCGGGGAATTGTGAGCCACCTGGTTGCCCACGGCAATGAACCAGTCAAGTGCCACCATTCTTCCACGCCTTCTGACTCTGGCTTCAAAATGCACCCCTACACTGAAATGCACAGGGGAGAAAAGTTCTTTAAGTGCAGTTTGTGTCCTGAAGTTTTTGCTCGGAATTCCTGTCTGACTGAGCATAATCAAACACACGCAGGTGATAAACCTTATAAATGTATGCTGTGCCCCCAAACCTTTGCTCGCCATGACTCTTTGATAACCCATACTAGAAAACACAGTGGTGATAAACCTTATAAATGTATGCTGTGCCCCAAAACTTTTGCTCAGAGTTCTTCTTTGAGACAACATAATCAAACACATAATGGTGATAGACTTTATAAGTGCAAGCTGTGCCCCAAAACTTTTGCTCAGAGTTCTTCTTTGAGACAACATAATCAAACACATAATGGTGATAAACCTTATAAGTGCAAGCTGTGCCTCCGAGCCTTTTCTCAAAATTCCCATCTAAAGTCTCATTATCGAACACACAATGGTGATAAACCTTACAAGTGCAAGCTGTGTCCTCAAGTCTTTGCTCGGAATTCCACTCTGACCGAGCATAATCGAACACACACCGGTGAAAAGCCTTTTAAGTGTAAGCTGTGCCCTATGGCTTTTGCTTACCAAAGCAGTCTGACCCAACACACTCGAACACACACAGGTGAAATGCCATTCAAGTGCAATCTTTGCCCTCAAACCTTTGCTTGGAGTTCCTCTTTGAAGACCCATAATCGAACACACACTGGTGAGAGGCCTTACAAGTGTGAGCTGTGCCCCAGAGCCTTTGCTCAGCATTATGTCCTGATCCAACACAATCGAACGCACACGGGTGAAAAGCCCTTCAAGTGCAAGCTTTGCTCCCGAGCCTTTTCTCGGAATACTCATTTGAGAAGGCATAGTCAAACACACTGTAGTGATAAACAGTGTTGAAAAACCTGATAAAGGCAACCAGTGTCGAAAACGAACAGGTGAAAAAACCTGCTCTTGTTTCAGATTTCTTTGCACTTGCTCAAAGTGTGGTCCTTTGAGGTGTAATCTAATATATTTTTAAAGATGGTTTCATTCTTTTGTTGTTGTTATTTCCTATATATGTAGAATGCAAAACTTGCATTGAATGCCTATGTGACTAAACTTTAATTTCCCTGTTTTTCAATCAAAAGATAAAAAAGGATTGCAGTTTCAACATCCAGTTATTTCTTTTAGATGCAGGTTTGGTACGGAAATATTTGTTGAGTAATGTTTTAGAAGGTTCCATTTTTGACATCCTGTACCATATGGCATCTCATCTTAGCAGTTACTTTTGGGGGAGACCCGTTGCCAAGTGTGTGTATGCAAGCGCCTTGTGCCCCAGATTCTGGGACTGCTAGTTGAATCCCTCGCCCAGCAGGTTTTGCTGTAAATCAACATTGTACTTTTCTTAATACATAGTGTGAAATTCGTTTTGTGTGTAGTGTGAAATAGTTTGAAATGCTAAGGGGGCAGTCGCCCCTTACAAAACATCTTCGCTTGTTGTTTTTCTTTTTGTTTTGTTTTTTACATTTGTTTGAAGGATGCGAGAACACCCTTGTCGACTGGAACTGGCCAGTTGACTGAGATGATGTACATCCGCCACACCTCACACATTACTTCAAGTTCTATCATCTCTCTTTGGAGGATAATGTTAGCGGTCGCTTTGAGGTCTTTTTGGTTTAGGCGGCACCATGTGACACGGTGGCGACGGCCGCGACATAATCTGGGCGCCATCCACCACGACTTTCATGGTCGCTTCCACCACCTAAATTATCGCCCTCTGCCTCCCCCAAACCAGTAAGTGGAAATGCCCCCCCCCCCCCCTAGAATTAATATCTGGAACGACCTCTGCTCAAGCGCTACTGCCAAAAGCAGCATCAAGGGCCCTTCACAACTAAGCGAGCAGAACAGTCAGGGAAACAGCATCAGTCATGAGCTGAACCATCCACTGCTGCCGTAAGTGCATCGGTGCCCCCCCGTCCACTGATGTAACTGGCTGGTTCCACGAAGTGAAAGTTTGGCTGCAAAATATATGGCATGCCAGAAGCCACTGCCGATATCAAAGACTGCTTGGATGCGGTTCAACCTCAACACCAAGAATATAAGCACATGGAACGACATAAAGTCAGCATTTTGGCGGCACTATAATTTAGAAAGCCCTGTCACAAGTCAAAGAGTAATGTTTGTTCGGAGGCAGTAGTCTCCTACGGAAGTGCGCATTGAGGATGCCATTGAGAAGCTGCAGCTGATAGAGGAATGAACCTTCGTGGGCTGCTTCTTTAATTCCTGTACAGCGAGGTGGATGTATTTTGACAGCATTTGCATATCCCTTAGTGATTTGCTCAACTCCTTTATGAACTCCTTGGATCAGGCAAATGGGAAGGTCAAGGATGTGAAAGTGAAAACTTCTAAGTTTAATATTTTCACAAAACAACAGAATAACTCTGCCTTTTTGTCAACACTGAGCAGCAACAGCAGCCAGAGGAACTCCTTCAGGGGCGAGCTGCCGTGTGTTCTGAGAATGACGAACCACATTTGAGCCATAGCACCCCAAAAAATTTCTATTGCCAGAAAGATGTAGCCTCGATGGAGATGCAACAGAGCTCCAGTCAGGAAGTTTTCGAAATTTGACTGAATTGCAAGCAAGAGGGGCATTTTGTTACATAGTGCCCTCTGACGCAGGAATTATTTTAATGGCAACGTGCATTTTAAGTTGTGCCAAACATTGGAAATGATCAGGAAAACTTCGGTCTGGTGTCATCAGGGCCTGGAGGGAGACACCAGTAGTGTCTTCCTCCAGGTGTCTCCCTTCTTTTGGGACATCCTACCAGCAAGGCAAGCAGCGAGACCCACAACTTAAAAAGTTTTAAAGCAGCAATTGAACGGTACTCGTTGAAATTGCATCCTATACTCGTCGACGCAGGAACAAGCATTTTCAAACTTTGGGCGATAAACTCTTCTCCGAGGCCATCCAAAATACCTGAGAAGGCATCCTTGAACATAGCAGAAAGAGTAGCAACTGTGAAAACAATTCACTTATCTTTAACTGAATAAGAATTGTTTCTTCAATGTTTAGGTTTTTTGGATCCACAGAGCCAGGAGGACATTGCAATAGTTTGCAGCGAAACCCAACAAATAACAGTGGATGGTATGAGTGACCCTCGCTGAGTCGTGAGGAGCTGAAAGAAGCAAAAAAGCTTTTGGAGAACTGGCGTACTGTATATTATCTAATTTCAGTAGTTACCTGGGCAGGGGATTGATTCGTGAACATGCGTATTCACTGCAATATTTTGTTAGCCTGGTTGGCGATTGCTAGTTAAATTCCCGCACCGCCTAGCCTGTTTCGCATTGAATTGGCATTGTACCAGTGTTTGTGTCATCAGAGGGGGGGTGCAACGATTTCAAAATAAAAAGAATTTGCATCTCATTGTTTTTACGTTAGCGTGTCCCAGAGGGTAGAGAAAACATCTCATTCATTCAAAAATGTTGCGATTAAGCTGCATAATAACAAAGCAAAAGTCAAACCTTTACCCCCCACCTGCAGCTGCAAGTGGCAGCTTTTGTGACCTCGGTCGGCTCTAAGCTGCAACTTAACGCCCGCTAATCTCAGCAGAGAGAGGGAGAGGAAGCGTCCTCCGAGAGAGCACACGGGAAGCTACACGGCACCCCGAATTACGTCACTAGGTGGGGACCAGGTGTGACCCTGAAGACTGGAAATGAGTACAGGGGTGCCAGAAATGCCAATATTTATCCTTTTTTTACGCAACAGCTAGGGCACTCAGGCGAAATCGGTTTTCCGTTTTTTACTTCCAAAGTGTCAGAGGGCAACTTCTACAAGTTTTTGACTGAAGTCCATAAATCCTTGCACCCCCCCCCCTCCCTTTAAAGGGATACTTCAAAAAAATTTGAAATATTCCCGTCGTGTTCAAAAATAGGTTGAATATGATCCACAATATTCGTAAATGACAATCGCACATTTGTATTTTGATCCTGGTGGCTGTATTTTTCGTTATAAACGGCCCACTCTGGCAAGCGCTCGGTGAAGGCCCAGCTTAGAGCACGTGACATCCAACGCAATCGTGACGTAGGTCGTCTCAAGACGAGCAAAGCTACGGCAAGGCTGACGTCGAGAGGATGGCCTAGTCGTTCCAGCCACCGAAGCGGCTGCCTTTGTACGAATTTTGAGTGACGGGTTAATCTTCTATAATCGTCTAGGGGGACAATAGCGACTTCTGCGACACACAAAAGGGATTCTCGGGAAGAGGGGAGTTCCTCCTTCCCCCTTTCTCTCGTCGTGGCCGGAGACGAGACAACCTCCGTCACTAGCTGTCAAGGTTCCTAGACGAGCATTACAAACGAGGCGTTAGCGACATCCACCAGGTGCTCTTTGCTAATCGTTTAATTCGTTTTAAAATTCCTTTTCGAGACTTTTTTAACAAGATATTGGTATATTCCATGTGATACTGCTCTTTTTAACACATATAGACCAAAAAATGAGAGCCGAAATTTCGTTGTAGTATCCCTTTAATGCCGTCTAATACCTTTTCAAGGCTGCATTGACGGAAGGTGTAGAGATCTTTAAACTGACTTTGGCACACTCATACCTAAAGGGTTTTCACCTTTCTTCTCAACACTGGCATTTTCATAATCATGTATTTATATGACACCTGCTTTGAGACATCACTATAGTTTTCACAATATTTTGTTGCTGTATGTTTTTGTTCCTGAGTGTTTCAGTGTTGCCTGGCCCTTTGTATCGGAATTCTCAGACCGCAGGTGTTATTGTACACCAAACAATACCTTTGGCTTGCTTTTTGTATAGTGCTGGATACTTGCTGGTTTCTATGCTTCCCTAATGGCAAACCTATTTTTTTGTTTTAACAAACTGAGGTGAGTAATACCAGCTAAGTCTCAAAGAATGCAGATTGAGCTATGATTCTGTTTGGGTTACAATGTCGTCTGAATTGTTGCTCTGCATTTATTTATGCATTGTGCAATACATTTGTAAACATAGCTTCATTGCAGTTTGCTTCTTTATATGATACATGTGTAATCAGACTTCTTTTTCGCTGCTCCTTCAAAATAAAGTTTTATAATTCAAACTTCACAATGTTTTTTTTTTCTTTTTTTTAGTTACAGATTTTATTTGAAACAGATGTGCCTCTGGCAGGGTAGCTGTTTGGAAAGTTCCTAATTTGCCATCCTGCACCATTCTGGGATTTCACTGTAGCAGTTGTGTCACCAGAAAATTGACAGCCAAGAGGATGTGCATATTCCAGCACATGGAGTGTCGGTTTGTGCTGCAGGTTGTGGCACTATTCCTGTTCCTACCTTCCAGGAGGTTTGGATATCAGGTGGTGGTGCAAAACATATCTATAGCACTCTTGATGCCATCTATAGTGGAAGCCAAGTCTAACTATATTAGTGTAAGAACTATCGATAATTGACTGTCATAAATATAATGTGAACGGTCAACTATTGGGATACTATCATTGTATACTATCGATAGTCGACTTTTGTGAAACTATAAATAGTGTCTTATCGATAGTCGACTATTATGAAAGGGCTGACAGCCGATTACGGAAAAGCTATTGATGGTATTTTATTAGGTAATGAAGAAAGTATGCCAAGAGTCCATGTGGGACATGTGGAGGTCGGAGAAAAATGCAACTGTGATTGGGAACTTGTGCATAATTATCCAGGAGGAATCTAAAACCTACTGGAAAGCTATATGAACACAGAAGAAATCCTTAGAACCTGTTAACAACAAACCGTTGGTTGTATACTGCAAAAAAGCTATGAAAAGAACTATTCATAGTGAAAAAATGTTTATCTTTCTTTATAGGTTGTCAACATTTTTTTTCTTTTCTTAAATTTATTTTTGGGAATTTACCTTTAGTTGTTTTGATAGGAACTAGCATAAAAGTCCAAATGTCTTTGTCGCCCTTGATTGGTAAACCCTTAAAAGTCCGAGATACTGATTGAATACAACTGTAGCAATTGGGATTGAATGCAAAGGTATGGAGACATGACTTCTCTAAAATAAAAAAAACAGGATTTTTTTTTTATACCAAAAAGGTTGCTAGAAAGATTGCATTTTACATTCACTCGTTTCTTTTTACTGAAAAAAAAATGGCCTCATTGCCAACAATATTGTTACTTAGATCACGGAAAACTTTTGTTTTTATCTTCTTTTTTTTCGATCCAGTTAACTTTATGTTCCTTAAAGGGGCACTGACACATCAAAATCATATTTTTTTTTTATTATCCGAAACGATTGAAAACGATGCCGGGACATTACCCTCAAAATTTGAAATTCGGGAGTTCAGTATTTGTGAAGTAAAAAAACAATTTCCAAATGCCGAATTCGAAGTTCCCGCGCGATCGGCGCCGGTGCCTTGACGTCAAAAATGGCGGAGACCTGAGAGTCGACTTTCTTTCACCACTCCCTGCTGTTGCCACGGCGACCCAAAGCGAGGAGGAAAGGAGTGAGCGGCGGCGTTACGGCGGACCGGTTTTGAGCGGTGTCGCCTGTTTTCCGTTGGAGGATACAAATCCAGGAGACGGCACCACAACGAACTCCCGATTTTTGGTATTTCAAAAAGAAGGGCCGTAGTGCGTTCGCAATTGCGTTAAAAAACATGTTTTACGATTGCCGTAATTAAATGTTATAGAGATGTCGCCTACAAAGCTTCTAAATTTCCTGATTTTTGACGTCACCGATCAAAAGAAGCGAGGAGGCGAGAGGCGGGAAAATCAAACGCCAAAAATAAAAAGGCGCGCGGTAAAAATTTTTTTCGCGATGCGTTTTTTTTTTGCGTGTCTATGACTGCAACTTGCATCGTTTTAGACAATAAAAATAAATACGACCTTTGGGGTGTCAGTGCCCCTTTAACTTGTATTTGAAGGATGGAAAAAATAAAAGAATCTGTGACCAACACTGATCTCAATTTTCATTGAGATCAGTGGTAACCAACCATGTTTACTTGTAAGCTTTCTATTGGGTAATGCTCAATTTGAAGTCTTCACAACAGAATTTGTTACACTTATTGACTAAAGATATTTATTTTTACATACATGATGGGTCCTATATTTTGAAGTTGTATACTCTACCAGCAGGTAAGTCACCGTGATTAAAATCTGCCAAAATGGGACCAAAACAAAAAGGCCACATTTCACAGTGAACAACTGGTTTTGTCAACAGCGAGTTCCCGATGTTCGGTAATTGTCTATGAATTGTCTTGACCTTACAGACCTGTAAAAAGCACTGATGCTAATTGTGTGCAGCAAGTATTTCTTCTATCTCAAACACACAACAAAGTATACTTTTTTTTTTTTTTTACAAATATATGTTTATTAGTGTGAAGCCTGATATGGTGAATCTGGGGAATATACAAAATATGTCCATCGGAAAAGTGGCAACACACCATTTCTGTTTTGCCTCAAATTATTTGTATGACAATGCAACTCCATATTTAGTTTTATTTCTTATCTATCTTTTGCCCAGAACCCCGTATTGCCTGCCCGTAAATATCCACTGTCATCTTTTTGGGTCGTGTTTTCATTTTCGTACCATTCGATCGTTTCCTGAAAGTTAACTTTGTTGGTATTAATTGTTTTCTGAAAGTTGACTTTCTATATGTATAGTCAATCGAAAGCCAACTATCGATAGTCGAGTATCAGTTGTGAAATAATGATACTATAAATGGGTGTTTGTGAGAAATCCGAACCCGGTTTTTCGCACCGCAAAAATAAACTAGACATTGCGGGGAGCTCCAACTCCGTCAAAACGTAGCCCCAGCCGATCGAGCTAGATGCCAACATGTCAACACTTATCATTACAGGAATAAAAAGATAGAGGTCAAAAACTGTTTTCTTTTATGAGGGGAAGTCGTCCGTAAGAAGCAATAGACGAAATGTCTCTGATTTTGTACCTCAATCAGCCAAGGGGTTTTGGTTAGTTTCGGTTTCGATCTGGTGGTTTGCGGCGCAGCACCGCCACGCCGTTTTTCACGTGCTCCGCTCCGCTCGGTTTGGGCACAATTCCAGGTTGTTAGCGGATTCTTTTTTTTTTTTTTTTTTTAAACTCAGGTCAGCCTAGCTTGCAATCACTGCAGAGAAATTCTACCGCCTTTAAAGAGGCGCTAGAATTCCGCTTTCAAGCAAAGGTTTTTTTTTATTTTATTTTATTTCTTTTTTTTTTGGGTGGGGGGGGGGGGGGGGGTTGCATTAAAGGGGGGGAAGTGCTTTGGGAACATGAAGTTAACCAAAAAGAGGTTATCTCACTTGTCGCATATATCGAGGTATGGATAAATCTTTTTTATCATTTATATGCCGGTTTGTTGGGCGGAAGAGCTTGAACCAGTGGCGAAAAGGTCTTGTCGCATGTCCAAGTGGGTAGATGGCGAAAGACACCGCCTGACTAAAATAATTGCATCAATGCTCTATTCATTTTTGCTGGCTAGGTCGCTAGGTGGCCAAAAATATTGTTAGCGTTTTTTTTTTTTTCAATTTTTTTTTAAAATATTTATTAACTATTTATTTAGACATGCGAGCCACAGCACATTACTCTCTGACCATGTTCCAAAATTGACTTCGGGTGGGTTTTGTACCCTGGCGTTTTAAAAACTAAACCCTACCCGCGTCCAGCGTTTTTGAATCTGTGTTGTCAGGTAACAGCAGTTGACGTGACCCGCCGAAGGAACTCGATTCCACCAGATTCTGCTGCTCGAATCCATTTGGGTAAGATTTGGAACACAGCCTACGAGCGTTACCGTACGAGCACGACCGCCTACGAGTGACAACAAAAAGGCAACATCTGACAACAACTTCGTCCGCGCGGGGCGCGTGAGCGCGAAGTTGGTTTCACCCAAGTGATCAGAGGTTTCCCCTTCCGAGACATCGACTTCGACTGTTTTCAGCGCGTCTCGCAGTTAAAAAAGTGGATCGTGAGGTATTCAAAGGGTGGTAGGCTCGAATCAGGAGGCCTTACTCACGGCCGTGGCAGTTTAGGTGACTGCTTGCTCTATCCTCAATCTTCCGCGTTTTTGTTTTCGGAGGGTAACTATAACTAGGATGATGTGCGTGTGCGTAGCAACCGATTGCGCCCACGCCTCGCTTTGGTTTAAACGATAAACACGGTGACGACGGTAGGAAGTTTTAGTGGACCGTTCCGAACCCTCCGATAACGATACGATGCATGCACAAAGACGTCAGCGGAGTATGAAAGGGAGGGGGGGGGGGGGGGGGGGGGGGGGGGGAGGGAGGGAGGGAGGGAGGGAGGGAGAGGAGGAGAGAGAGGAGAGGGCGTAAGGGTAGGGAGGTAGGTATTGGAAGGATCTGCTAAAACTAGCCATACCGTGTGACCGCGGTTTTTCGTTTTAAGCCCTGGACGTAAATATTTATGCTAAAGTTGAGCTGAATGGCGCCCAACTGGTGCCATTCGGCTGCTTGTATTATACGTGCTGACTTTCAGCGTCTCTTAGGTGACCCCGTCCTTCATCTTCCTTCATATGTATAGGGTGTACCAGCTCTCTAGGCTCGATCTAAAGTAGGCCGTAAAAATCGACGCCTGCACGTAGCAATCTAAACTTTTCGTCAAAGGTGTATTTCACAGATCAGTATTTTGTTCTAAAATTACAAAGCGTAGCTCCCTTTCTGTAAACAATAGGGCCTGAGAAACTTGCCAGGGTCAACGGCGGGCGGCGACGCAGACAACCAAGTCGAGTTGTGGGGTGTGTTTGGCGCACATATTGATAGCTGGCATTGAGAGTGGCTTCCGAAGGTGTAGTCGACCAGCGAAAAAATTGGGTTGTGTATGCCTCAATGGCCGACGAGTCTCCCAGCTGTAGATGAGCAATTTAGCCAGTGCAGTATAATTGCTAGCCTGGGGTTTTTAACATGCATCATGCAGTAGTGATACACGACTGCACGCCGGTACGATGCTCATCCAGATCGAAACGGGAAGGGGTGGGAATTGAACCCAGGATCCTGGGGGTTCTGCAGCGTAAACTTTTGCGCCACGTGCTCCGAGCTGGTGTGCACTAACTTACTCGGCCCCCGATCCCCCCCCAACAGGCGAAAGAAAGCAGACGACACGCAGACGAAATCCATTGGCAGCAAAAGTGCCGTCGTTATGCAAACCCATTTTTTTTTTTTTAACTTCAAGTTTTGATTTTTTTGGCCACATTTATTTTTAAGTTAAAGGTACATTACAAAAAGATTATGTTCATTTTAGGAAACCACAGTGGTCACGAGCAGTCTCGGTAAAGAGGTAGTGCCATCTAACAATACAAGCTCCAAACGCGCCCCATCAGTTGACTTGGTCGTCTGCGTCACCGCTTGCCGTTGACCCTGGCAAGTTTCTTGTCCCTGCACTTTGTAATTTTACAAGAAAAAATCAAGCTGTGAAATACACCTTTGATGAAATGACTAGATTGCTACTTGTAGGCGTCGATTTTTATGGTGTATTTTAGATCGAGCCTGGTAACTTGGGACACCCTATATATCTGTTTACAACCTGGATGAATGGATAGATGACAACGGCTCTACCCTTTGTAATGGGCGGTTCCTTGCACTATTAGTCTGAAAGCAATAACATAAACCTGATTTGTTCTTCCAAGCCACTGCATTTCTCTAGCTATCACCAGGTCATGAAGATGATCGCCAGGCAGACCTTTGGGGGATCGGGCAAAAACACTAAAGAGGTCACCCCCCCGCTTCCTCCTTCCGTCAAGGGTTTTGCCAATTTTCGTCTGGTTGAACCTTGTTGGCGTTGCCTAACACCTGCCCCACTGGGGGACAGGGTTGAGACCACGACAAACTCTGTGTTCACGACCATGCCGCCCAAAGCGCACCTGTTGGCAGCGTGTGCGAACTGATGTGGGTGGATCTCTAGCTATCATCATCATCGTTTGTGACGTCATGGGTAGGACAGACTGGGACTGACCGCGCAGATCTTGGAGTCCTCGGCTCGTCAGCTCACTTCATGCGTTGTTTGGATAGTGTGCAGCAAAGCGTGTTTGACGCGTTGTGTTAAATTGGGGAAGTGATATTTCTAGTAGGGCATTTTACCAAAGTTTGAAACCGTGGCACGCATACTTGTGCTAACAAACACTTTTGGCACTGAGGTGTCAAAGTGCTTGGACGATAGTGAGCTGTTCTCTACCCCAGTACAAAAAGCTGGATGATGAAAATAGGATATTTAGCGCTTTACCCAACTGCAACATCTACCACGGTGAATATGGTGGATTGTTTTATTATGATTCAGACAAAATCAGTCTGAGAATGGAATGTCTCATCAAATTGAAAATAGAACAGTGAAATTTGAGAACTTCTCGCATGTGTAGTAAATGCTTCAGTGAGAGTGACTTTGTATATCCTGTTGGTTCCAATGTGTTTTGTGAGTGCTGGTCTCTTATTAGTTCCAAGTTGATTCCTTTTTGAATTTGATGAACCAGTAGACAAACATTTCCTCAAAAAAACTGGCAGGAAGAAGCGGTGGCTGGCTTCCAGAGTTGCCTCAACTAAATCCCTGCTTATTCACCCGGTCGACGCAAAATGTGTGAGACCCACATGCAACCAAAGTCTTAAATCTAGTAAGTTGGTGACACTTCAGCATCCCAAAAAATGAGGAATGCACCTGCAATGAATTCCTACCATTTGTATGTTTAATTTTTGTGGAACCAAATGCGCTTCATGCGTGATGCGCTGCTCAGCGAATGATTTTAAATTTGTAAACGATTTTTAGTTCAAATAAGATAGAACAAATTAACCAATCACCTGAATATGCCGGGCCACGGCTGACTTTCTAAAATTTATTAAAGTTTCTGCTTCTTTTTTGAGCAGAAGTCGCAATTTGACACACTTAAATTTGCCATGTATTCAATTTGGGAGGACCTAAGTGTCAGTTGCTGACGAGCATTTGTTCGGCAGCAACTGTTGAGTCCCACTTGGATGGAGGAGTCGAT
Organism: Ixodes scapularis; assembly: GCF_016920785.2. Lineage (NCBI taxonomy): Eukaryota > Metazoa > Arthropoda > Arachnida > Ixodida > Ixodidae > Ixodes > Ixodes scapularis. The sequence goes on from NW_024609881.1 coordinate 25,043,435, forward strand.
ATCGGCAAGCTCATTCAAAAACAAGTGTTTATACTCCGTTTCACCTTCCGTCCGAGCACAGCGGACGCTAGGAGTCATCCCAGCCAATGCGGCGTTGAGCGAGTGTCATGCGACCTTGAGCTCCCTGTGTCGCCCTGCCCCACCGGCAGGTCACGCGATTATCTCCCGGCGCTGGATCGGCTGGGATGGCTCGTGGCGTCCACTGCGCTCGGACTGAAGGTGAAACGGAGTATAGTTTGCTTTGCAACACAGCTGTGCGCACATGCACAGCTAAGAAGACAACACGTCGTTTACTCTGGTGAATGCAAGACCTTTTTCTGCAGCAGCCTCCCCAGATTCGAAAAAAAAAACAAGAATCGGAGAGGCTGTGAATAGCCCTGATGCACTCTGCGCAAGCTGTGATGTGAAGTTGGAGGCTTGTTTTTGAACATTTCAAAGTTTTTCTAATAACGAAAAGCAACAACGAGGTGCTGTTATTCATTAGAAAGATCAATCGCAAAAACATTCTACACGTTTCTTAAATAAACATACCGTTCTTAATTGGCACAGATGCACACTAACATAGCCACTCCGTGCTTTGACATAGCGAGTCGTCTGCTCTCATTCCACCAGCTACGTCAAAGGAGGGCGCCCCCGAGGTGGCGCCACCAAAACATCTTGTCGCCAATGGGTCCGTTAAGTGGAAACTCGACAACTCGGACTCGAGTCAGTCCATCGGAGTCTCCACTAAACGGGCTTTTAGAGCATCTCTGGATGCAGTTCGCACCCTCTATGTGAATTTCAGGTTGTTTTCTTTCCTTTTGATTTTTTTGGGGAACGTTGCAAGATGGCCGGCACGCCAACAATGCGGACAGAAGACACTGATCTGACTCTGCAGCTGCTCAAGCGTAAGCTTGTGTCGTTGGCTCTTTATAACGCCTGAACCTGGGACTGAAGTGATTTGCAACTTTTCAAAAGCACACCGGAATTCAATTGTCTATGCATATTGCCAGTAAAGGTAGCTTTGTGAGCTTTATTTTGCTTAGTCGTCACCGAAGAAAAATGTAAGCAGAGTCGGATCATGAAGTTTTGTACATATAGTGGCGCATTGTATTAGAATGCAGAAGCTGCGCATTTTTTTTTAGCTAACGGCAATGGAATTTTTCAGTGAAGCTGTTTCAGCAACAATGAGTAAACGGAATGTATGGTGCAAAAAAGAACCGCTGTGTTCTCAAGGTCTGACTGCCTTGTGTTTGCCACAAATGCACATCACACGAATGAGAATGAAAGAACACAGGAAACATCTGCTAGGTGCAAGTGTCGTCTGCCTGGCAGTCTTCACCACATTTGGGTGCCACTATATCCGACGACGTCTGCACAACTGCAGCATCAGCGTTAACGAAAGTCACATTTGCGCTTTGTAAACTGGTGATCGCATGCTGCGATCCGTCATAACGACCGAATAACTCTGAGCTTGAAAACGTTTCGCACACGAGCTGTCTGCTGTTGTTTCGGAAGGTGTCCTGCCAGCGAGCATCGATGGCACTGCATCCAGCTTCAGACACATATACTTCGTTGAGAGGCCAGCATCGGCTTTTGAGTGAAACTTTTCGTCCGTAGCAGTCCGGCAAGAAGTGATCGGAGCAAATCAATGTCCGGTCAGTTGGCGTGAAGAGCTTCCGAGTATTCCACCGGCATACAAACCTGCCCAGACATTCTGACATGCACTGTCGTGAGGAAACAAGTGGAAGAAAAAAAAGAACTCCTGAATTGATAATAAGTGCAGGCAGCAACACAACATCATGAGGCTTTGGTTCTTTTGCCAGGCATCACAGCTAGGAATTGGAGATGTGTATGCGTTCATAATGTGAACGAAACTCTAAGAAAGAATTAATATTCACAGCCCGTGAGACGACGATGGCATTTGGGACACGGGAGACAACTGGACGGCTCTCGAGGCTAAGAAGTGCACTGTGCTGGCAGATTGGTCGTGTTATGCCATTCACGTGGACGCTTGATGCAACAACTCGTTTTACGACAATGCTTGGAAATTGCCAAGCAATTTTTTGTCAAGCTGAGCTTGCTGTGTCTAAACTGCTGTTTACATTACTAGCAATGCAACAAATATAGAAAAGGCTCGTTTTAAAAATAAAAAATACCTCTAAACTCTTTAAGTTGGGTGTCGCAAGCTATCCCCCCATTAATTATTGCAGGTACAGGCCGTTGCTTTTCATTGTCTATTCGTCTTTATAAACCTTTTGGATGGGACTTGTATAAGTCATCCTCATAGATGCCTGGTTAGCTCGATGCACTTTATGACCCTTTTGGCTTTGTTCTTAATTTCTTTCGTTGCTCTTCGTTTTTGGTCCCAGGTATGTCAAGTGTTCCCCTGCCTCCTTTGTGATCTCGTGGGCCGTTGTACGAACCTGACTTGAGACAGCAGTTTGAATGGAACGGAGTCACGGTAAGTTTCCTTCAACTTGTTATATGACTAGAGGATGGTGGCAGTGCGGTGTTCCCATGAATACTGAAAGGGCAAGGGAACAAAGACTAGAAAGCAAACGACTGAAGCTAAATGTGTGAAACAGGAATATACGCAAACTATTTTTGCAATAAGGACATTGTGTTTTTGAATTCCTTTTGTAATAAGTTTAAGGACGGAATGCTGCTGCATTTAGTTTTACCAGCTATCTTCGTATCTGAAGGGCTCAAAATTTCTATATCATTTTTGTTTTTATTCCCTCCTACAGCGCTTTGTTTTTTTTCAACTCTGGCTTGTAACTACATCCACGACAATTCAATGCCATGTTTTCTGACGGTGCCCGCTTTGCCAATATGTTATGCTCTCTTGCCCTTTCATTGAAGCATCCGCCTGCTTGTTCAATATACAGACTAGGCTGACGCTGGGAGTGAATGAACAAGTTTGAAAGTTAGTTAAGAAGACTGTGGAAAAAGCTGAAAAAGAAATGTGGGCGTTTAGAATGGGGGGGGGGGGGGGGAAGAAACCTAGGTACTTCGTGGAAAACCAACGATTAAGAAAAGTAAACATTCTGGAAAATACAAAAAATTGTTAATTGCTATCTGAGGCAAGGACAAAAATCTGAAGAAGCAGGACTTTTAGGTCAGCTTCAGTTACCACGAGAGGGACACAAATTTGTACAAAATGTCGACAGGCAAGGGATCCAATAAATTCATGAACCAAGACAAACATTTCCATTGCATTGGGATTTAGGAGGAAGGAAGGGAGGGAATAAATAGAGAAACAAAAAGGCAGGGAGAAAGGATGAAAGAAAGAGGGAGAAGAAGGAATTAGGCATATTCGAAAGGTGAAGGGGACCAGGCTGGAGGAATGGCCGAAAGGTGTGAGTGTGGTTAATTTAGGAGAAGTGTGCATGTTTGTTTTATTATAGACCTTTTCATCTCAGTAGTTGCCTGACCAGCGGATAAAGGGCGCTGACACACTTCCCACCATTAGGTTGCTTCAACTTGGTTGGTTTCGGTTTCCATGTGCATGCGGCTGTATTGCTGCTTTATGTAGTTTTTGCCTAATTTTGTTACACAGACGTTTCCCTTGTAGCACACAATCAATGAAACAGTGGCAACTACGAAGGGGTTTCGAGCCTAAATTACGGGCTTTATACGAACACCTTTGATGTATCTGATTATGGTGTATGGCGAAACGACTGAAATGATGTACAGGGAAGATTATTATTGTCTGTAGCCGTACCCAATGACACTAGATCACAGAAAAATAAACCAATGAAGAGACTAAAACGTGAATGTGAAGAAGCAGGTCCACAGCTTGGTTTCCAATGTGCTTCATCGGGAAGAACAGGTGCTCGCGAGTTTACTAGTGACTGTTTTGTTTTTGTGGACACCCAACTTTTACTGAATTTTGCAGGGAAAAGTCTCATACAATGACGGAGAATCTATACAAACAAGTGATATTATCTCAGCCCATATTATTAAAAAAAGAAAAATTAGTACTCGAGAAACATTTTGACAGTGCGACCTAGGCCGAGTAGGAAATTTCTTAATTAATTATCAGCCCTGCTAAAGTAATCGTAAGTGGCATTTCACAATATTGGCTTTAGGAAATAAACTATTTTTATATGAACATTGGCTTACATGAACACAAGATATAAGTGTCAGGCCAAATAAAATTAAAGGGCACAGGAGAAGTGGCTCCGAAAGTTTGGCCGAAGCCTACGCTAGGCACCACTCCATGGACTTGTGTAAACAGATCCTTATTTGTTTGTACATTTGTGCTTTGTAAATTTCGGCATCCCACTAACAGTAAATCTCTATTTGCTATTGACAATGCTGGACTTGGGCGATTTTTATGCAGATGGCTTTATTTCGGCGTTGAATATCGTGGATTTCAGGCACTAGCGAGAGATAGAACAGCAAATGCAAAATTTCTGTGTATGCAAGAAAAGAGAAAAAAACAAAACAAATAAACGTCATTACTGCGTATGCATTGAGCCCAAACCACAATTCGAATAGACCCTTTACAAAATTCAATCTGGCCACTTTGATTGCTATCATCATCTGTGGAACGGCATCGGTGCCCTACCAATGGCGGTATTCTAGTGACTGATGAAGGAAGACGTCGAAGATGCTCCTAAGCGGATGATGCGAGGCCTGTATATTCGGAGGGTTAGTACGACACGACGTAGGAATGGAACACAAGAGCTACGTAAGCGTTCATTTCTAACTTAGATTTAGTCAATTTGTGGGCGGCACACAATCGACTTTAAACCCCTTTGGTGGATAGAAATTTATCGAGGCATCTGTGTGGGTTGGAGCTTTGTTCTCATTGCAAGTTCTTGGTCACCAATCGAACTGAAAGTGGTCAAGAAAGAACTCACATTGAACAATTCCTCGCGTGCCCTTGACTTGCGAAGGTGACGGTGCCTGATGAAATACAAGTTCATGACCGCCATTGGTATGGCAAAAGCTAAACTGCTATACGAATCGCCAGATGGCACTGAATTTTGGAAAAGGTCTATTGTCACATAAAGATGATGCTATTTATTTGCATATCAAAGATTTTGCATACGCTATTCTTAAACTGGCTACTCTTGAGCTGTTTGGGAGTTTCTTATGCAGGAAGTTCCAACCTTTGTGTTAAAATAAATTAAGTGAATTGAACTGGTCACCTAAAGACAATCAATAAATCACTTGAAAGAGACTGCCCAAATACGGCCGAGAACTACAGTTTCCTAAATGCATCATGTAAACTGACCAACCGAATGTTTATATCGCCAAAGCGATCCACAGTCCCTTTATACTGACTATCCTTGACGGACCTTATTCTTGACACATTCCAATCTTAAATGCGCGATCTTAAATATACGCACTTCTAATTGTGAATGTTCGGCCGCTATAAGTAAACAAATCTTAGTTGTCATAAGTAATATACAGTAAAACCTCGTTATAACAAAACGGGATATAACAAACTAATGGATATAACAAAGCAATCATAATTCCCCTTGCTTGCTAATAGTGGGAAGAAATGGACATTGGCTATAACAAACTAATGGTTATAACGAAATAATTACGACCGCTCCTTCAACTTTGTTATAACGAGGTTTTACTGTACCTCGAATCCTCGTGCTGTCTTAGTCATCTACATAATCAATGTGGCTCAGTGCTAAAACTGATTCCTGTGCCTCATCCTCACAACCATTTAATAAGCCAACGGTAAAAATTGTCAAATCTTGCTACAAAATAAACTGCAGGAGTTGTGCACATTATGATGTAATGCAGTCGGGTAGTAGATATAAGTATCAGACTATACTTTACAGAGGTAGGCAAAAGAATAAGTAAAGCGTGGTGAAACGCGACGAAAGACACAAATACAACGCATCTGACAAGGTGCGGAGCAGAGAGCGGAGCGATGAGTTGAAACAACCTAATGGCGGTTGTGTCACGTGATTCCAAAATACCAGCACCCATGCGACTGAGGATGAAAAGGTCTATATTATTTCAGTCATATAGTAGAGGTATTATCATATTGCTACTCGCGTCGCTGAGCAAGCGCGTGTGTGGCCAAATAGTTACCGCACTTGGCTGTCGTGCAGAGGATATGGGTTAGATCCCAGGGAGCAGAATGTTCTTTTATTTATTCTTTCTAAGTGGCGTTCTCGCAAGTTCGAAAAATTTCTCATCTGATCAAGTTACATATATTCTATGCTCCAAACGTTCTAGGCCTAATGTTCCAGAATCGCACGCGGCTACAAAAGGTGTTCCGCGTGGCAAGCTGGAGTCACTTTCGCCCCAGTGCTCGATCTTGCTGGCTCACCGACATCAACGCCTGCAACGCTAACCTACTTCTTTTTTGTTTTGGGCACAAGTTCGCCCCATTAAACGTTCTGTTTATTCAATTATTCGCCGCCTCATAACTTGTCATTCATGCCATTTTGGTGGAGGTGCGGGGTGCCGCATTCCATGTTTGTGAAATGTACCCCTCAGAAGATCTGTCGGGCCTGATCCTTGTCCAGTCCGGAAAAAACAATCCCCGTCGACGAACCCAAGACCCGAGCCAGCCTCCGGGGTTTGACCAACTACCAGAGTGGCCGAGGAAGAAGACGCCGACGACAAAGACCAAGTTGCAGCAAGACGGAACGCCACCGACGTCTATCGTCTACGTTCAGGCCCCACCAAGGACGCCGGCAAATTTCATTGGCAACCTTCATGAAGACGTGGACTTCTGGTTGAGCCAGCACGAGCGCGTTGCCCGGTTCAACGGATGGGGGCCTCAGCAGAGCCTGCGCAGCATCTACTTTGCTTTGGAAGGCATGGCCCGCAGCGGGTACGAGAACCACAAAGCGTCGATTTCGTCGTGGGAAAAATTCCAGGCCGAGCTGCGATGCACCTTTGTCAACCTGCAGCGACGACAGGGTGCCGAAGAACTGCAAGCGAGAACCAATGGGCCTAACAAGAGCGTCACAAGCTTCGTCGAAGACGTTCTCCGCCTATTGAATCGTGCCGACCCAAACGCTCCCGAAGAGAAAAAGCCGCAAGTCTTGATGCGCGGCGGAAAGGAAAACATCTTCAGAGGCTTTGTACGGAGCCCGCCTACCACCGTTGAAGGTTTCATCACGGAGGCTACCAACATCGAATGTGCCCTTCAAACGCGAGCCGCCCACTATCATCGAGTTCCTGGCGTCGCTGCACCCACACCGTCCAACTGCGCCCTCAGCCCCAATATCCCAGGGATCAGTGAAATCATTCGGGACATCGTCCTTGAAGAACTAAAGCTGGTACCTGCTACTGAACATCCAGCTTTGCTCTCGATCGCCAAGATTGTACGAGAGGAGGTCCAGCAAGCGCTCCAGCCCGACGTTCTCGCCGATGCCACACTGGAACCACCAGCCTTGATTTATGCCGCAGTTGCTCATCGTCCGCAGCCTCATCATGTCAGTCATGCCAAGAGAAGCGTGGACCTCGAAAGACCGACCTGTGGAGGACGCCCGACCGACGCCCTCTGCTTCCACTGTGGGGAACCAAACCACACCTACCACCGATGCCTATACCGACGACTTGGGCTGCGCGGGTTCGACCTGCGTCCCCGTTATGGTGAACGCCCTCGGGAGATCGACGAGTCTCTGCGACGACCTCGGTCGCCCGAGCCTGCGTCCCGCCGAGAGTTCCGGTAGCCTTTGCCGTGACGTCCAGCTTCGCCGATGCACTGACCCCAACGTGAAAGCCTGTCGCCCCTCACTCCTCGCCGGGAAACTAGGTGCGACTACCCCTGGAAGTGGAGTTGCCGATGACCGACGCCAAGATTCTCCACGAACGCCGGAGGGCCGCCACTCGAACGCCACCAGAGACCGAAATGACGCTCTTGCAACGGTAAAGAATAACCTAAACGTCGTTATCAACGCCCACGACACGTCGGCTCTTGTCGAGACCAGAGCGGACAACTCTGTCCTGAGTGGGAGGCGCTTCAAACGTCTTCAGAAAGTGACGACGCCGTGGGATGGCCTACAGTTATGGACTGCCGGGGGACATTATTCTAGATTCGTGGCGAGACATGTCCGGTCAAGTTTATCGTTCTGCAAGACTTTGCGAGGGACGTTATCCTCGGAATGGACTTTGTGAGTATGGCACCGTCATTGACCTCGGGGCAAACCAGTTGACGCTGCGAAAGCCTGTTCTGCCACTGGTGGAGACCAACACGACGTCAACTGTGATCCGAGTTATTGCTGACCATGTGAACCTGCCGCCGCAATGAAGCGTTTTCATAACCGTCATAAATGGCGTAGCCATGCTCGGTGAAGCTCTTTTGAAAAAGGAATTGGCGTCGCACGAGGCGTAACGGATCTCCAAGAAGGACATACAACTGTTCTCGTGACACACTTTCGAGAGGAGCCGCAGCACGTAACAAAGGGTACCACCGTGGGCCACGTCAAGGAGCTTCAGGTGCCAGCCGTAGTCATTGGAATCTCTGAGGAAACCTCGTCGTCACAGCAGAAAAGCACAATGACGCCGCAGCTGGACATCGACCCCTAGCTCCCACCTCCTAAGCGCCAGCAACTGGTTGATCTCCTCGCTAAATACAGTGACTGTTTTGCACATCGTCGAAAGTTTGCCAAACACCAATGGCGAAACATCGCATTGTTACCAACGACGACACGCTCCCTGTCCACCAATCGCCGTATCGAGTCTCCTTAAAGGAAAGGAAGGTGATTCAAGATCAGGCCCAGGAAATACTCGATGACGCCATCATTCAACCCTCAAGAAGTCCGTTTGCGTCCCCAGTCCTTGTGAAGAAGGACGGTACCCTGAGGTTCTGCATCAACTATCGTCGACTGAGCACAGTGACTAAGAAGACCATTCTGCTCCCTGGAATCTAACCCATATCCTCCGTGCGACAGCCAAGTGCTGTAACCAGTCTGCCGCGCACGCGCTCGCACGGCGACTCGAGTGGAAATATACAGGAAGCTCGCGTTAAATGTTAAATGGATCTAGACTAATTAAATTCTTTCAATTCGATCGTGTTCAGAAGTTCTGGCGGGCAAGAGTATGGTTATGCAGGAAAGGAAAATCAATAATTCAAAGTGGAAACACAGAGACGCACACTGTTACGTATGTGGCAGTGGAGAAGACTGCACATCACGAGTATCACGAGACAGGGCATTTGTTTGTTTACTTTTGTGAAATGTCAGTAGTGGCGAGCTTCCTTTTTTATCTTTCAATAAACCTCTCTTTTTCTCGCCTCAAATTTTTCGGGGGCAGTCAACCAACGACAATCTATGACCAGCGATAGAAGAGGGAGATAGAAGCACGGAGGAGGAGGTTGTCAAAAGCACCTTAACTGAGCAGCCGAGCGCAAGTGAAAGTAGGCTCACATTTTACGATGCTCCCCAGAACATGCTGTTTGATGCGCTTTTCAGGCGTAAATGGCAAAACATATCACTAACTACTTCCATTTAAAGTGGGTCTGGCTCGGGTCCTTTTCTCGCCGTTCCATTTAATTTTATCCTCGAATAATTCCAATGTGGAGGGCAAGTTTGTCTGCTTCTTGCGCAGGGGGTAGCGGTGACGTCACAACGCCGAGCTCTGATTGGCTGATCGCGACCCCCTATCTGAGCGTCGTCTGCTTCTTTGCAATGTCATCTGCTTGCAACGTCGTCTGCGTCTGTTTTACCTTTCCTGCGACTTTCGGAAGTGCAGAGGCCAGATTCACGAAACGATCTTACGCCAAAAATGTTCGTGAGACAAAACTTAAGAACAAACTCGTATTCACGAAACAAAATTTTCCTAAGTTTTGCGCAAGTTACGACAAAATCCGAAGACAGCTACGAAGCTGTCTCAAGGCCCGTTCACACTCTTGCAACCGAGTACGACCGAGAGAAACCAGACCGGTTTTTAAGCTTCTTGCGACCTCTTAGGACCGGATGCGCTATAGCGGAGCTGGTCCTAAGAGATCGCAAGAGGCTTAAAAAGCTCTCTGGTCTCTCTCGGTCGTACTCGGTTGCAAGAGTGTGAACGGACCTTTACGCACTCACGATCACATCAGCATGGCCGACAGTGCGCGGTCGCGACGACCCACGGACGTTTATTTTTCTACATGCGCTTCTCACGCGTCCCGACTTTAAGCAGCAAGAAAAAAGAAAAAAGTACTTGAAACAGACCACGACGAACAAGAACGATGGATCCACAAACACCCGGGAAAAGCTCCAACGGCCACGATTCCACCGAACGCAACCAAGCGAGCATGGCAGTTAGGCCTAGCAGGCACTCCGCGACTCGGCGACCGTCTGCCCACGACCGGCTGGCGTGCTGAATGGAATATGCCCGCGCGACCCTTGTGAACTCTTCCCGTATTATACTTTGATCGCTGACCTCAATTTTAGATTAAGAGGTCAATTTCTTCCTCTTGTTATCTCCTTGTTTCCTGAGGCAACGGTGACTCTCGCCGGTGAAAAAGCGGTGAATCTCCGACATACGCAGGAAAGGTAAAGCAGCCATCGCTTTGACTAGCAGACGTAAAGCAGACGAGGTTAACTGCGCCGACCTGCCGACGCCGTTGAAGAGTGAAGAGTCTCGCCGCACACAAAAGAAGGGAAAAAGTATTTGGGAGGGAACTTGCGGACGCTCACTCTCGGTTCTTAACAAACAAACCTCGGCGCCTCGGGGCACCTCGCCAGTGAGTCCTTTGATTTCTCTCCTTGATGTGCGTCTGCTAGTTGTTAGACAAAAACAACAAACCGCTCGAGTTATTTCGTCTGCCCTCTCTGAAAGACGAAGTCGGGTTAGCTCGTAAAGACCTGCAATTCCGAAAGTCGCAGGAAAGGTAAGACAGACGCAGATGGCGTTGCAAAGGAGCAGACGACGCTCAGATAGGGGGTCGCGGTCAGCCAATCAGGGCTCGGCGTTCTGACGTCACTGCTACTTCCTTTCTCATGCGCAGAAGACGAAAATGAGGCCACTTGCGAGGTGTATAGATTTTTCACGTCCAGTAGGGGTCGAATTGTGGGTGGTCGACTGTGATTCCGCAGCAATGATTTCGTAGTTGGGAGTTTTGCTACGGGAGTGCAGAGGGCGCTGAACTCACGCCTCAAACCGGGATGGAATATTGTCATAAATGATGAGGTGACAAAACAGAGGATGATTGAGGAAACTGAAACGTTTAATGGGGCGAGCTTGTGCCCAAAACCAAGAAAAGTAAACGGGATAGCAACAAAGCGTCGCAAGCATCGAAGTTGGCGTGACAGCAGAGTCGAACGCTGGGGCGAGACTGACTGTGGCTTCTGGAGACGTGTTGGCTTCTGGAACAATCGGTGTAGAAGGTTCGGCGCGTAGAACATTCGGACCTCCAGCAAGCGCCAGGATTCTCGAATTTACCAGAACACTAAATTGCAAGAATAAATAAAAGATGTGTCGCTCCCAGGAATCAAACCCTCGCTCTTCGCATGGGAGGCAAGCACGATAACCTTTAGGCCACCGCCGCACTGCCTACTTGGCCAGCTGTGCACGCAGAAATATGTCTGGGGATATTACGGAACACATAACTAGGTAGTCTCTCATCCTACAGAGTCTAACATTGGGTAATCTCATATGCTTGAGGGCACTGTCTTCCTCATTGCATTTTTTCTTCTCTTTATATTATTCTTTGGTAGTTTCAGTTTGTCACAGAAATTAATAAAACATTATTTTTCCGACTGCGAAAAAATGTCACTACACCGCTGTGGTAATATTTGAACACGTAAGAAACGAGGTCGTGCCCCAATTATTTTTGTTCATTACACTCAGTGGTTTAAAAGAAGTGGATTAGCTTATTTTACTCTCCCTTTTCAGTGCTTTGCCTTGCCCCACATCTGTGTAAGAACATGGTTCTTTTGCATATGCATTGCGTCCAGAACATAAAAAAGCTCTATCAAAACTTGCACCAGATATATAAGCAAGAGGTCAAGCACTATAAACTGAAAATTTCATTCACTTATTGTAAATAATAAAAAAAAATGTTTTTCCTTGGTACATGTTCCTTTAAAGAGGCTAATTCTGTTCAGGGAAATGGAACAATCAATAGAGAGAATTATATTTGAATGCTTTCATGAGCCAAAATAAAAAGGTCAGCAAGATATTAAACCACTCATTTTAAGCTGAACAGTGGCTTTATAAACCAATTGGTTATCTGGGTTGGGCTTTCCTTGTGTCTACAAATACACATAAAATCTTCTTTTAGGTGCTGAAGCTGCACTGATGTGGAAGACCAGCTGCCCTCTGAAAGCCCCTAAGGTCATCTGGTTTGGATGCTCTTCCTGCACATACTTCACCAGAGACCAGCGGGGAATCGTGAGCCACCTGGTTGCCCATGGTGATGAACAAATCAAGTGCCCCCGTCCTCTCATGTCTCCTGGCTCTAGGTCCAAAGTCGACACTAACACTCAGATGCACAAAGGTGATAGGATCTTTAAGTGCAAGCTGTGCCCCCAAACCTTTGCACATCGTGGCAGTCTGAGCAACCACAATCGAACTCACGCAGATGAAAAGCCATTCAAGTGCAAGCTTTGTGGTCAAGCCTTTGCTCGGAGTTCCTATTTGAGAGACCATAATCGAACACACAATGGTGATAAACCTTATAAGTGCAAGCTGTGCCTCCAAGCCTTTGCTCAAAATTCCCATCTGAGATTCCATAATCGAATACACAGTGGTGATAAACCTTATAAGTGCAAGCTGTGCCTCCGAGCCTTTTCTCAAGATTCCCATCTAAAGTCTCATTATCGAACACACAATGGTGATAAACCTTACAAGTGCAATCTTTGTCCTCAAACCTTTGCTTGGAGTTCCTCTTTGAGGACCCATAATCGAACACACACTGGTGAGAGGCCTTACAAGTGTAAGCTGTGCCCCCGAGCCTTTGCTCGGCATCATGTCCTGATCCAACACAATCGAACGCACACGGGGGAAAAGCCCTTCAAGTGCAACCTTTGCCCCCGAGCCTTTTCTCGGAATACTCATTTGAGAAGGCATAGTCAAACACACTGTAGTGATAAACAGTGTTGAAAAACCTGATAAAGGCAAGCAGTGTCGAAAACAAACAGGTGAAAGAACCTGCTCTTTTTTCAGATTTCTTTGCACTTGCTCAAAGTGTGGTCCTTTGAGGTGTAATCTAAATATATTCTTAAAAATGGTTTAATTCTTTTGTTTTTGTTATTTACTCCTATATATGTAGAATGCAAAACTTGCATTGAATGCCTATGTGACTAAACTTTAATTTCCCTGTTTTTCAATCAAAAGACAAAAAAGGCTTGCAGTTTCAACTTTCAGTTATTTCTTTTAGATGCAGGCCTCGGTACAAAAATATTTGTTGAGTAATGTTTTAGAAGGTTGCATTTTTGACATGCTGTACCATATGCTATCTCATCTTAGCAGTTACTTTTGGGGGAGACCCGTTGCCAAGTGTGTGTATGCGAGCGCCTTGTGCCCCAGATTCTGGAACTGCTAGTTGAATCCCTCGCCCAGCAGGTTTTGCTGTAAATTGACATTGTACTTTTCTTAATACATAGTGTGAAATTCGTTTTGTGTGTAGTGTGAAATAGTTTGAAATGCTAAGGGGGTAGTCGCCCCTTACAAAACCTCTTTGCTTGTTTTTTTTTTACATTTGTTTGAAGGATTCGAGAACACCCTTGTCGACTGGAACTGGCCAGTTGACTGAGATGATGTACATCCGCCACACCTCACACATTACTTCAAGTTCTGTCATCTCTCTTTAGAGGATAATGTTAGCGGTCGCTTTGAGGTCTTTTTGGTTTAGGCGGCACCATGTGACACGGTGGCGACGGCCGCGACATATTTTTCTGGGCGCCATCCGCCACGACTTTCATGGTCGCTCCCACCACCTAAATTATCGCCCTCCCCACCCCCCCTTCCCTCAAACCAATATGTGGAATTTGCCCCTTCCCCCGCTCCTAGAACCAATATCTGGAACGGCCTCTGCTCAAGTGCCACTGCCAAAAGCAGCATCAAGGGCCCTTCACAACTAAGCGAGCCGAACAGACAGGGAAACAGCATCAGTCATGAGCTGAACCATCCACTGCCGCCGTAAGTGCATCTGTGCCCCCCTCCACTGATGTAACTAGCTGGTTCCACGAAGTGAAAGTTTGGCTGCAAAATATATGGCATGCCAGAAGCCACTGCCGATATCAAAGACTGCTTTGTTGCGGTTAACCTCAACACCAAGAATATAAGCACATAAAACAACATAAAGTCAGCATTTTGGCGGCACTATAATTTAGAAAGCCCTGTCACAAGTCAAAGAGTAATGTTTGTTCGGAGGCAGTAGTCTCCTACGGAAGTGCGCATTGAGGATGCCATTGAGAAGCTGCAGCTGATAGAGGAATGAACCTTCGTGGGCTGCTTCTTTAATTTCTGTACAGCGAGGTGGATGTATTTTGACAGCATTTGCATATTCCTTAGTGATTTGCTTTTGGATCAGGCAAATGGGAAGGTCAAGAATGTGAAAGCGAAAACTTCTAAGTTTAATATTTTCACAAAGCAACAGACAAACTCTGCATTTTTGTCAACACTGAGCAGCAACAGCAGCCAGAGGAACTCCTTCAGGGACGAGCTGCTGTGTGTTTTGAGAATGACGAACCACATCTAAGCCATAGCACTCCAAAAAAATTCTATTGCCAGAAAGATGCAGCCTTGATTAAAATGCAACGGAGCTCCAGTCAGAAAGTTTTCGAAATTTGACTGAATTTCAAGCAAGAGGGGCATTTTGTTACATAGTGCCCTGAGTTTCTGACGCAGGAATCATTTTAATGGCAACGGGCATTTTAAGTTGCGCCTAACATTGGAAATGATCAGGAAAACTTTGGTCTGGTGTCATCAGGGCCTGGAGGGAGACACCAGTAGTGTCTTCCTCCGGGTGTCTGCCTTCTTTTGGGACATTCTACCAGCAAGGCAAGCAGCGAGACCCACAACTTAAAAAGTTTTAAAGCAGCAATTGAACGGTACTCGTTGAAATGGCATCTTATACTAGTCGACGCAGGAACAAGCATTTTCAAACTTTGGGCGATAAACTCTTCTCTGAGGCCATCCAAAATACCTGAGAAGGCGTCCTTGAACTTGGCAGAAAGAGTAGCAACTGTCGAAACAATTCACTTATCTTTAACTGAATAAGGATTGTTTCTTCAATGTTTAGGTTTTTTGGATCCACAGAGCCAGGAGGACATTGCAATAGTTTGCATCGAAACCCAACAAATAACAGTGGATGGTATGAGTGACCCTCGCTGAGTCGTGAGGAGCTGAAAGAAGCAATAAAGCTTTTGGAGAACTGCCATACTGTATATTATCTAATTTCAGTAGTTACCTGGGCGGGGGATTGATTCGTGAACATGCGTATTCACTGCAATATTTTGTTAGCCTGGTTGGCGATTGCTAGTTAAATTCCCGCACCGCCTAGCCTGTTTCGCATTGAATTGGCATTGTACCAGTGTTTGTGTCATCAGAGGGGGGGTGCAACGATTTCAAAATAAAAAGAATTTGCATCTCATTGTTTTTACGTTAGCGTGTCCCAGAGGGTAGAGAAAACATCTCATTCATTCAAAAATGTTGCGATTAAGCTGCATAATAACAAAGCAAAAGTCAAGCTTTTTCCCCCCACCTGCAGCCGCGGGTGGCAGCTTTTGTGACCTCGGTCGGCTCTAAGCTGCAGCTTAACGCCCGCTAATCTCAGCAGAGAGAGGGAGAGGAAGCGTCCTCCGAGAGAGCACACGGGAAACCACACGGCACCCCGAATTACGTCACTAGGAGGGGACCAGGTGTGACCCTGAAGACTGGAAATGAGTACAGGGGTGCCAGAAATGCCAATATTTATCCTTTTTTTACGCAACAGCTACATTCTACTCAGGCGAAATCGGTTTTCCGGTTTTTACTTCCAAAGTGTCACAGGGCAACTTCTACAAGTTTTTGACTGAAGTCCATAAATCCTTGCACCCCCCCCCCCCCTCTCTTTAATGCCGCCTAATACCTTTTCAAGGCTGCATTGACGGAAGGTGTAGAGTTCTTGAAACTGACTTTGGCACACTCATACCTAAAGGGTTTTCACCTTTCTTCTCAACACTGGCATTTTCATAATCATGTATTTATATGACACCTGCTTTGAGACATCACTGTAGTTTTCACAATATTTTGTTGCTGTGTGTTTTTGTTCCTGAGTGTTTCAGTGTTGCCTGGCCCTTTGTATCGGAATTCTCAGACCGCAGGTGTTATTGTACACCAAACAATACCTTTGGCTTGCTTTTTGTATAGTGCTGGATACTTGTTGGTTTCTATGCTTCCCTAATGGCAAACCTATTTTTTTTTGTTTTAACAAACTAAGGTGAGTCATACCAGCTAAGTCTCAAAGAATGCAGATTGAGCTATGATTCTGTTTGGGTTACAATGTCGTCTGAATTGTTGCTCTGCATTTATTTATGCATTGTGTAATACATTTGTAAACATAGCTTCATTGCAGTTTGCTTCTTTATATGATACATGTGTAATCAGACTTCTTTTTCGCTGCTCCTTCAAAATAAAGTTTGATAATTCAAACTTCACAATGGTTTGTTTTTTTTAGTTACAGATTTTACTTAAAACAGATGTGCCCCTGGCAGAGTAGCTCTTTGGAAAGTTCCTAATTTGCCATCCTGCACCATTCTGGGATTTCACTGTAGCAGTTGTGTCGCCAGAAAATTGACAGCCAAGTGGATGTGCATATTCCAGCACATGGAGTGTAGGTTTGTGCTGCAGATTGTGGCACTGTTTCTGTTCCTACTTTCCAGGAGTTTTGGATATCAGGTGGTGGTGCAAAACATATCTATAGCACTCTTGATGCCATCTATAGTGGAAGCCAAGTCTAACTATATTAGTGTAAGAACTATTGATAATTGACTATCATAAAAGTATCCATAATATACTATTGACAGTTAGTATAATGTGGATGGTCAACTATTGGGGTACTATTTTGTGAACCTATAAATAGTGTCTTATCGATAGTCTACTATTATGAAAGTGCTGACAGCCGATTACTGAAATGCTATTGATGGTATTTTATTAGGTGATGAAGAAAGTACGCCAAGAGTCCATGTGGGACATGTGGAGGTCAGAGAAAAATGCAACTGTGATTGGGAACTTGTGCATATTTATCCAGGAGGAATCTAAAACCTATTGGAAAACTATATGAACACAGAAGAAATCCTTAGAACCTGTTAACAACAAACCGTCGGTTGTATACTGCTTATTTTTCTTGATAGGTTCTAGCATAAAAGTCCAAATGTCTTTGTCGCCCTTGATAGGTAAACCCTTAGAAGTCCGAGATACTGTTGAATACAACTGTAGCAATTGGGATTGAATGCAAAGGTATGAAAACATAACTTCTCTGAAATAAAAAAAAAATAATTTTTTTTTTTATACCAAAAAGGTTGCTAGAAAGATTGCATTTTACATTCACTCGTTTCTTTTTACTGAAAAAAAAATTGCCTCATTGCCAACAATATTGTTACTTAGATCACGGAAAACTTTTGTTTTTATCTTTTTTTTTCGATCCAGTTAACTTTATGTTCCTAAACTTGTATTTGAAGGATGGAAAAAATAAAAGAATCTGTAACCAACCATGTTTACTTGTAAGCTTTCTATTGGGTAATGCTCAATTTGAAGTCTTCACAACAGAATTTCTGTTACACTTATTCACTAAAGATATTTATTTTTACATACGTGATGGGTCCTATATTTTGAAGTTGTATACTCTACCAGCAGGTAAGTCACCGTGATTAAAATCTGCCAAAATGGGACCAAAACAAAAAGGACACATTTCACAGTGAACAACTGGTTTTGTCAACAGCGAGTTCCCGATGTTCGGTAATTGTCTATGAATTGTCTTGACCTTACAGACCTGTAAAAAGCACTGATGCTAATTGTGTGCAGCAAGTATTTCTTCTATCTCAAACACACAACAAAGTATACTTTTTTTTTTTTTTTTTACAAATATATGTTTATTAGTGTGAAGCCTGATATGGTGAATCTGGGGAATATACAAAATATGTCCATCGGAAAAGTGGCAACACACCATTTCTGTTTTGCCTCAAATTAATTGTATGACAATGCAACTCCATACTTAGTTTTATTTCTTATCTATTGCCCATTTCATTTTCGTACCATTCGATTGTTTCCTGAAAGTTAACTTTGATGGTATTAATTGTTTTCTGAAAGTTGACTTTCTATATGTATAGTCAATCGAAAGCCAACTATCGATAGTCGAGTATCAGTAGTACTACAGGTTGTGAAATGATGATACTATAAATGGGTGTTTGTGAGAAATCCGAACCCGGTTTTTCGCACCGCAAAAATAAACTAGACATTGCGGGGCGCTCCAACTCCGTCAAAACGTAGCCCCAGCCGATCGAGCTAGATGCCAACATGTCAACACTTACCATTGCAGGAATAAAAAGATAGAGGTCAAAAACTGTTTTCGCCTATGAGGGGAAGTCGTCCGTAAGAAGCAATAGACGAAATGCCTCTGATTTTGTACCTCAATCAGTCAAGGGGTTTTGGTTAGTTTCGGTTTTGATCTTGTGGTTTGCGGCGCAGCACCGCCACACCGTTAGTGGATTCTCTTTTTTTTTTTTTTTTTTAAACTCCGGTTAGCCTAACTTGCAATCACTGCAGAGAAATTCTAGCGCCTTTAAAGAGGCGCTAGAATTCCGCTTTCAAGCAAAGAGTTTTTTTATTTTATTTTATTTCTATTTTTTTTTGGGGGGGGGGGGGGGTTGCATTAAAGGGGGGGAAGTGCAGCAAAAAACTACTTTGGGAACATGAAGTTAATCAAAAAGAGGTTATCTCACTTGTCGCATATATCGAGGTATGGATAAATCTTTCTTATCATTTATATGCCGGTTTGTTGGGCGGAAGAGCTTGAACCAGTGGCGAAAAGGCCGAAAAGGTCTTGTCGCATGTCCAGGTGGGTAGATGGCGGTTTTTTTTTTTCAGTGTTTTTTTTTTTAATATTTATTTACTATTTATTTAGACATGCGAGCCACAGCACATTACTCTCTGGCCATGTTCCAAAATTGACTTCGGGTGGGTTTTGCACTCTGGCGTTTTAAAAACTAAAACCTACCCGCGTCCAGCGTTTTTTAATCTGTGTTGTCAGGTAACAGCAGTTGACGTGACCCGCCGAAGGAACTCGATTCCACCAGATTCTGCTGCTCGAATCCATTTGGGTAAGATTTGGAACACAGCCTACGAGCGTTACCGTACGAGCACGACCGCCTACGAGTGACAACAAAAAGGCAACATCTGACAACAACTTCGTCCGCGCGGGGCGCGTGAGCGCGAAGTTGGTTTCACCCAAGTGATCAGAGGTTTCCCCTTCCGAGACATCGACTTCGACTGTTTTCAGCGCGTCTCGCAGTTAAAAAAGTGGATCGTGAGGTATTCAAAGGGTGGTAGGCTCGAATCAGGAGGCCTTACTCACGGCCGTGGCAGTTTAGGTGACTGCTTGCTCTATCCTCAATCTTCCGCGTTTTTGTTTTCGGAGGGTAACTATAACTAGGATGATGTGCGTGTGCGTAGCAACCGATTGCGCCCACGCCTCGCTTTGGTTTAAACGATAAACACGGTGACGACGGTAGGAAGTTTTAGTGGACCGTTCCGAACCCTCCGATAACGATACGATGCATGCACAAAGACGTCAGCGGAGTATGAAAGGGAGGGGGGGGGGGGGGGGGGGGGGGGGGAGGGAAGGGAGGGAGGGAGGGAGGGAGAGGAGGAGAGAGAGGAGAGGGCGTAAGGGTAGGGAGGTAGGTATTGGAAGGATCTGCTAAAACTAGCCATACCGTGTGACCGCGGTTTTTCGTTTTAAGCCCTGGACGTAAATATTTATGCTAAAGTTGAGCTGAATGGCGCCCAACTGGTGCCTTTCGGCTGCTTGTATTATACGTGCTGACTTTCAGCGTCTCTTAGGTGACCCCGTCCTTCATCTTTCTTTATATGTATAGGGTGTACCAGCTCTCCAGGCTCGATCTAAAGTAGGCCGTAAAAATCGACGCCTGCACGTAGCAATCTAAACTTTTCGTCAAAGGTGTATTTCACAGATCAGTATTTTGTTCTAAAATTACAAAGCGTAGCTCCCTTTCTGTAAACAATAGGGCCTGAGAAACTTGCCAGGGTCAACGGCGGGTGGCGACGCAGACAACCAAGTCGAGTTGTGGGGTGTGTTTGGTGCACGTATTGATAGATGGCATTGAGAGCGGCTTCCGAAGGTGTAGTCGACCAGCGAAAAAATTGGGTTGTGTATGCCTCAATGGCCGACGAGTCTCCCAGCTGTAGATGAGCAATTTAGCCAGTGCAGTATAATTGCTAGCCTGGGGTCTTTAACGTGCATCATGCAGTAGTGATAAGGCCCGACCACACTAGCGTGAACGGCGCCGCCGGGCGGCGCCGCCGGGCGGCACCGCCGTCCGGCGTCCCAACGCGAGGAGTCCACATTGGCCTCCGTTTTGCAGGCGTCACGTGACAGCACTGGATCCCGCGATCGAGCCTCCCGTCAGATTTCCCGCTCTTTCGTCGTCTGCTCTTCGTTAGATTCTTCCGTTCCGCACTCGCTGTCTAGACGGTAGGAGTTCATAATGACCTGTAGATCAGCGTGAATGTGATTATCCTAGCCTGCTCGTTGATCTTGCGACGTCGCCGCGCTCTGAAGGGAAGGAGGCGCAGGTTTTGGGTCCGGCCGAGTTGGTTCTACCGAAACACCGAAGGACAGGACAGGTCTGGCGCGCCGCCGGGGCTTTGCTGCCCCGGCGGCGCGCCAGAGATAAAGGCTACTCTGGAAATGTCACCAAATCAACACGACATCTGTCACAACAGAGACGACATGCAACAAGTGCCACGGAGAAACTCACTTGTAATTCCAAATTCCCAGCGGTTAGTTTCAAGGAACCGCTCCGTTGGGGAAGGCATCGGGGGGAAATAGGGGGAGCAGACGACACGAAACACGTCCTTCGCTTCGAGACGCGCCGAGGACCGGCTTGAGCGTTGCCATGGCATCGCGACGTCACTATCTACGCCACCTCCCATTGGCTCCTCTCTTCTGCGGCGTGCGGCGTTCAGCTCTGAACCGCGCAAGGAGCGGTTGGGTGTGCGGCGCCGCACGTCGTGACGTTGAAGCCGAAAACTGGTTTCCGCCGGCAACCGGCAGCGACGACCGTCGCGCCGCAGGCCTCCGAAACGCCAATGTGGTCGTGCCTATACACGACTGCACGCCGGTACGATGCTCATCCAGATTGAAACGGGAAGGGGTGGGAATTGAACCCAGGATCCTGGGGGTTCTGCAGCGTAAACTTTTGCGCCACGTGCTCCGAGCTGGTGTGCACTAACTTACTCGGCCGCCGATCCCGCCCCCCCCCAACAGGCGAAAGAAAGCAGATGACACGCAGACGAAATCCATTGGCAGCAAAAGTGCCGTCACTATGCAAACCCATCTTTTTTTTTTTTTTTAACTTCAACTTTTGATTTTTTTGGCCACATTTATTTTTAAGTTAAAGGTACATTACAAAAAGATTATGTTCGTATTAGGAAACCACAGTGGTCACGAGCAGTCTCGGTAAAGAGGTAGTGCCATCTAACAATACAAGCTCCAAACGCGCCCCATCAGTTGACTTGGTCGTCTGCGTCACCGCTTGCCGTTGACCCTGGCAAGTTTCTTGTCCCTGCACTTTGTAATTTTACAAGAAAAAATCAAGCTGTGAAATACACCTTTGATGAAATGACTAGATTGCTACTTGTAGGCGTCGATTTTTATGGTCTATTTTAGATCGAGCCTGGTAACTTGGGACACCCTATATATCTATTTACAACCTGGATAAATGGATAGATGACAACGGCTCTACCCTTTGTAATGGGCGGTTGCTTGCACCATTTAGTCTGAAAGCAATAACATAAACCTGATTTGTTCTTCCAAGCCACTGCATTTCTCTAGCTATCACCAGGTCATGAAGATGATCGCCAGGCAGACCTTTGGGGGATCGGGCAAAAACACTAAAGAGATCACCCCCCCGCTTCCTCCTTCCGTCAAGGGTTTTGCCAATTTTCGTCTGGTTGAACCTTGTTGGCGTTGCCTAACACCTGCCCCACTGGGGGACAGGGTTGAGACCACGACAAACTCTGTGTTCACGACCATGCCGCCCAAAGCGCACCTGTTGGCGGCGTGTGCGAACTGCGGTGGCTGGATCTCTAGCTATCATCATCATCGTTTGTGACGTCAGGGGTAGGACAGACTGGGACTGACCGCGCAGATCTTGGAGTCCTCGGCTCGTCAGCTCACTTCATGCGTTGTTTGGATAGTGTGCAGCAAAGCGTGTTTGACGCGTTGTGTTAAATTGGGGAAGTGATATTTCTAGTAGGACATTTTACCAAAGTTTGAAACCGTGGCACGCATACTTGTGCTAACAAGCACTTTTGGCACTGAGGTGTCAAAGTGCTTGGACGGTAGTGTGCTGTTCTCTACCCCAGTACAAAAAGCTGGATGATGAAAATAGGATATCCAGCGCTTTACCCAACTGCAACATCTACCATGGCAAATATGGTGTATTTTTTTTTATTATGATTCAGACAAAACCAGTCTGAGAATGGAATGTCTCATCAAATTGAAAATAGAACAGTGAAATTTGAGAACTGCTCGCGTGTGTAGTAAACGCTTCAGGGAAAGTGACTTTGTATATCCTGTTGGTTCCGATGTGTTTTGTGAGTGCTGGTCTCTTATTAGTTCCAAGTTGATTCCTTTTTGAATTTGATGAACCAGTAGACAAACATTTCCTCAAAAAAACTGGCAGGAAGAAGCAGTGGCTGGCTTCCAGAGTTGTCTCAACTAAATCCCTGCTTCTTCACCCGGTCGACGCAAAATGTGCGAGACCCACACGCAACCAAAGTCTTAAATCTAGTAAGTTGGTGTATTCAATTTGGGAGGACCTAAGTGTCAGTTGCTGACGAGCATTTGTTCGGCAGCAACTGTTGAGTCGCACTTGGATAGAGGCGTCGATATCGGCAAGCTCATTCAAAAACAAGTGTTTAGTTTGCTTTGCAACACAACTGTGCGCACATGCACAGCTGAGAAGACAACACGTCGTTTACTCTGGTGAATGCAAGACCTTTTTCTGCAGCAGCCTCCCCAGATTCGAAAAAAAAACAAGAATCGGAGAGGCTGTGAATAGCCCTGATGCACTCTGCGCAAGCTGTGATGTGAAGTTGGAGGCTTGTTTTTGAACATTTCAAAGTTTTTCTAATAACGAAAAGCAACTACGAGGTGCTGTTATTCATTAGAAAGATCACTCGCAAAAACATTATACACGTTTCTTAAAATAAACATACCGTTTTTAATTGGCACAGATGCACACTAACAGAGCCACTCCGTGCTTTGACATAGCGAGTCGTCTGCTCTCATCCCACCAGCTGCGTCAAAGGAGGGCGCCCCCGAGGTGGCGCCACCAAAACATCTTGTCGCCAATGGGTCCGTTAAGTGGAAACTCGACAACTCGGACTCGAGTCAGTCCATCGGAGTCTCCACTAAACGGGCTTTTAGAGCATCTCTGGATGCAGTTCGCACCCTCTATGTGAATTTCAAGTTGTTTTCTTTCCTTTTGATTTTTTTGGGGAACATTGCAAGATGGCCGGCATGCCAACAATGCGGACAGAAGACACTAATCTGACTCTGCAGCTGCTCAAGCGTAAGCTTGTGTCGTTGGCTCTTTATAATGCCTGAACTTGGGACTGAAGTGATTGCAACTTTTCAAAAGCACACTGGAATTCAATTGTCTATGTATGTTGCCAGTAAAGGTAGCTTTGTGAGCTTTATTTTGCTTAGTCGTCACCGAAGAAAAATGTAAGCAGAGTCGGTTCATGAAGTTTTGTACATATAGTGGCGCATCATATTAAAATGCAGAAGCTGCGCATTTTTTTTTAGCTAAGCGGCAATGGAATTTTTCAGTGAAGCTGTTTCAGCAACAATGAGTAAACGGAATGTATGGTGCAAAAAAGAACCGCTGTGTTCTCAAGGTCTGACTGCCTTGTGTTTCCCACAAATGCACATCACACGAATGAGACTGAAAGAACACAGGAAACATCTAGGTGCAAGTGTCATCTGCCTGGCAGTCTTCACCACATTTGGGTGCCACTATATCCGACGACGTCTGCGTAACTGCAGCATCAGCGTTAACAAAAGTCACATTTGCGCTTTGTAAACTGGTGATCGCATGCTGCGATCCGTCATAACGACCGAATAACTCTGTGCTTGAAAACGTTTCGCACACGAGCTGTCTGCTGTTGTTTCGGAAGGTGTCCTGCCAGCGAGCATCGATGGCACTGCATCCGGCTTCAGACACATATACTTCGTTGAGAGGCCAGCATCGGCTTTTGAGTGAAACTTTTCGTCCGTAGCAGTCCGGCAAGAAGTGATCGGAGCAAATCAATGTCCGGTCAGTTGGCGTGAAGAGCTTCCCAATATTCCACCGGCACACAAAGTCTGCCCAGACATTCCGACATGCACTGTCCTGAGGAAACAAGTGGAAGAAAAAAAAAGAACTCCTGAATTTATAATAAGTGCAGGCAGCAACACAACATCATGAGGCTTTGGTTCTTTTGCCAGGCATCACAGCTAGGAATCGGAGATGTGTATGCGTACGTAATGTGAACGAAACTCTAAGAAAGAATTAATATTCACAGCCCGTGAGACGACGACGGCATTTGGGACACGGGAGACGACTGGACAGCTCTTGAGGCTAAGAAGTGCACTGTGCAGGCAGATTGGTCGTGTTATGCCAGTCACGTGGACACTTGATGCAACAACTCGTTTTACGACAATGCTTGGAAATTGCCAAGCAATTTTTTGTTGAGCTGAGCTTGCTGTGTCTAAACTGCTGTTTACATTACTAGCGACGCAACAAATATAGAAAAGGCTCGTTTTAAAAATAAAAAATACCTCTAAACTCTTTAAGTCAGGTGTCACAAGCTATCCCCAATAATTATTGCAGGCACAGGCCGTTGCTCTTCATTGTCTATTCGTCTTTATAAACCTTTTGGATGGGACTCATATAAGTCATCCTCATAGATGTCTGGTTAGCTCGATGCACTTTATGACCCTTTTGGCTTTGTTCTTAATTTCTTTCGTCGCTCTTCGTTTTTGGTCCCAGGTATGTCAAGTGTTCCCCTGCCTCCTTTGTGATCTCGTGGGCCGTTGTACGAACCTGACTTGAGACAGCAGTTTGAATGGAACGGAGTCACGGTAAGTTTCCTTCAACTTGTTATATGACTAGAGGATGGTGGCAGTGTGGTGTTCCCATGAATACTGAAAGGGCAAGGGAACAAGGACTAGAAAGCAAACGACTGAAGCTAAATGTGTGAGACAGGAATATACGCAACTTATTTTCGCAATAAGGACATGGTGTTTTTGAATTCCTTTTGTAATAAGTTTAAGGACGGAATGCTGCTGCATTTAGTTTTACCAGCTATCTTCGTATCTGAAGGGCCCAAAATTTCTATATCATTTTTTTTATTCTCTCCTGCAGCGCTTTTTTTTTTCAACTCTGGCTTGTAACTACATCCACGACAATTCAATGCCATGTTTTCTGACGTTGCCCGCTTTGCCAATAAGTTATGCTCTCTTGCCCTTTCATTGAAGCATCCGCCTGCTTGTTCAATATACAGACTAGGCTGACGCTGGGAGTGAATGAACAAGTTTGAAAGTTAGTTAAGAAGACCGTGGAAAAAGCTGACAAAGAAATGTGGGCGTTCAGAAAGGGGGGGGGGGGGGGGGAAGAAACCTAGGTACTTCGTGGAAAACCAACGATTAAGAAAAGTAAACATTCCGGAAAATACAAAAAATTGTTAATTGCTACCTGAGGCAAGGACAAAAATCTGAAGAAACAGGACTTTTAGGTCAGCTCCAGTTACCACGAGAGGGACACAAATTTGTACAAAATGTCGACAGGCAAGGGATCCAATGAATTCCTGAACCAAGGCGAACATTTCCATTGCATTGGGATTTAGGAGGAAGGGAGGGAGGGAATAGAGAAACAAAAAGGGAGGGAGAAAGGATGAAAGAGAGAGGGAGAAGAAGGAATTAGGCATATTCGAAAGGTGAAGGGGACCAGGCTGGAGGAATGGCAAAAAGGTGTGAGTGTGATTAATTTAGGAGAAGTGTGCACGTTCGTTTTCTTATAGACCTTTTCATCTCAGTAGTTGCCTGACCAGCGGATAAAGGTCACTGACATACTTTCCACCATTAGGTTGCTTCAACTTGGTTGGTTTCGGTTTCGACGTGCACGCGGCTGTATTGCTGCTTTATGTAGTTTTTACCTAATTTTGTTACACAAATGTTTCCCTTATAGCACACAATCAATGAAACAGTGGCAACTACGAAGTGGTTTTGAGCCTAAATTACGGGCTTTATACAAACACCTTTGATGTATCTGATTATGGTGTGTGGCGAAACGACTGAAATGATGTACAGGGAAGATTATCATTGTCTGTAGCCGTACCCAATGACACTAGATCACAGAAAAATAAACCAATGAAGAGACTAAAACGTGAATGTGAAGAAGCAGATCCACAGCTTGGTTTTCAATGTGCTTCATCGGGAAGTACAGGTGAACTTGCGAGTTTACTAGTGACTGTTTTGTTTTTGTGGACACCCAACTTTTACTGAATTTGGAGAGAAAAGTCTCATACAGTGACGGAGAATCTATAAAAACAAGTGATATTATCTCAGCCTATTTTATTAAAAAAAGAAAAATTAGTACTCGAGAAACATTTTGACAGTGCGAGCTAGACCGAGTAGGAAATTCCTTAATTAATTATCAGCCCTGCTAAAGTAATCGTAAGTGGCATTTCACAATATTAGCTTTAGGAAATAAACTATTTTTATATGAACATTGGCTTACATGAACACAAGATATAATATAAGTGTCAGGCCCGTCAAATTAAGTCAAGACATTTATCTTCCGTAAAATTGGCCAAATAAAATTAAAGGGCACAAGAGAAGTAGCTCAGAAAGTTTGGCCGAAGCCTACGCTAGGCACCACTCCATGGACTTGTGTAAACAGATCCTTATTTGTTTGTACATTTGTGCTTTCTAAATTTCGGCATCCCACTAACAGTAAATCTCTATTTGCTATTGACAATGCTGGACTTAAGCGATTTTTATGCAGATGGCTTTATCTTGGCGTTGAATGTCGCGGACTCCAGGCACTGGCAAGAGTTAGAACAGCGTATGCTAAATTTTTGTTTTTGTAAGAAAAGAAAAAAAAAAAAAAGTCATTTGCGCATGCACCGAGCCCAAACCGCAATTTGAATTGTCACATAGAGAGGACGCTATTTTTTTGCATATCAAAGATTTTGCGTGCGCTAGTCTAAAGCTCACTACTCTTGAGCTGTCTGTGAGTTTCTTATGCAGGAAGTTACAACCTTTGTGTTAAAATAAATTAAGTGAATTGAACTGGTCATCTAAAGACAATCAATAAATCAGTTGAAAGACTGCCCAAATAGGACCGAGAACTGCAATTTCCTTAATGCATCATGTAAACCGACCAACCGAATGATTATATCGCCAAAGCGATCCGCAGTCTCCTTATACTGACTATCTTTGATGGACCTTATTCTTGACACATTCCAATCTTAAAGCGCGATCCTAAATATACACACTTCTAATTGTGAACGTTCGGCCACTATAAGTAAACGAATCTTAGTTGTCATAAGTAATATACCTCGAATCCTCGTGCTGTCTTAGTCATCTACATAATCAATGTGGCTCAGTGCTAAAACTGATTCCTATGCCTCATTTTCACAACCATTTGGTACGGCAACAGTAAAAATGGTCAAATCTTGCTACAAAATAACTGCAGGAGTTGTGCACATTATGATGTTATGCAAACGGGTAGTAGATATAAGTATCGGACTATACTTTACAGAGGTAGGCAAAAGAATAAATAAAGCGTGGTGAAACGCGACGAAAGACACAAAAACAAGGCATCTGACAAGGTGCGGCGGAGAGCGGAGCGATGAGTTGAAAGAATCTAATGGCGGTTGTGTCACATGATTCCAAGATACCAGCACCCATGCGACTGAGGATGAAAAGGTCTATATTATTTTAGTCATATAGTAGAGGTATTATCATATTGCTACTCGCGCCACTGAGCAAGCGCGTGTGTGGCCAAATAGTTACCGCACTTGGCTGTCATGCGGAGGATATGGGTTAGATCCCAGGGAGCGGAATGTTCTTTTATTTATTCTTTCTAAGTGGCTTTCTCGCAAGTTCGAAAAATTTCTCATCTGATCAAGTTACAAATATTCTATGCTCCGAACGTTCTAGGCCGAATGTTCCAGAATCGCACGCGGCTACAAAAGGTGTTCCGCGTGGCAAGCTGGAGTCACTTTCGCCCCAGTGCTCCATCTTGCTGGCTCACCGACATCAACGCCTGCAACGCTAACCTACTTCTTTTTTGTTTTGGGCACAAGTTCGCCCCATTAAACATTCTGTTTATTCAATTATTCGCCGCCTCATAACTTGTCATTCATGCCATTTTGGGGGAGGTGCGGGGTGCCGCATTCCATGCTCGTGAAATGTACCCCTCAGAAGATCTGTCGGGCCTGATCCTTGTCCAGTCCGGAAAAAACAATCCCCGTCGACGAACCCAAGACCCGAGCCAGCCGCCGCAACCAAAACCAGCCTCCGGGGTTTGACCAACTACCAAAGTGGCCGAGGAAGAAGACGCCGACGACGAAGACAAAGTCGCAGCAAGACGGAACGCCACCGACGTCTATCGTCTACGTTCAGGCCCCACCAAGGACGCCGGCGAATTTCATTGGCAACCTTCATGAAGACGTGGACTACTGGTTGAGCCAGCACGAGCGCGTTGCCCGGTTCAACGGATGGGGGCCTCAATAGAGCCTGCGCAGCATCTACTTTGCTTTGGAAGGCATGGCCCGCAGCGTTTAACGAGAACATCAAAGCGTCGATTTCGTCGTGAAAAAAATTCCAGGCCGAGCTGCGACGCACCTTTGTCAACCTGCAGCGACGACAGGGTGCCGAAGAACTTCTGCAAGCGAGAACCAATGGGCCTAACGAGAGCGTCACAAGCTTCGTCGAAGACGTTCTCCGCCTGATGAATCGTGCCGACCCAAACGCTCCCGAAGAGAAAAAGCCGCAAGTCTTGATGCGCGGCATAAAGGAAAACATCTTCAGAGGCTTTGTACGGAGCCCGCCTACCACCGTTGAAGGTTTCATCACGGAGGCTACCAACATCGAATGTGCCCTTCAAACGCGAGCCGCCCACTATCATCAAGTTCCTAGCGTCGCTGCACCCACACCGTCCAACTGCGCCCTCAGCCCCAATATCCCAGGGATCAGTGAAATCATTCGGGACATCGTCCATGAAGAACTAAAGCTGGTACCTGCTACTGAACATCCAGCTTTGTTCTCGATCGCCAAGATTGTACGAGAGGAGGTCCAGCAAGCGCTTCCGCCCGACGTTCTCGCCGATGCCACACTGGAACCACCAGCCTTGATTTATGCCGCAGTTGCTCATCGTCCGCAGCCTCATGTCAGTCATGCCAAGAGAAGCGTGGACCTCGAAAGACCGACCTGTGGAGGACGCCCGACCGACGCCCTCTGCTTTCACTGTGGGGAAGCAGACCACACCTACCGCCGATGCCTATACCGACGGCTTGGGCTGCGCGGGTTCGACCTGCGTCCCCGTTATGGTGAACGCCCTCGGGAGATCGACGAGTCTCTGCGACGACCTCGGTCGCCCGAGCCTGCGTCCCGCCGAGAGTTCCGGTAGCCTTTGCCGTGACGTCCAGCTTCGCCGATGCACTGACTCCGACGTGAAAGCCTGTCGCCCCTCACTCCTCGCCGGGAAACTAGGTGCGACTACCCCTGGAGGTGGAGTTGCCGATGACCGACGCCAAGATTCTCCACGAACGCCGGAGGGCCGCCACTCGAACGCCACCAGAGACCGAAACGACGCTCTTGCAACGGTAAAGAATAACCTAAACGTCGTTATCAACGTCCACGACACGTCGGCTCTTGTCGAGACCAGAGCGGACAACTCTGTCCTGAGTGGGAGGCGCTCCAAACGCCTTCAGAAAGTGACGACGCCGTGGGATGGCCTACAGTTATGGACTGCCGGGGGACATTATTCGAGATTCGTGGCGAGACATGTCCGGTCAAGTTTATCGTTCTGCAAGACTTTGCGAGGGACGTTATCCTCGGAATGGACTTTCTTTGTTAGTATGGCACTGTCATTGACCTCGGGGCAAACCAGTTGACGCTGCGAAAGCCTGTTCTGCCTCTTGTGGAGACCAACACGACGTCAACTGTGATCCGAGTTATTGCTGACCATGTGAACCTGCCGCCGCAATGAAGCGTTTTCATAACCGTCATAAATGGCGTAGCCATGCTCGGTGAAGCTCTTTTGGAAGGCAGCGTCCGACTGCTTCTTGAAAAAGGAATTGGCGTCGCACGAGGCGTAACGGATCTCCAAGAAGGACATACAACTGTTCTCGTGACACACTTTCGAGAGGAGCCGCAGCACATAACAAAGGGTACCACCGTGGGCCACGTCAAGGAGCTTCAGGCGCCAGCCGTAGTCATTGGAATCTCTGAGGAAACCTCGTCATCACAGCAGAAAAGCACAATGACGCCGCAGTTGGACATCGACCCCTAGCTCCCAGCTCCTAAGCGCCAGCAACTGGTTGATCTCCTCGCTAAATACAGTGACTGTTTTGCCACATCGTCGAAAGTTTGCCAAACACCAATGGCGAAACATTGCATTGTTACCAACGACGACACGCTCCCTGTCCACCAATCGCCGTACTGAGTCTCCTTAAAGGAATGGAAGGCGATTCAAGATCAAGCCCAGGAAATGCTCGATGACGACATCATTCAACCCTCAAGAAGTCCGTGGGTGTCCCCAGTCGTCCTTGTGAAGAAGGACGGTACCCTGAGGTTCTGCATCAACTATCGTCGACTGAGCACTGTGACTAAGAAGACCATTCTGCTCCCTGGAATCTAACCCATATCCTCCGTGCGACAGCCAAGTGCTGTAACCAGTCTGCCGCGCACGCGCTCGCACGGCGACTCGAGTGGCAATATACAGGAAGCTCGTATTAAATGTTAAATCGATCTAGAATAATTAAATTCTTTCAATTCGATCGTGTTCAGAAGTTCTGGCGGGCAAGAGTATGGTTCTGCAGGAAAAGAAAATCAATAATTCAAAGTGGAAACACGGAGACTCACACTGTTACGTACGTGGCAGTGGAGAAGACTGCACATCACGAGTACCACGAGACAGGGCATTTGTTTGTTTACTTTTGTGAAACGTCAGTAGTGGCGAGCTTCCTTTTTTATCTTTCAATAAACCTCTCTTTTTCTCGCCTCAAAATTTTCGGGGGCAGTCAACCAACGACAATCTATGACCGGCGATAGAAGAGGGAGATAGAAGCGTGGAGGAGGAGGTTGTCAAAAGCACCTTAACTGAGCAGTCGAGCGCAAGTGAAAGTAGGCTCACATTTTACGGCGCCCCCCAGAACATGCTGTTTGATGCGCTTTTCAGGCGTAAATGGCAAAACATATCACTAACTACTTCCATTTAAAGTGGGTCTGGCTCGGGTCCTTTTCTCGCCGTTCCTTTTAATTTTATCCTCGAATAATTCCAATATGGAGGGCAAGTTCGTCTGCTTCTTGCACAGGGGGTAGCGGTGACGTCACAACGCCGAGCTCTGATTGGCTGTTTGCGACCCCCTATCTGAGCGTCGTCTGCTCCTTTGCAACGTCATCTACTCGCAACGTCGTCTGCGTCTGTTTTACCTTTCCTGCGACTTTCGGAAGTGCAGAGGCCAGATTCACGAAACGATCTTACGCCAAAAATGTTCGTGAGACAAAACTTAAGAACAAACTCGTATTCACGAAACAAAATTTTCCTAAGTTTTGCGCAAGTTACGACAAAATCCTACGACAGCTACGAAGCTGTCTCAAGGCCCATTCACACTCTTGCAACCGAGTACGACCGAGAGAAACCAGACCGGTTTTTAAGCTTCTTGCGACCTCTTAGGACCGGATGCGCTATAGCGGAGCTGGTCTTAAGAGATCGCAAGAGGCTTAAAAAGCTGTCTGCTCTCTCTCGGTCGTACTCAGTTGCAAGAGTGAACGGACCTTTACACACTCACGATCACCTCAGCATGGCCGACAGTGCACGGTCGCGACGACCCACGGACGTTTATTTTCCTACATGCGCTTCTCACGCGTCCCGACTTCAAGCAGCAAGAAAAAAAGTAAAAAGTACTTGAAACAGACCACGACGAACAAGAAAGATGGATCCACAAACACCCGGGAAAAGCTCCAACGGCCACGATTCCACCGAATGCAACCAAGCAAGCATGGCATTTAGGCCTAGCAGGCACTCCGCGACTCGGCGACCGTCTGCCCACGACCGGCTGGCGTGCTGAATGGAATATGCCCGCGCGACCCTTGTGAACTCTTCCCGTATTATACTTTGATCGCTGACCTCAATTTTAGATTAAGAGGTCAATTTCTTCCTCTTGTTATCTCCTTGTTTCCTGAGGCAACGGTGACTCTCGCCGGTGAAAAAGCGGTGAATCTCCGACAGACGCAGGAAAGGTAAAGCAGCCATCGCTTTGACTAGCAGACGTAAAGCAGACGACGTTAACTGCGCCGACCTGCCGACGCCGTTGAAGAGTGAAGAGTCTCGCCGCCCAGAAAAGAAGGGAAAAAGTATTTAAGAGGGAACTTGCGGACGCTCACTCGCGGTTCTTAGCAAACAAACCTCGGCGCCTCGGGGCACCTCGCCAGTGAGTCCTTTGATTTCTCTCCTTGATGTGCGTCTGCTAGTTGTTAGACAAAAAGAACAAACCGCTCGAGTTATTTCGTCTGCCCTCTCTGAAAGACGAAGTCGGGTTTGCTCGTAAAGACCTGCAATTCCGAAAGTCGCAGGAAAGGTAAGACAGACGCAGATGGCGTTGCAAAGCAGCAGACGACGCTCAGATAGGGGGTCACGGTCAGCCAATCAGGGCTCGGCGTTTTGACGTCACTGCTACTTCCTTTCTCATGCGCAGAAGACGAAAATGAGGCCACTTGCGAGGCGTATAGATTTTTCACGTCCAGTAGGGGTCGAATTGTGGGTGGTCGACTGTGATTCCGCAGCAATGATTTCGTAGTTGGGAGTTTTGCTACGGGAGTGCAGAGGGCGCTGAACTCGCGCCTCAAACCGGGATGGAATGTTGTCACAAATGGTGAGGTGACAAAACAGAGGATGACTGAGGAAACTGAGGCGTTTAATGGGGCGAGCTTGTGCCCAAAACCAAAAAAAGTAAACGAGATAGCAACAAAGCGTCGCAGGCATCGAAGTTGGCGTGACAGCAGAGTCGAACGCTGGGGTGAGACTGACTGTGGCTCGCCACGCAGAGCCCCTTATGTGCATGTATTGGCTTCTGGAACAATCGGTGTAGAAGGTTCGGCGCGTAGAACATTCGGACCCCCAACAAGCGCCAGGATTCTCGAATTTACCTGAACACTAAATTGCAAGAATAAATAAAAGATGTGTCGCTCCCAGGAATCAAACCCTGGCTCTTCGCATGGGAGGCAAGCCTGATAACCTTTAGGCCACGGCCGCACTGCCTACTTGGCCAGCTGTGCGCACAGCAATATTTCTCGGGATATTACGCAACACATAACTAGGTAGTCTCTCTTCCTACAGACTCTAACATTGGGTAATCTCATATGCTTGAGGGCACTGTCTTCCTCATTGCATTTTTTCTTCTCTTTATATTATTCTTTGGTAGTTTCAGTTTGTCACAGAAATTAATAAAACATTATTTTTCCGACTGCGAAAAAATGTCACTACACAGCTATGGTAATATTTGAACACGTAAGAAACGAGGTCGTGCCCCAATTATTTTTGTTCATTACACTCAGTGGTTTAAAAGAAGTGGATTAGCTTATTTTACTCTCCCTTTTGAGTGCTTTGCCTTGCCCCACATCTGTGTAAGAACATGGTTCTTTTGCATATGCATTGCGTCCAGAACATAAAAAAGCTCTATCAAAACTTGCACCAGATATATAAAAAAGAGGTCAAGCACTATAAACTGAAAATTGCATTCACTTATTGTAAATAATAAAAAAAATATGTTTTTCCTTGGTACATGTCCCTTTAAAGAGGCTAATTCTGTTCAGGGAAATGGAACAATCAATAGAGAGAATTATATTTGAATGCTTTCATGAGCCAAAATAAAAAGGTCAGCAAGATATTAAACCACTCATTTTAAGCTGAACTTGAACAGTGGCTTTATAAACCAATTGGGTATCTGGGTTGGGCTTTCCTTGTGTCTACAAATACACATAAAGTCTTCTTTTAGGTGCTGACGCTGCACTGATGTGGAAGACCAGCTGCCCTCTGAAAGCCCCTAAAGTCATCTGGTTTGGATGCTCTTCCTGCACATACTTCACCAGAGACCAGCGGGGAATCGTGAGCCACCTGGTTGCCCATGGTGATGAACAAATCAAGCACCCCCGTCCTCTCATGTCTCCTGGCTCTAGGTCCAAAGTCGACACTAACACTCAGATGCACAAAGGTGATAGGATCTTTAAGTGCAAGCTGTGCCCCCAAACCTTTGCACATAGTGGCAGTCTGAGCAACCACAATCGAACTCATGCAGATGAAAAGCCATTCAAGTGCAAGCTTTGTGCTCAAGCCTTTGCTCGGAGTTCCTATTTGAGAGACCATAATCAAACACATAATGGTGATAAACCTTATAAGTGCAAGCTGTGCTCCAAAACTTTTACTCAGAGTTCTTCTTTGAGACAACATAATCAAACACATAATGGTGATAAACCTTATAAGTGCAAGCTGTGCCTCCGAGCCTTTTCTCAAAATTCCCATCTAAAGTCTCATTATCGAACTCACAGTGGTGATAAACCTTACAAGTGCAAGCTGTGTCCTCAAACCTTTGGTTGGAGTACCTCTTTGAGGACCCATAATCGAAAACACACTGGTGAGAGGCCTTACAAGTGTAAGCTGTGCCCCCGAGCCTTTGCTCGGCATTATGACATGATCCAACACAATCGAACGCACACGGGGGAAAAGCCCTTCAAATGCAACCTTTGCCCCCGAGCCTTTTCTCGGAATACTCGTTTGAGAAGGCATAGTCAAACACACTGTAGTGATAAACAGTGTTGAAAAACCTGATAAAGGCAAGCAGTGTCGAAAACAAACAGGTGAAAAAACCTGCTCTTTTTTCAGATTTCTTTGCACTTGCTCAAAGTGTGGTCCTTTGAGCTGTAATCTAATATATTTTTAAAAATGGTTTAATTCTTTTGTTTTTGTTATTTACTCCTATATATGTAGAATGCAAAACTTGCATTGAATGCCTATGTGACTAAGCTTTAATTTCCCTTTTTTTCAATCAAAAGACAAAAAAGGCTTGCAGTTTCAACTTCCAATTATTTCTTTTAGATGCAGGCCTCGGTACGGAAATATTTGTTGAGTAATGTTTTAGAAGGTTCCATTTTTGACATCCTGTACCATATGCTATCTCATCTTAGCAGTTACTTTTGGGGGAGACCCGTTGCCAAGTGTGTGTATGCAAGCGCCTTGTGCCCCAGATTCTGGGACTGCTAGTTGAATCCCTCGCCCAGCAGGTTTTGCTGTAAATTGACATTGTACTTTTCTTAATACATAGTGTGAAATTCGCTTTGTGTGTAGTGTGAAATAGTTTGAAATGCCAAGGGGGTAGTCGCCCCTTACAAAACCTCTTCGCTTGTGGTTTTTTTGTTTTTTCTTTACATTTGTTTGAAGGATTCGAGAACACCCTTGTCGACTGGAACTGGCCAGTTGACTGAGATGATGTACATCCGCCACACCTCACACATTACTTCAAGTTCTGTCATCTCTCTTTGGAGGATAATGTTAGCGGTCGCTTTGAGGTCTTTTTGGTTTAGGCGGCACCAT
The DNA here is from genome assembly GCF_016920785.2 of Ixodes scapularis. NCBI lineage: Eukaryota > Metazoa > Arthropoda > Arachnida > Ixodida > Ixodidae > Ixodes > Ixodes scapularis. The sequence continues at coordinate 25,079,425 of NW_024609881.1, forward strand.
GTGACACGGTGGCGACGGCCGCGACATATTCTTCTGGGCGCCATCCGCCACGACTTTCATGGTTGCTCCCACCACCTAAATTATCGCCCCCCCCCCCCCCCTTCCCTCAAACCAATATGTGGAATTTGCCCCTTCCCCCGCTCCTAGAACCAATATCTGGAACGGCCTCTGCTCAAGCGCCACTGCCAAAAGCACCATCAAGGGCCCTTCACAACTAAGCGAGCTGAACAGACAGGGAAACAGCATCAGTTATGAGCTGAACCATCCACTGCTGCCGTAAGTGCATCTGTGCCCCCCTCCACTGATGTAACTAGCTGGTTCCACGAAGTGAAAGTTTGGCTGCAAAATATATGGCATGCCAGAAGCCACTGCCGATATCAAAGACTGCTTGGATGCGGTTAACCTCAACACCAAGAATATAAGCACATAAAACAACAAAGTCAGCATTTTGGCGGCACTATAATTTAGAAAGCCCTGTCACAAGTCAAAGAGTAATGTTTGTTCGGAGGCAGTAGTCTCCTAGTGCGCATTGAGGATGCCATTGAGGATGCCATTGAGAAGCTGCAGCTGATAGAGGAATGAACCTTCGTGGGCTGCTTCTTTAATTTCTGTACAGCGAGGTGGATGTATTTTGACAGCATTTGCATATTCCTTAGTGATTTGCTCTTGGATCAGGCAAATGGGAAGGTCAAGAATGTGAAAGCGAAAACTTCTAAGTTTAATATTTTCACAAAGCAACAGACAAACTCTGCAGTTTTGTCAACACTGAGCAGCAACAGCAGCCAGAGGAACTCCTTCAGGGACGAGCTGCTGTGTGTTTTGAGAATGACGAACCACATCTAAGCCATAGCACTCCAAAAAAATTCTATTGCCAGAAAGATGCAGCCTTGATTAAATGCAACGGAGCTCCAGTCGGAAAGTTTTCGAAATTTGGCTGAATTTCAAACAAGAGCGGCATTTTGTTACATAGTGCCCTGAGCCTCTGACGCAGGAATCATTTTAATGGCAACGGGCATTTTAAGTTGCGCCTAACATTGGAAATGATCAGGAAAACTTTGGTCTGGTGTCATCAGGGCCTGGAGGGAGACACCAGTAGTGTCTTCCTCCAGGTGTCTCCCTTCTTTTGGGACATCCTACCAGCAAGGCAAGCAGCGAGACCCACAACTTAAAACGTTTTAAAGCAGCAATTGAACGGTACTCGTTGAAATTGCATCCTATACTCGTCGACGCAGGAACAAGCATTTTCAAACTTTGGGCGATAAACTCTTCTCTGAGGCCATCCAAAATACCTGAGAAGGCGTCCTTGAACTTGGCAGAAAGAGTAGCGGCTGTCGAAACAATTCACTTATCTTTAACTGAATAAGGATTGTTTCTTCAATGTTTAGGTTTTTAGGATCCACAGAGCCAGGAGGACATTGCAATAGTTTGCAGCGAAACCCAACAAATAACAGTGGATGGTATGAGTGACCCTCGCTGAGTCGTGAGGAGCTGAAAGAAGCAAAAAAGCTTTTGGAGAACTGGCGTACTGTATATTATCTAACTTCAGTAGTTACCTGGGCGGGGGATTGATTCGTGAACATGCGTATTCACTGCAATATTTTGTTAGCCTGGTTGGCGATTGCTAGTTAAATTCCCGCACCGCCTAGCCTGTTTCGCATTGAATTGGCATTGTACCAGTGTTTGTGTCATCAGAGGGGGGGTGCAACAATTTCAAAATTAAAAGAATTTGCATCTCATTGTTTTTACGTTATCGTGTCCCAGAGGGTAGAGAAAACATCTCATTCATTCAAAAATGTTGCGATTAAGCTGCATAATAACAAAGCAAAAGTCAAACTTTTTCCCCCCACCTGCAGCCGCGGGTGGCTGCTTTTGTGACCTCGGTCGGCTCTAAGCTGCAGCTTAACGCCCGTTAATCTCAGCAGAGAGAGGGAGAGGAAGCGTCCTCCGAGAGAGCACACGGGAAGCTACACGGCACCCCGAATTACGTCACTAGGAGGGGGACCAGGTGTGACCCTGAAGACTGGAAATGAGTACAGGGGTGCCAGAAATGCCAATATTTATCTTTTTTTTTTACGCAACAGCTAGGACACTCAGGCGAAATCGCTTTTCTGTTTTTTACTTCCAAAGTGTCAGAGGGCAACTTCCACAAGTTTTTGACTGAAGTCCATGAATCCTTGCACCCCCCTCCCCCCCTTTAATGCCGTCTAATACCTTTTCAAGGCTGCATTGACGGAAGCTGTAGAGATCTTGAAACTGACTTTGGCACACTCATACCTAAAGGGTTTTCACCTTTCTTCTCAACACTGGCATTTTCATAATCATGTATTTATAACACCTGCATTGAGACATCATTGTAGTTTTCACAATATTTTGCTGCTGTGTGTTTTTGTTTCTGAGTGTTTCAGTGTTGCCTGGCCCTTTGTATCAGAATTCTCAGACCGCAGGTGTTATTTTACACCAAACAATACCTTTGGCTTGCTTTTTGTATAGGGCTGGATACTTGCTGGTTTCTATGCTTCCCTAATGGCAAACCTATTTTTTTGTTTTAACAAACTGAGGTGAGTCATACCAGCTAAGTCTCAAAGAATGCAGATTGAGCTATGATTCTGTTTGGGTTACAATGTCGTCTGAATTGTTGCTCTGCATTTATTTTTGCATTGTGTAATACATTTGTAAACATAGCTTCATTGCAGTTTGCTTCTTTATATGATACATGTGTAATCAGACTTCTTTTTCGCTGCTCCTTCAAAATAAAGTTTGATAATTCAAACTTCACAATGGTTTGTTTTTTTTAGTTACAGATTTTACTTAAAACAGATGTGCCCCTGGCAGAGTAGCTCTTTGGAAAGTTCCTAATTTGCCATCCTGCACCATTCTGGGATTTCACTGTAGCAGTTGTGTCGCCAGAAAATTGACAGCCAAGTGGATGTGCATATTCCAGCACATGGAGTGTAGGTTTGTGCTGCAGATTGTGGCACTGTTTCTGTTCCTACTTTCCAGGAGTTTTGGATATCAGGTGGTGGTGCAAAACATATCTATAGCACTCTTGATGCCATCTATAGTGGAAGCCAAGTCTAACTATATTAGTGTAAGAACTATTGATAATTGACTATCAAAAAGTATCCGTAATATACTATTGACAGTTAGTATAATGTGGATGGTCAACTATTGGGGTACTATTTATTGTATACTATCGATAGTCAACTTTTGTGAAACTATAAATAGTGTCTTATTGATAGTCTACTATTATGAAAGTGCTGACAGCCGATTACCGAAATGCTATTGATGGTATTTTATTAGGTGATGAAGAAAGTATGCCAAGAGTCCATGTGGGACATGTGGAGGTCGGAGAAAAATGCAACTGTGATTGGGAACTTTTGCATAATTATTCAGGAGGAATCTAAAACCTATTGGAAAACTATATGAAAACAGAAGAAATCTTTAGAAACTGTTAACAACAAAGCGTCGGTTGTATACTACAAAAAAGCTATGAAAAGAACTATTCATAGTGAACTATGTTTATTTTTCTTGATAGGTTGTCGTTTATTGTTTCACTGTGGCTAGCGTTACGTCCGGACGGAGCACTGAAACGCGTATATCTAACCCTCCCCCCCCCCCCTGCCCTCCTCTCTCTCCCCCGTGAACCTAGGCAAGGCGGAGATTTGGACGTAACTTGGGTTACGTCGGACGTAACACTAGACACTTCGTAGTTGTTTTGATAGGAACTAGCACAATAGTGAAGATGTCTTTGTCGCCCTTGATAGGTAAACTTTTAAAGGGGCCCTGCAAGGACTTTTTTACTAATTTTTAATTTGCACCGAACCTGAGCGCACTGAACATAGTAACTTATTGAAACTTTTCTTTTCTCGAAATTCCCTTTATTTTAAAAGTTATAGGCAAATCAAAATTACAAAAACAAGCAAAAAATAACCTCCCTCATGACGTCCTAGGTTGCTTTAGAGTGGCCGTGAACTAGAGGAGAAGTAGTGAGCTCATCGAGCTCTCACGGCTGCCGCACTCCGTGTCGACGGCGCGAGAGGGCGCCATTAAAACGTGTTCTGGATAGGCTGTATGCAGCGGGCAGCCAGAGCGGCTCTTATCGCATTTGCTGCGCGATTAAATACTAATTTGGCATGACACTTCATTGGCCACAAACGACAGCAAACACTGGGTAAAGATCAGTTCAGAATGGGAGCTACTTTGTGCTGCCATACCGCGAAACGGCCAAACCGCAAAACAAAGCTTCTCGCCGAAGGGCTTCGAAATGCTCGGAGCAGGTCGGATCCTCCTGCCCGAACGACCGCAGTGCCGCCGCGTACATCCGGGACCTTTCCGGTGTCGGCGCCTGATCCCACTACTCCTTTCTAGTACGCGCCGCCTTTTCCGCCGCTTGGTGGCGGGTATGTCGAGGGGTCATTTCTTGTTTCCATACTTTATGAACTACATTCGTTTCTTTTTCGATCAAAAATACTGAAGAAAACTACTTTTATAAATAATTGAAACGGTTCGCGCCACTTATATTTTGTATTTCGACTAAAAAGAAGCTTTTAGCGGCTCTGACCAGTAGTAAGACCAGCACCAAAGACATCACATTTTGCGTGCTTTCAGTACCGTGGGTCGCCCTCTTCGGTGAAGGAGGTTTCCGCGTCGTCCGGTTAAAATGTGACGCACTGACATTTAGTTACTCTCTCCGTGCCCGCTGGCTTGCCAGAACCCCAAGAGATGTGGAAACCGCAAAAAAGGTAGATGCTTAAATATGATTGCAGGGCCCCTTTAAGGTCCGAAATACTGATTGAATACAACGGTAGCAATTGGGATTGAATGCAGTAGTATGGAGACATGAGTTCTCTCAGATGAAAAGAAAAATGGGAATTATATTTTTTTTCCAAAAAGGGTTGCTAGAAAGAAAACATATTGCATTTTAGTTTCACTCGTTTCTCTTTACTGAAAAAAAAAATTGCCTCATTGCCAACAATATTGTTACTTAGATCACAAAAAAACTTTTGTTTTTGTCTTTTAATTTTGATCCAGTTAACTTTATGTTCCTAAACTTATTGTATTTGAAGGATGGAAAAAACAAAAGAATCTGTAACCAACACTGATCTCAATTTTCATTAAGATCAGTGGTAACTAGGGGTGTCGCGAACTTTTGTCGAACCAGATTTTTTGGTCGAACTTTCGGGGTTCGACTGGGTCGAACCGGTTCGACGAACCTTCGACCTTTTCGCCAGATTCGACCGGTTCGACTTTGTTGACAGTGTGGCCAGCCCTTGATACAAGCATGTCTAGGTTTGGAGAATTTTTTTTATGCAAAGGGTTATTTTATTTTGTGAACAGCTGCAATTAAAAGAAACTAAACCTAATCACTGAAGAAGTTAATAACTTAATTTTTAGTGCTGTATTAACTGAAATAGCCAATCAGCGCTGCACTTAATTCATCTCTTAGCCATTACCATCCAATCCGAAGCCAACGAGCCAGCCTGAGATCAGTGAGCCTGACGCACATGCGCACACGAGTCGAACCTCGATACAAGGTTCGTCGAACTTTCGACTAAAAGTTCGAAACAGTCGAACCTGGTCGAACTTGAACCGCAGCCGGTTCGCGACACCCCTAGTGGTAACAAACCATGTTTACTTGTAAGCTTTCTATTGGGTAATGCTCAATTTGAAGTCTTCACAACAGAATTTCTGTTACACTTATTGACTAAAGATATTTATTTTTACATAAGTAGTATATTCTACCAACAGGTAAGTCACCGTGATTCAACAAAAAGACAACATTTCACAGTGAACAACTGGTTTTGTCAATTAACAGCGAGTTCCCGATGTTCGGGAATTGAAGTATAATCTCTAGCAGAGTGCCAATTTTCACATGACGGGGGTCCAAACCATGGAAGGCAATATGTCACAATTCAACACTAAAAGAAACACGAGCTTGAAACAGACCTGTAAAAAGCACTGATGCTAATTATGTGCAGCAAGTATTTCTTCTATCTCAAACACAACAGAGTGTACTTTTTTTTTACAAATATATGTTTATTAGTGTGGAGCCTGATATGGTGAAATCTGGGGAATATACAAAATATGTCCATCGGAAAAGTGGCAACACACCATTTCTGTTTTGCCTCAAATTAATTGTATGACAATGCAACTCCATATTTAGTTTTATATCTTATCTATCTTTTGCCCAGAACCCCGTATTGCCTGCCCGTAAATATCCACTGTCATCTTTTTGGGTCGTGTTTTCATTTTCGTACCATTCGATTGTTTCCTGAAAGTTAACTTTGATGGTATTTATTGTTTTCTGAAAGTTGACTTTCTATATGTATAGTCAATCGAAAACCAACTATCGATAGTCGAGTATCAGTAGTACTACAGGTTGTGAAATAATGATACCATAAGTGGGTGTTTGTGAGAAATCCGAACCCGGTTTTTCGCACCGCAAAAATAAACTAGACATTGCGGGGAGCTCCAACTCCGTCAAAACGTAGCCCCAGCCGATCGAGCTAGATGCCAACATGTCAACACTTACCATTACAGGAATAAAAAGATAGAGGTCAAAAACTGTTTTCGCCTATGAGCGGAAGTCGTCCGTAAGACGCAATAGACGAAATGCCTCTGATTTTGTACCTCAATCAGCCAAGGGGTTTTGGTTAGTTTCGGTTTCGATCTGGTGGTTTGCGGCACAGCACCGCCACACGGTTAGCCTAACTCAGGTTAGCCTAACTCAGGTTAGCCTAACTTGCGGTCACTGCAGGGAAATTTTAGCGCCTTTAAAGAGGCGCTAGAATTTCGCTTTAAAGCAAAATGTTTTTTTTTCTTTTTTTTTGGGGGGGGGGGGGGGGGTGGGGGGGGGGGGGTTGCATTAAACGGGTGGAAGTGCAGCGAAAAATCACTTTGGGAACATGAAGTTAACCAAAAAGAGGTTATCTCTCTTGTAGCATATATCGAGGTATGGATAAATCTTTCTTATCATTTATATGCCGATTTGTTGGGCGGAAGAGCTTGAACCAGTGGCGAAAAGGCCGAAAAGGCCTTGTCGCATGAAACAAGCTCGTTGGTCGCATGTCCAAGTGGGTAGATGGCGAAAGACACCGCCTGACTCACACCTGACTGATCAATGCTCTATTCATTTTTGCTGGCTAGGTCGCTAGGTGGCCAAAAATATTGTTGGCGTTTTTTTGCACTGTTTTTTTTTTAATATTTATTTACTATTCATTTAGACATGCGAGTCACAACGCATTACTCTATGGCCATGTTCCAAAATTTACTCGATCTTACTTGTGGATTTTGTACCCTGGCGTTTTGAAAACTAAAACCTACCCGCGTCCAGCGTTTTTTAATCTGTGTTGTCAGGTGGCAGCAGGTGACGTGACCCGCCGAAGGAACTCGATTCCACCAGATTCTACTGCTCGAATCCATTTGGGTAAGATTTGGAACACAGCCTACGAGCGTTACCGTACGAGCACGACCGCCTACGAGTGACAACAAACAGGCAACATCTGACAACAACTTCGTCCGCGCGGGGCGCGTGAGAGCGAAGTTGGTTTCACCCGTTTCACCCAAGTGATCAGTGGTTTCCCCTTCCCAGACATCGACTTCGACTGTTTTCAGCACGTCTCGCAGTTAAAAAAGTGAATCGTGAGGTATTCAAAGGGTGGTAGGCTCGAATCAGGAGGCCCTACTCACGGCCGTGGCAGTTTAGGTGACTGCTTGCTCTGTCCTCAATCCGCGTTTTTGTTTTCGGAGGGTAACTAACTAGGATGATGTGCGTGTGCGTAGCAACCGATTGCGCCCTCGCCTCGCTTTGGTTTTAGCGATAAACACGGTGACGACGGTAGGAAGTTTTAGTGGACCGTTCCGAACCCTCCGATAACGATACGATGCATCCCATGCATCCGCAAAGGCGTCAGCAGAGTATACACCAACTCATGTTTGGATGGATGGATGGATGAATACGGCTGAGCCCTTTGGATCGGGCGGTAGCTTACGCCACCTAGCCATTTTGTTTTACCATTTAAGCTTAGAAATTTTAAATGTGAAATCTATATTCACTCCGCAGTGCAAAGAAAGTGAGGCTATGAAACCCCCTTGCCATCAGTGGATAAGAAAATACCTAGTTTTCTCTCGATTTCTGCCACCATTCACTTAATCTTTGCTTGGTAATCTCTACAGTCTTGAAATCCACTCTCCCTTCGCTGTCTCTAAAACCCAATGACTTTATTAAATCTATGTTGTCTTCGGTAGGCATAGGGTGAAGCCCTTTACAGTAGAGTATCAAGTGCTCAGCCGTCTCGTCCTCCTCTCCACAAGCTGTGCACACTATCAATTTCCTGGTACTTCACTCTGTATGTTCTGGTTCGCAGAACACCCGTTCTTGCCTCAAACAGCAATGAGCTTCCCCTAGAATTGTCATAAATGCTTTCTTTGGCAATAACTCTTTTGTTTAATCTATAGCTTTCCAGAACCGTCTTTGTCTGCATTCCCTCTAGCCACCAATCTCTTTCTGTGGCCTTAACTTTCTTCTTAACTGAGACTTGCTCTTCCGTATCTTCGCTATAGCCCAAAAACTTTCCTCTTAATTTCCTAGTGCGCTGTCTCCACTTTGTGTCTACACTCCTCATGTATAAGTAGCTGAAAACCTTTCGTGCCCATTGCTCCCCGTCCATTTGCCTCAACCTATCCTCAAATTCTACCTTGCTCACCGCTTCCCTGCTCTCAAATGATGCCCATCCCATGTCTCCTTGTACTCCCTGGTTTGGCGTTTTGCAATGTGCCCCCAAAGCCAGTCTACCTACTCCGCGCTGTTTTATTTCTAGTCTCGCATGCACTTCGGATTTCATGCATAGCACTGCGTTTTCAAAAGTCAAGCCAGGCACCATGACCCCTTTCCAAATCTCTCTCACCACCTCATACCTGTTGTAATTCCAAAGTGCTCTATTTTTCATTACAGCTGCATTTCTGTTGCCCTTACCTATTATATACTTTTCATGGTCTCTGAGATATTCTGCACCATCACATATCCATACTCCTAGATACTTGTATTTACTAGCTCTCTCAACTGTAATATTCTGTATCTTCAGCCTCTCAACTTCATCCTCGTTAAAAATCATGACTGCCGATTTTTCGCTACTGAATTCTAAACCTAATTCCTCTCCTTCCCTACCACAGATGCTCATTAATTCCAATTCACTCAATTCCATTTTACAAACAAACCGGAGCGCCCCTAGCGGACGCCACCGGCGCTGCGCATGCGCGGTGGATGGTGGGCAAGAAGCCCGCCGTCGCCCATAAACAAACCATTGAATTGCGTTGTTTTCGGCGTCGGTGGGAGTTCCCGTGCTCTTTTTCGCGTTGGAATTGTTGATTCTACGTCCTCCTAGCAATGTCTAACTACTGGAGCGGCTTCAGCGAAATTAACGAGGCGAAACTTTGCGTGAATGATGTGACTTACGGCGATTCATTTCACGTGGACGCCGCAGAATGGGCTCTAAAGCCTGACTCGCACGATGAGATTCTGCTCGCTATTTTAAGTCGTGACGTTGCTCGGGCTGCAAAAGCGTGGACCGTAGCTGAGATGGTGGACGTCGATACTGAAAACCGCAAGTAGAATCGGGCATTATAAATCGGTGATGGCCACTGGTAACAATGATCAGCATATTCTTCAATTCTTCTCTCTACTGTTTACACTTAACCTACTTACCCCAACCTACCTTCAAAAGTGTTTTGAGGCCTGCACTTAGTTCTTATCGCAATTACCGGGTCAACGTTTGGTCTACGGGCCGCTGCAGTTTGAACGAGGTGACGACAAAAAGCAGAAAAGTTGGAAAGAGCAGACGACATTTCGAACGCTTTCGCAATAGAGTATGGGCAAAAAGCACCGCGTCCCGCGTCAACAAACCATTCGAATGTCATGTTGTCGGCGTCTGTGTGAGTCTGCATACTCTTTTTCGCGTTGGAATTGTCGATTCTACGTCCTCATAGCGATGTCTTACCACTTTAATCGCCTGAGCGAAATTATCAATGCTCGTTACACCGCTAAACTTTGCGTAAATAATGTGACGTGCGGCGATTCATTCGCGTGAACGCCGCAGAATGGACGCCAAAACAATGACGAGATTTAGATATTTTCGGTCGCGACGTCGCTCTTGCTGCAAAAGTGTAGAAAGTAGCGGCGATGATCGACGTCGATACTGAAATTCGGACGCGGAAACAAACCAAACGTAACAAGTCGGTGATTGCCACTGGTACCAATCATCAACATCTTGTATCTACTGTTTATACCGAGCCTACTTAAGTCTTTTGAGGCCTGCATTTACTTCTTATTGCTATCACCGGGTCAAAGTTTGGTCTACGGGCCGCTTTTGTTTGAACGGGCAGACGACAAAAAGCAGGCAAGTTCGAAAGAGCAGACGAAAGTTCGAACGACCAGGCGGCCGTGTGAATTTGAAGACGCACTGAACCCGCGGGTGGCTCGGACAACTTGGCGGTTTTCTCTCGTTCATGTTGGAACAAAACAAATACATCTGGCGACCACAAAGTGTTGCCCGCACAAACAATCGTAGTTCGACAGCGTCTGGTTTGCCCTTTTCACGGCTACTATCCACGTACTCGGACGAACGTAGCGGTCAGAAACACATGAAAACTGATCTTCAAACCTTTCCAGACTCTTTTAGTACAGCCCCTGTCGCAGCATTCTGACGAGAATGCAGGCTTTTTGTCTGGTTTCCCTAAAAAGAACACAAGATTGCATGTATCGCACAGCGACTTCTGCCCATCGCCTCAGACCGGAAGTGCGTTCGACGCGCCACCACCGCGGCGTGACGTAGGAGAAGTGAGTTTGTGTATAAGGGGGGGGTATCGGAAGGATTTACTAAAACTAGCCATACCGTGTGACTGCGGTTTTTCGTTTTAAGCCATGGACGTAAATACGTATGCTAAAGTTGAGCTGAATGGCTGATCTTCTAAAACTAGCCATACCGTGTGAATACATATGCTAAAGTTGAGCTGAATGGCGCCCAACTGGTGCCATTCGGCTGCTTGTATTATACGTGCTGACTTTCAGCGTCTCTTAGGTGACCCCGTTCTTCATCTTCATTCATATGTATAGGGTGTGCCAACTCTCTAGGCTCAATCTAAAATAGGCCGTAAAAATCGACGCCTGCACGTAGCAATCTAAACTTTTTGTCAAAGGTGTATTTCACAGATCGGTATTTTGTTCTAAAATTACAAAGCGTAGCTCCCTTTCTGTAAACAATAGGGCCGAGAAACTTGCCAGGGTCAACAACGGGCGGCAACGCAGACGACCAAGTCGAGTTGTGGGGTGTGTTTGGCGCACGTATTGATAGATGGCATAGAGAGCGGCTTCCGAAGGTGTAGTCGACCAGCGAAAGAACTGGGTTGTGTGTATGTTTATACAGCCGAGAACTTGGTCTGCCTCAATGGGCGACGAGTCTCCCAGCTGTAGATGAGAAATTTAGCCACTGCAGTACAATTGCTAGCCTGGAGTCTAACGTGAATCACGCAGTAGTGATACACGACCGCACGTCGGTACGATGCTCATCCAGATCGAAACGGGCAGGGTGGGGATTGAGCCCAGGATTCCTGGGTTCTGCAGCGTGAACTTTTGCTCCTCATGCTCCGAGCTGGTGTCCGCTAACCTACTCGGCCACCGGTCCTCCCCAACAGGCAAAAGAAAGCAGATGACATGCAGACGAAATCCATTGGCAGCAAAAATGCTGTTGCTAGGCAAACCCATTTTTTTTTTTAACTTTAAGTTTTGATTTTTTTTGTTCGCATTTATTTTTAGGCCAAAGGTACATTACAAAAAGATTATGTTCATTTTAAGAAACCACAGTGGTTACGAGCAGTCTCGGTAAAGGGGTAGCGGTATTTATCAATACCAGTGCCAAACACGCCCCACCACTTGACTTGGTGGTCTGCGTCACCGCTTGCCGTTGACCCTGGCAAGTTTCTTGGCCCAATTTTTTACAGAAAGGGAGCTGCACTTTGTAATTTTATAAGAAAAGAATCGACCTGTGAAATACACCTTTGACGAAAAGCTCAGATTGCTGCGTGCAGGCGTCAATTTTTACGGTCTATTTTAGATCCAGCCTGGTGACTTGGGACACCGTATATATCTATTCACAACCTGGATGGATGGATGGATAGATGACAATGGCTCTACCCTTTAAAATGGGCGGTTGCATGCACCATTTAGCCTAAAAGCGATAACGAAAACCTGATTTCTCCTTCCAAGCCAGCCACTGGATTTCACTGGGTCATGAAGATGATCGCCAGGCAGACCTTTGGGAAATAAAAAAAAAACATCCCCCCCCCCCCTCGCTTCCGCCTTCCGTCGAGGGTGTCGCCGATTTTCCTCTGGTCGAACCTTGTCGGCGTTGCGTAACACCCGACCCACTGGGGGACAGGGTTGAGACCATGACCAACTGTGTATTCACGACCATGCTGCCCAAAGCGTGCCTGTTAACGGCGTGTGCAAACTTTGTGGGTGCATTTCTAGCTATCATCATCATCGTTTGTGACATCACGGGTAGGACAGGCTGGGACTGACCGCGCAGATCTTGGAGCCCTCGGCTTGTCAGGTCACTTCATGCGTTGTTTGGGTAGTGTGCAGCAAAGCGTGTTTCACGCGTTGTGTTAATTTGGTGAACTGATATTTCTACTAGGACATTTTACCAAAGCTTGAAACTGTGGCACACATACTTGTGCTAACAAACACTTTTGGCACTGAGGTGTCAAAGTGCTTGGACGATAGTGAGCTGTTCTCTACCCCAGTACAAAAAGCTGGATGATGAAAATAGGATATTTAGCGCTTTACCCAACTGCAACATCTACCACGGTGGATTGTTTTATTATGATTTAGACAAAATCAGTCTGAGAATGGAATGTCTCATCAAATTGAAAATAGAACAGTGAAATTTGAGAACTTCTCGCATGTGTAGTAAATGCTTCAGTGAGAGTGACTTTGTATATCCTGTTGGTTCCAATGTGTTTTGTGAGTGCTGGTCTCTTATTAGTTCCAAGTTGATTCCTTTTTGAATTTGATGTACCAGTAGACAAACATTTCCTCAAAAAAACTGGCAGGAAGAAGCAGTGGCTGGCTTCCAGAGTTGTCTCAACTAAATCCCTGCTTATTCACCCGGTCGACGCAAAATGTGTGAGACCCACATGCAACCAAAGTCTTAAATCTAGTAAGTTGGTGACACTTCAGCATCCCAAAAAATGAGGAATGCACTTGCAATGAATTACTACCATTTGTATGTTTAATTTTTGTGGAACCAAATGCGCTTCATGCGTGATGAGCTGTTTCAGCAACAATGAGTAAACGGAATGTATGGTGCAAAAAAGAACCGCTGTGTTCTCAAGGTCTGACTGCCTTGTGTTTGCCACAAATGCACATCACACGAATGAGAATGAAAGAACACAGGAAACATCTGCTAGGTGCAAGTGTCGTCTGCCTGGCAGTCTTCACCACATTTGGGTGCCACTATATCCGACGACGTCTGCACAACTGCAGCATCAGCGTTAACAAAAGTCACATTTGCGCTGTGTAAACTGGTGATCGCATGCTGCGATCCGTCATAACGACTGGATAACTCGGAGCTTGAAAACGTTTCGCACATGAACCGTCTGCTGTTGTTTCGGAAGGTGTCCTGCCAGCGAGCATCGATGGCACTGCGTCCAGCTTTAGACACATATACTTCGTTGAGAGGCCGGCATCGGCTTTTGAGTGCAACTTTTCGTCCGTAGCAGTCCGGTAAAAAGTGATCAGAGCAAATCAATGTCCGGTCAGTTGGCGGGAAGAGCTTCCCAGTATTCTACCGGCACACAAATCTGCCCAGACATTCCGACATGCACTGTCGTGAGGAAACAAGTGGAAGAAAAAAAAAAAAAGAAAGAACTCCTGAATTTATAATAAGTACAGGCAGCAACACAACATCATGAGGCTTTGGTTCTTTTGCCAGGCATCACAGCTAGGAATCGGAGACGTGTATGCGTACGTAATGTGAACGAAACTCTAAGAAAGAATTAATATTCACAGCCCGTGAGACGACGATGGCATTTGGGACACGGGAGACGACTGGACGGCTCTCGAGGCTAAGAAGTGCACTGTGCAGGCAGATTGGTCGTGTTATGCCAGTCACGTGGACACTTGATGCAACAACTCATTTTACGACAATGCTTGGAAATTGCCAAGCAATTTTATGTCGAGCTGAGCTTGCTGTGTCTAAACTGCTGTTTACATTACTAGCGACGCAACAAATATAGAAAAGGCTCGTTTTTTTGAAAATAAGAAATACCTCTAAACTCTTTAAGTCAGGTGTCACGAGCTATCCCCAATAATTATTGCAGGCACAGGCCGTTGCTTTTCATTGTCTATTCGTCTTTATAAACCTTTTGGATGGGACTCATATAAGTCATCCTCATAGATGTCTGGTTAGCTCGATGCACTTTATGACCCTTTCGGCTTTGTTCTTAATTTCTTTCGTCGCTCTTCGTTTTTGGTCCCAGGTATGTCAAGTGTTCCCCTGCCTCCTTTGTGATCTCGTGGGCCGTTGTACGAACCTGACTTGAGACAACAGTTTGAATAGAACAGAGTCACGGTAAGTTTCCTTCAACTTGTTATATGACTAGAGGATGGTGGCAGTGTGGTGTTCCCATGAATACTGAAAGGGCAAGGGAACAAGGACTAGAAAGCAAACGACTGAAGCTAAATGTGTGAGACAGGAATATACGCAACTTATTTTCGCAATAAGGACATGGTGTTTTTGAATTCCTTTTGTAATAAGTTTAAGGACGGAATGCTGCTGCATTTAGTTTTACCAGCTATCTTCGTATCTGAAGGGCTCAAAATTTCTATATCATTTTTATTTTTATTCCCTCCTACAGCGCTTTTTTTTTTTCATTTCTGGCTTGTAACTACATCCACGACAATCCACCGCCATGTGTTCCGACGGTGCCCGCTTTGCCAATATGTTATGCTCTCTTGCCCTTTCATTGAAGCATCCGCCTGCTTGTTCAATATACAGACTAGGCTGACGCTGGGAGTGAATGAACAAGTTTGAAAGTTAGTTAAGAAGACCGTGGAAAAAGCTGAAAAAGAAATGTAGGCGTTCAGAATGGGGGGGGGGGGGGGGGGGGGAAAGAAACCTAAGTACTTCGTGGAAAACCAACTATTAAGAAATGTAAACATACCGGACAATACAAAGAATTGTTAATTGCTATCTGAGGCAAGGACAAAAATCTGAAGAAGCAGGACTTAGGTCAGCTCCAGTTACCACGAGAGGGACACAAATTTGTACAAAATGTCGACAGGCAAGGGATCTAATGAATTCATGAACCAAGGCGAACATTTCCATTGCATTGGGATTTAGGAGGAAGGAAGGGAGGGAATAGAGAAACAAAGAGGGAGAGAGAAAGGATGAAAGAAATAGGGAGAAGAAGGAATTAGGCATATTCGAAAGGTGAAGGGGACCAGGCTGGAGGAATGGCCGAAAGGTGTGAGTGTGGTTAATTTAGGAGAAGTGTGCACGTTTGTTTTATTATAGACCTTTTCATCTCGGTAGTTGCCTGACCAGCGGATAAAGGTCACTGACATACTTCCCACCATTAGGTTGCTTCAGCTTGGTTGGTTTCGGTTTCCATGTGCATGCGGCTGTATCGCTGCTTTATGTAGTTTCTGCCTAATTTTGTTACACAGATGTTTCGCTTGTAGCACACAATCAATGAAACAGTGGCAACTACGAAGTGGTTTCGAGCCTAAATTACGGGCTTTATACAAACACCTTTGATGAATCTGAATATGGTGTGTGGCGAAACGACTGAAATGATGTGCAGGGGAGATTATCGTCGTCTGTGGCCGTACCCAATGACACTAGATCACAGAAAAATAAGCCAATGAAGAGACTAAAATGTGAATGAAGAAGCAGGACCACAGCTAGGTTTTCAATGTGCTTCATCGGGAAGAACAGGTGCTCGCGAGTTTACTAGTGACTGTTTTGTTTTTGTGGACACCCAACTTTTAGTGAATTTCGCAGAAAAAAGTCTCGTACAATGACACAGAGAATGTATAAAAACAAGTGATATTATCTCAACTTATTTTATTAAAAAAAGAAAAATTAGTACTCGAGAAACATCTTGACAGTGCAACGTAGACCGAGTAGGAAATTCCTTAATTAATTATCAGCCCTGCTAAAGTAATTGTAAGTGGCATTTCACAGTATTGGCTTTAGGAAATTAACTATATTTATATGAACATTGGCTTACATGAACACAAGATACAACATACATGTCAGGCCCATCAAATTAAGTCGGACATTTATCTTCCGTAAAATCGGCCAAATAAAATTAAAGAAACAGGAGAAGTACCTCGGAAAGTTTGGCTGAATGAAGTCTACGCTAGGCACCACTACAGGTCCTTATTTGTCTGAACAAATGCGCTTTGTAAATTTCGGCGCCCCACTAAAAGTAAACCTCTATTCGCTATTGACTACGCTGGACTTGGGCGATTTTTATGCAGATGGCTTTATCTTGGCGTTGAATGTCTCAAACTCCAGGCACTGGCGAGAGTTAGAACAGCGTATGCTAAATTTTTGTTTGCGTAAGAAAAGAAAAAAAAAAAAAAATCATTTGCACATGCACCGAGCCCAAACCGCAATTTGAATTGTCACATAGAGAGGACGCTATTTTTTTGCATATCAAAGATTTTGCGTGCGCTATTCTAAAACTCGCTACTCTTGAGCTGTCCGAGTTTCTTATGCAGGAAGTTCCAACCTTTGTGTTAAAATAAATCAAGTGAATTGAACTGGCCATCTAAAGACAATCAATAAATCAGTTGAAAGACTGCCCAAATAGGACCGAGAACTACAATTTCCTTAATGCATCATGTAAACCGATTAACCGAATGATTATATTGCCAAAGCGATCTGCAGTCTCCTTATACTATCTTTGACGGACCTTATTCTTGACACATTCCAATCTTAAATGCGCGATCCTAAATATACACACTTCTAATTGTGAACGTTCGGCCACTATAAGTAAACAAATCTTAGTTGTCATAAGTAATATACCTCGAATCCTCGTGCTGTCTTAGTAATCTACATAATCAATGTGGCTCAGTGCTAAAACTGATTCCTATGCCTCATTTTCACAACCATTCGGTACGGCAACAGTAAAAATGGTCAAATCTTGCTACAAAATGACTGCAGGAGCTGTGCACATTATGATGTTATGCAATCGGGTAGTAGATATAAGTATCGGACTATACTTTACAGAGGTAAGCAAAAGAATAAATAAAGCGTGGTGAAACGCGACGAAGGACACGAATACAACGCATCTGACAAGGCGCGGAGCGGAGAGCGGAGCGATGAGTTGAAACAACCTACCGTAAAATACCGGGGATGGGCCCTTGTCCGGTCATCAATTTTACGTATAAATGTACTGTGCATATTTTTTCATATCTTAAAAATTTGGATATGGGCGCTTAATGTGGAGTGGGCGGATGCGCGGTATTCTACGGTAATGGCAGTTGTGTCATATGATTCCAAGATACCAGCCCCCATGGGACTGAGGATAAAAAGGTCTATACTATTATTTTAGTCATATAGTAGGGGTATTATAATATTGCCACTCGCATCGCTGAGCAAGCGTGCGTATGGCCAAATAGTTAACGCACTCGGCTGTCGCGCGGAGGATATGAGTGAGATTCCAGGGAGCGGAATGTTCTTTTATTTATTCTTTCTAAGTGGCATTCTCGCAACTTCGGTAAATTTCTTGTGTGATCAAGTTACGAATATTCTATGCGCCGAACGATCTAGGCCGAATGTTCCAAAAACGTGCGCAGCTACAAAAAGCGCTCCGCGTGGCAACCTAGAGTCAGTTTCGCCCCAGTGCTCGATCTTGCTGGTGCACCGACATCAACGCCTGCGACGCTAACCTACTTCTTTTTTGTTTTGGGCGCAAGTTCGCCCCATTAAACGTTCAGTTTATTAAATTATTCGCCGCCTCATCACTTGTCATTCGTGCAATTTTGGTGGAGGTGTGGGGTACCGCACTCCATGCCCATGAAACATACCCCTCAGAAAATCTGTCGGGCCCAATCCTTTTCCAGTTCGGGAAAACTAATCCCCATCGACGAACCCAAGACCCGAGCCAGCCGCCGCAACCAAGGCCAGCCTCCGGAGTTTGATTAACTACCAGAGCGGCCGACGAAGAAGACGCCGACGATGAACACCACGTCGCAGCAAGACAAAATGCCACCGACGTCCATCGTCTACGTTCAGGCCCCACCAAGGACGCCGGCTAATTTCAGTGGCAATCTTCATGAAGATGTGGACGACTGGCCGAGCCAGTACAAGCGCGTCGCCCGGTTCAACAAATGGGGGCCTGGGCAGAGCCTCCGGAATGTCTGCTTCGCTTTGGAAGGCACGGCCCGCACCTGGTACAAGAACCACGAAGCATTGATTTCATCGCGGGAAGAATTTCAGGTTGAGCTGCAACACACCTTCGCCAACCAGCAGCGACGACAGCATGCTGAAGAACTTCTGCAAGCGAGAACCCATGGGTCGAACGAGAGCATCGCAAGCTTCGTCGACGACGTTCTCTGCCTGATAAATCGTGCCGACCCAAACGCTTCCGAAGAGAAAAAGCTGCTGGTCTTGATGCGCGGCGTAAGGGAAAGCACCTTCGGAGGCCTTGTGCGGAGCCCACCTACCACCGACAAAGGTTTCATCACGGAGGCCACCAACATCGAGCGTGCCCTTCAAACACGAGCCGCCAACTATCATCAAGTTCCTGGCGTCGCTGTACCCACGCCGTCCAGCTGCACCCTCAGCCCCAATATCCCAGGGATCAGTGAGATCATCCGGGACATCGTCTGTGAAGAACTAAAGGAGCTGGTACCTTGCTACCGAATGTCCAGCTTTGCTCTTGATCGCCGAGATTGTACGAGAGGAGATCCAGCAAACGATCCAGCCCGACATTCTCGCGGACGCTGCACCGGAACCACCAGCCTTGATTTACGCCTTAGTTGCTCGTCATCCGCAGCCTCTACTACTGCGGGGAAGCAGACCACACCTACCGCCGATGCCCTTGCTGACGACTCGGGCTGCGCGGGTTCGACCTGCGCCCCCATTATGGTGAACGCCCTCAGGAGGTCGACAAGTACCTGCGACGACATCAGTCGCCCGAGCCTGCATCCCGCTGAGAGTTCCGGTCGCCTTTGCCACGACGTCCAGCTTCGCCGATGCACCGACCCCGACATAAAAGCCTGTTGCCGCTCTCTCGTCGCCAGGGAAACAAGGCGCAACAACCCCTGGAGGCAGAGTTACCGAAGACGACCTACGCCAAGATCCTCCACGAACGTCGGAGGGCCCCCCCCTCGAACGCCACCAGAGTCCGAAATGACGCTCTTGGAACGGTAAAGAATAACCTAAAAGTCGTTATTGACTGCTACGACACGTCGGCTCTTGTCGAGACCAGAGCGGACAACTCCGTCCTGAGTGGGAGGCTCTCCAAACGCCTTCAGAAAGCGACGGTGTCGTGGGATGGCCCACAGATACGGACTGCGGGGGGACATTATTCGAGATTCATGTCGAGACGTGTCCGGTCAAGTTTATCGTTCTGCAAGACTGTGCGAGAGACGTTATTTTCGGTGTAGAGTCCCCGGGTGTGGGTCGTGTGTCAAGAACAACCAGTCCAGTCGGAGCTCTCAGGAAGACTGTTTTATGTCATGAGACATTCCCATTATATCACAGAAAACAAGGAAGAGGAAGATTGATGATAGCGTGATAGATAGGACAACACAGAAGAAAAGGAAGTGATAACGAAACATGATGAACACAACATTCTCCCCCCCTTAAATGACAAGTAAAGAAAACTAAAAGTGAATATAATACAGCCGAGAAAAAGAGGATAGAAATAGGACATAGCGCGCAAGACACATAATCAACACCGCATCAGTTACATAGGTCAACACAGTTTCAACACAGTGTTAACACGCATGCGAACAATACAGTTATTACATCGAAGCACATTCACATCATTCAGACTTACGTGTTCCTGGCCAGGAACTATAAAGCTAATCACGTTTACTTACACGCATCGATTTCTATGGACTCCTATGTACACTTCGTTAATCAAACAAAATCGCCATAGTACAAAGGTGGTCGACGGTTTCGACGTGGCCTTCGCATTCCTGGCAGTCGGGGCGTTTCCATTGCACTGTCTGGTGAATGCACCGCCCCTCCGGAGGGGAAAGGCTCATCGACCGGCAACTGTCCCCTTGTCCCGAGCCACGTCCCGACGGCATTGCACAGGGCTCCATCCTGAGTTCACGTGGGTGTCTTAGAGTCTCGAAGGGTGGCGGTTAGGCATGTGCGAATAGTGTTTTTTTAGTTCGAAGCGAATAGTAATTTGCTTCGAATATTTTCAAAGCAAATAATCCGAATGCTTGTAGGAAAAATTATTAGCAAAAGTTATGCAGTGGTCACTTCACAGACCATTTATTTTCACTGCAACACAGCCACAAAATAAAAATTAAGCTCATGCACAAATCAAAACTTAGTACAAGAAAAGTCAGTGATTTTCATGAAGGAACACGAGCTGCTGCACATGATCAAGGAGGAGAAGCTCCCTCCTGCAGTTCACGATGCTTCCTGCGCTTGAGAAAAGCCTTTCACTCCTAGTCTGAGTTGCTGGTATCGAGAGATACCTACGGGAAACACGGACGAGGGATGGGTACAGATGTCTTCCCCTGCACCTCCACCATGCCAAGGGGCCTTCTGTGCGCGCAAGGAGGGGTGTCTTCAGGTACTCAACAGACTCGGTAGCGAATTCGTGGCCTGGCTTTTGGTGCGTGTCAGAACTAAGACTGGTGAAGACATCCTACAGGGTGTCTCCCAACGAGTCTCCTATGCCTCCGCTGGTTTCGGCGGCTGCATCACTAGGCTCCTTCGTCAGGAGTGTGCGTGCCCATTTTTTTTCTGCCTCTCCAGTGTAGCACCCGTCCTTGTACCTGGGGTCCACCAACATTGACAAGGCTAGAAGGCGACACATCTTCCCATCTGGAAATCGTGTCTTGATGCTTTGTATGAGGCTTGAGGCAACTGATCCTGCTTCATCGGTAGAGTGTCGACTGAGAACAACCTTGGTGCACTCTAATAAGGGGATCACTTGGGAGAGGGTCGGATAGCTGTCTCCAGACAGCTCAGCTGTGGCTTGCTCGAGAGGCTGCAAGACCTGCACTACTGCAGCCATGAGCCTCCACTCACTTGCACTGAGAGGTTCCACTGTGTCACATTCCGACAGCTCCACACTGACGGGCACGCGAAGCTTCACAAGCCTCTTCATCATGGCGTGTTCACTGTTCCAACGTGTTGGAACGTCTTGCACAACTTCAAGTGACTCAAGGTTCATGTTCTTTTGGATTTCCATAAGGCGCCCGCGGGCCTTCGCACTCCTTTTATATCGAGCCACAATGGTTCTAGCTTTCGCACATAACTGCGAGAAACCCGCCACTTCTTTTTTGGCGTTGCTGATGCACAGCTTGGGTGTGTGTCCGAAGCACTGCACGCCAGACCACGGTGACCGTGCAAACGCTGAGGTGAAATTCCTAGCATTGTCCGTGACTACATAAATCGGCATGGTGCCTGGCGCCGGTAGTTCCCAGTCCTCGATAGCACTTTTGATGAACTGTTCCAGGTTTTCGGCCGTGTGGGAGTCCGTCATGTCCGTACAAGCCAAAGCGCGCACGTTCTGTCGAAATTCTTTGTCCATCACGTGGCAAGTCACGGAGACGTAGCTATTGTTTGCACGCGAGGTCCAGCCATCCGTCGTGATGGAGTAACATTCTGCTCCGCTACTGAAAATGGCTCGCAGACTCTTTCTTAGTTCTTTCTTTTTGGACTCGTATAGATCCGGGATGACAACCCGCAAAAAGGTCGTCCGCGATGGCACGGTGTAGTCGGGCATGGCAAGCTTCATCATTTCAACGAAACCACTTTCTTCTACGATGCTGTACGGATGCATTGCGCTAGCAATGAAGTTCGCTATTATCGCCGTCATTTGTTTCGCTTTGAGTGCAGTCGGTTTCAGTTTGGGCTTGAAACTGTCGGCTACCGACGGTTGCTGATGATTCGGTTTACTCCCGTTCTTGTGTTTGACGGCACTCCCGCGTGCTTGACACTCACATTCGAAAGTCTTGTACGAATCAGGGTGCCTCTTCAGGTGCGTTGCGAGGGTCATTGTCGTACCCGTTGGAGTTTTCAGCACTGCCTTGCATTTGAGGCACCGAGCTTCATTTCCCGGTGGCACTTTCAAGAAGTAGTTCCATATCGGATTTCGATATACACCTGCTTCACTTTCATCATTCCCGGCTGCCGTCGATGACCCGTCAGCCATATGAACAAACACGCAGCACCTAGAGCGAGCACACTTCGGAATCCTTTGTGGAGCTGCGACGGCTGCGATGCACGATTTTCTGATCGGTTTACCATGTCTTGGATTGGATTGGATATTTTTAATTTCTTGATGCCGATGGGGCTTTCGTGAGTAACAACCGAAACCCAAACTACCATTTACAATCGGCTTTCCTTCCGCTATTCGTTAGTGCCAAATACTTCAAACTTTTTCGAATATCGGAATTCGGATCGAAGCGAATACCGAATAATGTACTATTCGTTCGAATATTCGGAAAAATCGAATATTCGCACATGCCTAGTGGCGGTGTATATGGTCGACGCTGTTGTCTTTGCCACCGTGTTGGACTAGTTGAGGACTGTATGTGTGGTCGGTGCTGTTTTCACTGCCACTGCGTGGGAGTAGCAGCGGTTAGCTGCCAGTCATCGTGGCACCATCTTGCACCTCCGGTAGGGGTTACACCTTGAGGAACTCTTTTGGCTTCACCTGAAGTGGGCTGTCCAAGGGTATCGTTCCTCGTTGCTGGCCTGTCCTGATTGTGCGTGCTCATCTCTGGCTCTGGGACGACCGACAACTTTGAAGCGTTCCACACCCTGCCATCCTCAAGTCGGTACGTCCATCTCCCGACCTGCTTGATTATTCGCATAGGAGGAGTGAACGCTGGGCTTCCCTTGCGTATATGGCCCGGCTTCTTTACCCTAACGAGATCACCCACTCTAAAACGCGGCATCTTGGCCGCTCGTCTTCCGTCAGTGTAGCACCCACTCTTTTCTTGTCGTTGCCGTACGCGGTCGCGCATTCGCTGCATTTCCTCCATAGGGTTTTTAAGGAACTCCATATACGAGAGTCCAAGGATGTGTAGCCTGTTGCGCGGCTTGCGACCGTGGAGGAGAAGAGCGGGAGAAAGTCCCGTAGTAGCGTGCGGTGTACACCGGTAAATGAAAATGTAGTCAAGAACAGCGGCTTGTAGTGATCGGTTCTTGAGTGTATCACACTGTATGTAGGACTTGAATGTGCGATTAAATCTTTCAACTTGCCCATTGGCTTGCAGGTGGTAGTTTGAGTACAGCTGATGCTTTATACCACGATGAGCCAGGAATTTCTTAAACTCCTCGGACGTAAACTGGGGCCCGTTGTCACATACGACCCTCTCTCGAAGGGGCCGACAATGTCAATTCCGACCTTCGACCACGGCCGCTCAGGCAGTGGGACTGGTTGCAAGGGTGTTGGCGATGTCTTCACGCTTTTGTCAGAGGTTCTGCAAACACCACATGCTTGTACTGTCGCTTTTATGTCCGCGTATGGCCACCAATAGAGATCATGAAGGCGAGTGTGTGTCCTGATGATGCCTGGGTGACCCTCGTGTGCTTGCGCGATGAGTGGTTTTCTCATGCTCGCAGGAACGACGAACTGATCACCCCGTAGCAGTAGACCATCGTACACAGAGAGTGTGTCTTTAATGCTGTAGAAGATGGCTTCGTCAGAAGACGACTCCCTCCACGGTGGCCATTACGAGGTGATGAAGGACATCACGGCGGTCAGTTCCGGGTCAACAGCTGTTTCCTGTTGAAGCAGAGCCTTCGTGACGCATTCGTCTTGCAACGCGGTGAAAGACACAATCTCTTCATCAAAATCTGTGCCACCTTTGTCACATGGTATAGGGAGCCTGGAAAGTGCGTCCGCGACCTGATTTTCACTGCCCCGCTGGTATTCCACTTGGAGGTTATACTTCAGGAGGCGTGTCGACCAAGGAGTGATTCGGAGTGGACGAAGTCCAGTTCCTCGCGTGCTGAACAAGGACGCGAGAGCCTGGTGGTCTGTGCGTAAGGTGAAACGGCGACCCCACAGGTAGGCATGCCATTTCTCGCACGCCCACAAGCAGGCAAGGGCTTCTCGCTCTCCCGTGGAGTACTTGCGCTCAGCCGGATTGAGCGTACGTGAAACAAAGGCGACAGTCTGAACTTCCTCTCCGTGAAGCTGCTGCAGCACTGCTCCAAGTCCATATGCGGAAGCATCCGTGGCTACGATGATGGGCAGGCCTGGATTGAACATTTTGAGAGTTTTAGCCGATGACAGCAACCTCTTCACACGCCGGAAGCTCTGGTCCGCATCTTGATCCCAAATGTTAGGCGTGTCCTTTCGGAGGTACCTACGCAGAGGCTCCACCTCTGAAGCCAGATGGGGTAGGAAACAAGAATAATATTCAACCATCCCGAGAAACGATCTCAGTTGCGTCAGATCTGTTGGAATGGGAGCAGCCTGTAGGGCATCCACCTTTGGTTGCAAAGGAGCAATTCCGGCTCCACTAACTTTGTGTCCCAGAAACGAAAGTTCTGTGACGTCGAAAACACACTTGTTTAGCTTCAGGCCCACGTCAGAAATCCGTTGGAGCCCTTCCGCAGACGTTCCAGATGTTCTTGTGGGGTCCTGCCGAACACGACAATGTCATCAAGGTAATACAAAACGCCTTGACAACCATGCAGGATCTTGGACATCATATTTTGAAAAATTGCTGGTGCGGAAGCCAAGCCGAAACATACTCATTTAAAGCGAAACAGCCCTTCGTGTGTGATGAACGCTGTGATATCACGGCTGTCGGGATGTAAGGGCACTTGGTGGTATGCTGCTGCGAGGTCTAAGTTTGAAAAGTGATGTGCGCCATGAAGTGCATTCTGTAGCTCTCCGATGTGTGGGAGGGGGTAGCTGTCAATTGCCACTGCTTTGTTTGCGCTACGAAGGTCCACGCACATCCGAATGGTCCCGTCCTTTTTCTGTACTACCACAATGGGTGACACCCATTCTAAGGTATTGATGCGTTCAATGACCCCTGCTTCGAGACGCTTAATCTCTTCTGAAACAGGTTGGCGAGCAGTTTGTGGAATTCGCCTCATGCGATGTTTGACAGGTGGGACTGAAGGACGAATTCTCACCTTCCACTTGATTCCCTTGACTCTACCCAGGCCAGCGGTGAACATGTGATTAAAGTGCTCGAGACACGGTGGAAGTTTCGGCTGTATAGATGCAGGTTTGGCCGGTGTAGCTGCAGATGGTGGCATCCCTGTCGCCCATGCTTGCGGCTAATGTCAAGCCGCCCACTCTTCCTCCAGCGCCGCCGAAAGGTCATCCGGTGGTGACGGTACGCCGGTTGATGATGATGAATCTGGTTGTCGACCTTTTATGATGTCAACACTCCGTGTTTGTAACAGAGAAGGATCTGACGGGCTCGATGATGCTTCGTCAAGTTCGCCGGTCTCCGTGTAGAAGCACGTTTTGGTTCCTCCACTCATTTGAATGTCCAGTGCCACTATAGCGTCCATGCCAAGTAGCGACGTGCCTCTGTCTGCGATGTAGAACAAGACTTGTGCCTGTCGCGTCTTGAACATTACTGTGGCCGTGAAGGCACCCAGGATGTTGATGGGTTTACGGGAAAAGTTCAGTAATGTAACTGGTGGTGGCACGACTTTTGCATCACTGGCAAATTGTTGTGTGAATGTGGACTTGTCCATTATAGAAACGGACAATCCTGTATCTAACAAGAACGACAGTGGTGTCCCAAATACTTTGACGCTGATAAAAATACGCGCTTTAGAGGCTCCCGTAATGTGATTCACAAGCTCTGCTTCATCGTCGTCATCGAAATCTGATAGAATTTGTTCAACTTCTTCGCGCCGGCGCCGTTGAGAGTAAGCTCTGCGCACGCTCCTGCAAACATCGGCTAAATGGCCTCGACGGCCACAGTTGTAGCAGCAAAGGTTCCGTGCTGGGCAGGTGTCGTAGCTCCGGCAACGTTCCCAGCCGTGACCGCAATTGGAGCACGTGCGCCCATGACTTCTTGTGTAGTCCCGTCGGGGAGATTGGTGCCTCGCAAAGTCTTGCCGCGAACAAGTTGACGGTGTAAACTGGACCACTCTGCGGTCCGACGACTGTATGAATCCCGAGTGTCCACCTCCATAAGATTGGTCGCGACCGGTACCGCCGCAGGCTGTACAGGACAGAGCAGTCGAAGACTGTCTGTCACGGATGCTCCAGGAGGACGATCTTCGCCTGTCTGCCGGCTGGTGCCTGGAAGAACGACTACTGCACCGGCGCTGTATCTCCCGAGGTGGCTCATTTCTTGAAGACGGCAGAGACCGTTGCAATGAAAAGTCTTCCCTTGCCGGTGATCTTGCTTTAAAGACCCTATTTTTGGTGGTAACATGACAAGTCGCTTGAGCGTTTGCAGGCGAAGTTGTCATTGACACCCATTCTCGCACCTCACGTCGTGAGCATTCAATGTTCAGAACTGTCTGGATGACCACGTCAAATGGAAGAGCGGCATCCAGAACCATACGCTCCTGAATTTCGGTCGACACGACGCCAATCATAAACTGCTTCCGAACCTGCTCTTGGGTTTGGCTTCCGAAGTTGGCCGGAATCGCAAGTGCTCGAAGCGCCGACAGGAAGTCTTTGAGCGACTCACCCTCTTGTTGTTTCCGACTGTGAAATTTAAGCTGTTGCAGAGTTACATTCGTAGGTTGCGTGAACTCTGCTTCCAGAAGCCTTACGGTCTCTGAGTAGACGTCTGTCGCAGGTTGACCGACAACATCTCCACCGCTTGCTGTTGCCGACGTTGCTGGCGCATGTTCAACAGCAAGCTGTGGCATTGGTAGTGAGTCGAATATTTGCTGACCGGTCTGGCCGAGACAGTTGAGCAGCATGGCTTGCCGACGCTCTGGGTCGTAGTCTCGAGCACCAGTGGCCAACAAATATCGCTCGAACATCCGAATCCACCGTTCCCATGGAATGGGCGGAGGACCCGGCTTTGTCAAGAACTCCGGAGGAAGTCGTCCACCAGACGCCATTGTGGAGTTGACTCTGAATGGAGGCCGTTCTATCTAGGTGCCATCTTGATTGTCGCTGGGACAAAGAAGGCTTGTCCAGCAGGATCACTCGTCGGGGCCCAACCGACGAAATCGGAGAACGAGCCGTTGCTTGCCCAGGGGAACGGTAAGGCCCAGGGACCTCCTCGTCACCAAAATGAATGTAGAGTCCCCGGGTGTGGGGACATGTGTCAAGAACAACCAGTCCAGTCGGAGCTCTCAGGAAGACTGTTTTATGTCACGAGACATTCTCATTATATCACAGAAAACAAGGAAGAGGAAGATTGATGATAGCGTGATAGATAGGACAACACAGAGAAGAAAAGGAAGTGATAACAAAACATGATGAACTTAACACTCGGAATAGACTTTCGTTGTGAATATGGCGCCGGCATTGACCTCGGGGCAAACCAGTTGACGCTGCAAAAGCCTCTTCTGCCACTGGTGGAGACCAACACGACGTCAACCGTGATCCGAGTTATTGCTGACCATGTAAACCTGCTGCCGCAGTCGAGTGTTTTCATAACCGTCATAATTGGCGCAGCCATGCTCGGTGAAGCTCTTCTGGAAGGCAGCGTCCAACTGCTTCTTGAAAAAGGAATTGCCGTCGCACGAGGCGTAACTGTTCTCCAAGAAGGACGTACAACTGTTCTCGTGACAAAATTTCGAGAGGATCCGCAGCACCTAAATAAGGGTACCACTGTGGGCCACGTTGAGGAGCTTCAGGCGCCAGCCGTAGTGATTGCAATCTCTGAGGAAACCTCGTCGTCACAGCAGAAAAGCACGTTGGTGCCGCAGCTCGACATCGACCCCCAGCTCCTAAGTGCCAGCAACTGGTTGATCTCATCTCTGAATACAGTGACTGTTTTGCCACACCGTCAAAAGTTCACCAAACGCCAAGGGCGAAACATCACACTGTTATCGACGACGACACACTCCCTGTCCACCAATCACCGTACCAAGTCTCCTTAAAGGAAAGGAAGGTGATTCAAGATCAAGTCCGGGAAATGCTCGACGACAACATCATTCAATCCTCAAGAAGTTTGTGGGCATCCCCAGTTGTCCTTGTAAACAAGAAGGACGGAACCCTGAGGTTCTGTGTGGACTATCGTTGACTGAACACTGTGACTAAGAACATCATTCCACTCCCTGGAATCGAACCCATATCCTCCGCTCGACAGCCGAGTGTGGCAACCATTCTGCCACCCACGGGCTCACTCAGCGATGCGAGTGGCAATGTACAGAAAGCTCACGTTAAATGAATCTAGGCTAATTAAACTCTTTGTTCAATTCAATCGCATTCAGAAGTTCGGGCAGGCACCAGTACGTTTCTGCGGAGGAAGAAAATCAATAATTCGATTGCACAGAGACTTTGCACCGTTTATTCAACCCAAGTGGAAGCACAGAGACACACGCTGCTACGTCTGTGGCGGTGGAGAAGACTGCACATCACGAGTACCACGAGACAGGACATTTGTTTGTTTACCTTTGTGAGGCGCCGGTAAAGCCAAGCTTTCTTTTTTTTCTCTTTCGATAAATCTCTCTTTTTCTACCCTCAAAATTTTCGGGGGCAGTCTACCGACGACAATCTATGACTGGCCGTGAGATGGACGAGGCAGATAGGAGCGAGGAGGAGGAGGCTGTCAAAAGCACCTTAACCGAGCGGTTGAGCGCAAGTGAAAGTGGGCTCGCATTTGTCGGCGGTACCCTCTGCTGCATTTAGTTTGTTCGCCACAAACTATGGCGCCATTATAGCTTTAGAAAAAGCGGAGATGTGTGCCCGGCACCCCTTAATTTGACGTCGAATTCGTGAAAGCTTCCTGGGTCTCTACATTCGCATGCTTCTACCGAGCTTTGTTTACTGCATCACACCGCCACCAGGCATTATCATCGTCCGATCGCATTTCTACGGCACAAAGAATTGTTGCATTACACAAACTTTATACGAAAAACGCTGCATAACTTGTAAAAAAAGAACTCAATTCAGAACAGAAGGTCACATGCGTTGTATTTCCACAAAGCTCTCCTGAAGAGAATATGAACTTTTGGAAGGAAAATTTAACCAAATTTATGTTTACGTTTAA
The DNA here is from genome assembly GCF_016920785.2 of Ixodes scapularis. Taxonomy (NCBI): domain Eukaryota; kingdom Metazoa; phylum Arthropoda; class Arachnida; order Ixodida; family Ixodidae; genus Ixodes; species Ixodes scapularis. The sequence continues at coordinate 25,108,808 of NW_024609881.1, forward strand.
AATATATGGGACCTCAAATAATGTCAGCAACTGTAAAAAAAAGTTTATGTTAAAACAAGTTGCACCGTGAAAGTCGCATCATGAATTGCATGACTACTTATTAGAGCAAGCCCTCCTCTCCCAAGTGACTGGGTAGCCGAGCAGATTAAAAGCAGAAGAAAATAATCTTGGGCTACCCAAGATTGTTTTCTTTTTTTTCCCAGTCTTCCCGGGCCGGAGTCGGTCCGGAAAATATGGTCACTTTAACAATATAAGAAACCAACACTAACACACTAATAAGGCGGTTAACACAAGAGAGACAGTAGAAACCCGCTGTTCGGCTAAATGATCGCGGCTTTTCTAGCACACTGCACACTTCTAATAACGTAACAGCTTTTTTCTAGAACAGTCGACCTACAATTCCTACCCAGTAACGTTTCCTCTTTGCTTGTAACTTTTAATGCGCTGAATTGCCTTCTTACCTTCAAAGATGGTCGGCAGAACGTCGGGTTCAAGCGAGCCTTCTTCAGATCCAAACCCATATGTACATACATAGTTTTCACATGCGCCTTCCGAAACCCGTTTCGAACAAAAAACGGTGTACTTGCTCAAACCCACGTACCCCCTTTAAAATCTTGGTGACGAAGTGGAAAAGACGGTAAGCGGGAAGAAACCCTACGACGAGCGCTGTTCATGAAAGCTGGTGGCTACACACGAGTACGACACCGTGCAACAGCACGAGTCATTTGGTTTGGTGCCACAAGAATTCTGCGAACGCGTGAACAAACAAGAGAACAATTAGCACGTAAGGCGATTGAGTCAATAGCATGGGTCAATGGATAAAAGCAAGCGCTATGCAGCGGCAGAACAACGACGGCTCAAAAAAACACTAGAGCAGCCTACGAGGAAAGCGCGGCCAGCCGCAGCGGGGTCCCCCACCCGGTCCTTTTGTGACGGCGGCTGACGGGCTTCCTCCTCTCTCCCCTTTCCCTCTGCTTTGGAGAGGCGTGGCTTCGGCGCTACTTTGAAGGCTCTGTTCCGGTTAATCCGCGCAGAAAATGACCAAATGAATACGATATTCGTGATGGCTGAGGTCTCATTAACTAGGCTCGGGTGTTTTTTCTCGTATTTAAAACCGCTTCAGCTTCCCTTTAAGATGAACTGCAACAGTGGCTTTATAAACCAATTGGGTATGAGGGTTGGGCTTTCCTTGTGTCTACAAATACACAAAATCTTCTTTTAGGTGCTGAAGCTGCATTGATGGGGAAGACCAGCTGCCCTCTAAAAGCCCCTAAGGTCATCTGGTTTGGATGCTCTTCCTGCACATACTTCACCAGAGACCAGCGGGGAATCGTGAGCCACCTGGTTGCCCATGGTGATGAACAAATCAAGTGCCCCCGTCTTCTCATGTTTCCTGGCTCTAGGTCCAAAGTCGATACTAACACTCAAATGCACAAAGGTGATAGGATCTTTAAGTGCAAGCTGTGCCCCCAAGCATTTGCACATCGTGGCAGTCTGAGCAACCACAATCGAACACATGCAGATGAAAAGCCATTTAAGTGCGAGCTTTGCGCCCAAGCCTTTGCTCGGAGTTCCTACTTGAGAGACCATAATCGAACACACAATGGTGATAAACCTTATAAGTGCAAGCTGTGCCCCCAATCTTTTGCTCGGAGTTCCTGTTTGAGAGAACATAATCGAATACATAGTGGTGATAAACCTTATAAGTGCAAGCTGTGCCTCCAAGCCTTTGCTCAAAATTCCCATCTGAGATTCCATAACCGAATACACAGTGGTGATAAACCTTATAAGTGCAAGTTGTGTCCTCAAGTCTTTGCTCGAAAATCTTATCTCATCGTGCATAATCGAACACACGCCGGTGAAAAGCCTTATAAGTGTAAACTGTGCCCCCAAGCTTTTGCTCACAAAGGCAATCTGATCCAACACAATCGAACACACACTGGTGAAACTCCATTCAAGTGCAAGCTTTGCCCTCGATCCTTTGCTCGGAGTTCCTCCTTGAGAAGCCATAATCAAACACACAATGGTGATAAACCTTATAAATGCAAGCTGTGCCCCCAGGTTCTTTGCTCGAAATATCCAGATGAGAGCCTGTAATCAAACACAGTGGTGAAAAACCTTATAAGTGCAAGCTGTTTTTCCAAGCCTATGCTCATATGGGCAGTCCTACCTACCACAACCAAACCACGCAAATGAGAAGCCAAGGTAAGGGTTGCTACATGCCTGGCTTTTAATGCAAAAGTATTAACTGTCTCATGGAATGAGCCGACGTCGTCAGTTTGAAGCGCGAAAACGGCACCTTAAATCCTTTCTCCAAGTAAAGCCAGCTCCCAGCTATGAAACCACGCGAAAAGCCTAGACACATCACCTAGTTTCCCCGATCTCAAAGAAGCGAAGTAAAGCTGATGGCTTTTTGGCTTCGGTCCCATTGGCTGCCGCACGCCGATGAGGCTCCAATTCGCCGGACACGCAGCGCCATGGGGGGCCGGTCGTTAAAACTAATGCACCGCGTCAGTTTTAATGATTGGCCACCCCATGGCGCTGCGTGTCTGTCGATACTGTTGACGCAAATAAGCTGCAAACGAAATAAGGGAGGAAGAATGATGTACATGCTTTCGCGTTCACAACTCATAAGATGTGCTTAGGTGTACCTCGAGCCTTTTGGGTTAAAAGTCGGTTGCCATTCTATATCGGTCTAAACCGGTCTTTGCCAATTTCTTTCAACTATCCAAGTGCCAATTTTTTCGTTTGGGGTGAAAGGGAGTAGAATTGAGGAAGGAAGGGAGGGGGGGGGGTATAAATAATCTTCTTGACCAGCAACATTATCAGATATAGGCATATGTATAGTCTATTTTTAAGCTAATTTTGTATATAATGTCGTGGTCCCTGGAATTGTTTATGATCAGCCGCAAAGAAGACATAATTTTCGTAAAAATCTTGGGCATTTATTATTCAATGGTGCCGTGAAATCAGGAAAGATGCGCCATCCCCAAAAAATAGCACAGCCCTATTTTTTACCTTGATTTGCTATATTTTTTGAACACTGAAAGATAGCCCACTCCAAGTAATAGTAGTGTTGGGATCAATGACGTCCTTGGCGTAAATGCGGCTGCTTCGCTATGGCAGGATATAAGCGAACATTGCCGACTGGGAAGTACAGTCATCTTTGCTTCTTCGCCTCGCCACCATAAGAAGCTTCGAATGGACACGACCTAAAAATAGCAATTTTTAAAAACTTTTCTTGATTGTACTTTGAAATTTAGCCCACTCCATATTTTCAGCCGATTTGCTCTTGATGTTGGATGGGGTATTTCTCGAGATTTTACGGTAGATTTACACTAGAAATCTGCACACTCAGCATCATGCTCAGTGTCTTGGAGCCATTTTTTCTTTAAGCATTGTTTAATTTTCAGCCATTTTTATGCGAATTGCAATATTCGGTTTTTCACCTGCTGCACAGGATGAGTAGAGGTGCGAGATTTATTTGTGGCACTTCACTTTTGATTACATGGTATGCATCTATGTATGTTATTGTGTCCAGTCTTGTGTCTTTGTGTACTTACACGTGATATGATGTATTAATTGATCTATGTTTATTTTACTTTGGGAAGCCTGTGTCAAAATAAATTGAATCTGTGTATACGTATATTAAAACTGCCAACACTTTGTCTTTCTTTTTACCAGTTCAATTTCACATACTTATGCCCCCCTCCCTCTTTGAAATGACCGGTTTTCTTCTTTGAAGAAAAATGGCAACCCTGTTCAAGGTATACGCTACTACTGCGCAAGTCATATTGCCCCTTTCCGGGAAAGTGGTCGAAGTAATGCAGGAAGTCCTTACCAGCGAGGCAATCCGTGAGGCTCTCAACGTGACAAGCTTTAAAGCGGCGCCTCGGCGGCTCTAGGGCGAGAGTGCCGGCCTTCGGATCCCCATATGGCGGGTTCGAATCCTGGCCGAGGTGCCCTCAGTATGACGGAGGCTTATTGCGGAGGCGGCACCGTGTAACCAAACTTTTGGTTGCTCGTCAAAAGATCCCCAGGTGGTCGAAATTAATCCTCAGTCCTCTGCTGGGGAGTGCCAGATGCCCATCGTTGGTTTGGCACGTAAAACTCCCAAATTTTACTTTTTTTTTAAAGCAGCCATTGAACGGTACTCATTAGGGCTGCTGCCGACACTTGTCGACGCTGGAACAAGTATTTTCAGACTTTCGGCAATAAACTCTTCTCTGAGGTCATCCAAAATCTTTGCAAAAAACATCCTTGGGCATAGCAGAAAAAGTTGCAGCTGTCGAAACAATTGACTTATCTTCAATGGGAGCACATCAGGATAGACAAAAACTTCAAGGTTAGTAGGCTTCTGATGAAAATTGGCAAGTTTGTAATGCCTTTGTAGTGATACAAGCTGAACATTGCCGCATGCAGGGCCGAGCCAGCAACACTTGGTTATGGACTTCTAGAAGATTCGTGTTTATTTGTTGCTGGGGACTTAACTTTTTTCATTTCGTCCTACTTGCTCTCGAAAGGGCCTGTTCATCCTCACCCGAATGCTCGACGCTCAAACCTTCTGGGCCGAATGTTCGAGATGCTGACTCACTCTAGATAAGGAGCTATGCCTGACATTGTTAAGTCAGTCTCGCTCTCACCTGCTGTTACTTTCAAATCGTGGCCTGCTTTTCTGCTGTCTCCACGCTCGTTTTTGATATTGTTTGGCACAAGTTTGTCAATTAAACATTTCTTTTTTAGTGAATTATTCGTCTCGTCGCCTTCATCGGTGACAATATCACTGTCGTGTCACAGTTCCTTTCTTAGTTGAAATTTCTTTCTGCTTCAAACCTCCAAGAGAACCCGTCAGGTTTAGAAAATATGATGAAAGACTAATTGAAGTTGGACAGTGTTCCCAAATGTATGCTACACGTGACATTCTGTTTTTTTTTTTTTTTTTAATTTTTTCACAATTATTTTTAGTTAATTTATCATCTGGTATGGTTGGACACAAATTGTATACACTTGGAGAACCACATTATAAATTCGAAAATGTGCAATCTGAAGCAATAAGAAAGTAAGAAATAAGAGTTACTGAACGTTCCCATAGTCAATTTCACAGAATCCAGCTCTGACTGGCTGGTTTAGCCTGTAGTGGAAGTTATCAGTCAGCCATTTTGAAGACTAGCCCAAAACAACGAAAGACGTAGATAAAACGTTTCCGCATTACCACGACTATATCTAGCCACCATACCACGACTACGGCAGGTACGCACAGGTGGGAGTTCTGGCTATCGATGACCGAGCGAAAAGTGGCGTTGATTTTCTCTAGTTTTTTTTTATATATATCAAGTAGTTGTTAATTTGGTTCACCGAAAAAGATTGCCGGCTCATTTACTCGCTCCGTTTGCGCTGATGCTGCTTTGCAAACTCTAGGCCTCAGACACCTAGCCGAACAAACGACTTTGATGTGTTTCGAGACGAGGGACAAGATAGCGAGGAGCAAGTCGTGCACGGTTCGTAACGAAGGAAGCAACTTTAATAAAAACAAACCAGCCTCGCCACAGACTAGGAAAGTAGATTGAAGAGCTCGCCGAGAACGAACTTCACACTGTACGCCCCTCGCTTCGACCGCACAGGGCAGCGCCATTTTGGAGATTTGATGCTGCCGATGCTGCGCCCCGACACGGTTCTAAAACGAAGCTTGGAAGTTTCGGTGCTTTGGGAACATTCAGTGACTTTAGTTATAGTGTAGTCCAATGAATATAATAAAGCAAACAAAATAGTCGCAGAGGTTGCCAAAATATCAGCTCCACGAGCAGATCATAAAGCAAAAAATGCAGATCCGAGAACATAGTCTAAAATTTCAAGTCGCGTCTCTCTCCCTAGAAGGCGCCAGGGTTGTAGTTTTTCGTGTCCTTCTTGACACAGCACTTTTTTTGCTTCTGCCCTTTTGCCTGAAGAGCTCTTGATGCCTTCTTCTTGAGGCGTCCTTCTCTGCTGCCCTACGGAATGTAAGCCCTCCAGGTTGGATGCCGAGGAAAGAGCAGAATTCTGCATATGCGTGAATATGCAGATCGCCTAGATGGCGGCAGTCTCTGCTGCAATGAGGGAAACATGTCTATATTTTGGAAAGACCGACCAGATAACACGCGTGCACATGCACGCGGGCACACAAAGTATATTAATGTATTAATATTACCCCAAAAAACGATTTTGGTATAGAAAGAGTCAAGTGCGACGGGTCAAAGCGAGATATTTTTGAGAATGGCTGTTTTGAAAAGGGCCACGTGAAATGGGCGAAACGAGAACGGGCCCAAATGAGAAGGGTTGGAATGCGAAAGACGAAACGGGAAAGGGCTAAGTACGACGGATCAAAACGAGAAGATCTTTTTGAGAATGGTTGTTTTGAGAAGGGCCAAGTGAGAAGGTCGAAACGAGAACGGGCTCAAATGATAATCACCCGCCACAACTGCATCACCGAACGATTGGTCACCATCACCTTGTGCACTGCTGGATAACACTTTCAGCGCCTTCTCGAAGACTTGCTTCCTAATGGGCTGGGTTGGGGCATTCTTTTTTCGTTTGCACGCCGGCCGTCGCACCTCGGGTGGCGTGCTGGCGTCACCGACTGCACACAAGGTGATGATGAGGACTCCGACTGTTCAAAGTAATAGAATGAATTATTTGACATTGTGTGCTACAATACAGATGGAGTAAAACTGAAGCTGAGGTAACTAGTGTGTTTTTAGACAATAGACCTTCCCGCACATTCCCACAAGGCCTCCCATTAATTCCACCTTGTACCACGTGGAGCGAGAAATTCAGGGGCCATTCGGATGGTCACTTGGGTTGAGTTCAACACTGCATATGTCCTGAAAGTGGCTTAATCCCTCTTCTCTTACCACCGCAAGTTCAGAACAGAACGAAAACGGAGTGAACATATTACAAAGTCAATACATACTCCGTTTTATTGTCGTCCTGCTTTTTTTTTTTTTTTTGTGTGTTCTGCAATTGCAAAATGTTTAAAACAAGCATGAACAGCTCCTCCTATGTATGAATGCATTAAAGGGAGAGATATATATTTGATGGGAGGTGCTAGATATTTTCAGAATTGTCTATGGCAGAGGTGCGCAAAGAGGGGGTTGCGAGGGCCTAAGAAAGCCGAGCTGCTGATAGCTTTGATAGTGCTCTAAAGGGAGGGAGGGGGCGGAGGGTCGGGTTGCCGGACGGCGTTCAGGTATTTTGAGGGGTCGCGGAGCTTGCTCTATCGTTCTTTCGCGCTCCTGTTTGGAAGGGGATATTTTCCCGACAGCCGGCATAGGAGTTCAGTTCAGTTTTCTTGCCTCAAAGATGCTCACGAGAGCACTTTACGTGAGGGGGGAAATATAGCAATAAAACATAAGCAAAACTCGAAGAAAATAACACTGTACACACGCCCTGGCGTACAATCCCCTGCTTAAGAAAGCGTCTCAAACGCGCGCTCAAGATGTAGGCTGCGAAACTCGGCCATGTAAGAAAACGGGTAATTTTGGATCTATCGGTTAATAGTGCCGCGCGCAAGGCTGAGAAAGCAACGCTCGGTCACGGTCCTCCAGAAAGTTCCCGTTTATTCATGTACCGCACGTAACTTCTATCATTTATCCCTGCTTTTGTTTTCTAGAAAGTGCGTGTTCATTCTCGCCCCGATCACGCGACGCTCGAACCGCTTTCGCCGAATCTTCGAGATAGCGGCGCACTCTAGATAAGAGGCCGCCCGCGACCTTGTCGAGTCAGTCTCGCCCCAGCGTTCGACTCTGCTGCCACGCCGGCTTCGACGCCCGCGACGCTCTATTATTATCTTTTGTACTCTTTTATTTTTGGCACAAGTTCGCCACATTAAACGTTTATTTCTTCTTGTTTATTTCCTGTTTTCTTTTGGTCACCACCCGTGACATTTTGGTGGAGGTGCTGGGTACCGCATGCCCGTGCAGCGTTCTCCTCCAAGGGACCGCAGTGCAAGTCCGATTCCCGGCTCGGTGAGAAGACCACTCACCGCAGAACCTGAAATTCGGACCAGCCGCCGCACCAAGGGAGAGGATCCTGAGTACGGTTTGCTCCTGGACAAGCCCAAGCCGCAGAAGACGACGATGGCCAACCAGTCGCAAGCCCCCGCCGCTTCTCCCGTCGTCTACATGCCCGTCGCACCGCGGACGGCTGCCCCCTTCCACGGTGAACTCTACGAAGACGTCGAAGACTGGATTGACCAGTATGAACGCGTTGCCCGCCACAATGGCTGGACCGACGAGCAACGCCTGCACAACGTTTACTTCTCGCTTGAGGGAACCGCCAAGCACTGGTACGAGAACCATGAGTCCTCTTTGACGTCGTGGGACATCTTCAAGACCGACCTGAAGGCTACGTTCGTCAACCACCACCGCCGAGAGAGAGCCGAGGACCTACTGCGAACCAGGACCCAGGGCCCCAATGAAAGCGTCACGAGCTTTGTGGAAGACGTGCTCCGCCTGAGCTCCCGCGCCGATCCTCAGGCCACCGAGGGAAAGAAGCTGCGCATTTTGATGCGGGGCGTGAAGGACGACATCTTCGGAGGCCTCGTCCGCAACCCGCCGGCAACCGTTGACGCCTTCGTCAGCGAGGCGACAAACATCGAGCGCGCCCTCCAAGCGCGCGCTTCCCACTACCAGCGGCAGCCAAGCGTCACTGCAACCGCGCTGCTTAGCGGTGAAAACGTGCCTGGTACGGACATCCGCGAAATTATCCGGGAGGTTGTCCGGGAGGAACTGCGAAGGTTGCTGCCAACCACCAGCCGTCCGCCAACCATTTCCATCGCCGAGGCTGTCCGAGAAGAAGTGCATCGCGCGCTCCAACCAGAGGTTCCCGTCACCAGGGTGGCACCGGAGGAACCGACGTTGAGCTACGCCGCCATGGCCCGACGACCGCCGCAAGCTTCCCGCCAAGCCACGGCGCCACCCCGAAGAGACGCCCCAACGCCGCAGTACCCCCGACGGCCGGAAGATCAGGCGCACGTTCCCCCAGAGCGACCTGCGCCGAGGAAGACAGACGTCTGGAGGACGGCCGACCGACGCCCGCTGTGTTACCACTGCGGGGAAGCTGACCATGTGTACCGCCGATGCCCATACCGACGACTCGGGCTGCGCGGATTCCATCCAAGCGACCCGCGCCCCCGGTATGGTGAACGCCCTCGGGAGATCGACGAGTACCTGCGACGACCCCAGTCCCCCGAGCCTGCGTCACGCCGAGAGTTCCGGTCGCCGTCACCACGACGTCCAGCTTCGCCGATGCACCGACCCCGACGTGAAAGCCTGTCACCCCTCGCTCCACGCCGGGGAAACTAGGCGCGGCAACCCCTGGAGGTGGAGTTGCCGAAGACGACCGACGCCAAGATCCTCCACGAACGTCGGAGGGCCCCCACTCGAACGCTACCGGAGACCGAAACGACGCTCCTGAAACGGTGTCCAACAACCTAAACGTCATCATCGACGGCCACGACGCATCGGCACTCGTGGACACCGGAGCAGACTACTCAGTTTTGAGTGGGAGGCTCTCCCGCCGCCTTCGAAAAGTCATGACGCCGTGGGATGGACCTCAAATACGAACCGCCGGTGGGCACCTCATCACACCAGTCGGGCGATGCACCGCTCGCGTCGAGATCCACGGTGAGACGTGCCCTGTAAAGTTCGTCGTTCTGCAAGACTGTTCGAGGGACGTTATCCTCGGAATGGACTTCCTCTGCGAGTATGGCGCCGTCATCGACCTCGGAGCAAACCGGTTGACGCTGCGAAAGCCTGTTTCACCACCGGAGGAACCCAAAGCGACGTCATCTGCGGTCCGAGTCCTCGCCAGCCACGTGAACTTACCGCCGCGGTCGAGTGTTTTCGTACCCGTCGGGATCACCGAAGATTTCTGCGGCAAAGTTCTGCTCGAAGGAAGCCTCCAGTTGCTTCTGGGAAGAGGAATAGGCGTCGCAAGAGGAGTTGCTGAACTTCAGGATGGCCGCACTGTGGTCCTCGTCACGAACTTCCGAAATGAAGCGCAACACCTCACAAAAGGTGCAGCCGTGGGCCAGGTCGAGGAACTCCAAAACTCCGCCGCTGTCGCCGCCATTACTGACGAATTCTCGCCACCTCAGCAAGACAGTGCGTCGCCAGCGCAGCTCGACATTGACCCTAAACTCCCGGGCCCGAAACGACGACAGTTGATTAACCTTCTCGCCGAATACCGCGACTGCTTTGCCACGTCGTCGAAGGTGCGCCAAACCACCGTTGCGAAGCACCGCATCGTTACCGAGGACGACGCGCGCCCGGTGCATCGATCGCCATACAGAGTCTCCGTTAAAGAAAGGCAGGCGATCCAGGAGCAAGTTCAAGAAATGCTGAACGACGACATAATTCAACCTTCAAGCAGTCCTTGGGCCTCTCCAGTCGTACTGGTTAAGAAGAAAGACGGGACGCTTAGGTTCTGTGTAGACTACCGGCAGCTGAACACGGTGACGAAGAAAGACGTCTACCCACTCCCCCGCATCGACGACACTCTAGACCGGCTGCGCCACTCTCGATATTTCTCATCGATGGACCTGAAGAGCGGCTACTGGCAGATCGAAGTCGACGAAAGGGACCGAGAAAAGACAGCCTTCGTCACGCCGGATGGACTGTACGAGTTCAAAGTGATGCCCTTCGGACTGTGCACGGCGCCAGCAACTTTCCAACGTGTCATGGACACCGTACTGGCAGGACTAAAGTGGCAGAGCTGTCTCGTCTACCTCGACGACGTCGTCGTGTTTTCCAGCGACTTCGACGAGCACTTGCGACGACTCCGAGCAGTTCTCCAAGCCATACGGACCGCCGGACTCACCCTGAAGCCGTCAAAGTGTCGGTTCGCTTATGACGAACTGAAGTTCCTCGGCCACGTGGTTAGTAACGAAGGTGTCCGCCCAGACCCCGAGAAGACTCGTGCCGTCGCAGCATTTCCAGCGCCAAGAGACAAGAAGGCCGTCCGAAGGTTCCTTGGGCTATGTGCCTACTATCGGCGCTTCGTTCGAGATTTCGCAAGAATTTCCGCACCGCTCACACACCTCACGAAGGACTCCGAGAAGTTCGAATGGGCCGATGAACAGCAGCAGGCATTTGACGAGCTGAAGCGACGACTACAGACTCCTCCTGTTCTTGGACATTTCGACCAGGATGCGGAAACCGAGATTCACACGGACGCAAGTAACGCAGGGCTTGGCGCGGTTTTGGTTCAAGTACAAGAAGGCACCGAGCGAGTCATCGCCTACGCAAGTCGGACATTGACCAAGGCGGAGAGAAATTACTCCACGACTGAGAAAGAATGCCTTGCGGTCGTCTGGGCAATCACGAAGTTTCGTCCGTACTTATACGGGAGCCCGTTCCGGGTAGTCACGGACCACCACTCGCTCTGCTGGCTTGCGAACCTCAAGGACCCGTCAGGACGCCTCGCGCGGTGGAGTCTCCGACTACAAGAGTTCAACATGACCGTCGTCTACAAGTCAGGCCGCAAGCACAGCGACGCCGACTGCCTGTCCAGAGCTCCCGTCGCAACACCTTCCGGCAGCAGCGACGACGATGACGACGAGTGTTTTCTGGGCGCAGTGAACATCGACGACATGGCCCGGCGTCAACGAGACGATCCTGAGCTGCGCGCACTAATAGAGCACCTGGAAGGGCGCGGGAGTGCGATGCCACGTGTTTTTTCACGAGCGCTGCCGACCTTCGCCATTAGACAAGGTGTACTCTACAAAGAGAACTTCGGGAACAACAACTCGCCATGGCTGCTGGTAATCCCGACCGACCTTCGGGAGGAGATCTTTCAAGCCTGCCACGACGACCCGACGTCCGGACACCTTGGTTACAGCCGGACCCTGGCACGTATTCGTGAAAAGTATTACTGGCCCAAGCTCCCCAAAACCGTCCACCTGTACACGCGATCATGTCATGAATGCCAGCGACGAAAGAAACCTCCGACGAGGCCGGCCGGACTCTTGCAGTCAATTCCTCCGCCAACAGCACCCTTCCAGCAGATCGGAATGGATCTACTTGGCCCTTTTCCGCCGTCGACGTCGGGAAATCGCTGGATCATCGTCGCCACAGATTATCTCACGCGGTATGCCGAAACGAAAGCCCTTCCTTCCGGAACTGCTGTGGAAGTTGCCAAGTTTTTCATTGAATCCATCGTCCTCCGGCACGGCGCTCCCGAAGTCCTGATCTCAGACCGTGGATCATCATTCATGGCCCAGCTGACGCAAGAAGTCCTTCGTCTCAGCCACACCAGCCATCGCCGCACCACAGCGTACCACCCGCAGACCAACGGGCTGACGGAGCGACTCAACAAGACAATCGCCGATATGATCTCTATGTACGTCGACGTAGAGCACAAGACGTGGGACGAGGTGCTGCCCTACGTCACGTTCGCCTACAATACGGCGGTTCAAGAGACCACTGGATTCACCCCTTTCCAGCTGGTACATGGTCGGAAGGTAACGACCATGCTGGACGCCATGCTGCCCCATGAGCCATCTGACAACGAGAGCGACGACGCCCAGGCGGTTGCTCAACGCGCCGAAGAAGTTCGCCAGCTCGCCCGACTCCTGATTCAAGACCAGCAACGCGTCGACGCCGGCCGCTACAACCTTCGTCGCAGGGACGTCCACTTCCAGCCCGGAGATAGGGTGTGGGTATGGACGCCCATCCGTCGCCGCGGCCTCAGTGAGAAACTGCTGAAACGGTACTTTGGACCATACAAGGTACTTCGTCGCCTCGGCGAACTGAACTACGAGGTCATGCCCGACGGAACACGAACATCGTCACGCCGCCCACCACGACCTGAGGTCGTCCACGTCGTGCGCCTGAAGCCGTACTACGCTCGATAGGACTGTGGACCTTTTGTGCTCCAAAAGACTCTTTAGTTTATCGTTCTTTTTTATTTTGATTTGTTTTACACTGCATCGGGGCGATGCACTTTTAAAGGGGGGAGTAATGCCGCGCGCAAGGCTGAGAAAGCAACGCTCGGTCACGGTCCTCCAGAAAGTTCCCGTTTATTCATGTACCGCACGTAACTTCTATCATTTATCCCTGCTTTTGTTTTCTAGAAAGTGCGTGTTCATTCTCGCCCCGATCACGCGACGCTCGAACCGCTTTCGCCGAATCTTCGAGATAGCGGCGCACTCTAGATAAGAGGCCGCCCGCGACCTTGTCGAGTCAGTCTCGCCCCAGCGTTCGACTCTGCTGCCACGCCGGCTTCGACGCCCGCGACGCTCTATTATTATCTTTTGTACTCTTTTATTTTTGGCACAAGTTCGCCACATTAAACGTTTATTTCTTCTTGTTTATTTCCTGTTTTCTTTTGGTCACCACCCGTGACAATAGCTCATGAGCAGTGTAACGTGATGCATTATTTTCTATTGATTCACGCTTGTTAATAAGATCTGCTTGATGAGGACACCCAGATGATGTTGGCGTATTTTAGTCTTGACCTGACGAATGTTTTATATGCGGTCAGTTTTAGCCTTTGATGAACGAAAAAGGTTGCGTTTGATATTTCCTAGTGCTTTACACTCACTGGACACAATGTTTTTGATATGATAGTTCCAAGTGAGGCCCTCCGCAAGTGTGACTCCTGGGTAGGGTACCGAAATATAGGGTGACCCAAGTCACCAGGCTCGATCTAAAATGAAGCGTAAAAATCGACGCCTGCACGTAGCAATCTAAACTTTTCATTAAAGGTGTATTATGCAGGTCGGTTTTTATTGCAAAATTACAAAGCATAGCTCTCTGTAAAAAATAGGGCCAAGAAACTTGCCAGGGTCTACGGCGGGCGGCGACGCAGACGACCAAGTCCGGTAGCGAGGTGTGTTTGGCATTTGTATTGATAGATGGCGCTACCTCCTTATTCATGACAGCTCGCGACCACCGTGGTTTATTAAAATGAACATAATCTTTCTGAAATGTACCTTTAAAAAAGCAAACTTAAAGTAAAATAAACGCATCTACATAAGCTGTTAATCGATTTCGTCTACGTGTCGTCTGCTTTCTTTTGCTGGTCGGCTGCACCTTCGGATGCTGCTCCCGACATCATCTATCAATACGAACGCCAAACACAGCCCGCTACTGGACTTGGTCGTCTGCGTCGCCGCCCGCCGTAGACCCTGGCAAGTTTCTTGGCCCTATTTTTTACAGAAAAAGAGCTACACTTGGTAATTTTACTAAAAAAAAACGACCTGTGAAATACTCCTTTGATAAAAAGTTTAGATTGCTACATGCAGGCGTCAATTTTTACGGTCCATTTTAGATCGAGCCTGGTGACTTGGGACACCCTATAGAAGCCCACGTATGAGCTGTCACTGGAGGAGTCTGGCTCTACACTTCCTTCGACACGCTCTTGTCATCTGCCTTGTAGTGCACAGAGTCGCAGAGGCCACACACTTGGGTCCTCTTCGACGGGGTCGTCATTGCCGCGAAGGTGATCGAGAAACAAAACCCGTCGCTTTCTCAGTTTGGTGAGCGTTGGGGGGTCACTAATTATTTCACGTTACTGCAAAATTCGGGATGTAATTCAGGAGGGCCTTATCGGTGAAGCGAAATTTCCACCAAAGAACGACCGAACAGATTTTTGTGGTCGCTCGCAATGCAAAGCCCCGTCTTGGCGACGCGCGATGCCACACTTTTCGCCGCCCTGAATGCTGTGTGCGTCTGCTCGTGACCTTCACGGTCCATAGGACCATACGGTAATACAAAACAAACGCAACACAAAGCAAAGAAAGAAAAGATTGGTACATGCGATTTGTGTCACTTGGGTCCTCTCAGTGTTTACAAAATGTTGTATACAAGTACTTGTCTGTCTATGCATTCCTCTTCTCTGTCCCTGTCCTTTTGTGCAGCTGTAACTATATACATTCTCCATGAGGAGAATGCAATTAAATGCAAAGGCACATTTAATGGGCATCTCCACAGCTGTGTTTGGAGATTTGTATTGTCCCTTTGTCCCCCTTGTTCCCCTTCTCAAAGGATTATTTTATACATTCTCCTTGTTTACGTTTTTTTATGTCTAAACTTCAAACGAATGAAAAAAAAAAAAAAATTGTGTTGCTTGTATGTTTATACACCCTTGCTAGTACACCTCAATGGGTGATCTCTTAGCTATAAATGAGAAATTTAGCCTGTGCGGTACAACCGCTAACCCGCGGGATTTAACGTGCATCATGCAGTAGGGATTACGCAAACGCGTGCTGGTACAAAACTCGCCCATATAGAAACGGGCAGGTGATGGGAATCGAGCCCAGAGGATTTTGCAGCGTAAGCTTTCGCTCCACGCTCCGAGCTGAGATGCGTTAGTCCACTCGGAGCGTTGATTTGTTTTTATTTGTTGATTTAAAGGGATACTACAACTAAAATTTGGCGCTTATTTCCTAGTCTATTTGCGTTCAAGGGAGCAGTATCACGTCAGACACATCAATTTCTTGTTGAAAAAGACACTAAAAGGAATTTTAAAACACATTGAATGATTAGCAAAGAGCACCTGCTGGATGTCGCTAAAGCCTCGTCTGTAATGCCTGCCTAGAAACCTTGACAGGTAGTGACGATGTTTGTCTCGCCTCTGGCCACCACGGGAGAAGAGCGGAAAGAGGAATTCCCCTCTCACTGGGACTCTCTTTTGTGTGTCGCAGATGTCGCTATTGTCCCTCTACAAAACTATAGAAGATTAACCCGTCACTCAAAACTCATACAAAAGCATCTCTGTGGTCAGTTGCAGTGGCTGGAACACTGGCATGCTTCGGCCACTTCGGCGACTGGAACGGCTAAGACATCCTGTTGACGTTAGCCTTGCCGCAGCTTTGCTCGTCCTAAGACAATTTACGTCACAAATGCGCCGGATGTGACGTGCTGTCTGCTGGCTGCTCTCCGAGCGCTTGCCAAAGTAGGCCGTTCGTAACAGAAAATACAGCCGTCAGGCTCAAAATAAAAATGTGCGATTATTATTTATGTATATTGTGGATCATATTCAATGTCTAATAATTTTTTCTGTGAATGCTCTAAAAAAAAAAAAAAAAAAGCTTAGTATAACACAAACGTATGCATTTTGTGCGTGTTTTTTTTTTCACTTTTTAGGTTTCTTTTTCCCTTTTGTTTACATTCTTTTTTTTTAGCAATAGAGATGATGATGTCTTTCCTACGCTGTCTTATGAATATGTTGAATGCTATAGTGTTTTCATGTTTGTTTGTTTTTCCCTGCGGTGCTACGGGGGGCAGAGTCTTTTTTTTCTGCCTCCTTTCTCTGATTCAGGGATCAGTAAAGAATTTGAATCCGAATTTGAACCTATTTCTGAACACGACGGGTATATTTCAATTTTCGTTGAAGTATCCCTTTAAGACGCCGAATACCTCCACCATGGTGCCAAGGCACTGATGGCACACCCAGATCAATAGTATGTAAAAATACACTCAAAAATAGCTTTGCCAACATTTTCGCTGTGTCCTTTGGAAATCATAGGCCCAGCAATTATAAGGTTAATAGTTTACCGGACGCAGTGCTCCGGTAAACTATTAACCTTATAATTGCTCAGGTTATAAACTGAGTAATCGGACGCAGTGCTGCATCTGTATTACTTCTTCGTCTGATCGTCGTCTTCTCGTGCTGTTTTTAATTCTGAAGGATGTTTCAAGCCTCCACTTTAATAGTTTATTTTAATAATCAGTAAGATTGCCAAAGGCCTCTTTTTTTTTCCTCCAATTAGTTTACAGGATGATAAGTTTACGCCGCATAGTCACTGCTGTATAAAAAAGTGTACAAGAGCTTGAATGTTTTACTTTTCATGCTCACTTTGCAACAAACTTTAAGGAGTCCATGGGAATATTTACTCATAAGTTACATAATAAAATAACTATTTTTGGGTACCGTAGCTTGACCTAGAATTTCCGAGGACACAAAGAATATGTTAGCAAAGCTAATTAAGTCTCTTTTAGTAAAATTAAAACAAAATTGGGTTGGTGGGCATTGCCGCATGTTATCTTTGGAAAAATATTCCTGCTTTTTGTCTAAATGCTGGAACTAGATTTTACACTCGATACCACAACTTGTTTTACAATTGTGCTAGGGAATTGCCGAGCAATTTATGTTCGAGCTGACATTATTGTGATTTAACTGTTGTTTACATTACTAGCAATGCAACAAATGAGGAAAAGGCTCGTTTCAAAAGTAAAATGTATGTCTTTATAAGTCAGGTGGGCACAAGCTGTCCCCCATTGCTAGACACGCAGGCATTGCTTTTCATCGTCCACTTGTTACAAACCTTCAAGTGTGTCTCTGGTTAGCTTGATGCACTTGGTGGCTTTGCTGGCCATGTTCTTAATTACTGTCGTTCCTCTTCGTGTTTTGTCCCAGGCATCTCAAGTGGTCCCCTGCCTCCTTCCTGACCTTGTGAGCCATCGTGAGAATGTGATCCAGACAGCAGTTCGCATGGAACCGATTCAGTCCTCAAGTCACGGTAAGTCATTCCTTTGAACTTGTTGTATGGACCGAGGACAGTGCAGTCTCTAGAATGCAGGTGGTCTTCCCATGAATACTGAAAGGGCAAGGGAACGAGCACTTGACAGAAATCAACTGAACTTAAATGTGAGAAACAGAACGCGAAACACATGTACGACGAAAACCTTCCGATCCGACGTGCGGACTGCCGGAATGACCTTGGGGGGAGAGGGTTTTCGTAGCATCGGAGAGCGTTGAAAACCCTCGCCTCCGACCGTCATATTGCGCGGTCGGACGTCGGATCGGACGGTTTCGTCGTACATGTGTTTCGCGCTTTATTGTTGCCATGAGGACGCTGTGTATTCCAACTCCTTTTTCGATAAATTTAAGGACGTAGTGCTGATGGACATAGTTTTTCCGGCAAGCTTGATATTGGTAGCAAGTCCTTAATACTCTAGTAATTTTTGAGAAGGTTCAGTTGTAAGTGCATGGGAGCTATCTAAATTTCCGAAAAACTTATGGAAGATGCAGCCCTTGGGCTGCATCTTCCATAAGTTTCAACGCATACGTGAAAGGATGAGTAGTAAGGAAATTTTGTCTTTTACTGGGTGCACCGCAGTGGCTTGCCTTCAGGTATGGGCTCAGTCAAAGAACAAACATCAGCAACAACTGTGCTGGGGTCTAGCCTCGACACAAAGAGGGATTTTCATAATGGCTCACAAGGAACAACCGTTACCTTTGATGCCTTGGCTCTTCTGGCAGATGGCTTGGTTCTCTTTGGGGGAAACCTGTCTTGGTTGTTGATTCCACCTTGCACCCGTCCCTCTATGGCACCATCATTAACAAAATGCAGCGGATGGCTGTTGGCGTTAATGATAATAAGTCCAGCAACAGAAAGAATGTTTGCCGGACCAGGTGCACCCACACCCTTAGGGTGGATTGCAGAAGCCCCAGCATAGACAGATGCAATGGCGGATAGTCGGACGACACAGCAACATTCACATAGTTTCGTTATTGTTGGCCAAAAACGGGCATTTGTGCAGGAAGTTGATTTCGAAGGGCAGACAGCTCTGAGCAAAGGCTCCTGTTTTCTGCAGTAAGGCATTTTACCTCGGCCGTTAGTATGTCCGATTTGACAACTGTCTTGTCTAGCACACTTGCCCAAACAGGAGATAAGTCCGGCGCTGCATTCAGATTGCAACGTTCTGTTTAGTCATCCGACTCAGAATCTTCCAATGGTGCGTCTGAAGCAGGCTCATCCTCAGTCGCCTTACAGTGACGACGGGTACACCCACTGCACTTGTAGGCACTTATCCCCGATTCCATTAGGACATTGTATTCTTCCAGGCCCACCTTGATGCAGCTGCAGTGAAATTGCATTCTGCAGCTGCCTGAGCAAGTGATAAATTGCTGTTTGCCAATAATTTCGCTGGAGCAGCTGCCACACTCTATGTTTTTTTCGGTGGCATGACAATGGACGACATCCTGATGATATCAAGGGAGCACGTGAGCATGCGATTGCCCTCATTCAGTGTGCAGCACTGAATGAAGGCAGTCGCTGTAATTGCTGAAGACAGCTTGAGGGATTATAGCTCCATTGATCGACGTGCGGACAGTCGTGTTGGAACGCTGGTCTGGAAAGTAGCTCCTATCGTACAGTGACCACTTAATGCCCACAATGCCCTGTTGTCCCCTCCCTGAGTGCGATTGGGCTCTCGGGTAAGGGCTGAACAGGCTTTAAATATGACGGAAAGGAAGCACATACGTATATTTAAATGAGACAGAACGACCAATGCGGTGCTAGGTAAATTTGCTTTTTGTTATAGCCGGATAGTTTTTAGTTTTTGGAAGTTCACGTGCTTGGCTGCAGGAGTACAGACAGCGGTTGTCTGATCGAAACTGAAACCATGTCACTCTGCTCCATGGCAAACTGGTTCCCAGCATGCAACATGCGCAGTGTTGCATGGAGTAATTTTTGAAAGTGGCCTATTCAGGTGCGACAAAAGATTTTTTTATTTGCTTACACCACCATTGCGCTTTGGGCACCTTTATTATACTTTATGCATACTAAAGCATCAGCTGAACATATACATTGCGTGCACACACATACATGTCACATACAAACATCAATACAACAGCACACCAATTACTACTTCCGAGCTCTGCATTTCTGGCTTTTTGTACTCGTCGTTTTGACGTTATGGATTTTCTCGGTGACCACCTAAGCGATAAATAATATTCCCAGCATGTTGATTTTTTTTTTCCAGTAATGTCATATTTTTGAGAGTATAGTGAACTGCTCAGGGGATGTCTCTGAGTAAAAAGTAAACGCTCATGCCGTAATTATTTGAAAGCCAATAAAACAAGCCGCTCCACTGTGGCTCCAAGCCATATGCTTGCTTCCCGCACGGCAAGTAGTAGACAGTTTCTCTATCATAGTATTTGTTTTTCTATTTGTGCTGTTCACGTGCGGCTGCAATTGTCGTCTTGAATTAATCTCTGTAGAGCAGATATTCACTCATCTGGAAGCGATGTTTGACGGGCAGAGAAATCGCATTTCGATTAACTTGAATGCAGTCAAAGCTGCGACTTGCAGCAGGTGTAAAGTGTAAGGAGCTACACCGTGGTGAGCTCGAGAACTTCTAGTGCTCATTCCAGCGCGCCACTTGGAGGGGCCATTCAGTTCCTTCAGGAACCATAGTTTATTGAAGCAGCAAAATAAAAGATAGCTCTTTTTTTGTCAATTTAACCTACCATGCTAAAATTCCAAACTGTAAATACACATACTTTCCGTCATATTTCCATGCTGTTCAGTCCTTTCGCCAGATCGCAATTGCTCTCGGGTTGGAGACAACAGGACATCGCAGACGACAGTCACATTGGCCACTGTACGATAGGAGCTGCGGTTCAGACCAGCGTTCCAACATCACTATCCGCGAGTCAATCAATTGCACCGTATTCCCTTAAGCATTCTTAAACTGTTTAATTTAAAGCGTAATGTCAACCTGTGACAACCCACCCCCTCCGATTACGCCCCGACCAGCGGCATCTATGCCCTTCAGTTCACGTCATCTCATCTTATTACACTATTGATACGTGATCACACTCAGATTGGCGATAATTCCAGTCTTCTGTTCACAATGCACAACACTGCCATCACAATGTTGCTGCTATGTTGCTGACACGCAGAAATACAAACCGGTTGGCACTCGGCATTGGAAAACAGAACTGTACGCAGCACAGAAGGCACCCAGGCACCCGGCAGCAAAACCTGCCTGTCGTGGACGCAGACTCTACGGTTTCCATAATGTTGTTAATGTCGTAACATTGTTCCAGAATCCGGAGGCAGCCGTCTTAGCCCAGTGTACATAGCGCCGCTGGCACTGCCCCGGAACTTTGCTGTCAATAACAGCTTCGTTCGCTCGTTTGATAAAATTTGTGGTAAAATCGTCAATGCAACCGAAATGTTCTGCACGTTTGGACAGGGAGACGGAATTTCATGCAGTCTTCGCTGCCGCTGAAGCTCATTCAACTCAACAACATTTATTAAACAATGCGTGCGACGTGCTCGGAAAACAAAACCGAAAGAAGATGAAGCAGGAGGGTAGAACCTTTCTCCCGTCTGCCTGGAGAAGGAGAAAAACGTCTCGTTTCTCTTTTCTTGAGTTTGCTTAAGGGTGCATTAATAGAAGGGTGGAAAATGTGCAGTTGGTACCTTTTCCTCCTTTTATTTTCCTAGAATATAGCTTCTCTTTTCGTCACACCTGGTGACATGTGATCAGAAGACTGATGCCAGCACACATATTGGGGCAAAACATCACTGCGCATTTGTACATTTTGAAAATCAACACTGAAAATGAATTGTGCTGGTAAGGCCAAAACTCGGGAGAAGATAGAATGTTTGGTGAACATTGCTGCTTATGACCTAATGGCCACAACGACGGTCAGGAATGCATTCAAGTCCAGCGCTCACTTACGTGTTTTGATGGCTTGAAGATCTGGGATGCTGATGTGGCCATAGGCCAACGTAGTATGTCCATTTCAGGCTCAGAGAGTAGTTGTGGGGGACA
Source organism: Ixodes scapularis (assembly GCF_016920785.2). Lineage (NCBI taxonomy): Eukaryota > Metazoa > Arthropoda > Arachnida > Ixodida > Ixodidae > Ixodes > Ixodes scapularis. The sequence continues at coordinate 25,130,359 of NW_024609881.1, forward strand.
TGGTGAAGATGTAACTTGTCTGTACGAGAGGTCAGGCATGAAGATCTCTGGCAATAATAGCTCAAATTATTTTTTGTGGCCGGTGAATTGAAGGTACCTAGCGCCCTCTACACTAGACATTTGCAATTAGTCTGCCTCTGCCAGCCATCTGGTGGCTAGCGATTTAACCTCCTTTCATGATTCGTGATATTTTCTGAACCGTGCAATGAGCCAAGTAGGCTGCTTTGAATTGGGTCTTTTGGGAACGACTCTTGGCTTTGCGAATGGTTTACCACTCCTCTGACGTGCGGTGCTAAGAAAGGAAATGTTTTGCGGGGAATTCCAAAGGAGAGACGAAACGTGTGCGCAATGGCCGCGTTTTGGTTGACTCCATTTAACATTGCAGCATTAAAAACAAAAAGACTGAGTGACTGCGTTCGAAACGCGTTTCCTTATTTGTGCAGGAAGCCAGCTTCAGCAATACAGTTTGTGAAAAACTCTTTTTATGTTTTCATTTGCTACAGCTCTTGCTCTAAAAGCAGAGACCTCCTTGTGTGTGTGCAAAGTGGTTGACTGTTTCTTGCAATAGCTACTTAGGTCTAGGGGTCCGCCATGGTGCAAAGTCAGAAAACCTGTCCGAAAAATAGGCTAGCTTTTTTCAGTTGAATTGTGGCAGTGCTCTGCCTAAAGACCGACAACATCCATAGCGTTCTCATTAACCCAAGCCTTAGGCCCGCTTTAGACGGGGCGATTTCGCCCAGCAACTTGACGTCGTAACGCCAGCAACACGGGCCACCCGCGTTCACACGCAGCAACCGAATTGCTACGACTTGCCGTCATCATCATGAAATTTGATTTTTTGTCAACTATTTAGACACACAGTTGCATGCTAAAGACATGTTTTTATATCTTGAAATCGCGTTGAGAATACTAACTCATCTTTCTTAAATAGTTTATTTCCAAAAACGATCCATTTCAGACGAGAACCAAGTCTTGTCATCATCGTCACCACAGGGGTGTCACATGAAAATATTGCATCCCTGATTGGCTGCTGGCGCTCCAAACGTCTCTGAATTGTCCGAGTTGCTCTCCCGTTTCGAGCCGGACCCGATCTCAGCAATTCGTGTCGATCTATAGAAAGCTAGAGAACAACCCGCCAGCAACCCCGAAATTGGTTGAAAAGTTGCCTCTTCTGTAACAGGCCTTACTGAGCTCAATTCACTCGATTCGGAACCGCCATATTGCTGTGCGGACAGGGGAGGAACTCTGCTGCCCGTTTGCAGGCACAAATGTCGCTTTTTTTAAAGGAACATAAGGTACAAGATCATTTCCCCTTTTATGGAGGAATATATAAACCTTTTTTTAAGAGGGGGGTTTAATAAACCACTCAGCTGAAGTCGAGTTAGGGTAATAGCTACTTGTTTCTAAACCAGTGAGCTATTTCTGAAGGGCTCTTGTTGTTTCTCCTAATACATAGTCTTTTCTTTTAGATGATGAGGCTGCACTGTTGGAGGAGGCCAGCTTCCATCTCAAACCGAGTGAGGACATCTTGTTCAGGTGCTGTTCCTGCACCTGCCTCACCAGAGATCAACATGAAATTGTGAGCCACCTTATAGCCCATGGTGATGAACAAGTCAAGTGCCACCATCCTTCCATGTCCCCCGGCTCTAAATCCAAGGTGCACAACAATGCTCAAACGCACAGGGGTGATAAGTTCTTTAAATGCAAGCTGTGCCCTCAAACCTTTGCTAAAAATTCTCAATTGGCCAACCATAATCAAACACACAAAGGTGAAAAACGTTATAAGTGTAAACTCTGCCCCCAAGCCTTTACTCGCAATCGCAGTCTGACCGATCACAATAGAAAACACACAGGTGAAAAGCCATACAAATGTGAGCTTTGTTCCCGATCCTTTGGTCGGAGTTCCTATTTGAAAATTCATAATCGAACACACACTGGTGAAAAACCTTATAACTGCAAGCTGTGCTCCCTAGCCTTTGCTCAGGATTCCCAGCTGAGATACCATAATCTGAGAAACCATAATCAAACACACAAAGGTGAAAAAACTTATAAGTGTAAACTTTGCCCCCAAGCCTTTACTTGCAATCTCAGTCTGACTGATCACAGTAGAACACACACAGATGAAAAGCCATACAAATGTGAGCTTTGTTCCCGATCCTTTGCTCAGAGTTCCTATTTGAGAATCCATAATCGAACACACAGTGGTGAAAAACCTTACAACTGCAAGCTGTGCTCCCTAGCCTTTGCTCGAGGTTCCCAGCTGAGATACCATAATCTGAGAAACCATAATCAAACACATAATGACGAACTCGATGGAGTTCGTACGAGTGAAAAACCATATATGTGCAAGCTGTGCCCCGAAGCCTTCGTTCACAAGGTCAGTCTGATCTACCATAATCGAACTCACAAAGTGCAATCAATGCCCCAAAGCCTTGGGGCATTGCTTACACTTCATACTCAAGCTCGCCGCACTAAAATGCATATGCACAATATAGCTAAAAAATGATAGCAGTGTTCCAGGACATTTTCCAAGTTAGTCTTGCTTTGAAAGACATCCACCAACACATGAGGTTGACAAACTTAAAGGGGTAGTGCAACGATTGTACTGTTGAAAGAATAGGCAATTTCTGTTGTTTTTTTATATTGTTTATCCAAGCACAAGTGACCAAAAACGCATCACCTTGCCCTGAAAAACTGCTGTTCCGGCGCGTAATCGCAAAGAAGAAAACAAAATATTTGCCAAGGTCAACGGAACTGATGTGTGACGTACTCTGGTACGCGGAAATGAACAAAACCTGTCCCCCTCTGCTGCTACACTCGCCGTCACCCCCGTGGCGAACCGTCTTTTGCGTCAATCGATCGCCGCGAATTTCGACTATGCTAATCCTTTTAAAGTCGATAATCGTGGAGGAAGCGGCTGGGGTCTCTGGAGAGAACCCAAGGGGAAACCACGTTATCCCCCAGAGTATGTCACTCGAAAGGCGACGTGGAGAATTGAGAGGCACCTTGACCTTCGATTTGTTTCCTTTTTTTTTTTACATAAAAACTAGCACTCGCAAGAAAATATGGTTTTCTGTTCTTCGTTCCATGGGTGACACGGATTAATTTCCGCAGTAAATTGGCCAAATTGTTGCACCGCCCTTTTAAAGACGTCTGTGGAACGATTTATAGACCAGTTAATAGTGGAATAAGTCCCTGTCTACCTATATACAATGAAGAACAGAAAAACATTTTATCTTATGCATGCTAGTTTTTATTTAGAAAAATTTAAACATAGACTGTACCTCTTGACTTTTACGCGATCTTTCAAGTGACGTCCCTGGAAGTACCACCTGGTTTGCTATTGGGTTCTGTCTTCTGAGCCCCCAGCACCCCCTTCGCGATTGTCGAGTCCTCGATGACTGACATCGCCGAAGGTCACTGCAAGCGACCGGGACAAAAGACGGTCTGCCACGGGGTTGACGGCGAGTGTAGGTGCAGAGGAGAAGGGCTTAGTTGACTGCCGTCTACTTTCAATGATGGCACACTATAGTTTCCTTAACCGCCCCGCATGGCTGCAAATTGGCAAATAATACATTCTTTCCTTAGTGATTGCACGGCGGAATCTGAGTATTTGTGGAAAAAGGTGGGACATGTTGTATCATTGTGCTGAGATAAATAATGTAAAAAATGCAAGTTGCAGATTATATGGACTTTAAAATTTGCTGCACCGCCCATTTAAAGGCATCTGCATGAAGATACTGGCAGGAAAGAGGCCTTTCAAACAACAGAAATGTCCCAGAACATTCGGTTGGAATTCGAGTTTGATTGGCAGCATGGATTATGCACACAGAGCCGCATTATTTGGCTTTGCTTAGAGCCTTTCGTCTGAATGTATGTTTGTCGTGTTGCGTGAATTTGTTTGGGAGTAAAGGCCCATTCACAAGCTTTGCATTGGCTTACGACCAAATTCTCGGGACGTCTCACGACAAGGAAACTCAGAGCCGTTTATACTGAGAGAGTTTGGCCGATGGGCGGAGCTTGTTGGCCGCTAGAACAAGCGGATTTCGCGATAACACAATATGGCGTTACTTCTTTGTCTTGTTCATTCCTGTGAAATCGCGTAGAGTTCCTATGAGTCAGATCCACAATATGGCGGACGGAAGTAGTCATCCCCCGGTTGTCAGACTAAGCTGCTGTGGTTGTCAGACTGTCAAAATCTCCTTAAGAAGGCCAAACTCTCTCAGTATAAACGGCTCTGAGGAAACTGGCACGCTGGCGCCATCTATGAGGTGACCCTTCTACTGCATTTCATTAAAAGAATGGTTTTGCAACATTGGAAAGGTGAAATGTGCATACTATATATAAGAAGTGGTTGTTTAGAATGTTTTAAAACATTTTTCGAATCAAGAATAAAGAGATGCTTGAAAGAAACTTGAAATATACGAAAATGCCAAGAGTTCCACGGCCATCCGATAGATGGCGCCAGTCTGTTCTCGTCGCAAGAGATTTTGAGAGGTTTTAAGGCAGGTGGTCGTAAGCAGTTGCAAGTGTGTGAGCCAGCCTTAAGGAACGGTCGCTTCCCAGCAGTGATCAAGAGGCTTGTCAACATAACAATAAACATTCCCTTCCTTTTTAATGCAATGAGTCGGGTCAGGGTCTCTATGCTCTACGTATGTCTGAGTGCGCACTGGGCCATGCCTTTGCTCTTGTTTCAAGTTCCTTTGCATTTGCCCAAAGTGTGGTCTAACATGTTTATAAAAATGTCTTCATTGTTGTTTTGTATTGTTATTTACTCCTATCTGTGCGGAAGATTCCACTTTGACGCTCTATATAGCCTTATCTCATTTTAACAGTTACCTCGGCAGTGACTGATAAACCAGGGTGTGTAAGCACCACATCGCTAGTTTCATTCCTGCCCACATGGCCCAGCAGGTTTTGCAATAAATTAACATTACACCCGATGGATGTTAAAGTGACAGTGTGGAGTCATGTTTGTGGTTACGTTGAGTCATTAGAAAGAAGGAAAAGCGCCGGGTGGAGACCAGCACATAGCGTCTTCTGCTTGCCAGGGCTCGGGCTTGGTCTGCAGATGTTCATGTTGCTGACGGGAAAGAGGGGTGCGTCCTGCCGGGCCCCCATTCGTTAACGGGGGGTGTCGGGTTGCACTCAGTCGGCTGGTATACATTGCTCGTACCGTCAGGTACGTATGATGTGTATGTAGCAGTACCAATGTGCATGTGTTTAGTTTTGTGTTATGCGCCATTTCAAGAGTACATTGACGAAAGGTGCTGAGAACTTCGAACTGACTTTAACACACAGATACTTCATGTATTTCACCTTCCTTTTTGTGCACTGGCATTTTCGTTATCACGTATTATACGATACCTGCTTTGAGACATCACTTCGTATCGTCCAAGTGGTTTATATATTTTGTTACTCCGTGTTCTTGGGCCTGACGGTTGTTTCCATGTTGCCTGACCCTCTGCGTCAGATTTTACATACTGCAGGTGTCATTGTACATCAGGCTGTGCCGTTTGATCATTTTTTTGTATAACACTGAATAGCAGTTAGTTTCTATGCTGTCCTATTGGCAAACATTCTTAAATCTTTTGTAACAAAATGAAATGGGTCAGAGCAGCTAACTCTCAAAGAATACAAATTCAGCCATGATTCTGCTTGGGTTGCAGTGTCCCTTGAATTTCTGCTCTCAGTGTGTTTATTTTTGCATTGTGTAATACATTTGTAAACAAAGCTCCATTGCAGTTGTTTCTTTCTTTCTTTTTTTAACTTGTTTGTCTTCAGCAAAATCTGCAGATGACAAATTTGTTGTGGGACTCGTGCTTCGCTATTTCTCAGAAATAAAGGTTGACAATTCAGCTTTCACAATGTAATTTTTTTTTTATTTTTATTTTTAGCCATTGCAGATTTTAGTTGATGTAAATGTGTCACTGGCAAAGTATCCGTTTGAAAAGTTCTTATTTTGCCATCTTGCACCATGATGGGATCTCTCTGTAGCAGTTTTATCGCCAGGAAATTAACAGCCAAGTAGATGTGCACACTACAGCACATAGATTGGCAGTTTGTACTGCTGATTTTTTGCCTCAGCATAATAATCTAGCTTTCCACGCTCAAGTGGATATGCACAATAAACGTTATGAGTGCCAGCAATATCCCAGTTTTTGCTCACCCGGCGCGTCCCAACACAAGTTCACAAACCAGAGAGCGTGTGTGGAAAAACACTGGCTGGGAATGAGCCTTTCCAATGCCAGCAATGTCCGTGCATGTTGGTTGGCCACATGCAGTTTCTGCATGCAGGACGTGAGAAGTGTTAGGCTTTGAAACCTTTAATCTAAAGGGCAGTCTTTGTCCGTTCATGAGAGTAGTGTGAACTGGATGACGATTCCAGTGCAGCAGTCCTCAAGTAGCTGGTCAGCCCTAATGGCAAATATGTTTTTCGTTTTTAACAGATTGAGATGGGGTTACAGAAGATAAGTCTCCTGGAATACAAGCTCAGCCATGCTTTAGCTTATTTTCAAGGGTCCTTTGCACTGTTGCTTGAGGTGTATTTTGTTCAGTGCTGTTCATACATTTGTGAGCATTGTGGTTCTTTGCTTCTTATTTACTTGTATTTCAGTTGCCTGGAATAAAAATTTTCAAATCATAATTGCATGACTAGACTTCTGTTTGGCTTTTCCTCGAAAATATATGCTGGCAGTTGAAGCTTGCAGTGTGATATTTCTTTTCAGCAGTTGCAGATTTTGGTTAGCTGAAATAAATTTGGCACTTGCTGATGTAGTAGCTCTTTAGAATGTTCCAATTTTGTCATCCTGTACTATGTTGAAATCTTATCGTAGCAGTTTCGCCACCATAGAACTTATTGCTAGGTTGGTGTACGCAGCACATTAGTGGATGATTTTGCTGGCACTTCTGACAATAGCGAGTTTTAGAATAGGGTCCCCCAACTTAAGTGGCCCCTAAGCAATGGACGGACACACGCGCAGCAATACTTGATATGCCGGCATGTAAAAGGGTTTTTAATGACGTTTTTGCATTTCTCATTCGCAGTGGCAATATGACTAAGGAAATGAATGAAGTGAGAAATATAAAAACATCAGATTTTCACTTGAACACTTTGTGTAGCTAGTGTCATATGTTGAGTAAGGCAAAACTCAACCTACCCATTTTTCTACATATCATTAAATGTTTGGATGTTGCAAGTCAAGTCCACTGTCCAAATCAATACAATTCAAACATGTATATGTGCTTTCATCGTTTTGCATCTCCCAGTAATCCTTTTGACGGTAAATTGTCCATGGTAAGCTCATTCCCTGTTTGATGTTCCATGATTTTACTCAAGTTTGCCTTAATTAAGAAGAGGCAGAAGGATTTCACCCCACTGTCTCATAAAGTGTGGCAGTGTTTTTGAAGGCAATCATTAACTTAGCACACGGTCCGGTCTGTCTGATGTGGCTTCTATTATGTGTCAGTAGGATCCCTGCTGTACGAGGCACCAATGCTGGAATTCTAGCGAAAATCCCCCCCCCCCCCCCCCCCCACAGAAAATTTCATCCACTTTCTGGTCGGTGCAAAGATTAGCTCGCCTGGAACTACCGTAAAATACTGCGGAAGACCCAGTTCATTCAGGCGCCCACAATTTTCCAAGCTTGGGTATTCTGCCAATAATATGTTAAGCGCCCGATTCGGTTGGTCAAGCACCCATGCCTAGACAAATCAGTTTTCAGTGAAGGTGGAGTGGGAGCTCCCCCGGTATTTTACGGTAAACTCTTTTGCGAAGTTGCGATTAAGTTAGATAACGCAACAAAATTTACACGCACCTATCATGCAGGGGTGCGCGGGGACTTTAGAAAGTTTAGCTCCGATTCAAATTAGTGCATAGACCGAAAGGTAAGCTGCCTTTGTCTCCGCTGCATTCGTCGGACACGTTTGAATGTGAGAGGGGGTGTACAATTTAAAGCAGGCCTCTCTACTGCAGCCCTGAGCCCTGGTTCCACTTTCATGTCGACCGCTTTCTCGCTCTTGTGCTCGTAATTCTGATGTAGCCTCAATGAAGGCACTATAAAAGTTTTTTTTTTGTTTTTTTTTGCAGTTGGAAGGCCTTGGAATTGAAAGCTAAGCGCCGTTCACACTCTTGCGACCGAGTAAGACCGAGAGAGACCAGACCGGTTTTTAAGCCTCTTGCGACTTGGGACCAGATACGGTGCAGCGGAGCTGGTCCTAAGAGATCGCAAGAGGCTTAAAAACCAATCTGGTCTCTCTCGGTCTTACTCAGTCGCCAGAGTGTGAACGGGCCTTTAACCTTCTTGGAAAGGACACTTAAATTCAACTCGTAGACTATTCTTGAAATGGAATACTCTTGGGCTACTTAATGTATGGAATAAGTTTTACGATTTTTAGAATGACAATAATCAATTTACGAATGTTGATAATTTTTATCTAAGTGTTTATTGTCTGCAACCATCCTGCATTTCCGCCTGCTTTTGTTCTCACCATGTGCCAATGCAGCGTGTGTGCACTTGCAATCAATCTCCGCCAAAGGTATCCATCATTCAGTTGCAAATGCTCCCCATGGATTGAGAGGGGCCCTCTCTTTAATCTAGGCTTTTCAGCATGACACTCTGGTTTCCATGACGTCATTTGTTGCCACCACAGGACCACTTTTGATGCACGGACGGGATAGGACGCTAAGCACACCAGTCAGAGTCGCGTTCCATGCACCATAATGGTACTACCCACTGTACGGAGCAGACAACGCGCCGGATGAGAGGAGAGGGCATTTCCCTTTCAGCTCTTTCTAATGGAATGGTTCATATAGGCCCGTTTCTCTTGGCCAGGAGGTGCTGTAGCGTCCACAAGACGCCACCACAAGAAACGTCTCCGCTAGCGTCCGCGAGATTTGACCATTCAATGCTGGCGTCCTAGCGTCCTATTACCATGGAGGACAAGAGCGCAAAAGACACGGACAAGTAGAAGAACAAGAAGAAGTAGAAGAAGAATACTTGTTCATGTCTTTTGCGCTCTTGTCCTCTATAATGCTTTACCAACTAGCCCAGAAGTTAATTCTGATACGTCCTATCGTCCACTATCCAGGGGCGTAACGTGGCGTCTCTCAGTGTTTTTCGGTGTTCCTCAGCGTCTTTCTGTGGTCACGAAAAGAGCGCTGTAAAGGACAGAATTCGATGCAGAATGAAGATTCAACCTGAAAATATCTGATTTTTCTCACCAGGGATACTGCTCAAAACTTGAGAGTTACAAGCCTATTTCCGAAGTTTGCATTTGAAATGTTTAGAAAGTTTTAAAGGGATACTACAACAATATTTAAAATATTCCCGTCGTGTTTAAAAATAGGTTGAGTATGATCCACAATATCTGTAAATGACAATCGCACGTTTGTACATTGAGCCTAATGGCTGTATTTTCGTTATAAACGGCCCACTCTGGCAAGCGCTCGGAGAAGGCCCAGCGGAGACCACGTGACATCCAACGCAATCGTGACGTAGGTCGTCTCAAGACGAGCAAAGCTACGGCGAGGCTGACGTTGAGAGGATGGCCTAGTCGTTCCAGCCACTGAAGCGGCTGCTTTTGTACGAATTTTGAGCGACGGGTTAATCTTCTATAATCTTGTAGGGGGACAATAGCGACTTCTGCGACACACAAAAGGCATTCCCGGGAAGAGGGGAGTTCCTCCTTCCCCTCTTCTCTCGTCGTGGCCGGAGGCGAGACACTCACCGTCACTAGCTGTCAAGGTTCCTAGACGAGCATTACAAACGAGGCGTTAGCGACATCCACCAGGTGCTCTTTGCTAATCGTTTAATTCTTTTTAAAATTACTTTTCGAGACTTTTTTAACAAAATATTGGTATGTTCGATGTGATACTGCTCCTTTGAACACATATAGACCAAAAAATGAGCGCCAAAATTTCGTTGTAGTATCCCTTTAAACATCATTAAGGTTAAAATTTGAAAAACTCGGCTTTCGACACCGCTGAGGTTTGAATTTTTCTTAAAGGAGGTACTTTTCTTTTAAAACCGTTTGCAGAAGCCAGATGAAAGGTAGGCTGGGTGCCGAAGCCACCCAAAAGCGATGATTCCGCGCTTTAGAAGCTAATCATTGGTGGCACGATCCACTAAGTGAAACTCCATTGCAATTTTCAGTCGACCCCATACATTCATATTTGTGTTACTAATATTTCTCGCCTTTTTTTCTTTTTCTTAATTTTGGCCCGGTGTTTGTAGGCCACGAGCCCCTTGGTTTTATTTTATAGTCAGTTACAGGCACTGTGACTGGTTTAGAGTGAAGTGGAGCAGTAGGAAATTGTTTATTTAAACACTGGCAGGATAGCAGACCTTTTCTCTCCTAGGGAAAGGGGAGACGATAATAAGCGTAGTTTTCTCCGCTACACCCTTATTTTGTCCCGTTTTCTAACTGATGATTTGTGGTAGCTGCCATTTTGTTTCAAGGATGAAGCCATCCTTGAAGCAGTTACATGTCTCCATGTAGCAAAAAATAGACTTGTCCCGCTGTTCATTTTTTTTTGTCATCGGCAGTATTGTGAACTTGACGGCTTTTCGAACTACATTTTTAGAAAGGACGCTATTTCCCTAGGTAAAGTGAAATTCAATGAAAGGGTATTCGATGTACGCTAGAGGTTCAACTGGTGCTAGAAGCAGAAAGAAACCAGTCAAACATTGACTTCTGGCAGTACACTTTTATGGGGAAAAAAAGTGTATTTTTCTCCTTGCGCTCGATTATAAGAGCAAATATCCCCTACAATTCGTAAGTACTATACTCCGCGACAACTTTTCTTGGCAATGCAGTGGAAGGTACAGGCCTGCGTCCCCTCTCCCATTTTGAGTGTGCGAGGGCATAGAGTTATAATGTACGCTAGAGGTTCAAGTGGCGCTAGTGTGCTGACGCAAATTGAAGCAGACAGCAAGCAGTCGACAATTGACTTCCGGTAATGCATTTCTATGGGAAAAAGTGAGTGCATTTTCTTTCTGCGCTCGATCATAAGAGAAAATATCCCAAATAATTCATACGTACTAGGTAGCTTGGAACATTTCTCAGTCAGGCCGACGAAATAATTGGTCAGTCGCGGTGTTTTTCTTTCAAATTCATATCGCATTAAAAACGGTGCTAAAACAGCTTCGTACGTGTATTTATGTGCACTGTCGGACACTGTTAGCGCGAACACGACGTCGGAGCTTTTCAGCGTGGGGGATATATGTGCCAAACGAACGAAGAACATCTGGAAATTAAGAAAGACGGCAAGAACTACGCAGTAACACCGGATCAGTAACTACACGTGCATATACGATCAAAATTAATTGAAGGCCACGTAATCTATTCCTTTTTTAAATAAGTAAGTACCGTTTTTTTCTTTCTGCTCTGAGCGAAGCTGCTGTTCTGCGTTCAAGATATCACTCGCACGCTCGAAATCTTTGAGAACAAGTGCCCGATAAAAGCTGCTCGGCAGAGAAAACACTACGAAGAGACAACTTTTATAGCCCACGGACTTTATTCTCTACGTTTTGAATGTTTTTATCCGCTCATGCACGACGGGGTCATTTTTATATAGTGACAGGACTGGCATATTATCAATATATAAGCGTCACCGGATTGCTGGCGAGCCTTGAACACACTCTACATTCCTTTCGATTGTAATTTTGCTTCGAATTGTCGCTTGTTTCTACACACCTGCTGCGGAACACACGTTTGGGACTGAAATGTAGCGAAGTGAAACATCGGTCACTGATGAAGAAAAATGCGCTAACTAAAGCAATTACACTTTTACAGTGTTAATCAAGGTACATACTATTCGGTACAAACCAAATAACCAAAGTGTTCCGTGTTATTTTCCGGCGAAAAGACAAAATGCACGCGCGCTTTCCCATAGGAATACACAGGAAGACTGGAAAAGTAGACTGGTTGCTGTCTGCTTCAATTTGCGTCACGGAAGTCGCATAGACACTAGCGCCAGTTGAACCTCTAGCGTACATTATAATAACTATGTGCGAGGGCTCTCCTCCTCTCCCCGGAAATGGGGGAGGAGGAGAGCCTGCGTACACTCAAAATGGGAGAGGGGCGCGGGCTTGTACCTTCCACTGCATTGCCAAGAAAAGTTGTCGCGGAGTATAGGTATATATCTTGGAACATTTCTCAGTCGGGCAGTCGAAATAATTGCTCTGTTACGGCGTTTTTCTTTCAAACTTGTCGCATTAAAAACTGTGCTAAAACGGCTTCGTATACGTACATTTTTGTGCACTGTGGGCACTGTTGGGGCAAACATGACGTCGGCGCTTTTCAGCATCTGGAAACCAAGAGAGACGGCGAGAACTACGTAGTCACCCAGGATCAGTAACTAGCCGTGCATGTACGATCAAAATTAATTGAAGGCAGCGTAATATCGGGCTTTAAATAAGTACTTCTTTAATTCTTTGTGCTCTGCGCGAAGTTGCTTGTTCTACGTTCAAAATATATCACCCGCTCGCTCAAGATTTGTGAGACCGAATGCCCAATAAAAGCTGCGCGGTAGATTAAGAGAAGGTTCATTGACCAGATATTTTATTCTTTACGCTTATGTTTTTATCCGCTCATAATTGCACGACGTCCATAGCGTCACCGGATGCTGGCGAACCTTGAACGCACTCTATATTTCTTTCGATTGTTATTTTACTTTGAATCGTCACTTGTTTTTACACACCTGCCGCGGAGCACATGTTTGGGACTCTAATGTAACAAAGTTAAACATCGTTCGCCGATAAAAAAAAAAAAAAAATCTAACTATAAGAGCAATTACTTTTACAGCACTTTTACAATGTTAATCAAAGTAAGTGTTCCACGTTATTTTCGGGCGAAGAGACAAAATGCACGAGCGTTTTAACATAGGAATGCACAGGGGCTCCGCAAAAGTTGACTGGTTGCTGCCTGCCAACGTTACTAAAACACTCAGTTGGGAAACTCGCCGTCGAAACCTGGGCCGCTGGCGTCCACCGAGACCGAGCTAAATGCGACAACAGCGCCACTCTTTATCGTTTGTCTGTACTGTGGTCACCTTGAGCTTCTTGAAAGCCTGTTTTTGCGCAAAAACAAACGAAAAAGACTCTTTTTGTATGAAATTTATTGGAGTCTAGTACAAAAAGAGGGGCGCGTTATGTTTTTAAAATCTTTAGTTTGCAGGGTTTTGCGGCACAATTAATATTGTTTTTATACAACCATGCCTCAGCGGGCCTTTCAGGTAGCACGTCCCGCCCTAGGTGCATTTTAACTTCGGTAGCTCAACGCGGCGCGTCCGCTGGGGAGACGGGGGTGGCACCCCTGTAACCTCTACCGCTGTATCTGTTCTTAAAGCCAAAATAGAAGTCATGTGCAGTTTGTCGAGTGGCCGCTGCAGGAGAAATGGTGGCGTTGTGTTCGTCATTAGCTCGGTGCTCGGAGACAGTTTGGGGCCACTTTTTCAAAGCTCTCTCTATGAGAGTTTCCCAACTGAGTGTTTTAGTAACGTTGCTGCCTGCTTCACTTTGCGCCACTGATGTCGCATACCTCTGATTAAACAAAACCGAAACCCCCCCCCCCCCCCCCCCCCCCCCAAAAAAAAAAAAACGTATTTATTTTTTTTGGCTAGATAGGTGGCGCAAGTCATCGCCCGTTTCAGAGGCTGTTCATTGCATTCATTTATCCACCGGTCATTTAAGAGTCGAACGAAAATGGACTCACCATCCGAGACAGGATTCAGGAGTTCGATGTATTCAACGAACAGGTACTGTTTTAGGCGTATCTTTCAGTTTACAAACGAAATCCTGAGGTAATAGAGACTTTTATAAAACCGTTACCGCGTTTCGCATACCGCACTACCAGCGGAGAACATAGCGACAGTTGCGCACACAGGGACAAGGACAGAGAAGAGGAACACGTAGACGACAGACAAGTCCGCTTGTCTGTCGTCTACGTGTTCCTCTTCTCTGTCCTTGTCCCTGTGTGCGCAACTGTCACTATGTTCAATAACTACCAACTCGCCCAACTGTCTACTCTACTACCAGCGGAGCTTTTGAAGCATGCTTTTAAACGCGTGCCCGCGTGGTACCGTGACGGCGGTACGCGGTACAAATGGTACGGTACGCGTGTGAAGTCCCCAATAATGGGGTGATAGTTTTGAAATAGACTTCAGGGCCCCTACCTAGTGCTCACGGTCTTTTCTTTAGGTGACCGCTTGCTTCACCCTCGACTTTTCACGTTTATTTTTTGTGGCTTTTATATTAAAGGTGATTCACCACTGTAGGAACCGAGTCAATCTGCGCAATGCACACTCATGTCAACAATTTTTGTTTTTATCATTGTGTGTACAGTGTCATTCGACTGTACTCTTGCCGAGTGTTCAAGTACCGTCCTAAGGTGGTCAACACATTGAGTACGCTTATTCTGACGGGTGTTAGATCAGCCGCTCGTCGACCTTTTCTCGTCGTAAAGCGTGAATGGTGCAAACGCCACAGCAGTGAGCAGCAAGCTTTTTTGCATGCTTATGCCCGCGCCTTGCACTCCGCAACGCTGCGTGAGAGCCACCCACGCTTTTATTTGTTATTCTTACAGCAGGGAAGGGCTGTCGTTAAAACCACTATATTGGTGGAAAGTGCTCATTTGGGATACTAACCTAAATGGTTGATGCCGGCCAGTACTCTTTCCAACTAAAATGCAAGAGTCGAAGTCATATTCACGCTAACAGTGTCGTGCAGCGTATTATCAATCGGCATGGATCAAAGTGGCGATGCAGGTGAATTGGTTCATGATGGAGCTGGAAACAGCTGCACAAATAGCAGAAAAAGAAGGTGTAGATGGGACAAGTGCTGAACTTCCTACGGATTATTTAATAAAATAAAAACAAAAAACATCCAACTAATTATCCACAAACTATTATGGTGCAGTGAAGAATGTTCTTTGCACTCGGAAATGACAATGACGGAAATGACACAACTCCGCTGTGCTCGCTGAGCGGAGCCGGGGGACCCTCACTAAAGCGCTTCCCGTTTCCTTCGTGAGGGGGCGAGCAACGAGCTAAAAATGCGAATAGCACACTTGGTCGCCAATCCCTCCTCAGAAAATGGCGTCTGATACAACGTCAGATCTCTAATTAATAATTGTGTCGGTATTGGGATCATCACTGCTGTGGTGACACATGGCACAGACCCCTAATTAACATTCACGTTTATTAGAGTAACTAAATGGCAAAGCCAGAGAATAGCTTTGCTCTTCCTTTTGCCTCCAAGTTATCGTTGGCAGAGAAGGGACGACATGTGCCAAATTTATTCTTCCACGCTTTAGGGGAAGCTGTTTTGCACTTGTGAGATGTAGATCTTGCATTGAAATGTGACAAGCCAAAAGCTTCTTGAACCTTGGTACATTGTGTATGCCACATATATATGTGACATTGCCTTTATTTTCGCAATGTGAGCTGTGCAGTTTTGAAACGGTCGTGAGCCAGCAGACAACAAGAACAGAGCGTGCGTCGCCGCACATGCTCATCCGGCGCATGTGCGGTGGTTCTCTTGCGTTGTCAATGTTTTCATTTCTTGCATTACGTCAAGCAGAAGATGAGCTTGTTGAGATACTTTGCAACCGGAGCATATACAGTTGAGACCCATTCGCACAGCAGCACTTTTTTACTTTGTCTTACGTTATGTTATGGCTCACCTGTACATCCAAGCTTCGAATGTCACGTGCAAGCTACCTCCTGAATTGGTTGCCATGCTTCATGATACGAAGCACAGATGTCCCAGTGATTCTCAACTTAAGCCGGCTGTTGTGACTGAACTGATGTCTACATTATACTAGCACTGCAACAAAAATAAAAACTTGTTTTAAAAGTGAAACCCACCCCTAAGCTTTTGTAAGTCAGATGGAATAGGCTACCCCCCTTACTAGGGGCACAGGTATTGCTTTTTATTGTTCCTTCATCTTTATAAACCTTGTTAGGCTGATGCACTTGATGGCTTTGTTCTTAATTAGTGCTGTTGCTCTTCGTGTTTGATCCCAGGCTTCTCAAGTGGTCTCCTGCCTCCTTTGTCGTCCTGTGAGTCGTCGTACGAACCTGACCCAAGGAAGCAGTTTCTATGGAACCGATTCAGTCCTCAAGTTGCGGTAAGTCGTTTTTTCCCACATGTTCTATGAACCAAGGACAGGGCACTCTCTAGAATGCAGGTAGTCTTCCCACCTTTGTTCTGGAAAATGGGCAAAATAGAAAGTCACTAAGGAAGACAGCAAAGGAAGCAGAAAAAGGAATGTGTCAGGCCAGAATGGAAAACATAGGATTAAGGAAAGTGAACATTTCTGACAATTCAAAAAAGGAAGTTTATTGATATCAGAGGCAAGGAGAGCTACATTAAGAAGTAGGACTTCTAGGTCGACTCCAGGCATGGCGAGAACGACACAAATACATGCAAGATGTGGAGAGGTAAGGGAGACGGCTGAATGTAAGTATGGAAACCTTGATAAATACATGGACAAAGGAGGCATCCTTTTTTCTTGCATTGTGATTTGAGAGGGGTGGAGAAAAAGAAGAAGAAATATTGTTATTTTAAAAGATTGAAGTGGACAAGGCTGAGGGAATGGCAGGAAGGGGCGAGTGAAGTGATTTAGGGATAAAGGGAGGTGTTTTATTATGATATGCTAATATGGTAGAGTTATTACTGTAGTATAGTAGAGGGAGGGTTCAACAGCATGGTGTATTGCACTGGTCCGTTCCGTTTACATTGTATCTAACTGTTGGCGATGCCAATAAAAAATAAGAATGTACATTTTTTTATTTATTTTATGCCAAAATATGTGCGAAGAGTAGGGCTGCGCAAATATTCTAATTTTATGATAGTAGTTTAAAAAGTAGTTTAAAGTAGTATGTTATTTGATATTTGCTTCCAAGTGAACTGCGATATTAATACTTTTCGGAGTGTTGATTGCGGCAGGTTAGCCCCCTTGAGTGTGCTTCTCCTCAGGCACTGGTGCACTGTGGAAAAGCGATACCGGTGAAGCGCGCACAATGATCTCACGACTTGCTCCGCTGCAGCGGAGCCCCGCGTGCCTGGTATATTAAAAAAAAAAGACAAAAAATAGGATACTTTCTGGTTGTTGATATTACATTGCAGTAAAATCTCCAAAATTTAAGTGTGGCTATTCTGCAAGGGAATATGGTATGCAGCAATGTTTGAAAAACCTGTGTTCATTTGTTGTGCTTGTTTCTTTTTTAATCCAGAATCAAAGAAAATATTTTCATGTAGCAAGAATATTTATAAATCCCCTCAATAGTGTATGGCTAGGCTCCCTTATAGGTTTTAACTCTATGTCAACTCTGTCGTCTACTTTCATCCAATGTAGGTTCTAGACTTCCCAGGCTACAGTCTATAAATATAGCTAGATTAAATTTAACAGGGCTCACGAGTGGCCAATTAGGAGCTTAGGAACAACCTTCGCGAGTTAGCTGAATTTTCGTTTCAGCATGGTGTAACGGTAGTAAAAGGCGTGGAGAAAGGTGCCACAACTCCTCAGTACTCGATTCAAAAATATTTGGCCAAAACCAGTCATCGGTTCTTGTGCGAATGGTGCTCACATCAATCGCACTGAATAGCTAGCACTAGTCGTGATTGGTTAGAGTAGCTATGTGCTCCGCTCAGCTGCTATATGAACACTAGCAGGTGGAATACAAGCGAGGGCAGTGTGAGACACGTTCAACACAAAAGTCTCCGTCTGATGTCAAAGTCGCAACAATTACTTCACCATGATATAAACCCTTTTACAAAGTAGCCAAAAACATGTTTTTACGTCAAATAGACTGAAGACACCATCGGTTCTCCTAATAGGCTAATTGGGATATCTGCAAAATTTATGGCGAATGATTGTTCGATAAATAAATAAATATCGGTAGAGGCCAGGTCTTCTGTAGGTATAACACTTTAGTCTCCCAACATTTCAAAATCTGGAGTTTTTTTTCCCTTAGGCTAACTTTCGAAGAGATTGTATATAACTTTACGACATGAAAGTTTAAAATTGTCTGCTCCAAGAGTGGGAATTTCTGCTCCAAAACCCGTTTTGCCCTGCTACGAGAGCTGCTCCAAATCACCGCTTGTCAGTTCCACCACTTCAGTGGCTATGGATGAATATATGAACACAGCTGAATAGCTATGGATGAATAGATGGATACAGGAAAACCTTTGTGAATTGGGCGGCATCTCTAGGTGCGCCCTCATAATGCTTTCAGTGAACGCCGCTACCTTCGTGGGCGTGGTAATAGTATTTGTGTTGATGTTGTATTCAACACACGAGCACTTGGCGAATGCTGTGGCGGCGGTGGGGCGACGGGCAGGATGGGTTCGAGGGAATGGTGCAGTCGTGTGGTGGTTCAGTCCCTGAACACTTCGATTAAAGGGAAGATGGGGTGGTTTTGCATTTGAGAAAAAACACTTCAATTGTGTTCACTTGGCCGTTAGAATAACAGATATCACAATTATGTTTCAATGCGGCGCGCCAAGAGCCATAAGAACAATTTCAAAATAAGGCTGAAGCCCCGCCTCCCTAGCCTTGGGCAGCCAAAAGATCCGTCGATGACGTCACGTACAGCGACTGTCTTTCGCGTTTTCTCGCGTTTCACAATGCTTGCGCAGCAAATGGGTTGGGTATTTGGGTTCATGGTGTAAAAATACACTAGAATTCACTTCTAACTCATTTTTTTCAAGAAGCTCCGTAGCTTCCCTTTAAAATCTAAGACAGTAACAATTCTGGACTAGCATGCAGGACAGATACGTAGGTGTTACAACTGATGTATGATTGATAGGCCATCTATTAAACCAGAATGAGTATTTCTATGACTAAGAAAAACAATGTGAAGAATAGAATTATCTATTGTGCAGTCATCAACTCCTTGGTCTATGTCAAATGACATAGCGATATCTATAAGTGCAGTGTGTACTTTTACCATGGCTACCAACTATTAGGATTTTTTACTTTACGTCAGATGCATTAGCATTTGTCAAAACAAGTTTAAAATGTAAAAAATTATGCTTAGTAACAAAACATACCTGGAAAGTTGCCTAGCGGCTCTATAAGTGGCTTTAACAAGAAAGTTCTTGACATGCACTTTGCAGTACAGACTGGAATAGGTAAATTGGGAAACAGAAAGCTAACCCCAGACCTGAAAAATAACACTGTATATGCTCTAAACTTATAAATTATTGCACTGTATATGCAGTAATCTTATCAGTCTCACTTGTCTCCCCATATATCTTACAATTATATTCTTTGTGCATATTTTATGAGAGGAAAATTATTTTTCAATGCCGCCAAGCACTGGCATCGCATGTGGTGGCAGTGCAAAGATGTGCACTTGTTTCTCTGGTGTGTGGACTTGAAATCGACTTATCGACTTGAAATCTAGAAAAATCTCGGTGTACGAGAAACATCTTTATAATACAAACTGTCACTGCGAATTTCGATGATTTAACCAAAGCTGGAGAGATCAAGTTGAAGCTCCTAATTTAATGGACCGAAATGGCTACCGTATGGGTAGCCGAGTGACTTACTGCCGAGGTCAGCTAGGCGATGTGATTTTTAAGATTGTGCTACCTTTTTTGGTGGTTTTGCAGAAACAAGAGATCATGCCTCAAACATGCGTCCTTGGGATATTACAGAAGATGTACCGTATTTGCACGACTAATCGTTTCGCCGAAGTTATCAGTGTTTCGTGCTGACCCAGGTGCTTGAGTGAGACTTCTTGAAGTGAAGTAGTGTGCTTAGCAGCTGTCGCAAGTGTCAGTGATGGGAAGCCATGCGGGATTATGGCTTTCATAGCGCGGTTCTTTCGTTTTCCTCTTTGCTTGCTTAGTGTGTCTTTTTCTTTTTGTTTTTTTTTGCGCTTGCGCGTGGAAATGCTGACTTTTTGGAGATGTCAGATGCGTGATCCCGACAGTGAGCCTTCCACCAGCCATGTCGCCCCGAAAGGAATGCTTTTGGCCGGAGGCAATCGGGCGTTCGCGTAGCGACAAACGTGTCCAGTTACGTTCTTGTCATATCGCTCCGGAGGCCGTCGAGATTCGCACCGGGTACCCCGGGTGCATTGAACCTGGCACAGCCAGGTGATTACGGAATAGCTGTCTGCAGAGGCCTTCGGACGTCTGAATTCTGCGTTAGCCGACAGATTTTTTTTTCTCGGCTTTCGAACCTCTTACGTAAAGTTGTTTGAATGAATGTGTACTGTTATCGTAAATCTTGGCTTGTGATCGCGGCTTTGTAGATTATCTTATTCGTTTTGCTGGAGAGACGCAAACGACGGGCATAACAAAATCGGTTGCATATTCCGCATACCTTGCAAAAGCACTTCCCCAGTCACCTTACGAAACACGGAGTCCGCACCATCCCGACTTCCCAGTCTTTTACCTGCTTTAGAGCGGTTTGTACCTGTTATTAGGTATGTTAACTGAAACTTGAAACTAGGGGCAGTGGCCGGAGAGCAAAGAGACAAAGTTTGGAAGGCTTGCTTGCCCTCCCCAATTTCTGAACTTTCAAGTGATTATACCGTAATAAATGCACGCCTCTTCCCAAAATAAAAAAAGCACTATGTTCACTACGTAAACAATGGTCTCAGTTCACGCATCTGTGGGCAGGTAGGAAATCTTGCACAAATTTATTCACACCGCACGATGAGCGCAACATGTCGCTGTGCAAACGCAGTCCAACACGAAGCATAAAAACGGCATATATAGGACAACAATTCGGAGTTCATTGTTCAATTAAAACAACGTAATTTTGTTGAAAACGCCCGCAGCTTTTTACTCACGGTATGCGTCGGGAATCTTCCACATTTTGAAACGGAACGAAGGTTTACTTTTAAAAACGCGCGCTGCGTCCTCCCGGACCAGTTTGACTGGATCAGCTGACGAGGACGGGACTGAACCCGCCAAGACCGCAACCCCACAACAGCCAATTTGCGCTCCGTGTTAGTCTACTTCTAAGCGCTGCACCATACACACCACGAACATTTCAGTTCTTCGTCGCATCACCGTGTTGCACCACACAGAACGAGATCGCAGAAGTCAACGTAGTGTCATGAACGTTGGCTTGTGGTTGCACACTCGTGGAACCTGTGACTCTCTTCGCTTTCAAAGCACACACGACGATTACGAATGATACTTTCCGTCTTCAGAAAACATCACAGGGGCACTTCTCCGGTCACGTCTTCACTATGTGCTCATAAACCTTCGCAGCTTCTCGTGTACCGCCAAACCAAAACAATACCCGGCGCCATGTTTAACTTGCGTTGTTGCCCGTTGCCAGATCTTACCGGAAGTCGAGTCGCTGCGTCGTTCAACTCAGCAGCCAAGTCAACAAAAAAGCAAATCCAAGAGTGAGGGGCGGGGCGTAGTTCTCCTCCGTGGGGGTCCAAAAAGCGGGAGTTTCAAATGTGGAGAGGTTCTGACTCCGACTAAATTACATCATGTGACGTAAATATTGCTAAAACAAAATATCTTTTTCACGGAACATTTGTTTTGTGACATGCTTGTCCCAATTAGGCTGTTTAAAAAAAAAATTTTTCTTTGCAGTTACCCTTTAAGAGGTTCTAAGAGGTCGCAGTTTCGTTTACTTGTGTTAGCCCCAATGAAGATGAGATTTTGCAATTTTAGGGGGAAAAAAAAAGAAATGAGGTCTCGCTTGCATTATTTTCGCTTCATTGCACTTGGTAGTTTCAAAAGGTTTGAATTAGCTTTTTTTGGGCTCTTTAATGTTTTGCATGTCTATTTAATTCAGAACAGGAAAAACAAGCTGATCAAAACATCAGATTTATTAAAAGAGGGGTCAAGCACTATAACTTGAAAGTTTTCCTCAGTTATAACTAATATTACAAATGCCCCCTTGTGCATGCCTCCTTCAACATACTCAATGCTGTTCATGCTAATAGAATGATGGGAATCGCATCCGCTGTGCGATCTGCTGTACCGGTACGTCTGATAAGCAGGTTCCTGCATTTTGGTTCGCGATCTGCGCGCACGATATCGGGTCCTGTGACACACGAGTTATTCCCGCGTTTATGTCATTGTAAAATTAAAATCTACTGTGTCTGCGATCTGCGGTATCCATTCCCGTGGCATGAGCACATAAGACTTTGCAGCAGACTTCCGCGTTTTGTCCGTGACCTGCGTGTGCAGTATGGATTCCCGTAACACGCGAGTTAGTTCGGCTAGTGTATTGCATCGTGAAATACAATTCCGCTGTGGTATTTGTTCTCATGACAAATGAGTTTGTAGCAGATTCCCACGTTTCTGCCTGCGATCTGCATGCGCGATATCTCTTCTCGTGACACAAAAGTTTGTAGTGGGTTCTTGCGTGTTTATTGCACCATAAAACTTGTACCCCCTGCGTCTGCGATTTGCAGTATTACGATTTGAGATACGAGTTCTCGGCGAGCTCCTGTGGGTTCTTTGCATGGTAAAACGAGAATCTGGTGTCTCTGCAACCTGCGATATCCTTTCCCGTGACACAGGAGTAGCAAATTCCCATGTGTTTATCGCATCGTGAAACGCGAATTTACGGTGCCTGCGATCTGGTGTATCACTTCCTGCATCACATGGCTTGTAGCGGGTGCCCCTGTGTTTATCATTATTTTTGATAGTTTATGCTCTGGAACCCCCAAAGATAGCCCACCTCATGTTTTTCACAATTTATCTCCATTTTTGGTGGGCGTTCTTTCAGAACTTTATGGTAGTATTGAAACCGATTCAGTATCTTGGTTGAGCTCTCCATGTGTCTCCCTTATACTCTTATTTTAGGAGATGAAGCTGCACTGTTGGGGAAGACCAGCTGCCCTCTGAAAGCCACTGAGGACATCTGGTTTGGATGCTGTACCTGCACCTACTTCACCAGAGATCAGCGTGAAATTGTGAGCCACTTGGTTGCCCATGGTGATGAACAAGTCAAGTGCCACCATCCTTCCATATTTTCTTGCTCTAAGTTCAAAGTGCACTCCAACGCTCAAAAGCACGAGAGTAGTAAGCTTTTCAAATGCCATCTGTGCCCCCAAGCCTTTGCTCAAGATTCCCAGCTGAGAACCCATAATCAAACACACATTGGTGAAAAACCTTACAAGTGCAAGCTGTGTTCCAAAGCCTTTGCTCACAGAAGCACTCTAATCAACCACAAGAGAACCCACAGTGGTGAAAAACCTTACAAGTGCAAGCTGTGTTCCAAAGCCTTTGCTCACAGAAGCACTCTAATCAACCACAAGAGAACCCACAGTGGTGAAAAACCTTACAAGTGCGATCTGTGCCCCCGAGCCTTCGCTCATAGCGGAGGTCTGGTCTACCACAAGAGCACACACACAGGTGAAAAGCCGTTCAAATGCAAGCTGTGCCCCCAAAAGTTTGCTTTCAAAAAGAATCTGACGTACCACATGAAAACGCACTCAGGTGTAAAGCCTTTCAAGTGTGAGCTTTGCCCCCAAGAGTTTACACAGAGTTCCTCTTTGAAAAGCCATGTTCGAACACACAGTGGTGAAAAACCTTATAAGTGCAATCTGTGCCCCCAAGCCTTTGCTCAACATTCCCAGCTCCAAAACCATAATATAACACACAGTGGTGAAAAACTTTACAAGTGCGAGTTGTGTTCCAAAGCCTTTGCTTACAGGGGTGGTCTGAACTACCACAAGAAAACACACACAGGTGAAAAGCCATTCAAGTGCCAACTGTGTCCCAAAGCCTTTTCCGAGAGTTTCAATCTGAAAAAACATATTCAAAAAATGCACACAGATGAAAAACTTTACAAGTGCAAGCTATGTTCCAAAGCCTTTGCTCGGAAGTCAGATTTGGGACGCCATAATCAGACACACAATGCTGAAAAGCCTTTTAAGCCTTTGCTTCTCAGGCCTTTGTTTCCCAAGCCTTCTCAAGCCTGTTCTCAAGCCTTTGCTAAAAATAGCAATCAGATCTATCAAAACCAAACACACACGTGAAAAGCCATTGAAGTGCATGCTCTGTCCCAAATCCTTTGCTCGGAAGTGCAGTCTGACACATCATAATCCCACACACAGGTGAAAAGCCGTATTGCCGAGGCTCTTGGGTGGTCTGGGGATGTTCATGTTCCAGGCAGGAAGGACAAGCATACTTTGGCCCCCTGCATGTAGATGGTGGTGTGTCAGGTCACACTTCCTAGGCTAGGGTACATTGTTCGTACCGTTGGTTATGAATGATGTGTATGTAGCAGTACCAATGTGCTTGTTTTAGTTTTGTTGTGCCGCTTCAAGAGTACATTGACAAAAGGTGTTGAGAGCTTGGAACTGATTTTAACACACTCATATTTACTGTATTTTCACCTTCCTTTTCTTCGCTAAAATTTTCGTAATCACTTATTATACGATACCTGCTTTACGACATCACTTTGTATGGTTCAGTTGGTCTATATATTTTGCTAGTCTGTGTTCTTGGGCCTTACGGTTGTTCCCGTGTTGCCTGGCCCTCCGCATCATAATTTGCATACCGTAGGTGTCATTTTATTTCGTATGCCTTTTGCTCGTATTTTTGTATAACACTGAATAGTAGTTGGTTTCTAAGCTGTCCTAATGGCAAACATTCTTATATTTTTGTAACAAAATGAGACGTGTCGGGCCAGCTATCTCTCGAGGAATACAAATTCAGCCACGATTTTGTTTGGGTTGCAGTGTCCCTTAAATTGCTGCTCTTTGAGTGTTTATTTTTGGATTGTGTAATACATCTGTGAAATATGGCGCCATTGCTGGCGTTTCTTTCTTTTTTTTTTTGTTACCTTGTTGTCTTCAGCAAAATCTGCAGATGACAAATCTGTTATTAGACATATGTTTTGCTGTTTCTCAGAAATAAAGGTTGACAGTTCAGCTTTGGCAGTGTTATAATTTTTTTTTTAGCCGTTGCAAATTTTTGATTGAAGTAAATGTGCCACTGGCTTAGTATCTCTTTAGAAAGCAAATATTTTGCCATCTTGCACCATAATGGGATCTCGTAGCAGCAGTTTAATCGCCAGGAAATTAACGGTTAAGTGAATGTACACATTGCAGCACATAGATTGGCAGTTTGTGCTGCTGATTGGTTGCCTAATTTCAGCTTTCCTAAAGCTTTTGTTCAACATAATAATCTAGCTCTCCACACTCAAGTTGATATGCACAATAAACATTATGAATGCCAGCAATGTCCCAGGATATTTTCTGACCAACACAGCTTCACAACCCAAAGGGCGTGTATGGAACAACACTGGCTGGGATTACACCTTTCCAATGCCAGCAATGTCCGAGAACATTCGGTCGGAGTTTAACCCCTTGCCTACTAATAACGAGTGTCACTCGTGCCGCCATTTACGGACCATAAAACCCGACCACGAGTGTGACTCGTGTTTCGGTTTCAGAGCTTGTTTTGTGAGCTCTGCGGCAGATGGCAGCACTACCCCTGTTGCTCCTGTTTACCTTGGGTTCTTTTCTTGTTTGCTTTGCCTTTTGACAGAGAGAGGGCGCTCCACTGACAAAAAATAAGCGCGCTATTGTAAGCAAGCGCGCCAAAAAGATGTCTTCAGCGCGGAGGTCTGCTTTGGCGGACGAAGATATACAAAGACTTCTTTTTGAAAGTGATGAATGCGCCAGTATTTCCGACGACAAATCCTGCTGCCTTTCCGATTACTCGGAATCCGATGAGAGTTCAACGGACAGTGAGAAAAGTGTTGAAAACGATGCGAATCTTGAAAGCATTTCATCGACTTCGGCGTCTGCACGTCAGTGGAACTGGGAGAAGAGGGACAACCAGCCTGCTCAGTTCACCTTTGTAGAAACCCCAGGTGTGTCAGCAAGGGTTCAACGCAGTCTTAGTGAGAAGACAAGCGCCTTGTCGACCTTTTCCGTGTTTGCAAGTCATGATTTTTGGGCGTCTGTCTCTGCTGAGACAAATCGCTACGCCGAACAAGAGATGGGCGACGAGGATCGTCCCAAGAAATGCTATGAGGAGCAATGGTTTGACACCACTCCGGATGAGATAAAGGCATACTTTGCCTTGTGCATCATTATGACGCAAGTGAAAAACACACAGTCAAAATGAACTGGTCCAAAAGGTCCATAGTGGAGACCCCAATTTTCGGCAAAACGATGTCCTATGTGAGGTTTCTGCTAATCTCTCGATTTCTATCATACTGCGAAGAACTACTGAAGAAGAGGAGATGACCAGAAGTCCTGGTATAGAGCACGAGATACGCCTGAAAGCCAAGGAAACGTTTTTCTTTATTTTGATGCAAATTGCTTGATTTAAATAAAGCTTTCTGTACGATCTTTAAAGAAAAAAAATGAGTAGGCAAGGGGTTAAGGTCGGTTGGCTACATGCATTTTCTGCGTGCAGAGCGTGAGAAGTGTTAGGCTTTCTGCATAAACCTTTAATTTAAATGGCAGTCTTTCTCCGTTCATGACAGTATTGTCAGGGTGTCTACTAACCGGGAATTCTCAGGGATTTTGAATAGTCTGGAAGATCTCAGGGAAAACTCAGGGAATTAGTGCTTCTATCAGGGAATTTCTTTTTTATTTTTATTTTTTTTAAGTGTTGCAGATGGATTCTCACAGTCCAAAATTCTTCAGATATCAATGGGATGGGCCAAACGTACAGATTGCGACACTGTTAGCACGAACAGTTGACAGGCGTCAGATTCATACCCGTGGCGCCACCTAGCCGCTTCTGATGGCGAACCTTGCCAATGCACAGAAACATTATAGGGTTCGAGAGTACCATGACCTGCTCTAAAACAATGTTCAGACCGGCTCATTTGAGGAGCTCGGGTTTGTTTTTCTCGCGATTTTGTATTTTGTCTTGTCTGCTTTGACATTCTTCGTCCGTGTGCCCACCATGTCTGGTGTTTCTGTTCTCTGCGTCCTTAGCTACGTCTGCTTCGGGTTCTGTCGTGTTATTTTAGAGGTGAATTTCGTCAAAGTGCCCGCTTCAACTAGCGGTCGTAGGGGACATTTTGGCGTCCGCTTTGGCGTTTTCGGGTTGTCGGTGCTCTTTCTTGACGTCGCGTCTCTCCAAAGGGAATATCGTTGAAGTGCTCGCGACAGCTAGCGTTCGTAGGGGACATTTTGGCGTCCGCTTCGGCGTTTTCGGCTTGTCGGCGCTGTCTCTTAACGTCTCATCTCTCTGAGGGGAATGTTGTCGAAGTGCTTGCGTCGGCTAGTGGTCGTTAGGGGCTTTTTGGCGTCCGCTTCGGCGCTTTCGGCTTGACGGCGCTCTTTTATGACGTCCTGTCTCTCCAAAGGGAATGTCGTCGAAGTGTTTGCTTCGGCTAGCGATCGTAGGGGACTTTTTCTCGTCCGCTTCGGCGTTTTCGGCTTGTCGGTGCTGTTTCCTGAGTCGCGTCTCTCTGAAGGGAATATCGTTGATTTGCTCGCATTGGCTAGCGGTCGTAGGGGACATTCTGGTGTCCGCTTCGGTGCTTTCGGCTTGTCGGCACTGTTGCTTGACGTCTTTGTTTACCTTGTTTACCTTTTTCTTTCCCTGTTATTGCTCCCGTTTTTCTTCTAGAGCGCAGCCCTTAGGCACCCGTTTCCGGCTTGAATGGCGTCGCTGTCAGCGTAACCGTGAGGTCAGGTGACCCCCCCCCCCCCCCTGAAGTCACATGACTTCATGGGGGGGGGGGGGGGGTCATGTGAACCTCAGTTTACCTTTTTTTTATATTTTATTCGCCATAAATTTTGCTAACCACTCCGTTCTGTTTTCGTTTTGAATATAATAAAAGTTACTCGTTACAATTAAAATTATTATGTTTTTTTTTATTTTATAACATGCTTTTTAGAGAGTGACAGCATCTGGCAACATGGTGTCAGCCCATCTTGACCTAAAACAGAGCTCTGTGTCACTCAGGGAAAACCTGGAAAACTCAGGGAATTTGAAAATGTCAACTTGGTAGACACCCTGATTGTGAACTGGATGTTGATTCCAATGTAGCAGTGCTGAAGCGGCGGGTCAGCCCTAACGGCAAATATTTTAAATTTTTTTTATTGGATTGAGATTGGCTACAGCAGGTAAGATTGGTTACAGCAGCTAAGTCCCCTGGAATACAAGCTCAGCCATGCTTTAGCTTTTTCTCTATAGTGTCCTTTGCACCATTGCTTGAAACTTGCAGTGTGATATTTCTTTTCAGCAAATGCAGATTTTGGTCTGCTGAAATAAATTTGGCACTGGCAGATAGAGTAGCTTTTTAGAGCATTCCAATTTTGTCATCGTCGGCATAGAACTTATTGCCAAATTGGTGTATGCAGAAATAGAACTGATGTGCCAATTGTGCCATTGTGCATTTATAATCACTTTTCATGCGCCACACTGACACAAAAGTAGGTATAAATAAGGACGAAATCACGCCAAGGTACGCCTGTCTCAGCTCGGAGAAAAAGCTTGCTCTGAGAACCTCCTGGGTTCGTTCCCCACCCCCGCCTGTTTTGATCTGGATGAGTTTCGTACTGGCACGCGTTTCTGCAATCACTACTGCGTGATGCACATTAAAACCGCAGGTTAGCAGTTGTACTGCACTTTCTAAATTTCTCATCTACAGCTAAGCGACCGTTCACCCGTTGAGGCATACCAACATCAAGGCTGTACGAATATACAAGCAACACAATTTTTTTTCAAGGTGCGCCCCAACTGAAATTTTAAACGAGTCTCATCGAAATTAGCCGTCTCGGAGTTTCTGTTTGATGCACTGACACCGGAACTTCCGGCCCAAAGGGAATTCCGGTGGATCCGAATCCGAAGCTCTGTATCCGGAGGAATGTTGCTGCCATGGTTATACTTCGTTTCAGCTTAGAACAGTTGTTACAGCATCCCTCATTGCAATGCTTCTGCTACCAGACCTCTTTGAAGCCATTTGCTGCCGCTCTGCTTTATCTTAGTCCACACGCAGATGCTATGAGTGCAAGCTCCAAACTTTCCGCATCCCTGCCAAGAATGTGCGGTTGTGCAGCGCAAGCACTGTTCAAAGTCGCATTCTGGCGGTTGTTGCATCGGCTGCGTCCAGTCATATAAGTATGGCTGCCGTTGCTGTGTGCTTTTCTGGATTCCTGGAATCACTTCATCTGAATAGTGGAGCAAACAGCACTGCCATATTGCTATAAACTCAAATGTATTTAAGCTTGCACTCCTCCCTCTTGGCTGTTTTTGCGTGACTATAGATGTTTCCACTGTTTACAAAAATCGCAGTTCCCACGTGCGAAATCCGAGTCCAGCCAGGGTTCGCTCGCAATTGCAGCCAGCCTAAAACTTCGTCCATAACACGAAAACACATCACTGAATGCGCCCGAATACGCATTAATGGAAAGGTGTATTGCAAACCCCCAGCCCGCTTTGGCCCGCCCCGAGGGCCCACGCAGAAAACTTCGGAACATAAGAAAGGCGAGCGAGCGGCGAGGCGTATGACGGAGCAAGGTACGAGCTGAAAGCTGTGTCTACCTCTCTGTTTATATTTACCTCTTTTGCAAGCCGGTTCCATCACGTGTCACACTGTCGTGCAGTTTTGCTTTATATGTTTTGTGTAATTTTCGTATAATTTCGAGAGAAATGTTTCAAATAAAACTAATTAAAACTGCCTTTCACATGGAGTTATCAGCATGCCATATTTCTTTGAATTTTGAAGACCAGGTGACACTTAGCTTCTATTTTAACATTCTTAAAACTCGTATGCTGCTCCCAACTTGCTTTAAGACCTCGTTTTTGCTGCTCCCAGCCTGCTACAAACTAGTTTTTTATGCTTCAAAGATGCTTTGCTCAGTTCCATCCCTGGAGTGTGTGGCGCAATAGTGGAGAATTTTGGTGCCAATTCCAACAGTAGCGAGTTTTAGAATAGGGGCCGCCAACATTAAGCTGCCCCTAAGCAATGAGGGGGCACGAGCGCGGCGATACTTGCTATACCGGCGTATAATGGGGTTTTTTGTGACGTCTTTGCATTTCTCGCTCGCAGCGGCAAGACGGCTAACGAAATGAATGAGGTGAGAGATATAAAGAAATGTCAGATTTAGCACTCAAACACTTTGTGTAGCTTGTGTCATTTTGGGGGAAGGTAAAACCCCAACCTACCCATTTTTCTACAAATCATAAATGTTTGGATGTTGGAAGTCGAGTGCACTGTCCAGATCGATATGATTCAAACGTGTATAAGCACTCCTGTCGTTTTCTATGTCACAGTAAGCCTTTTGAGAGCAAATCTTTCATGTGGAGCTTGTTCCTTGTTTGACGTTTCACGATTTCACTCAAGTTTGCCTTAATTAAGGGGTCTTCAGTGCACAAAAGGATGTCGCCCCACTGTCTCGTAAAGTGTGGTGATGTTTATAAAGGTGATCATTAATTTAGCGCACCGTCCAGTCAGTCCGACGAGGCTTCTATTACATGTCGGTAGGATCCAGTACATCACACCTGTGGTACAACGCACAAATATATGAATTTGATAGAAAGGCTCACCGGAGAGAAGTTCACCCACCTTTTTGCCTGGTCCGGGAGACAAGCTCACCTGGAACTACCGTAAAATACCGCGGAAGAGCCCAGTTCATTCAAGCGCTCACTATTAACTTTGGCAAGCTCGGGCGTGCTGCAAATAGTACGTTAAGTGCCCGATTTGGCCAGACAAGCTCCTCATCCCTAGATTAACTCAGTTTTCAGTGAAAGTGGAGTGGTCGCTCCCACAGAATTTTACGGTAAACTTTTTTATGAAGTTGCGATAAAGTTAGATAATACAACAAAATCTACAGACAGCTGTCATGCAGGGGCGTACGGGGACGTCAGATAGCCGAGCTACGATTCCAATAATTACCCTAAAGGTAAGCTGCTTTTGTCTCCCCTGCACTTGTTGGATGCGTCCAAATCTCGGAGGGGTATGCATTTTAAAGCAGGCTAGGGTGCCTTCATGTGCGCTTTGCATAGAGTGATGCCAACTGCCTGTTTCCCTTTCCCACACCCTCTTCCACCGCCATTTTGTTCCTCATTGTTTCCCCGTGCGCCGGAAACTGGCCTTTGTATCCATCTGTCCTCCCATCCGAGGGGGAAAATGCTAATCCTCCCTCTGTGGATTCCACAACGCTGCTCCGAACTTGTGAGATAAGGTGCTTGTTTCTGCGAGTGTTTTAAGCCCCACGGATTATCGCCGAGAACCAAAATGGCTGCTGGTTTGTGGGCAAGTGGTATTACAAAGGTTGGCATCACCTTAGCAAAGCGCACATGAAGGCTCCCTAGAGCAGGCCAGTCTGCTGCTGTCCTGAGCCCTCCTTCTACTTTCATGTCGACTGCTTTCTCGCTACTTTGCTCATAATTTTGACGTAGCCGAAATAAAGGCAATATCAAGTTTTTTTTTTTATTTTCGAATTGGAAGTACTTGAAATTGAAAGTTCACCTTCTTGGCAAGGACATGAAAATTCAACGGGTAGATTATTCTTGAAATGGAATGGGTTACTTAGTGTGTAGAATAAGTTTCACAATTTTTAGTCTTCTACTAATTGCAATAATCAATTTACTAATGTTGATCCTTTTCGTCTAAGCGTTGATCGTCTGCAAACGTCTCCGAATTTCCGCCTGCTTTTCCTCTTGTCACGTGACAACGCAGCATGTGCGTACTTGCAATCAATCCTCCGCATGAGGCGTCTGCCATTCAGTTGCAAACTCTCCCCATGGATTGAGAGGGAGATCAGTGGATGGACCCTCTCTTCAATCTAGGCTGTCCAGCATGACACCACGGCTTCCATGACGTCATCTGTCGCCACCTCGGGACCACTTTTCATGTATGGGCGCGATAGGATGCTAAACGCACCAATCGGAGACACACTCCAGGCACCATAATGGTGCTACCCTTTGTACGGAGCAGACGACGTGCCGGATGAGAGGAGAGGACATTTCCTTCTCTGCTCTTTTTAATGGAATGGTGGGATTGGTTCAGATAGGCCCGTTTCTTTTCGCCAGGAGGTGCTGTAGCATCTACGAGACGCGACCACAAGAGACCCCTCCGCTGGCTTCCGCGAGATGCCATCAATGCCGCGTCCTAGTGTCCCATTATCCACAATCCATGGGCGTAATGTAGCGTCTCTCAGTGTCCCTCAGCATCTGTCCATGGTTACGAAGAGAGCGTTGTAATCAGTGGTTGTAATGTATACAACATGACGAAAGAACACACTGGCACGCTGGCGCCATCTATGCGGTGACCCTGGAACTGCATTTCGCAAGAACGAAAATTTTTCAGTATTTCCGAGGTCAAATGTGCGTAATACCTATAAGAAAGGCTCATTTTTAACATTGACAAAATTTTTTCGAGCCAAGAAAGAAAGGATAATGCGCAAGAGAAATAGAAAATATGCCGAACCACCAAGTTTACACTGCTACCCAATAGATGGCGCCTGTGTAAGAGGTTCCAAGGCACCAGGTTCTAAGAGGTCACAACTGTGTGAACAGGCCTTTAAGAGAAGGGGGAGCTAAAAATAAACTTTATTTTCTCTGCTACACCTTTCTTTGTTTTTTTTTTGGCTTCTAACTGATGACTTGCAGGTTCAAGTACGAAGCCGTCTTTTAAGCACTGGCATGTCTCCATGTAGCAAAAAATTGCTTGTCCCCCTCTTAATTTTTTGTCATCAGCAGAATGGGCAGAACTGTGAACCGCCTAAACCTGACGGCTTTTCAAACTACGTTTTTAGAAAGGAAGCTATTTTCCTAGGATAAAACGAAAACAAGTGAATAGATAGATAAAATGGCGTGAAAACAACTCGGAAGGGAGAGTAAAGCATCAAAGACGCATGTGTAATGCTCCAAAATTCGGTAAAGTGAAAGATCGTTGAAACGGCGTCAAGCGTCTTCGATGAAATGTCCACCATAGCCTCCTATATGGCTAGTATAATGACGCTAGAGGTTCAACTGGCGCTAGATGCAAATCAAAGCAGACAGCAACCATTTGAAAATTGACTTCCGGCAATGCATTTCTGTGGGGAAAAGTGAGTGCATTTTCTCCTTGCGCTCAATTATAAGAGAAAATATCCCGAATAATATGTACATACTAGGTAGCTTGGAACATTTTTAGTGAGGCAGACGAAAGAATTGGTCAGTTACGTCATTTTTCTTTCAAATGCATTGCATTAAAAACGATGCTAAAACGGCTTCGTATGTATTTTTGTGCACTGTCGGACACTGTTAGCGCGAACACGACGTCGGCGCTTTTCAGCATCTGGAAACCAAGAGAAACGGCGAGATCATAGATCAGCAACTAACCATGCATGTCAATCAAAATAAATTGAAGGCCACATAATAAATTCGGAGTAAGTAAATAGTGCTTTATTCTTTCCGCTCTGTGCAAAGCTGCTTGTTCTAGGTTCAAAGGAGTTTATTGGCTTTACCACCATACAGCCGAGAGCCCGAGGCAGCCAAAATGCAGAAGGCTGTGCATCCAAGTTCTGGCTGCCTTTTCGGCTGTAGTAGAAAATACATGAGAATGAAACTTATATGTACAGGTGTATGTGAGAATGAAACTTTTACATGTGTATGTTAAGTAGAGAATACATGATAACGAAACTTATGTGTACAGGTGAGGTGGGTTGTCTACGAAGTGCGGCTGGTCACAGGATTTATACATCACTGTACCGCACCACGTTCAAAACATCACCCGCACGCTCGCATTCTGTGAGACCAAGTGCCCGATAAAAGCTGCCCGGCAGAGAAAACAATACAAAGTGACACCTTTCACAGCCCACATACTTTATTCTTTACACTCATAATGATGCACCGACGGATAATTTTACAGCGTCACATGTTTGTCACTGAAATGTAACGAAGTTAAACGCCGTTCGCTCATGAAGAAAAATGGACTAACTAGAGCAATTCCTCTTCTACAATGTTAATGAAATTACATTCTGTTCATTACGACTCAAATGACCAAAGTGTTCCAATATATTTTCCGGCGAAAAGACAAAATGCAACCGCAAAAGTAGACTGGTTGCTGTCTGCTCCAGTTTGCGTCAGTCACGGATGTCGCATAAACACTAGCACCATTTGAACCTCTAAGCGTGCATCATAATAACTTTATGTCGTCCACTTATTCGGTCAAACGGCGTTAAATAAAACAGATAAAACGGTGTTTAGCTTAAAAAAAGAAAAACAAAGCAAAAACGGATCTATTTTTGCTGGCTAGGTGGCGCAAGTCGTCGCCCATTTCGGAGGCTAACTGCATTCATCTATCCATCACTCATTTAAGAATGCGAGTCAAACGAAAATGGACGAAGAAATCGGTTCACCTTCCGAGACTTCTTGAGTTTGGTGTATTCAACAACCAGGTACTGTTGTTGGCCTATCTGGCCTATCTTTCAGTCTGAAAACGGAATCCTGAGGTGACAGAGACTTTTAGCAAACCGTTACCGCTGTTCGCATACCGCACTACGGGAGCATTTGAAGCATGTTTTTGAACGCGCGTCCGGGTGATACCGTAACCGTGGGGTGCGGAAAGCGTTTTAAAGGTTCCAGTAGTGCGGAACACGGTAACGGTTTGCTAAAAGTTTTGAAGTAAACGTGAGGAGGCCCTACTCAGTGCTCACGGCCTTGTTTTTAGGCGACTGCTTGCTCCATCCTGGACTGTTCACGTTTATTTTTTCCTGGCTTTTAAAGGGATACTGCAACGAAATTTCGGCGCTCATTTTTTGGTCTCTATGTGTTCAAAAGAGCATTATCACATGGAACATACCAATATCTTGTTAAAAAAGTCTCGAAAAGGAATTTTAAAACGAATTAAACGATTAGCAAAGAGCACCTGGTGGATGTCGCTAACGCCTCGTTTGTAATGCTCGTCTAGGAACCTTGACAGCTAGTGTCGGAGGTTGTCTCGTCTCCGGCCACGACGAGAGAAGGGGGGAGGGAGGAACTCCCCTCTTCCCGAGAATCCCTTTTGTGTGTCGCAGAAGTCGCTGTTGTCCCCCTAGAAGATTATAGAAGATTAACCCGTCACTCAAAATTCATACAAAAGCAGCCGCTTCGGTGGCTGGAACGACTAGGCCATCCTCTCGATGTCAGCCTCGCCGTAGCTTTGCTCGTCTTGAGATGACCTATGTCGCGATTGCGTTGGATGCCACGTGCTCTAAGCTGGGCCTTCTCCGAGCGTTTGCCAGAGTGGGCAGTTTATAACGAAAAATACAGCCACCAGGATCAAAATAAAAACGTGCGATTGTCATTTACGAATATTGTGGATCATATTCAACTTATTTTTGAACACGACGGGAATATTTAAAATTTCGTTGAAGTATCCCTTTAAAGGTGGTTCAACACTCTCCCAGTGTTACTAGGCCGCAGAAACCGAGTGGGCATTCGCGCACTGCACACTTATTTCAGGAATTTGTGTTTTTTATTGTGCGTACAATGTCTTTCGACTGTACTCTTGCCGAGTGTGACTGTACTCTTGCCGAGTGTTCAAGTACCGCCCTAAGGTGTTCAACTCATTCAGCGCTTATTCTGACGGGTTTTAGATCAGCCGCTCCTCACCGACCTTTTTTTTGTCGTAAAGCGGGAGTGGTGCAAACGCTACAAAAGTGAGCAGCAATCTTTTTTGCATTGTTATGCCCGCGCCTTGCTCTCCGCGACACTGTTAGCGCGTGAAAGCCATCCCCGTTTTTATCTGTGTTTTTTACAGCATTCAAGGACACTCATCAAAACTACTCTATTGATAGAAAGTGCTCACTTGGGATGCTAACGTAAGTGGTTGATGCCGGCCAGTACCCTTTCCAACTAAAAGGCGAAACATAGTCAAAGTCGTATTCGCGCTAACAGTGTCGCGCAGCGTATGATCAATCAGCATGGATCAAAGTGGCGATGCAGGTGAATTGGTTCATGATGGAGCTGGAAACGGCGCACCAGTAACAGACAAATTAGGTGTAGATGGGACAAGCGCTGAACTTCCCACTGATTATTTAATGAAAGGAAAAACGCCCAAAGAAATTATACACATAACAATCATGTCAAAACATGCTTCAAAAAGGCTACCTCATTCTTACGTAAACAAACCTAAGTTTGACTGACGCACGTTGCGCCTTCCTTTCCTATCAGCCGTTCCCTCGCAGTTTTATCAACCCTTTTTCCTAGGGTCATGATAAAATTTTGACTTCCACATGCAAGTCGCACAGTGTAAAGGTAGGTGCCCTTCCGCAGTTGATATCAGTGATAGCACGTGCTTGCATGCTCGGCCGACACAACTGCTAGTCTATCCGACGTATGCTCGACCACGGCTCTACAGGATTCGATCAACCACTGCCACCTCGCAATCAATGTGCGTTGTTCTGTGGTTGTTTGTACACTTGTTTAATGTCTCCCACCTATCATCAACCCTGGAGCATAGTTGTGAGATTTTGCGAGGTTCCAACAAAAAGACTGGTACATCGCACTGCCCTGCTATCTTTTTTGTATTATGAGAAAACGTGATTCTTGTCTTCTCGCTACCTACGTTATTGGTGTCCTGTCTTAATCTTTTGAAGTAGCTCTTCGGCCACACACACTAACCTGACGCTGGGTGACCCGCAAATGCCAAGCCATCCTACCTGCCGCCCTATGCTCTGTTGGAGCGTATTGTGGCAAGAATTTTCTAGGGCAGCTTGTGGGCATGATGACGCAACGCCCCTCTTGGCCAGCTTGGAATGAGCAGTGGTTCCACTCCTGCGCCAAATGTGCCATTTTGCACCAGAGGCATGTTTTATACGAAGCATGGATGTTCCTGTAATTCTCGACTAACTCTTACTGTTGTGACTGAACTGACGTTTACATTATTGGGCAGGAGATCGAACTATAGCGGGCGCTTTATCGAGCATGTCCACATAGCCCGGTGTTTACTAACGCAGTATAACAATAAAATTGAACCTTGCCTAGCATTGTCTCGGCACAAGCGCTTTGCTCTGACCAGTGCTTTAGTTGCATGAGGAGCGGCCTTTGAATCGTCATCTTCAATTTCTTGGATCAAGAACAAACACAACATTTTTTGTCCCCAGAGCTCAAGAGCGCCTGCTAGAGGAGTGACTGTCCGATCCCCTCCCCAATATTAGCAGTGCAACAAAAAAAGAAAGGCTTCTTTTAAAAGTGAAGTCCACCTCTAAGCTTTTATAAGTCAGATGGCACAAGCCACCCTCATTGCTAGGGGCACAGGTATTGCTTTTCATTGTTCCTTCATGTTTATAAACCTTTCAATGTGTCTGAAATGTGTCATTCTTCTAGCTGTCTCGTTAGGTTGATGCACTTGATGGCTTTGTTCTTAATTAGTGCTGTTGCTCTTCGTGTTTGATCCCAGGCTTCTCAAGTGGTCCCCTGCCCTCTTTGCCGTCCTGTGAGCCGTCGTACGAACCTGACTTGAGACAGCAGTTTCTATGGAACCGATTCAGTCCTCAAGTCACGGTAAGTCATTTTTTTCAACTTGTTCTATGAACCAAGGACCGGGCACTCTCTAGAATGCAGGTAGTCTTCCCGCCTGTGTTCTGGAAAATGGGCAAAATCGAAAGTCACTTAGGAAGACGGCATAGGAAGCAGAAAAAGGGATGGTGTTAGGCCAGAATGGAAAACATAAAGAATTAATGGGACCATGAAATTACCTTTTTACTTTTGCCAAATAATTTTTCATTAAACACCGAGCAGGCATCCGTTTTCGTTTCGGTTTATTAACTTTTACACAAAAAATTATTGAAATATCGAGGTTTTCTTCCTCTCCAACTCGCCGCAATTTTGACGGTTGTGACGTGCTCTGTCATCGGAACCAGAAGTTCTCTCGGCAGTAGGAGAATGGGAGCATCAGTGGTGAGCTGGCGGTTTGCTGGTAGGTTTTGCCGCAGGGTTTTAGTGCGCTGATGCGCTGATGTTGCCGACATATTTTCTGAATCAGCGCCTCATCACCGCGATAGCCGTGGACACATCGTCGCTGAGTGAAATGAAATGAAATGGAGTGAAGTGGAGGCATCCATTTTTTCTTGCATTGTGATTTGAAAGGAAGGGGGGGGGGGGGGGGAGCGAAAGAAGAAGGAATAAAGTATTTTAAAAAGTTGAAGGTGACGAGGCTGAAGGAATGGCAGAAGGGGTTAGTGAAGTGGTTTAAGGATAAAGGGGGGGTGTTATTATGATATGGTAAAATGCTAGAGTTATTACAGTAGTATGGTAGAATAGACCCTTTCCGGAATTCAGTCTGGCCACATTGATCACTATCACCATCATCTGAAAACGGCATATGTGCTATACTAATGGCGGCCTTCTGTTTACTGATGAAGGAAGAAGTTGAAGATGCTCCTGAGCAGATGATTCGAGGCCTATACATTCGAGGTGTTAGCGCGACGTGAAGCAGGAATCGGAAGCAAGAGCTGCGTAAGCGTTCATTTCTAACTCAGTCCCAGTCAATCTGTTAGTATAGCACTCAACCGGCTTCAAAGCCTCTTGATGTATAGGACTCTATCAAGGCGTCGGGTTGGCGCTTCTTTCCGACTGGCTGCATTTGTTTCGCCATCGACACTAAAAGAGATTGAAAAATAATTGTAGTGAAGTGAACATTCTCGTTTACCGTTGACCTTTAAGTGATGGTGCCCCATTAAATACTGCAGACCACAGGCTCATTGCCGCCATTAGTATAGTAAAAGATAAACTGCCATTTGAGTCACCAGATGGCACTGAATTCCGGAAAGGGTCTATTATATTTCCAAAAGCGAGTGTTATGACGCATCAACGGCAATACTGCAAAACCCTTTATTTTTGCGGCCCTTCTTTTTCACAAATTGGTTAATAAGGGTATAATCGTGGCCACTGAATTTTGCGAGTTCTAGATGCCTGCACTGGAACTCTAAAATCAGAAATTTTTGCGTGCCCTTAAATTTTGCAAATTTTTCAATAGCGAAAATTAAGGGCTCGCGAACATTAAAGATTTTACAGTATTCAAATGCTTTTTCTTTTCTTATGATTTTAAAGTATCTTCACTTTTTACCTTTAAAAAAATGTGTCCCTAATATAATCCTATTACATAAAACATTTGGCATGGACGTCTGTAGGATATCTAGAATGCAACTGCTACGGTTTGATTAACTTGTGTCAGCCCTAATAATATTGTGCCCTTGCAATTATTAGTAAAAAAAGAAATGAGATCTCGCTTCCATTATTCTTGTTAATTTCACTCTGTGGTTTAAAAGGAGCAAATTAGCTCTTTTTATTTGGCTCTTTTAAGTGTTTCATATATCCATTGCATCCAGAACATGAAAAACCAGCTTATCAAAATGCCATATTTATAAAAAAAGGAGTTGAAGCATTATAACTTGAAAGTTTTACTCAGTTATCATAAATAATAGTACAAATGTCCCCTTGAGCGTGTCTCCTTCAACATACTCAATGCTGTACATGCTAAGAGAACAATTAATAGAGTGAATTGTTGTTAAGTGTTTTCTGGAACTGAAATAAAAAGGGCAGTGAGATATTAATCCACTCATTTGAAGCCGAACTGCAGTAATTACTACTGTAAAGTTCCGAGAGAATGCCCGCCCCCGAGAAATCGCCCATCCCGTTTTTTTGGCTGAATATCTAGCATAAAAATGCCAAAACATTGCCCCCCCATCCCCATTCGGACGTCACGCAATGTGTGACTGGAATCGCATTGGCCGCGCAATCTGCTGTACTGGTACTCCTGATAAGTGAGTTCATGGCGGATTTCCGCGTTTTTGTTTGCGCGAGCTTTATGCACGATATCAGCTCTTGTAACATATGAGTTGTTCTTGCGTGTATATTTCATTGCAAAATGTGAATCTGCTGCATCTGCGATCTGCGGTATTCGTTCCTACGACATGAGCATATAAGAGTTTGCAGCGCACTCCCGCATTTTTTCCACGACCTGCTTGGGCTATATTGATCCTGTAACGCATGAGCTGGTCCCATGTGTAAATTGCATTGTGAAATACAATTCTGCTGTGTCCGCGATATTCATTTCCGTAACATATGAGTAACATCTGCGCATGCAATATTGGTTCCCGTGACACACAAGTTTGTAGCGAGTTCTTGCGTGTTTATTGCACCATAAAACGAATCTGCTGCTTCCGCAGTTGGCGGTGTTCATTCCCATAAAATACAAGTTCTCAGCAGGTTTTCGCTGGTCCTTTGCACGGTAAAACGCGAATCTGGTGCATCCGCAACCTGTGGTATACTTTCCCATGACTCAAGAGTTTGTAACAAATCCCCGTGTTTTTATGGCATCATTAAATGCAGATTTGTGGTGCCTGCGATCTGGAGTATCGGTTCCCGCATCACAGGGTTTGTATTGGGTGCCCCTGTGTTTATCACTAATTTTTGATAAAGTTTTGCTGTTGCATTGCCAAAGATAACACACCCCTTGTTTTTCATAATTTATCTCTTCATTTTGGGTGGGCGTTCCTTCGCAACTTTACAGTAGTTATTTTGAAAGTAATTTACTTTCTTTGTTGAGCTTTCCATGTGTCTCCTAATACTGTTTTATTTTAGGAGATGAAGCTGCACTGTCGGGGAAGACCAGCTGCCC
Source organism: Ixodes scapularis (assembly GCF_016920785.2). Classification (NCBI taxonomy): domain Eukaryota; kingdom Metazoa; phylum Arthropoda; class Arachnida; order Ixodida; family Ixodidae; genus Ixodes; species Ixodes scapularis. The sequence continues at coordinate 25,170,871 of NW_024609881.1, forward strand.
TCTGAAAGCCAATGGGGACATCTGGTTTGGATGCTGTTCCTGCACCTACTTCACTAGAGATCATCATGGAATTGTGAGCCACTTGGTTGCCCATGGTGATGAACAAGTGAAGTGCCACCATCCTTCCATATTTCCTGACTCCAAGTTCAAAGTGCACAGCAGCTCTCAAAAGCACAAAAGTGATAAGCTTTTCAAGTCGTATCCTGACGTCTTTATTCCGAATTCCTCTGTGCTTGAGCGTAATCGGACACACACAGGTGAAAAGCCATTCAAGTGTGAGCTCTGCCCCCAAGAGTTTACACGCAGTTCCTCTTTAAAAAACCATAATCGAATACACAGTGGTGAAAGACCTTATAAGTGCAATCTGTGTCCCCAAGCCTTTGCTCAAAATTTCCAGCTGAGAACCCATCATGTAAAACACAGTGGCGAAAATCCTTACAAGTGCGAGCTATGTTCCAAAGCCTTTGCTTCCAGGGGCGGTCTGGTCTACCACAAGAAAACACACACAGGTGAGAAGCCGTTCAAGTGCAAGCTGTGCTCCAAGGCCTTTCCCCAGAATTTCCATCTGGAAAACCATATTCGAATGCACACTGGTGAAAAACCTTACAAGTGCAAGCTATGTTCCCAAGCCTTTTCTCAGATGTCACATTTGGAAAGACATAATCACAGACACATCGCTGAGAAGCCTTTTAAGCCTTTGCTTCTCAGGCCTTTGCTTCCTAAGCCTTCTCAGGCCTTTGCTAAAGATAGCAGTCCGATCTATCACAACCAAACACACATGAAAAGCCATTGAAGTGCATGCTCTGTCTCCAAGTCGTGCGAAGTGCTGCCTGGCCCATCATAATCAAACACGCACAGGTGAAAAACCATATATACGTGGAAACTGTGCCTAAAACCTTTTTTACCATTCCGGTTGGATCTGACATAATCAAACACACAGTGGCCAAAAACTTTATAAGAGCACAAGCAATGTCCCAAAAGCCTTTGCTGAGATCAGGAGTGTCAAGCACGTGGGCCGTATGTGGCCTGTGACTCGTTACGATGTGGCCTGCTGGCAACCTGCTGTGAGCTGTCCTTTCCATGTCTGGAGCACTAGAAATGGCACCCGGCAATATGATCTCATGTCGCCGATTCGTTTCTACTCGAAACATAGCTCAACTCTTATAATGTATTCACATAGTTTGCAGTGTTTTGTTTTTACTGGCTTTTTGTTCCGTTTTAATTTTTGCTGCCCAGCTTTATGTCGTGTTAGTCACTTGAGCAACAGTTCCACTATTATAGACCCTTTTCAAGACAAATGCCATCAGGCTGTGCTCTAGTCTTTGACGTCCCGGAGAACTTTTGGTTTAAAAAAAAGAATGAATTAAAAAGTGCACCAACAACGCTGCTTGAAATGTCGATATGTTTAAGTACCAGTTCTTCAGGTGAACGCCAATAAAATAAGGAAGCAGGAGATCTGTTAAAAGGTTTTTTTTATATTATAAACCAACTTGCCTCCTCCAAGACGTTACATTATACAGCCAAAAGGCCCTCGTTATATCTCCATCTTTGTTGTCCATGTAACATTTATACTTTCTAGCACTGGTGACATAAGCAAGCTTGAGAGGCTTGCATAGACGGAACGACCGGAAATCGCTTGGGACGCAAGCGGCAGTTTATACTTCGGGTCACTAGTTGCGTGCAGTACAGGCGAAGGCAATGCCAGCGAGGGAGAAAGGGCAAGCACTAGGAAGGCTTTGGAAGAGAGGAGAGAGAAACCTCCTCTGTTCTGTAACTTTCCTATTGCTCTGCCTTTCTTTCCTTGCACTCCATTGCCCTCCTCTCCTGTCCCACCTTTCTCTCCTCGCCTGGCATTGCCTTTGCCTGCACTGCATAGAACTAGTGACAGAATGTATAGGATGCACGCTGTAGCTGTTCGCTCAAAAACGCATGTGGGCTGCTCGACGGCTCAGAAGGAGCACTGACAAAGATAAACTTATGAGTTTGGGATTCTCACCTTCACAAAATATCACCGTTCATATTAGTTTGGAATTTTCATCTTCACAAAATATCACCATTCATCTTGTAAGACTGCTGCTGTAAAAAAATATGTCAGCAAAGCAAAGGCTGTCGTATGAGGGGATATTTCTTTTTTAGACATGTGATGAGCTCGAATTATTCTGGATCGCATTGAGCGCTGGGAATGACAGTGTGCTTAGTTTCTTCGTCTATTAAATAAGCCAGCTCGTAAGTGGTGCGGTGTGCTTTTAGTTCTAGATTTTGCATCAAGTAATTGTCTAAATTACTCCCATAAACAGATAAGATTGCGAGTTTACAAGAAGCAGAAAGCAGGAGGACGCTTCGCTATAAAATAAAACCTATTAAATGCGAAAGTAAGTCCCTGTCACTTATGAAATGAAGAATAAAAAGCATTCTATCTTGCACATGCTAATTTTTATCTTAAAAAAAAATTTAAAATGAGTTTGATTTTTTTATTTTCGCACCATGTTTCGAGTGATGTAAGCGGGAGTACCACATGGTCTCTCATGGTATTCCTCCACGGGAGTACCAGGGTGCTTCCCCATGATTGTCGATTTCTCAAGGGTTGGCATCGTCAAAGTGCAAGTGGTTGAGACGAAAGACGGTTTGCCATGGGGTGGACTTCGACTATAAGCACAAAGGGGGCACTGTCTTGTCAACTTCCGTGTACTTTTAGTGATTGAACACCACACTTCTATAGCTGCCACATGTGGCTGCAGATCGGCAAACACCACATTTTTTCCTTCTTGATTACGCGGCGGAATAGCAGCTTTTCGGGGAAAGGTGACATGTTACGTTACATGTGTGCCAAGGTTTGAATGTAAACACCTTTGACAGAAACCTGTCCGGTTTGGGGAAAGAATCCAAAATGAAGAAATCTCAAACCAAAAGGTGAGAAACGATCAGTTTCCAACGTTTCGGGGTCGACTTGACTCCTTCTTCTGGGGGTGACTAAATGGAATGGGACAGCGAGAGCTTTGACCTCTTCTACCGAGTTGGTGTTTTGTTAACGTGACGCAGGCCTTTGACATAAACAGATGGTAAGGACTTGAGGGACCTGTTAATGTTCCCCGGTGTGTTCTGAATATGCCACGACTCCAAGAACAGATGTTTTCGGATATGTGGCTCCGTGTCTATCACGTGCGCGTTCCCAAAGTCGATCCAATGATTGAGTACCTCAGAATGTCCGGCGATGGCACTACGCTCCCGATCGAAACAATGTGTGCAATTTCAATCGAAAGCGTAGCGCTGTCGCCGCAAGAAAACCTCAAGAAAACACACGGGTGTCTGACTTTAACACACAGATACTTCATGTATTTTCACCTTCCTTTTCTGCACTGGCATTTTCATAATCATGTGTTATAGTACGATACCTGCTTTGAGACATCACTCTGTATTGTCTAGGTGGTCTAGTATATATTTTTTACTCCGTGTTCTTGGACTTAACGGTTCTGTCCATGTTGCCTGGTCCTCTGCATCATAATTTTCATACCGCAGGTGTCATTTTATATCAGTCTCTGCCTTTTGCTAGTTTTTTTGTATAACACCGAAAGTAGGTCATTTCTATGCTGTCCTAAAAATCTGCAGATGACAAATTTGTAATCGGATTTGTGTTTCGCTGTTTTTCCGAAGTAAAGGTAGACAAATCAAGCTTTCACTATTTCTTTTTTTATCCATAGCAAATCTTAGTTTAGGCCAAATGTTCTTCTGGCAGGGTGTCTCTTTAAAAAGTTCCTACTTTGCCATCTTGCATCATGCTGGGATCTCGCGGTAGCAGTTTCATTGCCAGGAATTTGACTGCCAAATGGATGTGCTCAATGCAGGACATAGCGATTGGCAGTTTGTGCTGCCGATTGTTAGCCTAATTCCATCCTTCCCAAAGTTTTTGTTCAACAGAATAATCTAGATCTCCTCGCTCAAGTGGGTATGCACAATAAACATTATGAATAGCAGCAATGTCCCGGGGTATTTTCTGACCAGTCTTCCCTCAGTCCACATGTCCCAACACAGGTTCACAAACCAAAGGGCATGTGTGGAACTACTCGTGCAGTTTTTTCATGCAGAGCGTGGGAAGTATTTGGCATCGCACATAAACCTTTAATTAAAATGGCAGTCTTTGTCCATTCATGACAGTCATGTGAACTGGAGAATGATTTTATGGCAGTAATGCTCAAGTAGCAAGTCAGCCCTTACGGCAAACAATATATATATATATATATATATTTTTTTAACAGATTTAGATGAGCTCGACCATGCTTTAGCTTGTTGTCTAGGGTCCTTTGCATTGTTGCTTGAGGTGTTTTTTTTTTTACTGCTTGCAGTACATTTGTGAGCATACCTTCGTTGTGGTTCTTTGTTTCTTATTTACTTTCATTTGTCTGGAATAAAAACTTCCAAGTGATAAATGTTTGTCAAGACTTCTGTTTGTCTTTTCCTCAGAAATATATTTGGCAGTTTGAAATTCCTGTGTTATATATCTCTTTTCAGCAGTTGCAGATCTTGGTCAGCTGAAACAATTTTGGCAATAGTAGATATACTGTAGTAGCTTTTTAGAAAGTTCAGATTTTGTCATCCTGTACGATGTAGAGACATGATTGTAGCAGTTTTGTCGCCAGGGGATGTTTTGCCAAGTGGGTGTATGCAGCGCATGAGTGGAGGTTTTTGCTGCCTATTCTGGCAACAGGAAGTTTTGAATAGGGGATCACAAAGCAATGGTAGGACACGAGTGCAGCAATACTTGCCATGCCAGCGTATAAAAGGGTGTTCAATGATGTGTTTGCGTTTGCAAAACGAATGAAAGGAAAAATATAAAGAATGTCAGATATGCGCCTAAGCACTTTGTGTAGCATGTGTCATATATTCGGGAAGGTAAAACCGAACCTACCTGTTTTTCTACAAATCATTAAATGTCCTGATCAGTACGATTCAAACATGTATATGCACTTTCGTGATTTACACGTCTTCTACAAATTATTAAATGTTTGAATGTTGGAAGTCAACTCCAATGTCGAGATCAGTACGATTCAAACATGTATATGCACTTTCGTGGTTTACACCAGTTTACACGTTGCATTAAGCCTTTTGATGGTAAATCTTTCACGGCAAGCCTTTTTATGGTAAGCTCGTTCCTTGTTTGACGTTTCACGATTTCGCTCATGCTTGCTTTAATTAAGGAGTCTTTAGTGTGCAGAAGGATGTCGCCCCACTGTCTTGTAACGTGTGGGGATGTTTTCGAAGGCGATCATTAAATTGGCACACTGTTCAGTTTGTCCAAAGTGGCTTCTATTGTGTGCCGGTAGGATCCAGTACATCACACCTGCTTTAGAAGGCACAAATGTTTGAATTCCAGAGAAACGCTCATTGAAGAAAAGTTCACCCACTTTTTGGCCGGTCCGGAGACAAGCTCTCTTGGAACTACCGTAAAATACCGCGGAAGAGCCCAGTTCATTCAAGCGCCCACTGTTAACTTTTCCTAGCTTGGGTATTCTGAAAATGATATGTTAAGTGCCCCATTTGGCCGGGCAAGTGGCCATGCCTAGACAAATCCAGTTTTCAGTGAAAGTGGAGTGGGAGCTCCCCCGGTATTTTATGGTAAACGTTTTTGCAAAGTTGCGATATAGTTGGATAAATCATGCAACAGAATTTACCGGCAGCTGTCATGCAGTGGCGAGGAGAAACGTAGAAACTTCAGAAAGCTGAGCTCCGATTCGAATAAGTAGTGCATAGACCTAAAGGTAAGCTGCCTTTGTCTCCACTGTATCCGTCAGATGCGTTCGAATGTGAGAGGGGGTATCGATTTTCAAACTGGCCGCTCTACTGCAGCCCTGATGAGCCCTGGTTCCGCTTTCATGTCGACCTCTTTCTCGCCACCTTGCTCGTAATTCTCACGTAGCCGCAATAAAGACAATATAAACTTTTTTTAAATTTTCTAATTAAAAATATTTGGAATTGAACGTTTACCTTCTTGGCTAGGACACGAAAATTCAACTGGTAGACTATTCTTGAAATGGATTGCTCATAGGCTACTTAATGTATAGAATAAGTTTCACGATTTTTGGAGCAGCAATAATCAATTTACGAATGTCTAGGATCTTCGTCTGAGCGTTTGTCGTCTGCAAACGTCACCACACATCCGCCTGCTTTTCTCCTCGCCACGTGACAGCACTGCGTGTGCATACTTGCAATCAAACTCCGCATAAGGCGTCCGCCATTCAGTTGCAAACGCTTCCCATGACAACATATGTTGCCACCGCGGGACCACTTTTGACGTACGGGCAGGATGGACGCTAAACGCACCAGTTGGAGACGCGCTCCAGGCACCATGATGGTACTTTCCACTCTACGGAGCAGACGGCGCACCGGTTGAGAGGAGGGGGCATTTCCCTTTCTGCTCTTTTAATGAAACTCTTGGCCAGGAGGCACTGCAGCATCCACGAAACGCCACCTCAAGAGAAGCCTCCGCTAGTGTTCGCAAGATGCAACCATTCAATGCTGGCGTCCTAGCACCCCATTATCCACTATCCAGGGGCGTAATGTAGCGTCTCTCAGTGTTTCTCGGTGTCCCTCAGCGTCTTTTTACGGTCACGAAGAGAGCGTTGTAAAGGACACAACGCGACGCAGAATGAAGACTCGACCTAAAAATATAAGATTTTTCTCGCCAGGGATATTGCTCAAAACTTAAGAGCTAGAAGTCTATTTCCGAAGTTCAAGTTCGAAAGGTTTAGAAAGTTTTAAAAATCATTAACGTTCAAATATGAAAAACTCGGCTGTTGACACCGCTGAGGTTGGAATTTTTGTTCTAGGAGGTAGTTTTATTTTAAAACGGGCAAGTTGGCAGTCCTACGGAGTTGTGCATGGAAGAGGCTCTTTGCAGAAGCCTGACGAAAAAGGTATGAGGCTGGATGCCGAAGCCATTTGAAAGCGACGATTCTGCGCTTTAGAAGCTAGTCATTGGTGGCACGATCCACTAAGTGAAACTCCAATGCAATTTTCAGTCGACTCTACACATTCGTATTTGTGTTAAATATTTCTCGCCTTTTTTTTTTTCTTCGTTATTTGGGTCTCTGCAGGCTCTGGTGTGGGCCTTTGGCTTCTCTGCTGTACTCCTCATCTCTCCAGAGCCGAAAATGAATGAATTGAAATGGGACAAACCTGTGGGGATAAACTGGGTACAAACTTCGTCAAACTTTTGTTCAAAATTTTTTGAAGTTCGTTAATTTTTTAAACTTAGCAGGTTCGAAAATCATCGAATTTCTTAGCGTGATAAGTTTGAAAAGCATCAAATATCTTAGCGCCGAAAGTTTGAAAATCGTTGAACTTTTCTAAAATTATTTTTTTTTAAATTTATTTGGAGATACTGCGCACCCTTTCTTTGGAGCGCTTTACAACTTACATAATTCAACACATTTTCGATCCTTTTGTGCAGTAGGAATATTTGACCTGAGAAATTGTTTTCTTTTAAAGGGATACTTCAACGAAATTTGAAATATTCCCGTCGTGTTCAAAAATAGGTTGAATATGATCCACAATATCTGTAAATGACAATCGCACGTTAGTATTTTGAGCCTGATAGCTGTATTTTTCGTTATAAACGGCCCACTCTGTCAAGCGCTCGGAGAAGGCCCAGCGGAGACCACGTGACATCCAACGCAGTCGTGACATAGGTCGTCTCAGGACGAGCAAAGCTACAGCAAAGCTGACGTCGAGAGGATGGCCTAGTCGTTCCAGCCACCGAAGCGGCTGCTTTTGTACGAATTTTGAGTGACGAGTTAATCTTCTGTAATCTTGTAGGGGGACAATAGCGACTTCTGCGACACACAAAAGGCATTCTCGGGAAGAGGGGAGTTCCTCCTTCCCCTCTTTTCTCGTTGTGGCCGGAGGCGAGACAACCTCCGTCACTAGCTGTCAAGGTTCCTAGACGGGCATTACAAGCGAGGCGTTAGCGACACCCACCAGGTGCTCTTTGCTAATCGTTTAATTCGTTTTAAAACTCCTTTTCGTGACTTTGTTATCAAGATATTGGTATGTTCGATGTGATGCTGCTCCTTTGAACACACACATATAGGGTGACCACCTTCTTGTTAGCGAAATGCGGGACACGCCGGTGGGGGTCACGCCGGTGGGGGACACGCCGGTGGGGGGTGGGGGTAGGATATTTATGAACAAGCACACCATGAACCGAGGCTCTGTTAACAGCTATCCTGTTCTATTTATACACCTACAAATTGTATTGCAGCAACTAAACCAAACTAATTTTCACTCCTAGTGATATATTTTAAGTTTAAAGCACAAAAATCACCTGTAGCAGAACTGAGCGCATCATATATGGAAATAAGAATCAGTAATTCTTTTTCCAGTTATTGTTTCCTGTCAACGCTTCATTTTACAACATGGTCCTACACAAATTTTTAACTTTATGTTCTTTTTCGACCGTTGCGAGTTGTAGGCTTTTTACCTTGTTTGACTGTCTTCACTAAAACAAAACTTTACAGCAGCCCTTTCGTATTGACACAGCGATTTAAAAATAATTACAATATAGAATATTTTGCCACCAAGGGGAGAGGCACAACGGAGCATGCGCGTCGGTTCTTCTTCAAGATCGACGGTCGCTTCCCGCAATGCTTGGATAGAAAATGGTGTACCATTGTGATTCACACGATTACCAGGGACCTCCGCGCTTCCCCGTGACCCGCTGCTCGGCAGCGCCATGAGTTGCAGAGGGAATTTTACGGCTGTATGCGGGACATTTTGAAGATTTGGGAATTTCTTGCGGGACGGGAGACACGAGCCCTCAATGCGGGCAGTCCCGCGAGTCGCGGGACGGGTGGTCACCCTACACACATACCATAAAATAAGCGCCGAAATTTCGTTGTAGTATCCCTTTAACACCGGCAGGATAGCAGACCTTTCATCTAAGAGAAAAGGGAGCTAATAATAAACTTTATTTTCTCCACTACATCCTTCCCTTCCATTCTAACTGATGACTTGTAGTTTCAAGCACGAAGCAGTCCTTGAAGCTGTGACATGTTTCCATGGAGCAAAAAATAGAGAAATAGACTTCTCCCCCTCTTAATTTTTTGTCATCGGCAGAACGGGCAGAACTGTGACCCGCGCAAACCTGACGGGTTTCAAACTACTAAAATGAAAACGGAACACACCTGCCGCGGAACACATGTTTGGGACTGAAATGTAACGAAGTTAAACGTCGTTCGCTGATGAAGAAAAATAGACTAACTAGAGCACTTTCACAATGTTAATCAAGGTATACATACAATTCAATACGACTCAAATTACCAAAGTTTTCTAAGCTATTTTCCGGCGAAAAGACAAAAGACATAAAAGTAGACTGGTTGCTGTCTGCTTCAATTTCCGTCCCGGCTCTGCGCGTAAACACTAGCGCCAGTTGAACCTCTAAGTACAGTGTTCTCTAGGCGTGCTTTATAATAACTTTATGTCGTCCACTTATTCAGTCAAACGGCGTTAAATAAAACAGATAAAACTGTGTTTATCCTAAAAAAGAAAAACGGATCTATTTGCGCTGGCTAGGTGGCGCAAGTCGTCGCCCGTTTCGGAGGCTAACTGCATCCATCTATCCATCATTCATATAAGAATGCGAGTCAAAAGAAAATGGTCGGAAAAATCGGTCCGCCTTCCGAGACTTCTTGAGTTTGGTGTATTCAACAACCAGGTACTGTTATTGGCGTATTTTTCAGTCTGAAAACAAAATCCTAAGGTGACAGGGACCTTTAGAAAACCGTTACCGCTTTTCGCATACCGCTCTACTGGAGCTTTTGAAGCATGTTTTTAAACGCGCCCGTGTGATACCGTAACCGTGGGATGCTCGGTTAAAAGCGTTTTAAAGGCTCCAATAGTACGGAACACGGTAACGGTTTGCTAAAAGCCCCCAATAATGGGGTGATAGTTTTGAAGTAAACTTGAGGAGGCCCTACTCAGTGCTCACGGCTTTGTCTTAGGCGACTGCTTGTTCCATCCTCGACTTTTCACGTTTATTTTTTCTGGCTCTTATCTTAAAGGTGGTTCAACACTCTCCCAGTGTTGCTAGGCCGTAGAAACCGAGTGGGCGTTCGCGCAATGCACAGTCGTGTCAGGAATTTGCGAACGCCTCAGAAGCAAGCCATGCACTTCGTCATTGTTAGCGCGTGAGAGTGGTCCTCGTTTTTATCTGATATTCTTACAGCATTGAAGGACTGTCATCACAACTACTATATTGGTGGAAAGTGCTCAGTTGGGATGCTAACTTAAGTGGTTAATGCGGGCCAGTACCCTTTTCAACTAAAATGCGGTTAAGAATTAAAGTCGTATTCGCGCTAAGAGTGTCGCGCAGCGTATGATCAATCAGCACGGATCAAAGTGCTGGTGGATTGGTTCATGATACAACTGGAAACGGCGCACCAGTAACAGACAAGAAAGGTGGACAAGCGCTGAACTTCCAACTGATTATTTATTGAAAGGAAAGACGTCCAACCAATTATCCACATAACTACCCCGTCGACACATGCTCCAGAAAGGGTACCTCATTCTTATGTAAACAAACCTAAGTTTGACTAACGCACCTTGCACCTTCCTTTTTTACCAGCAGTTCCCTCGCAGTTTTATCAACCCTTTTTCCTAGGGTCATGATAAAACTTTGACTTCTGCATGCAAATCGCACAGTGTAAAAGTAGGTGCCCTTCTGCAGTTGATCTGAGTGACAACAGCTTTCGCAAAGACGACTGGTACATCGCACTGCCCCGCTATCTTTCTCATATGAGTAAAGCTATACGCACCCCGGAGTGCGCTTCGGACGGAAATGGCTATACACACTCCGCTTTTCTCGTATAAAAAAAGTGGACACAACGAGATTCCTAAGCGGTGGCATGGCATAGGGGTTAGGATGTCCGTTTCATACGCAAGTGGTCGCGGGTTCAATTCGCGGTGGGACAACTTTTTTTTTTTTTTTTTTTTTTTCTCAAACATTTTGTTTTGTTGAGGCATTTGGCGATATTTACGATATTTCCTTTTTTGCGATGAACAGTAAAAAAAAAAAAAAAAAAAAATCGAATGTTGTCGAGAAACTTTGCAGAACTAAATGGTAGCGGACTCCCTTTCCGGAGGTGCGATCGGGGACAGCGGGGCTTGGATTGCCGGCTGGACGCCGCGAAGCGGCGTGTACTGGTGACGCTTTGTAATTAGCAGCCGATACTGTCGCCGCGAAGCGGCGTGAACGCAGGCAGGGGGCTGTGTTAACGAGCGCCCCAGTGATTCACGCGCCGTTCGAAAAGGGTGGCCCGAGCGGCATGATCTCTCGGAGGGGTGCGTATAGCCATTTCCGCGCGAAGCGCACTCCGGAGTGCGTATAGCTTTACTCTTCTCATATTATAAGAAAATGTGATCTCTTGTCTCTTCGCTGCCTACATTGTGGGTGTCCTGTCTTAATCTTTTGAAGCAGCTCTTCGGCCACACACACAAACCTGACGAAGTGCCAAATCATCCTACCTGCCGCCCCATGCTCTGTTGGAACGTATTGTGGCGAGACTTTTCTAGGGAAGCTTGTGGGCATGATGACGCAACGCCCCTCTTGGCCAGTTTGGAAATGAGCAGTGGTTCCACTCCTGCGCCAAATGTGCCATTTTGCACCAGAGGCACGTTCTATACGAAGCACGGATGTCCCGGTGATTCTCGACTCATGCTGACTGTTGTGGCTGAACTGACGTTTACATTATTGGGTAGGAGATCGAACTATGGCGGGCGCTTTATCGAGCATGTCCACATAGCCCGCTGTTTACTAACGCAGTATAACAATGAAATTGAATCTTGCCTAGGACGGTCTCGGCATGAGCGCTTTGCTCTGACCAGTGCTTTAGTTGCACGAGGAGCGGCCTTTGAATCGTCATCTTCGATTTCTTGGATCAACAACAAACAAGACTTAATTTTGTCCCAACAGCTCAAGAGCACTGCTAGAGGCGTGACTGTTCAATCTCCTCCCCAGTACTAACAGTGCGGCAAAAGTGAAATCCACCTCTAAGCTTTTATAAGTCAGATGGCGCAGGCTACCCTCATTACTAGGGGCACAGGTATTGCTTTTCATTGTTCCTTCATCTTTATAAACTTTTAAATGTGTCTCTAACATGTCATTCTTATTGCTGTCTTGTTAGCTTGACGCACTTATGGCTTTGCTGGCCTTGCTTTTTAAATAGTGCTGTTGCTCTTTGTGTTTGATCCCAGGCATCTCAAGTGGTCTCCTGCTTCCTTTGTCGTCCTGTGAGCCGTCGTACGAACCTGACCCAAGAGAGTAGTTTCTATGGAACCGATTCTGTCTTCAAGTTGCGGTAAGTCGTTTTTTTATTTTCAACTTGTTCGCTGAACAGAGGACAGGGCACTCCCCGGAATGCAGAGGGTCTTCCCATCTGTGTTCTGGAAAATGGGCAAAATAGAGTCAGTTACGAAGACAGCGAAGAAAGCAGAAAAAGGAACATATCAAGCCAGATCGGAAAACATAGGATTAAAAAAAGGGAACATTTCTGACAATTCAAAAAAGGGAGTTCATTGTTATCAAAGGCAAGAAAAACTACATTAAGAAGTAGGACTTCTAGTTCGACTCCAGATATAACGAGAGCAGGACAAATGCATACAAGATGGGGACAGGCGAGGGAGATGGCTGACGCAAGTATGGAAAATCCAATAAATACATGGACGGAGGCATCCTTTTTTCTTCCATTGGGATTTGAAAAAGGGGGGGGGGGTGAGAGAGAAGATCATTGACCAAAGTATTTTAAAAAGTTGAAGTGGACAACAATGAAGGAATGGCAGGCAGGAGTGAGTGATTTAAGGATAAAGGGGGAGGGGGTGTTATAATATGGTAATATGGTAGTTATTATGATGGTATGGTAGAGGGTGGGTGGAGCAGCATGGTGTATTGCGTTGGTCGGCCCCGTTTACATACTAGGAGGATCTGCCAAAGCTGTTCATCTAGTTCATCCACTAACGCTTCTGCAGCAATCTTTTTCATAGTTCAGACTTTTAATACAGGAGTGTAAAGGCGCTGAAGTAAGTGAATCCACCAACATTACGGCTTGACCGAATAACCGAATTGTTTGATTGTGACCTCGCTGCCAGAGAGCTAGAGCCGGCGCTGCTGACTACTGTCGTCATCGTAGTAATAGCAGGAGTATGCAGCTATGCAGCTGCAGCCTTGACTGTTGAAACACACTTTCCACGTCTGAGCGAGTGAAGAGGCAAAAGAGAGACGGAAACGAACGATCCAGAAGAAAGGAAAGCAAAAGATTGAGGCGTCTGTAAGGGATGTCGCATTCTATGTTTCACTGACAAACGTGCCAACAAACAGCGCTAGTAGTCCTGCCGGCCAGCTAGTTGCATTGGTTGCCGCCTACATGTCCTGCTTCGTCGCCGCTTGCGTCGCCTGTTTCGCCGTCGCTTCACCTCACCCCCTTCCCCCTCCCACGCCTTGCCCTTCCCCGTTCTGAACTATTCCAGAGCATTTTTTCAGGGTTACTGCAGAGGAACCTCAAATAGCTTGTTCTGCAGTGGGCGAGAGACAAGGACCGATGCATGTTCTTTTTATTCATAGTTTATTACTGGCACAAGTGCCAGGAAAATAATTAAGATGATGTACACAACATTTTTGGTGAACACAGGAGACAATCAAATGGACAACATGTGAAAAAAAAAAAGACGACATAGGACAACATGTCACAAATGAGCGAAGAAAGGAAAAACACCAGGTATATGACATGTACAGTCAAACCCACTTATAACGAACGCGATAGTTCCACAAAAAATGGTCGTTTGATCAGTACGTTATATCCGGGCTTACCTTTAAAACACATAATAAATGAAGCTGGTATTGGTAGCTTCACTCTGCCAGCTCTTTATTTAAAGAAACTGCACGATTCTAACGTGCCCCCAATTCTAACGCGCTGGCAGATTTAGCTTTCAGATAACGAAAAAGTAAATTGCTGCCGGTTCTACCGCGCAGGTAAAATATTGAACATTGACCCCACACCTCATAGAACAGATTTTATGAAACGCACGCCAACGCAAAAATAAATGCCATGCTCTAGTTCGACGATGGTTCTTCGCTGTCCACAGAGGTAATTAACGCCTGCTTTGGTCTAAAGCATTTTAAGTGCTGCGCTTCTTACGCATGTATGAGTGCGCGGCCGTCGCCTCTGGCAGGGTCGTCTTTCAAAAGACACTTCCCGAGCTCGTCGGGTTGCTGGGATTGCGAGGCCACGCAGTGCTGCTCCGTTGTTATCTTTTTCTTCTAGCGTGATACCCTTTCGTTTAGATAAAGCCTCTCAGTGGATTTTTTTTCCCTATCTTAAAACGACAGTTACGAGTCCGTAGACGCGAGAGAATGTGCATGATAATTTCCACGGCCGCGGTGGCCGTGGAAATGACCTTGAGCGTCTCCCGGCGCGCTGCGTCCAAAGTGTAACTCTTGATTTTTTTTTTCTTACGAAAGCAGATTTTGAGTGTTCGTTGTAACAGTATGATGCTTTAAAAAACAGTTGTTTTATCTGGACCAATTTTAATGGGTAGGGCCTTGAATTCATAGATTTCCTGAAAGCTGGTCGTTATAACCGATACGTCGTTATATGTGGGATCGTTATAAGTCGGGTTGACTGTACACCAGTATTGCGGAATGGGCACCCCCATTCCAATCTAATTCCATTCCGGAGAATTAGTTTCCGACAATTCCATTCCTTTCAACTCTTTAGAACGGAGAAACTGGACCCATTCCCATTTCTGGGATGACTGAACTTCACCATTCCATTCTTCTGGTTCCTAAAGGTGAAAAAATTGGCACTGACAGTCACATTGTTTTACTGAAAAAGAAAAAGCAGAATAAAGCTGTTAACATTCTCAAATGCGGAGACGACTGCAAAAGTATGCAAAAGCATCTTCAAAGCACTCATTTTCCTAAGCCGAAGGGTGGTCGCACAAAGCTCTTCGTGGCAACCTCTTGTCACTGCAGACGTCGATCGCACAATCAAGTTTAAAAGGCTTGCAAGTCCCAGCAGATGCAAAAACTTAAAACCTCCCATCTTCTTCGCAAACAGACTGTTTATGCCTTCCACAGGATTGGATCGAGGGAATGGTGCAGTCGTGTGGTGGTTCAGTCCTTGAACTCTTCGATTAAGCTGGATTGTAACATGTTGATGCCACCAGGTGGCAAAGCTCATAACTACAGTATGCTTTGCCCTGCCAAAGCTGATGATGTTATGGATGTGACTGATATCCCAAGACGCATTGTGCTTTTCGATGGTTGAGTTTGAAGCGCTTGCCAAGTCTGGTATTTAGAACAAGAGGTTTAGCCACCTGTCCAACATACAATCGTGATTGTTATTTACAGGTATTGATTTCATTCCACTTCGTTGCGAATGTTATGGTACATAACATTCGCAACAGACTCCCGTAGTAAGAATGCCCACCCAAAATGGAGATATATGACGAAAAACATTGGATGGGCTACTTTTGGGGTTAGGCAGCACAACTTCATCAGAAATTAGTATTAAATACCAGAGCACCCGCTAGAAACCGCATGACACAGGAACTTATACCACAGATCGCGGACACAGTTAGTTTGCGTTTCACGCTGCATTAAACACGTGGCAATTAGCTACCGACTCCTGTGTCACAGGAAAGGATACCGCACATTGCGGATGCTGCGGATTTGAGTTCCGTGATGCCACGAACACGCAGGTACCCGCTGCAAACTTGTTTGTCACAGGAACGGATGTTGCAGATCGCGGATGCAGCAAATTCGCATTTCACGATACAATATACACAAGGGAACAACTTTCAAATCACCGAAAGTGATATTGCATACTTAGATTGTGGACGCCGGCTACGAGCGCACTTGTCACATGTACCGGTACCGCAGATAGCGCGATCAATGTGATTTCCGTCGGACATTATGTGATGTCGACGGGCGGCCTTAAGAGGTTTTGCGGTATATTAAATTTTTTTTTTCCGGTCTCCTCGAAGCTTTTTCTTAATGGAAGAGCACAAATTTTACAAGGACAGAGGAAGGAACTGGACAGGACGAGCGCTGTTCCAGTCCAGTTCCTTCCTGTGTCCTTGTAAAATTCGTGCTGTTCCATTATGAATACATACCAACTCGCCCAGTTATCCTGTTTGCTAATCTTTTTCTGGTTCGAACTTTAAGCTTCAAAGCTCTTTTGTGTTGCTCCTTCCAGATAACCAACTGCTGTTACCTTTTCGTTGATTACAGTTTAGCAAAATGTGCTGCAGCCATGCATGCCACATCTTTTCATATTCTTCGAATCATACCAGCCTACAAGGGGAAGTGAAGGGAATTTAAAAAACGACAAGTTGATAACAGTGTTTACTTCCATAGTTTTGGCACGGAATGCAATGTTAATGGGATACTGCACCAAAATTCTAGCGAATATTTTATTGTTTAAATGTCAACCACGTTCTGGCCACACCATGGAGAAAAAAATTTTTGGCTCGAAAACGCACCAAAACATTTTTTAAAAGGAACGAACCGAATGTCGTAACATTACTATAAACTTAAAAGTGGCACTGCTCCGCGGAAATATGGCGGCAAGCTGCGTGTGCGCGAGCCATGTGGAGCTAGGCCGAAGTTAGGTCCCTATAGGCTGAACCAGATTTTCCTCCTCTCCTGCGCCTATTCATCTTCTGCATGGCGCGGGGAGGGACAACCAAAACAGCCATGTTGCAATGTGTTGATGCCACCAAGTGGAGAAGCTGAAGCTGGCATGGTTGTGAGCTTCGCCACCTGCTGGCATGAACGCATGACTGCCTAGCCGTTTCAGTTGTTTGTCCCCGCTCCTCGCTGGAGTTAAAGGGAAGATGGGGCACTTCTACATTTGAGAAAAAACGCTTGAATTGCATTCATTTGGCCTTTAGAATAGCAGATATCACAATTATATTTCAATGCGACGCGCCGGAGAGCAATAAGAGCAATTTGAAAAAAGGCCTGAAGCCCCGCCTCCCTAGCCTTGGCAAGCCAAAAGATCCGTCGATGACGTCACGGACAGCGACAGTCTTTCGCGTTTTTCTCGCGTTTTAATACACTTGCGCGGCAAATGGTTTTGCTATTCAGGTTCACGAGGTGAAAATACACTAGAATTCACTTCTAACTCATTTTTTTCAAGAAGCTCCGTAGCTTCCCTTTAAATAGGTGCGGGAAAGAAGGGAAATCGGGTTCAGCAAAGTTTGACAGGGCTCGCGTGCATGCAGCCTTCCGTCGTTATTCCACAGAGCGGCGCTGCTTTTAAAGGCATAGTGGCGTAACATGTTGTTCTCTGCTCGTTTGAGGCCTAAACGGCAACAGAGAATCAGTAACCTCTTCCAGTTAAAGTGAGTCTTACTTGGGCTGTTTTCCCGCCATTTCTTTTAATTCAATCTTTGGATAATTGAAACTGATTTTGCACGTCCCGTCGGGGTCGAATTAAGGGAAGACGGCTGTAGCATGGTAGAGGACTGGAGCAGCAGCGTGGTGCATTGCCGCGGTCCACCCGTTTGAAAACTAGGAGGAACTGCCAACAGTCAATGTTCATCTGTTGTATCCTACTCGGGCAACGAAATATATGCTTCTGGAGCAATCGTTTCATAGTTGACACTTTGACTACAGGGATGCAAAGGCACTGAAGTGTGCGGACCCACCATCACTACTTCTTGAACAAATAACTGAATCGCATGACTGCAATCTCGCTGCAAGTGAGCCGGCACTGGCAGAGCTGGCCTAGGTCGTCATCGTAATAATAGTCTTCATATTTACGGGGTATTCCCCAAAGAACCGAAGTAGCCCACAACAGAAGCACTCCAAGAGTATGGGGTTGCCAGTGGGGCGACCAGCAGGATGGGATCGAGAGGATGGTGCAGTTGTGCGATAGTTCAGGCTTTGGACACAGCAACAGATGTCCCAAGACACATTGTTGCACCTAATTGGTCAACTATAAAGCACTCACCAAAATCCCTTTAGAACAAGCCATCGGTTAAAAACACAAGCGTGTCATTATAATTTACAGGTATTGCTTCTCTTCAACTTCTTTAATAATGTTTTGTGCCTATTTTAGTCTGTTATACGGTTTCCCTCGAAGCTTTTTTTAAGGGCCGTGAACACTTCAGTGTCGCTTTTACCAGATAAGACTTTTTTTACTTTGTCATTTGCTACAGTTTAACGTAATGTGCTGGAAATATGCATGCCATTTCTAGTTATCTTCGGCAAACATGTCAGGTTTAAAAGCAGAACTCAGAGTCGAGTAGTCATGTGCCTACAAAGGCAAGGGAGGTAAATTAAAACTTAGTTTTTAGCGGTGCTTACTTTCATAATCTTGGCACTGAGTGTGATAGTAAGGAAGGGTCTCGGTCATGTGACAGTTCCCTGCAAACATACCTCGGCATTCTCACTCATGAGTGCGATCACTCACGATCACTCACGCTCACCGTCAGATTTGAGGTGATCGTGAGTGAGGCCGCGTGTCTCGAAAAATTGTGAGCGTGAGTGTGAGTGGGATCGTGAGTTATACGAATTCATGAGTGTGAGTGTGAGTGTGATCGTAAGTTATGTGAACTCATGAGTGTGAATGTGAGTGTGAGTCCTGAGAGCTCATGAGCGTGAGTTTGATTGTGAGTGTGATCGTGAGTACTGAGAACTCATGAGTGTGAGTGTGAGTGCGAGTCCTG